>NC_092771.1:27598825-28303825 GCF_047496795.1 Chiloscyllium punctatum
ATCTCTGTGAGTTTTGTGACAGTGCTGCACCTTTTCAGATGCTGTTTCTGATTTTCAGACTCTGCTCCAGGTTTCTGAACTCCGCTCCCGATTTTCAGATAGCACACCAGGCTCTTGATTGCCTATAGGTTTTCAGAGTCCAATCCAGGTTTACATATTCCAATCCGGAATTGTAGATTCCATTCCAGGTTTCTAGGCTCCTGCTCTGGTTTACCTGACCTGGCTCCTGTTTTAAATACTCAGCTCCATGGCTTTATGATGCAGCTCTGAATAACCACATTCTGATTATGAAACCCAACTCCAGGTTTCGTGACTCCAATTGTGGTTTTTCTTCTATGTTCCATGTTTTCATACTTTGCCGTAAGTTTTCAGATTCAATTCGTATTTCCAGATTCCACGTTATTTGTAAAGACTTAGTTGTGGGTTTAAGACTCTGCTTCAGGTTTCAGATTCACATGGATTTTTAAACTCTCTTCCTCTCTGGGTATTTGGACACCACTCTGGATTTCCAGAGTTTGAACACTGATCTGTTTTTCATTTCGTAATTCCGCATCAGGGATTTCAGACTTGCCCTAGATTTCCAGATACACCTTTCCAAATATCCACACTCCACTCTGGGTTTAAGACCCGGCTCTGGGATTCGCAAACCCACTCCAGATTTTTAGTCTCCACTCCAGGTTTCCGGGCTCAGATCTGGAATTTTAGGATTGGATGCAGTTTTCCAGAATCCAATCACAGTTTCCTGGTTCTGATGTGGGTTTTCAGTCTCCATCCCTGTTTTTTTTCACATTCCAGTTTGTGTTTCTAGACACAAAAACAGAAATTAATGGAAAAACTCAGCAGGTCTGGCAGCATCTGTGGAGAGAAAGCAGAGTTAAAATTTTGGGCCCAGTCTGAAGAAGGGTGACTGGAATGGAAACTTTAACTGCTTTCTCTCCATGGATGCTGACAGACCGGCTGAGTTTTTCCAGCAATTTCTGGTTTTGTTTCTGATTTCTAGATTCTGCAATTCTTTTGTTTTTTTTTGTTCACTGTTTCTAGACTCTCCTTCATGTTTAAAACTCAACTCTGCCCGTAAAATTCCACTCTGGGGTTTGCTCTAAATTTCCAGACTCTGTCTGGGTTTCCTGATTCTGTTCCAAGTTTCCTGGTGCCAACTGGAATTTCCTGACTCCAAATTGAGTTTTCAGACTCCACCCCATGTTTTCTCATCTCGTCCTTTTGTTCTACACTCAACCAGTTTTTCAGATTCACCATGGATTTTCAGACCACTCTGGATTCTCTGATTCCATTCCAGGTTTTCTGACTTCAACTCTGGATTTCCAAATTCCAAACTGGGTTTTCAAACTGTGATTTGGATGATCAGATTCTGATCTAGGTTTTCAAACTCCGCTCTGTGGCTTAAGACTTTATTCTGTGTTTTTGGACTCTGCTCAGTGCTATGTGACTCCGCTTTGAGTTTTCAGACTCTACTCTGGGTTTTGTTACCTCTGTCCGTGTTTCCATTCTTCAATTCAGGTTTTCTGCCTCAGCCTCTGGGTTTTCAGATTCTACTCTGGGTTCTATGACCCTGCTCTGTACCTCAATACTCTGCTCTGTGTTTCTATATTCCCCTCCAGGATTTGTCACTCTGCTTCACGTTTTTGTGGATCGCCTTGGGCTTAGTCACTCAGCTCTGTATTTCTGAAGTTCAGAGTTTTGTGATTCCTCTCTGAGTCTCCAGAACCTACTTTTTGATTCCACTCTGGGGTTTGTCACTCAGATTTATTGTTCACCGTGCCTCCAATTCTGAGGAAGGGTCGCTTGATCTGAAACACTAACTCTGATTTCTCTCCATAGATGCTGCCAGACCTGTGCAGCTTTTCCAGCAATTTCTATTTTTGTTAATCATTTGGCTTCGTGTTTGCATAGACCACTCTGGCTGCAGGACGATGGAATTGAGAAACATTACAGCCATGCTCAAATAGTATAGCAGACTCGATGGGCCAAAAGGCCTAATTCTACTTCTATGTCCTAAGCAGATGATACATCTTGCAGATCAATGGTGTCATGGATAGTGTTGAAAGTTGTCAAAGTACACAGTGGGAGATTGATCAGTTGCACATATGGGCGGAGAAATGGCAGTAAGTGTGAGGTAATCTGAGTAAGTGTGAGGTGCTGCACTTTGGGAGATTAAATGTTAAGGAAAAGTTTACAGCTAATGGCAGGACCCTGAACAGCATTGATGTGGAGGGAGATCTTGGGGTTCATGTCCATAACTCTCTGAAAGTGGCTGCTGAAGTAGATAGGGAGGTAAAGGGCAATTGAGTGCAAGAGTCAGGATGTCATATTGCAGCTTTATAAGGTTTTGTTCAGGGCATACTGAGAGTATTGTGTTCAATTCTGGTTGTACACTACAGGAAGGATGTGGAGGCTTTGGAGAGGGTTCAGAAGAGGTTTACCAGATGCTGCCTGCAATAGAGGGTATGAGGTCTAATGAGAGTCTGGAAAAACTCAATTTGTTTTCTCTGTAGAGGTGGAGGTTAGGGAGAGTTCTGATAGAAGTCTATAAAATTACGAAATGCATAGATAGGGTTGACGGTCAGAATCTTTCTCTCAGAGTTGAAATGTCCTATACTAGGGGGCATGCATTTAAGGTGAGAGGGAGAAAGTGCAAAGGAGATGTGAGGGGCAGGTTTTTTTTTACAAAGAGCGAGTGGCAGGAGTCTGGAACACGCTGCCAGGGGTGGTGGTAGAGGCAGATATGATAGGGGCATTTAAGGGGCTTTTAGATAATCACATGGGTACACAAGGAATAGAGGGATATGGACCAAGGGCAGGCAGCAGGAGTTAGTTTAACTTGGTGTCATGTTTGGCACAACATCATGGGCTGAAGGGACCGTTCCTGTGCTGTACACTTCTATGTTCTCTGTTGTTTTTGACCCACTTCATGTAACTCGGCTTCACTCTGTGTTTCCACACTCAGCTCTGGGTTTTATCACTTGACTCTGTGCATCCAGACTCCCTGTGGGATTTGTCACCTTGCTCCTTTTATCACAGTCTGTTCTGTGACTTCAGAATCTGTCAGTCCACTCTGGGATCTGTCATTTTGCTCCGGGAATCTGTCAGTCAATTCTGGGATCTGTTACTCTGTTCCGGGATCTGTCAGTCCTTTCTGGGATCTGTCACTTTGCTTCAGGATCTGTCAGTCCGCTCCGAGCCCCCATACTCTGTTCTGGGATCTGAGTCTGCTCCGTGTTTCCGTACTCCATTCCGCGATCTGATTTCGTTCCAAGTCACCAGTCTCCGTTCCGGGATCTGAGTCTGCTCCATGTTCCCATACTCCATTCTGTGTTCCCGTACTCCATTCCAGGATCTTTCAGTCTGCTCCGTGTTTCCGTACTCTGTTCTGGGATCTGTAAGTCCACTCCGAGTCCCTGGACTTCAGTCCGTGTTTTCTGCCTCAGCCTCAGTGACGGGATCTGTCAGTCCACTCCGTGTTCCCAGACTCTATTCCGGGATCTGTCAGTCCACTCCGTGTTCCTGGGCTATGTTCCAGGATCTTTCAGTCCACTCTGAGTCACCACACTCCAGTCCGGTTTCTGCCTCAGTCTCAGTGACGGGATCTGTCAGTCCACTCCGTGTTCCTTGACTCCGCTCCGGGATCTGTCAGTCCACTCCGTGTTCCTGGACTCCGTTCCGGGACCTGTCAGTCCGCTCCGTATCCTCACGCTCCAGTCCGGGATCTCTCAGTCCACTCCATGTCCTCACGCTCCAGTCCGGGATCTCTCAGTCCACTCCATGTCCTCACGCTCCAGTCTGGGATCTCTCAGTCTGCTCCGTATCCTCACACTCTGGTCCGGGATCTTTCAGTCCGTTCCATGTCCTCACGCTCCGCTCCGTGTCCTCACGCTCCGGTCCGGGATCTCACTCCATTCCGTGTCCTCGCGCTCCAGTCCGGGATCTTTCAGTCCACTCCGTGTTCCCAGACTCTATTCCGGGATCTGTCAGTCCGCTCTGAGTCCCCGGACTCCAGTCTAGATTTTCTGTCCTGGCCTCAGTGACGGGATCTGTCAGTCCACTCCGTGTCTCCACGCTCCACTCCGTGTCCTCATGCTCCGGTCTGGGATCCCACGCTCTGCTCCGTGTCCTCACGCTCCGGTCCGGGATCTCTCAGTCCGCTCCGTGTCCTCACGCTCCGGTCCGGGATCTCAGTCCGCTCCGTGTCCTCACGCTCCGGTCTGGGATCTCACGCTCCGGTCTGTATCCCCACGCTCCGCTCCGTGTCCTCACGCTCCGGTCCGGGATTTCAGTCCGCTCCGTGTCCTCACGCTCCGGTCCGGGATCCCATGCTCCAGTCTGTATCCCCACGCTCCGCCCCGTGTCCTCACGCTCCGGTCCGGGATTTCAGTCCGCTCCGTGTCCTCACGCTCCGGTCCGGGATCCCATGCTCCGGTCTGTATCCCCACGCTCCGCTCCGTGTCCTCACGCTCCGGTCCGGGATTTCAGTCCGCTCCGTGTCCTCACGCTCCGGTCCGGGATCCCATGCTCCGGTCTCTATCCCCACGCTCCGCTCCGTGTCCTCACGCTCCGGTCCGGGATTTCAGTCCGCTCCGTGTCCTCACGCTCCGGTCCGGGATCCCATGCTCCGGTCTGTATCCCCACGCTCCGCTCCGTGTCCTCACGCTCCGGTCCGGGATTTCAGTCCACTCCGTGTCCTCACGCTCCGGTCCGGGATCCCATGCTCCGGTCTGTATCCCCACGCTCCGCTCCGTGTCCTCACGCTCCGCTCCGTGTCCTCACGCTCCGCTCCGTGTCCCCACGCTCCGGTCCGGGATCTCACGCTCCGCTCCGTGTCCTCACGCTCCGGTCCGGGATCTCTCAGTCCGCTCCGTGTCCTCACGCTCCGCTCCGTGTCCTCACGCTCCGCTCCGTGTCCCCACGCTCCGGTCCGGGATCTCACGCTCCGCTCCGTGTCCTCACGCTCCGGTCCGGGATCTCTCAGTCCGCTCCGTGTCCTCACGCTCCGCTCCGTGTCCTCACGCTCCGGTCCGGGATCCCACGCTCCGCTCCGTGTCCTCACGCTCCGGTCCGGGATCCCACGCTCCGCTCCGTGTCCTCACGCTCCGGTCCGGGATCCCATGCTCCGGTCTGTATCCCCACGCTCCGGTCCGGGATCCCACGCTCCGCTCCGTGTCCTCACGCTCCGCTTCGTGTCCTCACGCTCCGGTCCGGGATCTCACGCTCCGGTCCGGGATCTCACGCTCCGCTCCATGTCCTCACGCTCCGCTCCGTGTCCTCACGCTCTGGTCGGGATCTCAGTCCGCTCCGTGTCCTCACGCTCCGGTCCGGGATCTCACGCTCCGGTCCGGGATCCCACGCTCCGCTCCGTGTCCTCACGCTCCGCTCCATGTCCTCACGCTCCGCTCCGTGTCCTCACGCTCTGGTCCGGGATCTCAGTCCGCTCCGTGTCCTCACGCTCCGGTCCGGGATCCCACGCTCCGCTCCGTGTCCTCACGCTCCGCTCCGTGTCCTCACGCTCCGGTCCGGGATCTCACGCTCCGGTCCGGGATCTCACGCTCCGCTCCATGTCCTCACGCTCCGCTCCGTGTCCTCACGCTCTGGTCCGGGATCTCAGTCCGCTCCGTGTCCTCACGCTCCGGTCCGGGATCTCACGCTCCGGTCCGGGATCCCACGCTCCGCTCCGTGTCCTCACGCTCCGCTCCGTGTCCTCACGCTCCGGTCCGGGATCCCACGCTCCGGTCCGGGATCTCAGTCCGCTCCGTGTCCTCACGCTCCGGTCCGGGATCTCACGCTCCGGTCCGGGATCCCACGCTCCGGTCCGGGATCCCACGCTCCGCTCCGTGTCCTCACGCTCCGGTCCGGGATCCCATGCTCCGGTCCGGGTTTTCGGTCCCGGCCTCAGTGACGGCGGGGGGCGGGGGGGCCGCTCGGATCCGGGATCGGGGAGAGACGCCGCTGCCGCCGCCGCGGGAGGAGAATCGAGAGGCCGGTCTCGGGCCCCCGCACCGTCGGCCTGTAGAGCAGCCAGTGTCGCCTTCCCCGGGCCGGGGCCGAGCGGACGGGAGCCAGGCGGCTGCCGATGGCCGCGATCCGGTAAAAGGCGGCCGTCCTCCCCGGTACCGTCCCGGGAAGAGGTCGCTGTCCCGTCTGCTCCCCCGCGGGGGGCGGGCGGGTGGAGGGCGGGGAGGAGGCCCCCCAGCCGCCGGCGGCAGCTCCCCCGGAGCCCGCAGCCCGGAGCCCGGAGCCGGGTAAGTGAGGCCGCGGCGGCCCGGACCCCTCCCCCCGCCCGGGACTCGGGAAATCTCTTTGTTCACCGCTGGGCCCCGGGGCTCGCTCCGTCCACCCCCCCACACACACCCACACACACACCCACACACACACACCCACACACACTCCCCCCCACCCCCCGGGACTACAGTGTTGGGGGGTGGGGGGGAGTGACCGGGCTCCGGGAGGGAGGGGAGGGCCCGGGGCCCGCTCTACACCCGGCTCCCGGGTTTAAAGGCACATGGTGACAGTGAGACCCGGCACCAGCTACCGGGGGACCCCCCCCACTTCCCCCTCCCCCCCCCTCCCCCCCTCACCCCCCCCACTCCCCCCCTCACCCCCCCACTCCCCTCACCCCTCCCCCTCACCCCCCCCACTCCCCTCACCCCCCCTCACCCCCCCTCACCCCCCCCCACTCCCCTCACCCCCCCCCTCACTCCCCTCACCCCCCCCCCACTCCCCTCACCCCCCCCCCCACTCCCCTCACCCCCCCCTCACTCCCCTCACCCCCCCCCCACTCCCCACACCCCCCCCCACTCCCCTCACCCCCCCCCCACTCCCCTCACCCCCCCCCCACTCCCCTCACCCCCCCCCCACTCCCCCTCACCACCCCCCCCACACTCCCCTCACCCCCCCCACTCCCACACCACCCCCCCACCCCCCTCACCACCCCCCCACTCCCCTCACCCCCCCCACACCCCCCCCTCCCCCACACCCCCCCACTCCCCTCCCCCCACACCCCCCCCTCCCCACACCCCCCCACTCCCCCTTCCCACACCCCCCCACTCCCCTCACCCCCCTCCCACACCCCCCTCACTCCCCTCACCCCCCCTCACTCCCCTCACCCCCCCCCTCACTCCCCTCACCCCCCCCTCACTCCCCTCACCCCCCCCCACTCCCCTCACCCCCCCCCACTCCCCTCACCCCCCCCCCACTCCCTCACCCCCCCTTCCCACACCCCCCCACTCCCCCTTCCCACACCCCCACACTCCCCCTTCCCACACCCCCCCCACTCCCCTCACCCCCCCCTTCCCACACCCCCCCACTCCCCTCACCCCCCCACTCCCCTCACCCCCCCACTCCCCTCACCCCCCCACTCCCCTCACCCCCCCACTCCCCTCACCCCCCCACTCCCCTCACCACCCCCCCCACTTCCCTCACCACCCCCCCACTTCCCCTTCTCCTCCCGCCCCCCAACCCCCCTTCGCTTTCCCCCACCCCCGTCAAACCCCCCCGCACCCCCCTCTCCCCCCGCACATCCACTCCCCCCGTCCCCCACTCCCCCCCTCTCCCCCCTCTCCCCCTGCAGCCCCACTGCCCCCGTCCCCACTGCACCCCCTCTGCCCCACGTCTCCCCTGCACCCCCTCTTCCCCCGCCCCCCCAGCGCCCCCTCTCCCCCATTCCCCCTGCACCCCCTCTCCCCCCGTCCCCACTGCACCCCGTCCCCCCTGCACCCCCTCTCCCCCCTGCACCCACACTGCCCCCGTCCCCCCTGCACCCCCTCTGCTCCACGTCTCCCCTGCACCCCCCCCGTCCCCCCCTGCACCCCCGTCCCCCTGCACCCCCTCTGCCCCCCATCCCCTTGCACCCCCAGTCCCCCCCTCTTCCCCCCCTCTCCCCCCAGTCCCCCCCTCTTCCCCCCCCTCTCCCCCATCCCCCCTCTTCCCCCCCCTCTCCCCCCATCCTCTTCCCCCATCCTCTACCCCCATCCTCTTACCCCCCTCACCCCCATCCTCTTCCCCCCTCTCCCCCCATCCTCTTCCCCCCCACTCGCCCCCCTCTTCCCACCCTCATTCCCCCCCTCCCCCCCCCTCTCCCCCCCTCCCCCCCCCACTCCCCCCTCCCCCCCCTCTCCCCCCCTCTCCCCCCCTCTCACCCCTCTCCCCCCCTCTCCCCCCCTCTCCCCCCCTCTCCCCCCCTCACCCCCCTCTCCCCCCCCTCTCCCCCCCTCTCCCCCCCTCTCCCCCCCTCTCCCCCTCCTCTTCCCCCCTCCTCTTCCCCCCTCCTCTTCCCCCCTCCTCTTCCCCCCCTCCTCTTCCCCCCCTCCTCTTCTTCCCCCCCTCCTCTTCCCCCCTCCTCTTCCCCCCCCTCCTCTTCCCCCCCTCCTCTTCCCCCCCTCCTCTTCCCCATCCTCTTCCCCCCCTCCTCTTCCCCCATCCTCTTCCCCCCTCTCTTCCCCCCTCCTCTTCCCCCCTCCTCTTCTTCCCCCTCCTCTTCCCCCATCCTCTTCCCCCCCTTCTCCTCCTCCCCCCGTCTCCTCCACCTCCTCTCCCCCCCCTCCCCCCCCCCATCTCATCCCCCCCCCGTCTCATCCCCCCCCCGTCTCATCCCCCCCCGTCTCATCCCCCCCGTCTCATCCCCCCCCGTCTCCTCCTCCTCCTCCCCCCCCTTCTCCTCCTCCTCCTCCTCCTCCTCCCCCCGTCTCCTCCTCCTCCCCCCCCCGTCTCCTCCTCCTCCCCCCCCGTCTCCTCCTCCTCCTCCCCCCCCCGTCTCCTCTCCTCTCCCCCGTCTCCCCCCCCGTCTCCCCCTCCTCCCCCCGTCTCCTCCTCCTCCTCGCCCCCCCGTCTCCTCCTCCTCCTCCCCCCCCCGTCTCCTCCTCCTCCTCCCCCCCCTTCTCCTCCTCCTCCTCCCCCCCCGTCTCCTCCTCCTCCCCCCCCCCGTCTCCTCCTCCTCCCCCCCCGTCTCCTCCTCCTCCCCCCCCGTCTCCTCCTCCTCCCCCCCCCGTCTCCTCCTCCTCCCCCCCCCCGTCTCCTCCTCCTCCCCCCCGTCTCTCCTCCTCCCCCCGTCTCCTCCTCCTCCCCCCCCCGTCTCCTCCTCCTCCCCCCCCCGTCTCCTCCTCCTCCCCCCCCGTCTCCTCCTCCTCCTCCCCCCCCCGTCTCCTCCTCCTCCTCCCCCCCCGTCTCCTCCTCCTCCCCCCCCCGTCTCCCTCCTCCTCCTCCTCCTCCTCTCCTCCCCCGTCTCTCCTCCTCCTCCCCCGTCTCCTCCTCCTCCCCCCCCGTCTCCTCCTCCTCCTCCTCCTCCTCCCCCCCCGTCTCCTCCTCTCCTCCCCCCCCGTCTCCTCCTCCTCCTCCCCCCCGTCTCCTCCTCCTCTCCCCCCCCGTCTCCTCCTCCTCCTCCTCCTCCTCCCCCCCCGTCTCCTCCTCCTCCCCCCCGTCTCCTCCTCCTCCTCCTCCCCCACCCGTCTCCTCCTCCTCCCCCACCCGTCTCCTCCTCCTCCCCACCCGTCTCCTCCTCCTCCCCCCACCCGTCTCCTCTCCCCCCCACCCGTCTCCTCCTCCCCCCCCACCCGTCTCCTCCTCTCTCCTCCGTCTCCTCCTCCTCCTCCCCCCCGTCTCCTCCTCTTCCTCCCCCCCCCGTCTCCTCCTCTTCCTCCTCCCCCCCCCGTCTCCTCCTCCCCCCGTCTCCTCCTCCCCCCCGTCTCCTCTTCCCCCTCCCCGTCCTCTCTTCCCCCCCCCCGTCTCCTCTTCCCCCCCCCCCGTCTCCTCTTCCCCCCCCCCCCCCGTCTCCTCTTCCCCCCCCCCGTCTCCTCTTCCCCCCCCCGTCTCCTCTTCCCCCCCCCGTCTCCTCTTCCCCCCCCCCGTCTCCTCTTCCCCCCTCCCGTCTCCTCTTCCCCCCTCCCCGTCTCCTCTTCCCCCCTCCCCCGTCTCCTCTTCCCCCTCCCCGTCTCCTCTTCCCCCCTCCCCCGTCTCCTCTTCCCCCCCCCCCCGTCTCCTCTTCCCCCCCCCGTCTCCTCTTCCCCCCCCCCCCGTCTCTCTTCCCCCCCCCCCCGTCTCTCTTCCCCCCCCGTCTCCTCTTCCCCCCCCCGTCTCCTCTTCCCCCCCCCCCCCCCCGTCTCCTCTTCCCCCCCCGTCTCCTCTTCCCCCCCCCCGTCTCCTCTTCCCCCCCCGTCTCCTCTTGCCCCCCCCCCCCCGTCTCCTCTTGCCCCCCCCCCCGTCTCCTCTTCCCCCCCCCCCGTCTCCTCTTCCCCCCCCCCGTCTCCTCTTGCCCCCCCCCCCGTCTCCTCTTCCCCCCCCCCCGTCTCCTCTTCCCCCCCCCGTCTCCTCTTCCCCCCCCCCCGTCTCCTCTTCCCCCCCCCCCCCGTCTCCTCTTCCCCCCCCGTCTCCTCTTCCCCCCCCCCGTCTCCTCTTCCCCCCCCCCCGTCTCCTCTCCCCCCCCCCCCGTCTCCTCTTCCCCCCCCCCCGTCTCCTCTTCCCCCCCCCCCCCGTCTCCTCTTCCCCCCCCCCCGTCTCCTCTTCCCCCCCCCCCCCGTCTCCTCTTCCCCCCCCCCCCGTCTCCTCTTCCCCCCCCCCCGTCTCCTCTTCCCCCCCCCCCGTCTCCTCTTCTCTCCCCCCCCCGTCTCCTCTTCCCCCCCCCCCGTCTCCTCTTCCCCCCCCCGTCTCCTCTTCCCCCCCCCGTCTCCTCTTCCCCCCCCGTCTCCTCTTCCCCCCCCGTCTCCTCTTCCCCCCCCCGTCTCCTCCTCCCCCCCCCCCGTCTCCTCCTCCCCCCCCCCCCCCGTCTCCTCCTCCCCCCCCCCGTCTCCTCCTCCCCCCCCCCCCCGTCTCCTCCTTTCCCCCCCCCCCGTCTCCTCCTTTCCCCCCCCCCGTCTCCTCTCTCCCCCCCCCCGTCTCCTCCTCCCCCCCCCCCCCGTCTCCTCCTCCCCCCCCCCCGTCTCCTCCTCCCCCCCCCCCCCGTCTCCTCCTTTCCCCCCCCCCCCGTCTCTTCCTCCTCCCCCCCCGTCTCTTCCTCCTCCCCCCCCGTCTCTTCCTCCTCCCCCCCCCGTCTCTTCCTCCTCCCCCCCCCGTCTCTTCCTCCTCCCCCCCCCCGTCTCTTCCTCCTCCCCCCCCGTCTCTCCTCCTCCCCCCCCGTCTCTTCCTCCTCCCCCCCCCGTCTCTTCCTCCTCCCCCCCCCGTCTCTCTCCTCCTCCCCCCCCCGTCTCTCTCCTCCTCCCCCCCCCCGTCTCCTTCCTCCTCCCCCCCCCGTCTCTTCCTCCTCCCCCCCCCGTCTCTTCCTCCTCCCCCCCCCCGTCTCTTCCTCCTCCCCCCCCCCCCGTCCTCTTCCTCCTCCCCCCCCCGTCTCTTCCTCCTCCCCCCCCCGTCTCTTCCTCCTCCCCCCCCGTCTCCTTCCTCCTCCCCCCCCCGTCTCTTCCTCCTCCCCCCCCCGTCTCTTCCTCCTCCCCCCCCCCCCGTCTCTTCCTTCCCCCCCCCGTCTCCCTCCCCTCCCCCCCCGTCTCCCTCCCTCCCCCCTCCCCCTCCCCCTCCCCCCTCCCCCTCCCCCTCCCCCCTCCCCCTCCCCTCCCCCTCCCCCCCCTCCCCCTCCCCCTCCCCCCTCCCCCCTCCCCTCCCCCCCTCCCCCCTCCCCCCCCGTCTCCCTCCCCTCCCCCCCGTCTCCCTCCCCTCCCCCCCCCATCTCCCCTCCCCTCCTGCCCCCCTCTCTTCCCCCCCTCCTCTCCCAACCTCCTCCTCCCAACCTCCCCAATCACTCCCTCTCCCACAACTGCTCCCTTCCCCCCAACCCATCCCCTCCTCACCCCCCACACCCTCCTCATCTTCCCCAATCACACCCCCCACTGTATCTACCCATCCCCCCTCTTTCCCCCCCCCCCTCAATTGTCGCCCACCTTCCCCACCCTTCTTGCCCCTCTCCACACCTCTGTCTTCTTTCTCTCTCTCCTCCCCCCCTACCTTCCCCCCCTGAAATATTTGATGGTCAGATGCGGATGTCATCTGTTTTGCTGTTGTTGTTTGGAGCTTGCTGTTCGTTATTCATCGCTGTGTTTCTGATAATATGTGGTTTTCAATGTAACTGCTTGGTTGAGTGGTGCTATGAGTGAATGCTTTTGTGGCCAGTCTTTTGTAGTCTGACTGTTTCTTCCGATGCACATGAAGCAGTATACAGCACATTGCTATGTGGGTTATCTACATCTTAAGAATGTATTGATCATACTTCAGATAGCCGTTGCTACAGATAGTCTTGTTGCCAGCTTGTTGAGGTGGAGGATATCCCCAGGTGACCCTGGGTTAGTTTCTGTCACTTTGGAATTGAGTTTTGTTGCAGATCTTCCCTTTGGACCACTGGGAAGAGAGTTAACCTCAACAATTTGTGATGTGTTAGTAGGGTTTATTTGATTAATTTTAAAGTTTCTCTTGCTGGCAGCATTTTGTGGTGGATGCCAGTGCTCTGGGTATTGTGTCATTGATGAACAGTCAAACTTGAGGCATGTTTGATGATTGGGGCTTTTGATAATATGAATAAAATGAGCAGTTATTTTTGTGCTTTGATAATCCCCACAGAAAGGCAGTTATCTCCATGTGAATTTCAGTTGGAATAGAGTTTTCCTGTGACTGATGGTTTTTCTGTTGTTTGCCAATAGTATTTTCTCATGGTAACCTTGCTTTGATAGTCAGGGTCATTAATCCTTCATCAGCGATGTCCTCATATGTCAGATGTGTGAACTGTCTTGGCTGATTGCCATGATATCTGCAGTGGGCAAACTGTAGAGCAGGTTTGCTGGTGAGTGTTGTTCATTGTGAGATGACACGGGGACTAACCAGCAAGTGCCCATCAGTATCCAGTAATCTCAGACGCATATTCAACCCCCCGCCCCCAGCTTCCGTTGTCTGACTTCAGCAGGACCATTGCCTCAGGGGTACCTGTTCCATTCATCCTTCACTCCCAATACCCATCCACAGCCTCGTGGCACATTCCCCTGCCACCACTGAAGGTGTAACACCTGCTCCTTTCCCTCCTCCCTCCTCCCTCCTCAATATCCAAGTGCCCAAACATACCTTCCAGGTGAAACAGCACTTTAACTGCCCTTCACACAATCTAGTCTACTGCAGTCGGTGCTCACAATGTGGTCTTTTCTACATTGGTGAAATGAAGCGTAGACTGGGTAACAGCTTTGCAGAGCATCTACGTTCTGTTCGCAAAAAATACCCCGAGCTCCCAGTAGCCTACGCTTGAACACACCACCCTGTTCCCTGGCCAACATCTGTCTCTCACTTGCTGCAGTGTTCCAGTCAAGCTCAGCTCAAGCTGGAAGAATGCCACCTAATTTTCCAATTGGGGACCCTGCAGCCCTCAGGACTCAATATTGAGTTCAATAATTTTAGGGTCTGAACTCCCCCATGTCCGAGCTCCCTAACCTATGCACCAGGCCTTGTTCCTGCAGCCCTCAGGACTCAATATTGAGTTCAATAATTTTAGGGTCTGAACTCCCCCATGTCCGAGCTCCCTAACCTATGCACCAGGCCTTGTTATCACGCAGTCTGCTATTACAGTCTCCCATTGTTAGCCGCTAACAGTCTCCATTAGCAGCGATTCACCCTCCCAGCCAGATCGTTATCCACTCCTTTGTCCGTCCAACAGTTCTCTCTCTCCCTTTTGGGCTCTATCCACACCTATCGATTACTCCTTACCCACTCCCCCCATGTATCTTCTGCATATAAACCGACATTTTCTTAGCTACTGTCAGTTCTGAGAAAGGATGACTGGATCTTATTTAACTCTGATTTCTCTTCACAGATGCTGCCAGACTGGCTGAGCTTTTCTGGCAGCTTCTGTTTTTGTTTCCAGTAGTCTGACTGGAGGTATACATGTACAGATACTCGATAAGGGCAGGTGTATTCATTGCAGGGATACCTCCTGCAGTAAAATATTCAAGGCACTGCAAACTGTCAGACCACATTGAGTATGACCATTTCTGTTATATGTTGAAGTGACAAACATCTGTGCGGTTGCAGGTCAGTGGTGGTCAGTACTTTTAAGAAATAGGTGGTATGAGGGGTAATGTAATGGAAGGATCAGAAACAATGGTAATGTATACTAAATGAATGAAACAAGCCTCTTTGTATTCTAACTCCATATATTTCTGTCCACCACCCCCACCATGCCATGGCAACCATTTCTTCAACTGGGGTTTTTAGCATTCTCACTGAAGAATCACATCTGCACCCTTTGCTATTTCCAGAAACATCATTCTGTGTTAGAGGCTTTGTATGCAACCTCTTGTCAATATGTTCAAGCAGTGGTGGTCCTCCTTCGGAACACTTAAGAGTCAGAGTCTTGCAGTGGTCATACAGTGTACAGTGTAAGATATTCTGTCAAACTTAGATTCAGCTTTAACTTCACATTACGTTGTCTAATGTATTGCAGAATCATTGGGAAATGAATGGATGTGTTTAGACAGTGAACGCAGGAGATTATAAATACAGAGAACTGAGAGACTGAGTGATTTGACATAGATGAAACCCATCAACTATGGACTAGAACAATTTGGGAAGAAAATAGGTTGTCTTGAGCACAGATTTGATGACAGACCATCTTACAATTATTATCAAGTAAAGGGTTTGAAAATGTCCGACCACGTAAAGGAAATCACAGACGCATCTTACGCCAGCTCCAGAGTAACACTGCAAGTTAACCACGCAACCCTCATGCTCAAAACAATACAACTGATCATTTTGCATGCTCTCACTTGTGAAACTGCACATGTAATGCCAAACGGGGGGTATTCGAGGGTAAAATGGGGCCCCCTTCAAGACAATCTGAGGAGAAAGTTTGGTCTTGCTGCAGGAGAGACAGAAGGAGCAAGTGATCTTGCGTGTGATGGATCAGCCAACATGGAGCTTAACTGGAAGCATAAAACCTAAAAGATAGATCAGGAACAAAATGTGATGTTGATTACATTGGTTAATTGAAGAAGGTTTGAAATTAGTGGAAAAAAGGATTGAAAATATCATCGTTTTGTTTGGAAGAACTAGTAACTGAAGTGGACTAGAGAAAAGAGAAAAAAGGGATTGACAGGAGTTTCAAGAAATATTGGTAAGGAGCCAGAGAATGAGAAGAATTCTGAATATGCTGTGGAATTGCAACAGCTCAAAGGGTGTCCCGATAAGTTGTGAAATAAAGAACTGTCTTTCAAAGTGGCTACAAGATTGAAGGAGGAAACAGTGGCCACATCTGAAGGTTGATGGATGAGAGAGTACCTGGGATGGAGACTGGCACAAGTTTAAGATACAGCACAAAGCGTATTAATGAGAATCGAGTTGGATGAATGTTTAGAGGTTCTTCGCTGTTAGCAGATTTTGAACTGAATTTCACTAAATTGGTTTTGTGCACTTTATTGCTCTGATCCAAAGTGCTGACCTGTTAAGTTGGCAACAACTTGTGATTTTAGAATTGCATTATTCACAGTGATTTGAGGTGAATCATATTGAACTGTGACATATTTTGTTTATATTTAATACCAAAGTGCTGCTCTCCCTAGCCTTCATAGCCATCAATAAGTGAATAATTTAAATGACTTGCCCTCTTTCCTACCTGAAAATAGATTTGTCTGTTGCCATGTTAAGTTTCCTGAATGGGGGAAATAAGCCAGTGTCACCTGGACGTATCACTCCCTGGTAGGCCAACTGTACCATTCAAGATCGGAGATGGTTACAGCGAGTGGTGAACTTGGCCTGGACAATCTCAAAGGCCAACCTCCCATCTATAGAATCCATCTACCAGGCCCGCTGTCAAGGAAAGGCCGCCAACATTCTCAAAGATCCATCCCATCCTGGCAATGCTTTTCTACAACCTGTAACATCAGGGAGAAGGTACAGAAGCCTGGACACACTCACCAGTGGGTTTTGAAACAGTTTCTAACCTACTGTTGTTAGAATATTGAATGGACTCTCAAACGCTTACCATTCGCCTGTACCTGTTTTTTTTGGCTGCTGTTTACCTATTATTTACTATCTATGCTGTTTAACTCTGTGCTCCCAAGATGAAGCTTTTCACCGTGACAATAAATTCAATTCAATTCAATCTCCTGTCTGCGATCTCTCCTGTATGTTTGGGGCAGTGGGAGGGAGGAGTGAGAATTGTTTTGAATACACACTCAAGTGCCGGTTGAAAATTCAGAATTTTGTTGCTTTGGTCAGTTCGGTAGGAGTTCAATCTATTGCAACAATTGTGTGTGTCAGGAGGTCCGTTTCGGGCATTCATTCTGGGGCATTGCCTGAATGTGAGATCTGTGACTCTGTCCTCGGTAGAAGCAAGCAGAAGTGTCTCCTCGTTGGGCAGTGATAATTTCAACAATGTTATCTTAACACTTAGTGCTGGTTTTGGAGTAGTACTTCAAGTAAATGATTCACTGATGGTGTTTCCTTTATTAAATATATTGCTTAGACCAAGCTTTTAGACCTCCAACCTCATGTCGTTGCAAGTTTGAACTTTATTTGCTAAAGCCTCTTATGGTGCTTCATAGGAGTGTTATCATATTAAAGGCACTATACAAATGGAAGTTGATTATTTATATTTTTCAATGGTTTATTTTCCAACTGTTTGATCACTTTGGGATGTATGGGCCTGGGGGAATGTGAGGGCCATGTACCTGCCTCTAGGAAAATCCCAGGTGACTGGGCTGTTATTGGGAACTGCACATGGAATATGTGATACTGAGGAGGTGTGTGGTTTGTTTAAATACTCATTCTGTTGAGCTGATCTATGTATTTTGTCTAGGTTCTGTCTGGGGGCTTAAACTTTGGAGGGTGGTGCAGATACAGCTGAATGCAGCACCAGTATCCTCTGAACCATTCAGAAATACGTTATGCAAAAATAAAGCATTTTTCTAACTAGGATGTCTCAATGTGTTTACTGTTGTAGGAAATATGACAAAATTTGCGTACAGTATATCAAACAGCAATTATGTAAATCTCTGGAAAGCCTTTGTGTAAAGTGTTGAAGGACAGATGTGGGCCAGTACACATGGGATAGCTCCTGTGACAGATTGATGACATTACCTGCATGATCTAATTGTATGATGTTTTAGTAACATGTCGATGTTGGGAGGATTGCAATCTATGGTGACTATGTCAGCGTGCTAGAACTGGGTAGCGCTGGAAGCTTCTGTGACAATCCATCTGCTGTCCCTTTGGCTGGCCAGTAGCTGCAGGTCTCCATATGCAATGGGAGCAATGGTTGAGAAACAAACAGCAAGTCGTCGTCTTCCATCCCCATGCAACCTACATTACATCCCTACAAAGTCCAAGAAAAAGTGCGTTGCAGTGTTGTTGACAGCACTCCCTAATGTCTAGAGATGCTGTCTATAGCAGATTTATTATTCATGTCAATGTAAACTCTGACCCAGATCTAAATGGTTCCCCTTTTCCAGGCTCTGCCCTTCATTTACTTGAGTAATGTTCAGGTTTTTGTCTTGCCAGTAGATGTAAACAGAGGAATAGTGCAGCTGGTTATTGAGTGCAGCTGTTCAAGGATTAATGTGTAAAACAAAAGATCCACCTCAGGTAGCAACTCTCCATAAGCAAGGAGAGCTCTTTAACCTGTCGACCTTCAGGCTGTGCTGTGCTTTTTCTTCGCAGACTGACTAGGAAAAGAAATTTGTTGTTTCCAAATAGTGCATGGATGACTGTGCTGAATCTCTGTCAAGGGGATTTCTTTGTGTTTGCCAAGCACTGCCTTCACTCAGGCAGAAGGTGCTGTCAGCTCCTGTGTGATTTGATCCATCTGTTGCTCGGTGTTTCGAAGCTGCCTGTAGAAAGGGGAGAGGATTTTGAGTGCTTTCTGAACGCCATCAGGTCAGCATATTAGAGATGCAGAGATTCCATGGAAATGGAGCACTTTCTGTTCTGAGTATATTGATTGTAAATGCTTAACCTGCTGACTGGTAAGAGGTGGTGCAACCATGGAGGAAAAACAGTAGTCTGTTATTTAGGTTTCCAACTGACAGTCTGCAGTGCATTGTTGGGAATTGCAGGGATTGGATTTCTGTTAGTAATTTGATTCTGAAGTTTGAGTCTCGTTTGACTCCACACTCTATCACTTCCTTGGTTGCATCCTGAACAATATGGTTTCTATACCGATTTTCCTTTGGATGTGTGATGGAGGCAGATTGCATTGTGGTATTTAAGGCATTACATGGTTCTTATTTAACCAATGTGTAGGATTAGAGAGGAAATGCAGGAAATTGGCACTGAATCAAAATGGTCAGATGAGTACTGAACAAGGTGGGCTTGAGGAGTTTTCAGCGCTTTCTAACGATTCTGTGATTCTGATGGAATTTCTTGTTGGATTTTCTCCTGGGCTCTGCCTGCTTTAATTTTTGATTTGCTTGTGGGATGTGAGTGTCACTGGTGGGCCAGTAGATGGTGAGTGGTTATCTTGAATCACTGTAGTCCTTTTGGTTGAGGCATACCCACAGTGATGTTGGGGAAGGAGTCACAGAATCTTGACCTAGTGACGCTGATGGACTGGTAATACAGTTGCTGGGAGGGAATTGTTTGGGGATGGGGGTGACAGCGTCAATACTTATGGCATTTCCTATTTTTGACACATAGAATACTTCGAGATTCAGGGTGTCTAACCTTACCAAACAGTCCATGTTGAGCAGGCATTTGCTGTTCACAAACCCTATTTTCGTGTCATCGTATGCCAATGTATATTCTAATATTAAATACAACTACATCTCAACTGGGTGTAAAAGATCCTTTGGTGCAATAACAATGGCATTAGAACTGAGCGGTTGTGCTGAACAGGCTGGAGGGAAAAGGTGGGAAGAGGAGTGACCTGAGAGTTTTTCACACTATCAAACACTCAGAGGCTGTGTCCGTTTGTGACAGAGGCTAAAACTGAACATAAAGGCTTTCCATTTCAACCAATGATTAATCCAATTGGGAATTCAGGAGAAGCTTCTTTTCCCGAAGCTTGGGAATAGTTGAATCGTGTTGATAAATTCAGCAGGAAGCTAACTATTCCCATTGTTAGCCACCAACAGTCCCCATTAATAGCTACTCACCCTCCAAGCCAGATCGTTATCCAGTCATAGAGATGTACAGCATGAAAACAGACCCTTGAGTCCAACCCGTCCGTGCTGATCAGATATCCCAACCCAATCTAGTCTCACCTGTCAGCACCCGGCCCATATCCCTCCAAACCCTTCCTATTCATATACCCATCCAAATGCCTCTTAAATTGTCTGTCCAACTGTTCTCTCTCTTTTGGGCTCTATTCCCACATAGCATTTACTCTTTCCCTCATCCCCCATCTTCTGCTAAAAATACAATATTTTCCTACCTACCATCAGTTCTGAGGAAGGGTCACCAAATCTTAAATGTTAACTCTGATTTCTCTTCACAGATACTGCCAGACCCCCTGCGTTTTTCTAGCAACTTCTGTTTTTACAGCAACCGCAGTTCTTTCAGTTTTTAATCGGGTGTCAATTTCATTTTTGCTTATCTCCCCCAAAGGATTCACGTAGCAGAGAATAGAATGATAGCTTGTGACTGCCAAGAGGACCCTTGTTACGGTCTTTGCTGTAAAGAGGTATTTTGTTGACAATTTTTAACTGTGGGCAATGTTATTTAACTAGCAAATCCAGTTTGAACTGAGCGTTGAAGAAAAGACTGATATTACAACTATTTATCTCAGTTTCTTTTTGGCTTCTCTATTTAAACCATTTATACTCCCCCCTTGTTTCCCCCACCCCTTTGTCCAATACCCCCGTTTCTTTAAAGAGGAACGATAACTGCTACTCCATGAGCTGGGATGTGTATAGAATATTTTTCTGAATTGACTGTTTCCAGTTCTCTCTGGGGAAGACCTGGCTTCTCTGGAAAATTTAAGGGTGAAGTTTTGAACTTGGGCAAAGTCCACCTTATTGTCATTCTGAATTAGAGCAGTTTCTAATTTGCCGTCTTCTAAAATGCAGTGGCAGGTTATTTATTGGAATTGCCTGCTGCCTCAACACACAAACCATCTTGCGTGTGACATTGAGTTTTTAAAACTATTTGTTCATGGTATGAGGGCATCACTGACTATGCCAGGATCTGTTGTCCATCCCTCATTGCCTTGGAGAAAGCGGTGCTGAGCTACGTTCATGAGCCATTGCAGTCCATATGGTATAGGGACATTCTCAATGCTATCAGGGAGAGCGTTCCAAGATTTTGACCCAGAAACACTGAAGAAAAAGCATATGTTTCCAGGTCAGGGCTTTGTGGAATCTGGAACTGATTTGCATTTTCAAACCTAATTAAAGGTGAAATGGATTCTGCCCATTTGTCCTCAATTAGAGTTCCAATTTTCTGTAATTAAGCTTATTTTTGTTTTACCCAATCTTGGTTGCATGCCTACATTTTGCTTAAGTTTTTCACAGTAAGGAACTAGATGTTGTATACTGGATTGGGTATGAACCTTTCAGGTCAGCAGTATTGGTGAACTTCGACACATTGACATTAGCGCTGAGCAAGGGTCAGTTTCACGATGTGGCTGGTGTAGGAAGGGGAAACAAAGACAGCGCAGCAGGTTGAAACCAAGGGAGCTTTGCTTAGCCAGTCAGCAAGCCGATTTAATAAGTAGTGTTCACAGTGTACAACTGATTGTTTTCCGACTGAATAACTCGATCATCGTGTTTTTTTTAACCCAATTGCATTGATATTACTTGGTCTTTCTAAAATGTTTTGTCTTAACTATGAATTTAGATAATATTTGATGGAAATAAATAATGTAGATCATTGTTGTTTCATCACATGCCATAGGAGTTATCCAGATCAGTGACTGAGAGATGAAGAATACCATTCAGCCCACCTTGATCTGTCCATCCAGATGGTAATGGTTGAGTGGGGGATATGCTGGACCATGAGGTTGCAGATCGTGTTAGGGTACAATACTGCTGTTGATGGCCCACAGCATTTCAGTCCTAGATAACCAGTCTTGAGTTCTAGATCTGTTTGAAATCTGTCCCATTCAGCATGATGGTAATACCACATAACAGAATGGGGAGGATTCTCGATGTGAAGGTGGGGCTTTGTCTCTGCAGAGGCTGTTCGGTGGTGACTCTCACTGATATTGTCATGCACAGATGCACCTGCAGCAAGCACTTGGTGAGAATTAATTGGTAATTTATGTTTTTCCCTGTTGGTTCTTTCACCAGCTGGCACTACTATGTCCTTTAGGGCCTGACCAGCTTGATCAGGAGTAGACCGTAAGATACAGAAGTCGAACAAGGCCATTCAGCCTTTCGAGTCAGCTTTGCCATTCGATCATGGCTGATATACTTCTCTGTGCCATTTTCCTATCTTCTCCCAGTAACCTTTGATCCTCTTACTAATCAAGAACTTATCTGTCTCTGTCCTAGGTGTGCTCAGTGACTTGGCCTCCACAGTCTTCTGTGGCAATGAGTAGTGCTACTACTGAGCCACTGTTGAGAGTGGGCATCGAAGACCCCCCACCCAGCGTACATTTTGTGCCCTTGTCACACTTGGTGCTTCCTCCAAATGTTGAAGGAGAGCGGATTCATTAGCTGGGGGAGAACAGTATGTTTAACCTGATGCCATGAAACCTCATTGGGTCTGGAGTCAATGTTTAGGGCTTCCAGGACAATTCCCTCCTGACTTTATACTGTTGGGCCGCCACCTCTGCTGCATCTATCATGCTACTGGGACAAGACACATACTCGGGGATGCTGATGTCTAGTGTGACTTGGTGACTATGACAACCTCAGGCTGCTGTTTGACTAGTCTGTGAGACAGCTCTCCTAACTTTGGCACGAGGCCCACCCCAGACGTTCGTTAGCAGGACTTTGCAAAATTGACAGGGCTGCTTTTGACATTGATGCTGGTGGTCTGTCTGGTTTGATTTCTTTGTTAACACTTTGTGGAGATTGATACAATTGAGTAGCTTGCTTTCTGCAGTCTTTCACTGATTAAATATTATCCTACTCTTCTATTCCTGCCACAATATGTAATCTCATATTTTCCCACATTATATTTTAACTGCCAGGTTTTTCTGCCTCACTTAATCTGCCCATGTCACTCTACAGACACTTTGTCATCATCACCATTTGCCTTCCCACCTAGTTTGTTTTGTCATCTGTGAACTTAGCAATAGTACATTCACCTTCCTAATCCTTGTTATGAATATATAATAAATAATTGTGGCTCTAGTGTTGATTACTGTGACACTCCACGAGTTACAAGTTGGCATCATGAAAATGTCCTCTCAGCCCAACTCTGTCTTTTGTTAGTTAGCCAATTCCATACTCATAGTAATGTACTAGTGTCAACACCATGAGCTGCTTATCTTTTTAGGTAGCTTATATGTGTGGTAGCTAATCAGACACTTTTAAAAATCCAAATATATTTCATCCACCGTTTACCTCCTTGTTTACCCTGTTCGCTGCCTCTTCAAATAATTCTAATACATTTGTCAGGTTTGAAGTCTTAGGGTTAGGGTTAAGTTGACTCTGCTTGATTATATTATATATTTCTAAAAGCTGTGCTTTGTCTCCTTTATAATAGACTGACATTTCCCAGGAACAGATATTAAGCTAACTGGCCTATGGTTAGCTGTTTTTCTAATCTCCTTTTTTGAGTTAAGGTGATAGATTGGCATGTTCTCCAGTTTTCTGGAAATTTTCCAGAATCTTACAAGGTATCCATTATCTCTGTAGCTACTTTATTTAATATCTTAGGATGCATCCCAAGGGATTTATTGGTCTTTGGTTCCAGTACATTTTCTCTAGTGATGATCATTGTATTTATTTTGATTTCTCTTTTTACCTTTTGATTATTTCGAAAGCACCAATAGAATTCCAAAAATACTATCTGATGCAAAGTCATTATTTAATTCCTCTGCCATTTCCTGGCTTTTCATTATTATTTCCCCAGCATCATTCTCTAAGGAGCCTATATTCACTTTGGATGCTGCCTTCCTTTTCTTCTGTATTTTGGAACTCTATGACTCTGTGATTCAACAGCACAAGTAACAATAGTTGTATTTTGGAACTGAGAACCTGAAAGAGCAATTGAGGCAGAAACCCTAGTTACTTTTAAATCTATTTTCACTTCACTTGAAGCGCCTTAACTTGGTTTACAGACCAAGAACTGAAAAGTAAAAATAGGCTGGTTTGCTTGTTTTCTGATCTGATCTAACACAGACATGATGGGCTGAATAGTTGCCTCCTGTACACTTGTACCATTCTGCTTCGTTCTGTAATGTATTGAACAACTGGAGTATGAAGTTAGTTAGTACTCGTTGCTTCAATGAGGAGATGAAGACGAGATTAATTTGCATTCTCAACAATTTTTCTACATTAGAAATTCATTCTATCCAGTTGTGATTTTACAGCTATCAATTTATCAGCTCACTGTGGTTGGAAAATTGATTGATTAAGTTTGTTAGATTGCCTAGAATTGCTTCCAGAGAAGCTTAAAACAGGGCAAAATGGAGGGAGCCCACCTGTGCATTGCTGAGCTGTGTAAGAAGACTTTAAATTGGAGAATCCCATGACCCAGCCTGAAAGTTGTCGGTACAAGTCAATCAGGTAGGTAATTGAGGATCATAGTGGAGTGCTGCTGTAGTTGAGATATGGCATTAACACTGTCTGCTTGCTCAGGTGAAGGTTAGAGATTATTTGATGCTGTTTAAAAAGAACAGTGTGTTCTCATGTCATGGCCAAATTTTTTTGCTTACTCATAAATAAGTTAATTTGCTGTGTTGTATTTACTTAACTGTGACTGCACTTTAATCCATTTGTATAAAGTACTTTGGGGGCGTACTAATGATATGAAAGGCCTTTTTCTGACTCATGGTGTTGAGTTCCTTCATTTCCCATGAGTTTGGATGTCCACCCTACCCAGTTTGGGGTGAAAATGGTAACTATTGCAATGGATGGAAACCTATTGTTTGAATTTGAGAAAGTAGGAATCAGGACTGGCTTCCACCTGTCTTTTCAAAGTTTTCAGATATGCTTTCTGCCCTCAATCCTCTCCCTTTAGTGTGAGAAATGTTTCTCTTCTCTCACTCCAGGATAATTTGAGGAAAGATATTCTGGCTATTGAGGGAGTGCAGTGTAGGTTCATGAGGTCAATTCCCGGAATGGCGGGACGATCTTATGCTGAAAGACTGGAGCGACTGGGCTTGTATACGCCTGAGTTTAGAAGGCTGAGAGGGGATCTGATTGAGACATATAAGATTATTAAAGGATTGGACACTCTGGAGGCAGGAAGCATGTTTCCGCTGATGGGTGAGTCCCGAACCAGAGGACACAATTTAAAAATAAGGGGTAGGCCACTTAGAACAGAGTTGAGGAGAAACTTCTTCACCCAGAGAGTGGTGGGTGTATGGAATGCTCTGCCCCAGAAGGCAGTGGAGGCCAAGTTTCTGGATACTTTCAAGAAAGAGTTGGATAGAGCTCTTAAGGATAATGGAATCAGGGTTATGGGGATAAGGCAGGAACAGGATACTGATTGAGGATGATCAGCCATGATCATAATGAATGGTGGTGCTGGCTGGAAGGACAGAATGGCCTACTCCTGCACTTATTGTCTATTGTCTATAATAGAGACAACCACAGTGGCTCTGGAGAAAAAAATTGCACGGTGCTAACAAGGCAGAACAGGTTAATTTGCATCTGAAACAGAAAGTTGGGGTAACGTTTTGGGTGTTAGTCCTTTTGAGAAATGGAAGAGTCAGTCGAGATGAAGTCCTTTTGTATGGACTGGTGAAGGCATGTCAGTTCGTGTCCAGAGAACAAAATGGGAAGTGTATGCTAACAGGTAAAGAGCAGAAGTTCAAGTGGACTGTTTCTTTCTTTCAATAAAGATGCTACAAATGGCATTGACTAGCTCATGGATATGGCTTTTGATGCTAGAATAGGGGAGGGTGTGGAAAGGGAGGCCTGGTGGCTCTGTGGTTAGCACTGTTTTGGTTTTTTGCAGGGACCTGGATTTGACTCCACTCTTGGATGAGTGTTTGTGTGGGGTTTGCACGTTCTCTCTGTGTCTATGTGTGTTTCCTCCCACAGTCCAAAGGTGTACAGATTAGGAGGATTGGCCGTCCTAAATTGCTCATAGTAGCCTGAGATGTGGCTAATCCATTTAGCCAGCACAGGAAAGGCACGGTTACAGGACTGGGTCTGGATGGGATGCTCTTTGGAAGTTTGGTGTGGACTTGATGGGCTGAATAGCCTGTGTCCAGTTTTGTAGGAATTCTGTGATTCTAAGATATGGGATGAGAGTTAAATGGAAAGCATTGAGATATTCCGAATAAGGTTTTCTTCATTTGTGGGACAATCTATAATATTTCCAAGCATGTGGATGACACAGCCATGTGGGAATATTTGTTATTAAGAAATTGTAAAATGGTTTCAAGATGATTTGGACAGACAAGTGGAAATGAAGTTTCTTTCTTTTGTAAGAGGAACAGATGTGCAAAGTTACTTCTTAACTGGTAAGATGTTGGCAAGTATAGATGTGCAAAGGTATTAGATTAACAAATAAGTTCCTGAAGGCAAGCATGCAAGTGCAGCATGCTATTATGAAGGCTCATAAAGTTAGCCTTTTTTGTAAGAGGACATGTGTCCAGGAGGTGTGAAGTCTTGCATTTGTAAAGGAGCTTGGTTAACTTGCACCTACAGTATCATGTGCAGTTGTGGTCTCCTTATCTCAGGAAGGATAGTATTTCCATGGAGGGAGTGCAAGGAATGTTCCTTAGACTTGTTCCTGGGATGGCAGGCCAGTCCTGTGAAGAGCGATTGGGTAACCTGGATCTGTTAGCGAGTTTTGAGAAGATTTGTAGCTCAGGTTGAGGTCCTGGATGTTGATTTGCTTGCTGAGCTGGAAGGTTCATTTTCAGACGTTGTGTCACCATATTAGGTAACATCTTCAGTGAACCTCCGGACAAAGCACTGCTGGTGTTTCCTGCTTTCTACTTAATATGTTTGGGTTTCTTTGTGTTGGTGATGTCATTTCCTATTGTGATGTCATTTCCTGTTCTATTTCTCAGGGCGTGGTAAATGGGGTCCAAGTCAGTATGTTTGTTGATAGAATTCCAGTTGGAAAGCCATGCTTCTAGGAATTCTCTTATGTGTCTCTGTTTGGTTTGTCCAAGGATGGATGTGTTGTCCCAGTCGAAGTGGTGTCCTTCTTCATCCAAATGTGAGGATACTAGTGAGAGAGTCATGCCGTTTTGTGGCTAGTTGATGTTCATATATCCTGGTGGCTAGTTTTCTGCCTGTTTGTCCAATGTAGTGTTTGTTACAGTTCTTGCGCAGTATTTTGTAATTGACATTAGTTTTGCTTGTTGTCTGGATAGGGTCTTTCAAGTTCAATAGCTGCTGTTTTAGTGTGTTGGTGGGTCTGTGGGCTACCATGATGCCAAGGGGTCTGAGTAGTCTGGCAGTCATTTCCGAGATGCCTTTGATGTAGGGGAGCACGGCTAGGGTTTCTGGACGTATTTTGTCTGCTTATTTGAGTTTGTTGCTGAGAAATCGGTGGACTGTGTTCATTGGGTACTCATTCTTTTTGAAGACACTGTATGGGTGTACAAGCAGACAAAACACGTCCAAAAACCCTACCCATTCTTCCCTACATCAAAGACATCTCGGAAATGACTGCCAGACTACTCAGACCCCTTGGCATCATGGTAGCCCACAAACCCACCAACACACTAAAACAGCAGTTAATGAACTTGAAAGACCCTATCCAGACAAGCAAAACTAATGTCATTAACAAAATACCATGCAAGGACTGTAACAAACACCACATTGGACAAACAGGCAGAAAACTAGCCACCAGGATACACGAACATCAATAGCCACAAAAAGACATGACCCCCTCCCACTAATCCCTTACATACAGATGAGGAAGGACACCACTTTGACTGGGACAACACGTCCATCCTAGGACAAGCAAACAGAGACATGCACGAGAATTCCTAGAAACATGGCATTCTAACCGGAACTCTATCAACAAAGGCATCGAGATGGACCCAATCTCCCACCCCTTGAGAAAAAGAACAGGAAATGACATCACCAACCCAAAGAAACCCAAACATATATATAGAAAGCAGGAAACATCAGTAGTGTTTCGTCCGGAGGCTCACTGAAGGTGTTACCTAGTATGGTGACGAAACGTCTGAAAATGAACATTCCAGCTCAGTGAGCAATCCTACATCCAGAACCTGGGTCTGTATTCTCTAGGGTTTTGAATACGAGAGATGATATCATTAAAACTTACAAAATACTTAAGGTGTTTAGAAGAAGGTAAATTGTATCCCCGGTTGGAAATCTAGACCTCAGGGCCACCATTTGAAAATAAGGGGGAGCAGTTTGGGACTGAGATGAGGAGATTTTGGTGATGAAGAATCTTTTGGATTTCTCTACCATTGAAAATTGGAAGCTCTGTAGATGATTCGATATGATTATATTGAAAGGTAAAGTTGGCTAAGTGGTCTACTCCATCAGCAGTGTTCCTCACTGAATATTGAACCATCTGTGGTTTACCTGGTTTGGAGCACTGGTTTTCTAATCTGTCTTTGGAAAATCCAAGCCATTCACACATGAGTGGTTTTAGCAGTTTTTCTCTCATTACTGCTAAGTGATCAGGTTTAATTCAATTTCTGTGAAACTTGGATCCTTTGTGGAAAAGCAGCTGTAAGGTTTATTCAGGTTAAAATGTATAGCAACCACCTGCTCCAGAAGCAGCATTAATTCTTCATGCTCCATTCTGCCTTAAGTCTGCAGCCTACCAACTTCTCGGTTTTGACGTTTCTGTCTCTCACCACCCTGTTGCTATTTGCCCATCATTGTCTTGTACTCTCCCACTAGCTGGTACTTTGTGCTTTTCTGTGTGTTGGGATTTGGTGGCTTGACATCCTGATGTTTCTGCATGGATCAGTGTTCACTGGCACAGGTAATTTTCTGTTCATTGATATCCGCTTATTCTTACACCCAATTTCTTACCTTTTCCAGGCGATGATGCACTCACATCGATGGAGAGGTTGTGAGGTTGCTTCGATAAGAATCTAACACACAGGCACTAGTCCAAGGCCACTGAGAAGAGAAAGAAGTCTTTTCACAAGGAAGGTGAATCTAAGATGTCCTTAAGCAGCAGCAGTTCAGCTGGGAAAGGTGCGGATTCGAATGCTGTTGATGCCTACGACAGTGGGGATGAGTGGGATATCGGAGTTGGGAATTTAATCATTGACTTGGACGCAGATTTAGAAAAAGATCAGCAGAAAATGGAAATGTCGGGATCGAAAGATGGAAGCATCCCAGTTCCGAGTGCAGTGGCGGCTCTGCCAGAGAATATCAAGTTTGTCACGCCAGTTCAAGCACCTCAGGCCAAGGAGAGCAAATCAAAGGCAAAGAGAAATAAGAGTGCAAAGGATGGGGGTAAATCTGTGTCTGCTGCTTCCCTCTACACACTGGGAGAATCAGGAAATGGGAAGAAAGAGATGCAGGGTCGTTCTGGAGATTTGACAAATCCCAGTGGACTGGGGTCTTCCAATAGCACATCCAAAGGGTCTGAAAAGGGCCCAAAGACTGTCCGGAATGGAGCTGGATCGAAAAAGGAGAAGGAGGGTGGATCAAGCAAAAGCAAAAAGGATAAAAGTGAGAGCAGTGGAGTTGTGCAGCCTCCCCCTGGAAATGATGCAAATGCTGCACAACAGCTAGGGTTGGGGTCAGGGTCAAAGGGCAGCTCGTTTGAATGTGCTCCAGGCACAAGCTGCCCTGAAGGGGCTACGGGTCAAGTGCTGGATTTGGGAAATGCACCAGTGGATAGCAACACCATATCTAACCTGTTGGGAATTAAAACAGAGTCTGAGGAAGTTGAAAGTGAGTGTCGACCACTGAAGAAGATCAAAACAGAGAAGGTAAGAACAGTGGTAGTTTTAAATGTTCTACAAAATCCTAGTGCAGTCAGGAGATTGTAGCTTGTTAACCTGATGTCCTAAGCAGAGGTCTGGTTTGACAAACCTCTTCTGTTTCATGTAACGTGAAGTCAATTGCTTGATCCATTGTGTGTATCAGCCAGCCAGTGAGCAATGTTCTGAAATCTATTTAAGAGTCACCCTCCTTCTTCAAGACCCCTTACAGCGTGGTTAGACCGAATTGTCAGCGCTCTTCTATAATGACTGCTTTTTGTTGGGTTCACTTGCACATTTTTGTTTAACTTTGTTTGACTGTGATGAACATTCATTGGGGATGTTGATGCATGGAAACTGAGAGGTACAAATAACTGGGTAGTGCATGTACTGTACACAAGGTTACCATTTACCTGTTTATACTCCAGCTGCTCAAAACAGGTTGAGACAACTAAAGAGACAGCTTCATGATGCTGCATTGTTAACAAGTTTTTGAAATTTCCTGATACTTGAATTACACTTCAAATGTTCAATCACCAGGTCCAGAGGGGTTCGGAGGTAGTGCTGTAGTTATGTTTGACACTTAAATCTATCGGCTGCCTCTCTGTGAGGATAGTGCACCTTGCTGTCTATTGAAATGACTTGGGTTGAGATTTAGATTTATTCTTGCAGTCTGTTTGGAGAGTGCTGCTGTTTAGTGTTGCCTCTGTGCGAATTCTTAAGTGAGGGGGCTGATGTGTTGCAATTAGCCAGTAAGTGTTGGATTGCAAGTTTATCTGATTAGTCAGATTTATACTACAGTGACTTGTTGCCACAGTCTTACATATGCTGTGAGTAAATCTAATTGCTTGAGTTGGGACTGAAAGAGAATCCAACTCATTTAACCTAATAGTGAATCCTACACCAGAAATATTAGTATGGAAATGGTGTTGACTGGAACTGAATTGAAAGGGCTGATTTCTTCTCTGTAGTGGTACTAATAATGGTTTAATTGTGCTGCACTGTGTGCAACGTTGGATCCTATGCCTTTGGTCAAAGCAGTACACAACATACAACCTGTGCTGAAAAGCTGCAGCCGGAGTGCTTGGAGATATTCATTGAGCTGAACAGCATCTGTGGCGAGATGAGAAGCGGTATTTTAGGGATGGGCCCTATCTCATCTGCTTCACTCGAGATTTGTGCTGTAATTCCAGGGCTGGGATAAAATGCCCTTGGAGAGGTTGCTGAGGGGCTGAACAAAATGTTGCTGTGCAATTTTCTTGTCGGACTGATATGCTGAATATTTAAAGCCTCATCTTTCCAGCATCTGACATTTTACCACCATCCTTTTCATGCTTTTGGACTGATCTGTACCTGGGTTTGCAGATGATTGCTGGAATTTTATCCAGAGCCATTTGAACAATTTTTGGGATCCTAGGTACCTTCATACAGTTGCAATCCCTACCCTAGTTTGCTCAACCTTTTGTGAACTACAAGAGCAAAAGTCAGCCTGAACTCAGTGGTCATACTGTTACCTCTCAGAAGTTCATAGGTTTGCACTCACGTCTACAATTGCAATGGCTGACATTCCAGCGCAGTTCAGATTGAGTGCTCCCATCGCCTGGGGTTCCAGCTTTATGGTGGAGATTTTAAGCCAAGATCCCACTTACTACCTTGGGTAGATCTGACAGTATTAGTTTGCTGAAGAGCAGTGGATAGAGCTCCCTGATATTGTGAGCAACGTTCATCCCATAGCTGATGTCACAGAAACAGTTGATGGCTGGGGGAATGTAGTGGTGTGGTGGTTATATCACTGGATTAGTAATCCCGAGGCTTCACTTCTGGGGACATGGCAAACAGTGAAATTTAATTTAATAAAGATCTGGAATAAAAAACAAACCTAACAAAATCTAGTTCACTCGTGTCCTTAACCAGTCTAGCCAGCATATGATTCTAAACCCTCAGTGACATGTTTGACTTCTAACTGCCACTTGGGCAATCTGAGATTGTCAATGTCATTCATGGAATGTGGACGTAGAAATATTAAATTATTCATTGCTGTTTTTGGGAGCTTGCTGTGTGCTGATTCGCTGCTGCATTTTCCTAGATTAGAACAGTGACAGTACATAAATTATACATTCTTGACTGTCAAACCTGATGTCCTGAAAAGTGCTGGAGAGATGCAAGCTGTTCCTTCCTGTCACCATTGCAGTAAATAGATTGCTTGCAGTTTCTGTGTGTTATGGTTTGACTGGGAGCTCCAGGTTTGTATGATGTTCCTGTCAGAGGTTGCATATGAAGGATCCCATACACAGGCCCTGTGAACTTGTGTGTACATCCATCTTTATTTTATGTCGAACTAGACTTCTTGATACTGACTATGTTCTCATTTTGTGGTTGGGCTTCCCTGGAGTGGATGAAACAAAACTGGGTATGAAAGCTGATTTGTCGTTCTCCTTTATTTATCAAACAAATGGTACTGTCTGCAGTCTTTCTCAGAACCTGTGATTGCCAAATAACAATGTTACAAAACATTTGACTCCTGGCATTGCCTCAAATGCTTGCCCACCCAGGTCAGGTCTAACCGTTCTTCTCTCTGTACTTTTACTGACCTCAGAGCATATCTAACTACCTATTTACTGCAGTGAGGAATGTGAGACCAGCACTGACTCCCCAGGACAAAGACAAATTGAAGAGAATCTAAATGATTTACACCCCTCAATGAAAAATGTCTGAATAAAATAGACACTTCAAAATGATGGATGTTGCGAGTTGAATAATGGAGCATTGAATTCATGTTACTGTCTAGAGAGGTAAAGTGCGAAGAATTCTGTGTTGAGAGGGTCAGTCATGATGATGAGTGTGTTGGAGGAAGGGCTGCAACTCCTGCTCAGCTGCTTGGGGTTTAATTTTGAACTGGTGAAGGCTGATCTTCAGCTGGATAGTGAGTGAGCTGTTTCTAAGTAATTTGTTGGCTGTGTGTCCCTCCGCTAAGTCTGATAATTTAGTGCAGGCTGTGGTCTGACTCTGTTGAACATTGAAATTCCTCCATCTCTGCAGTTCAATCAGCCTGTTTATCAACAGCCCAGGAAGAGGCCATTCTGCCCACCAGGCATTCATCTTTGACTTTCTCCCTTCAAACTCTTCACATTTCAAGTCACTTGAAGACAGGAGGATTGGAACATAATTTGCAGATTTTCTGTACTGTTCCCAGTGTTGAGTTTCCCTTGAAATTTTTCCGTTGGACCCCGTCAGTTCCTTTTTTTTACCGGCCTCAGACTTTGTTTTTTTTTTGGTTTTTATCTGGAATGACTAATTAATCCGCGATCTTGTGGACAGCTCTTAAAAACCAGCATGGCCTTCTATAAATGCAGTGAGAGAATGGATTCATGTTTGTGACCCATCTTCCCTTTTCCAGGGCTGCCCTTTTTTTCTAGAACTCTTATCTGATGAATTTTTTTTCTCTCACAGCAAGGCACAAAAAATGTCTGTAAGCCAGCCTGGAGAACTAGTTTTTTTTAGTGCATGTTATGAATAAAGAACACTGTTTGATGCTGCTATTAACACAGTTCATGTTTGTGTCTCCCTAGATCCAAGGACCACACTTAGGTTTAATTCTGCACCTGAGCATTTTTCAGGAATCAGCTAAATTTTATTTGTAATTTTGGAAAATATAGTTTCATTGTTTAGGGCAAGTAATGCAATGATGCATGACTGAAATGTGTGCAAAAGGTCCCTGAGCCTCAGTGCTTGTGGCAAACAGCTTTCGCCAGCTGTGGAAGCTTGAGAAGCACCTGTGATTTCAGCAGGCATTCATCACATCCGGCAGCTCCAAGCAAAGCCCCGCTTTATAGTCTTAGTGCAAGGACCACGTGAGCAAACTGCGAAATGAATAGGCTGGACGTTGCTTTGTATATAGCACGATCAAGGGGCTTGACCATTCTAATCTTGCGTTTTCATCGGGTCTGAGGCATCGTTTACTGAAAGTCCATTCAAAGAAACATGTCGTCATGTCGAAATAGAGAGAGAGGAAGAGATGGCAGGAGACTGGATGTTTCTAAACTAGGAATTATACAGTGGAGATCACTAGCCCGTAAGGCAGACAGCACCAGGCTGTGCACCCTGACCTGTGTGCTGCCTGAGCACTCTTTACTCTTGGCATTGATGGATTGTTTCTGAATCCTCCACTGACTGTCGATTACATTAGCAGAGCTGTATCTCTTTAAATGACCAGACAGAAATTACAATTGTGTTATGTGGAGAGAACCTCAAACAAATGTGATCTTTTTGACATTAGTCAATGCAGCAACTAGCAATCCCAACCTCCTTGTGACCTGGGGGAAAAGCCCCTCAGAAGGAGCTGGCTTACCAGTGTGAGAAATGGTGGTGTTGTCCTGTTTCCCCTCAATTTCAACAAAACACTCCGAGACACAGCGTAGTTTTACCTCCTTCATCTTTATTCCGGACCCTGGAGGGAGAGAGAACGATCGCCCATGTGCACAGAGACATGAGTTCACAGTCTTCTCTGGAAGAGCAGTTTCTTAATGAGTTATGTCGTCATTTTATAGGGAGGAGCATCCAGAGAAGGCAACATGCATATTGATTGGGTGACTGTTACAATCAGCAAGGGTCAATAGTAAAGACTAAGCCATCTGCTATTGAATGTTCTTAATCTTAATTGGCTTCACATAATGAATACTTTTCACCTTGTTAGCTGACCTCCCATACTGAATGCTTTCAATATTGTTAAATGGCTCTACATAATGAATGCTTTTCCACCTTGTTAACCCATTAACCTTGCCTCCAGCATCCCATTGTTAACTGCAAGTTCTTATCTGATCTGAGTTATGCTCAGCTGAACCTTTTGTTTCACAAAACTCAAAATTTAACTGTTTCCCTACCTGCTCATACCTAGTACATGTTCTCAGTGGGAAGTGGTATTTGCGCTGTAGTTACTGTTACTAGTTTGTATAGTCTGCACAGATAAAGTCTCAACATCAGCTTCTTGACCAAGAAAGCCTGGCAGCATTTTACCTTCTGTGTAGGCTGAGGAAAGCCCACCTCCTCCTCTTCCCCCACCCCCATCCTCACCCCACCCCCATCCTCACCCCATTCTACAGAGGATTCATTGAGAGTACTCTGAGCTAATGCATCACTGCTTGGTTCAGGAATTGCACAGTCTCACATTGTAAGACCCTACAGTGGGTAGTGAGTACTGCGGAGAAGATCATCGAGATCTCTGTCCCCTCCATTACAGACATTTACCCCACATGCTGTATCCAAAAGGCTAAGAGCATTGTGGAAGACCCCACACACCCCTCACTCAAATTCTTCTCCCTGCTGCCATCTGGCAGAAGATACTGGAGCATTCACTCTCTGACGGCCAGACTGTGCAACAGTTTCTTCACTGAAGCCAGCAGGCTCCTTAACACTATGACTGGATTCTTTCCCATCTGAAATTCTTTGCATGACTTCAAATTGCTGCTAGAAGAATGTCTATTATTTAGCATTTTTCTATTACACTGTACCTTGAGTGTTTTGTACTTATGCATTTTATGCCATGTATGGTGGTGTCCATGTAGCGCCCTCACTCCTGGAGAAACACTGTCTCGTTTTTACTGTATCTGTTGTATATGGCAGAAATGACAAAGAAAAGCTACTCTTTGTAAACAGTGATGATTCAATGGCAAAGTTGCTGTCTATATTATACAATCATATCTGAATTCTTGTGGGGTTACCACACTGATTTTAGGTTAGACAGATTGGTCTGTTTATTTTTGGGCCTCCTGCAATATTGGAGTCTCTTGGGCTTAAGTTGGGAAAGTATCTGCCAGAGATCAGATACTGACTTAATCCTGACCTCCTTTCCATCAGTTGAGTGTGTGTATCTGTCTGTAAATGTAAAAGTGAAATTAATTTTGCTGACTCCATAATATCACAGACACAGTAACAGTTCACTGTTAGGCATTCCTACATGTATTAAGTTCCTGCACATTTGGAGTGTGATCTCAAAGCCTTGTGCAATTGTGTTTGGCTTGTGCCAAACTTTGCAGCATCGATATCTCCACACACATTGCTCTGAAGGATAAAGAGGTAACTTTGGTGGGATGGGGAGGGGGTGGCGCAATGGGTGATCTGCCATGTCTTTGGGAATGTTGCAGCGAGACAGGAAAATGCAAAGACCAAAATGGACCTCAATGGTCTGGTCTGCTGTCAATATTACAAAGGGTGAGGGGGCCATAATCCTAAAATAGATTATGGAGCATTTTTGCATTATTTGAATTCCCCTTTCCTGTCCAGCCCCCCTCAGATTTAAGCACTCAGTGTAAAGTTAATTTCAGGCACAGCAGGTAAGGGGACTACTATAAGAAGGGAGTCGGTCAATAGAAGACTGAGGGTGTTGTACTTAAATGAGCTCTGTATGTGAACCAAGGCAAATGAACTTGTAGCGCAGATTAAAATTAAAGGTTACAATGTGGGCATCACAGAGGTGTGGCTGCAAAGGCATCAGGGCTGGGATCTAAATATCCAAGGATATTTTTCCCATTGAAAGGGCAGGCAGATGGGCAGAAGGGGCAGGCTTGCCTTATTGGTTTTAAAAAAGTGAAATTAAGTCAACAGCAAGAAGTGATTTCGGGTTGGAAGGCATAGAATCTGTCTGAGTAGAGTTGAGGAATTGCAAAAAAAAAAGACCATGATGGGAGTAAGGTACTCACTCCTTGCACTACCCAGGATGTGGAGCAGAAAAGGCATATAAGCAAGGCACTAATAATCATGGGGGATCTTCAATATGCAGATTGACTGGGAAAATCAGGTTCATAGCAGATCCCAAGAAAATGAATTTGTGGATTATCGGCGATTTCCTTTTTGGAGCGGCTTGTGGTAGAGACTTCTAGAGAACAGGTTTTCTGTATTTGGAGATGTGTATTGAGGCAGACTTGATTAAGGAGGTTAAGGTGAAGGAACCCAGTAGGGGCAATGACCCCAATATAATAGAATTCACCCTGCAATTTCAGAGGGAGAAGCTAGAATTTGATGTAATGGTGTTGCAGTTGAGTAAAAGTAACTGCATTGACCCGAAGGAGCTGGTCAGAGTTGCTTGGAAGGGGACCCTAACAGGGAAGATGGTGGAGCAGCAATGGCAGGAGTTTCTCTGGTAATTCAGGAGGCACAGCAGAAACTCATTCCAAGGAAGAAGCAGCATGCTGACAAGGAAAGTCAGGGACAGCATTAAAAAAAACATACAAGGCTGTCAAAAACTAGCAGAGAACAACAAAAAAGCAGTAAGGAGGGAGAAGATGAAATATGAGGGAAGGTGAGAGAGATGCAAGAGTGGACATTGGACTGCTGGAAAATGAGGCTGGAGAAGCAGTAATGAGCAGCACCTGAATATAGGTACTTGGCATCAATCTTCATAATGGAAGGCAACAGTAGCATAGCACAGCTTCAAGAGTCAGGGACAGGGGTGAGTGTCATGGCTGTCACTATGGAAGAAGTGTTGGGAAAACTGAAAGATCTAAAGATGGCTAAATCATCTGAATCGATGGACTCCACTCACAGTTCTGAAGGAAATAGCTAAGGCAATTGTCAAGGCATTGATGGTGAACTTTCAAGAATAACTGGAATCGGGGTGGTCCCAGAAGACTGGAAAATGGCTAATGTAATACCCCTGTTTAAGAAGAGAGGGAGGCAGAAGCTGGAAACGTATAGGCTGATTAGCCTGATCTTGGTCATTGGTATGATTTTAGAGAGCATTATTAAGGATGGAATTGAGGAGTACTTGAAAGTACATCTCAAAATAGAGGCAATCATGTCTCATAAGTCAGAGTTCTTTGAAGAAGTAACAAGCAAGTTAGACATAGAGCCAGTGGATGTGATCTATTTGGATCCCAGAATGCCTTTGACATGGTGGTGCATACTGCTTAGCAAGACTGGAGCCCACTGTGTTAGGGTAAGGTACTGGCATGGATAGAAGGTTGGCTGACTGACAGAAGGCAGAAAGTAGGGATAAAGGGGTCCTTTCAGAATGGCAACCTTAAGCTGCAGAAGTTCTGCAGGGGTCCATGTTGGGATCACAACTATTCACATTAATGCTATGGACAAAGGAACTGAGGGCATTGTTGCTAAGTTTGCAGATGATGCAAACATAGAGTCTTGAATATGTACAGCACGGAAACAGACCCTTCAGTCCAACTTGTCCATGCTGACCAGATAACCTAAAGAAATCTACTCCTGTTGTCCTGTCAGCTGTTGAAATTTCCCCTCTCATTCCTTCCTTACCCAAGCTGGTTATCTGTGCGAAAGCAGTTACGCATTGAACTACACTAAATTGTGTCTGCCTATTTCAACATTCTTTGAATTCTTGAAGTCTGTTACTCTGTTCACTATTTATGACATTATCAAGTTTTATACAATCCAGAAACATCTAAATTGTACTGTCTAAACAATTCAGTCAATTATAAACAACAATCGATGGTCCTAAAATCAAACCCTCGGGTGCCTTCATTCAGGTTAGTCAAAATTATTTTCCTTTAACAAATTGATACTTGGCTAATGTGAGAGCTGTCAGGAAAAGTATTTCAAAAGTCTGGAACAGCAAGAAAACAACAAAGTGTTTCCTGTGCTTTAGCAATTGAAGAGGCAGTTTCAGTTCAGATTTAAATCTCAAAAATTCATGAGAAACAAATGCTGAATATTTTAAAAATGTCCTCCAAATGAAACTTACCAAATAAAACAGTTGAAATTACGGTGGCAATTTTGGTAGAGATCAATTTGCAATATGAAGGGGGCCAATGAAGTCTTAACAATAATTAACAGAATTTAAACAGCTCCGCCTCAAGTTTTAATATTCTCTAAAATCTTAACAAAACATTAAACTCAAAGTGCACTCTTTTTGTGAACACTCTGCATTAAGAACACAGCAGCAGTAAAGATATTTTAATATAGTACACTCATCTGGCTAAAGCATGACCACTGACCCAATGATTTGTTGTTTAAACAGGCATTGTAGAATTTGAAACAAATCAGGGGCTCAAGGCACTGAATCAATTTGTTTTAAGGTTACAAGTTTGATAATTTTAAAAGGACATAATGTACAATTTCAATGTAAAAACAAAATCTGCCCCATGCCATAGCCCACAAAATACAGTGAATAGAGATCCTAATTCAAGGTAAAACAGTTACTTAAAAGGATTTTTTGAACCAGGATTTGAACAAACCAAAATTTTTAAACATCACTCTCAGCATGGCACAATTTACATTGAAACTTTTTCCTTTCAGCCCAAGTATTAGTCTAACCTTAGTTTCAGCATTTCTTGGTTTTTTGCATCCTCTGGTTGAAATTACACTTATAACAAGAGAAAGCCCTTCGCAGCAGGCCACATGGCGCTGCAGTCCAAGCCACTGTCTTCCCCAGAACAAAAATTCGCAGAGCTTCCACTTTCGCCACTTTAACCCCTTTCTCACTTTGCTGGAACCCCACTTAAACTCAGAAAGCTCGAACCTCAGCACAGTGCGGAGGACTTGAACCTCAAATCAACCCACCCAGCAGACTCGAACCCCAGTATCGTGCAGAGGACTTGAACCTCAATTACACCCACCTCAGGGGGCTCAAACCCCAGTACTGCGCAGGAGACTCGAACCTCAACCCAAATCCACCCCAGCGGCCCTCAACGCCCCCCCCGCCCCCCCCAATGCAGTGCAGAGGACTTGAACCTTTGCCAGCCAGCGCGTTTGCGAAACTGTGTCTCACGACTTAACTAATTACTGTTTGAGGAATCCAAAGAATAAAGAGTGAATGACCAAGGAACAGTGTCTGGCATACAGGAATGGCGAGCGGGACCAAGTTTTAAAATCTTACCTTGTTGGGCCCGTCTGTCTGGAGACACCAATGTTCTGGGTGGCCGCTGACACTGTCTGATCATAGCTATCCATTTGGATCTTGCTGACTACACCAATGTTGTCATCCCGTTCTCCCATTCCCCCCACCCCATCTTAATTCCAGGCCCTGGAGGGAGAGAGAGAACGATTGCCCATGTGCACAGAGACATGAATTCACGGTCTTCTCTGGAACAGCAGTTTCTCAATGAACTATATAGTCATTTTACAGGGAGGAGCATCCAGAGAAGGCAACATACATATTGATTGGGTGACCATTACAATCAGCGAGTGTCAATAGCAAAGATGAAGCCATCTGTTGTTATGTAAGGAATAAATTGTTTCACATAATGAATACTTTTCACCTTGTTAAACTAGCCTCACATACTGAATGGTACCTCATCATGTTAAATGGCTGTACATAACGAATGCTTTTCCATCATGCTAATCCATTACCCTTGCCTCCCGCACCCCATTGTTAACTAAGTTTTTATCTGAGTCGTGCTTAGCTGAATCTCATTTCATAAAACTCAGAATTTAACTCTTTCCCTGCCTTCACAAAACCCAGAACTTAACTCTGTCCCTGCCTGCTTATACCCTATACACATTCCCACTCCCATTTGCCAGCATTTGACCCATATCCCTCTAAATCTTTCGTATTCATATACCCATCCAGATGCCTTTTCAATGTTGTTATTGTACCAGCCTCCACTGCTTCCTCTGGCAGCTCATTCCATACATTCACCACCCTCGATGTGAAAAAGTTGACCCATACATCCCTTTTAAATCTTTCCCTCTAGTTTGGACCCCCCCCCCCCCCAATGCCAGGGAAAAGCCCCTTTCTATTCCTGTCCATGCTCCTCACAATTTTATAAACCTCTATAAGGTCACCCCTCAGCCTCCGACGCTCCAGGGAAAGTGGCCCCAACCTATTCAGCCCCTCCCTTCAGCTTAAACCCTCCAATCCTGGCAACATCGTTGTAAATCTCTTCTGAACCCTTTCAAGTTTCACAGCATCCTTTCTACAGGAGGGAGTCCAGAATTGAATCCAATATTCCAATAGTGGCCCAACCAATATCCTGTACAGCAGCAGCATGACCTAACTCCTATACTCAGTCACTGACCAATAAAGGCAAGCATACCAAATGCTTTTCCTATCCTGCCTACCTGAGACTCCACTTTCAAGGCGCTCTGAAACCTGCACTCCAAGGTCACCTTGTTCAGCAATATTCCCCAGGACCTTACTATTGAGTGAATAAATCTTGCCCTGAGCTGCCTTTCCAAAATGTGAGTTACTGCATTTATCTAAATTAAACTCTATCTGCCACTTCTCAGCCCATTGGCCCAAGTGATCAAGATCCCATTGTACTTTGAGGTAACCTCCTTCGCAGTCCACTACAGCTTCAATTTTGGTGTCATCAGAAAACTTACTAACCATACCTCCAATGTTCACATCTAAATCATTTATGTCAATGGCAAAAAACGGTGGACCCAGCACCGATCCTTGTGACACACCACTGACACAGGCCTCCAGTCTGGAAAGCAACCCTCCATCACCACCCTCTATGTTCTTCCTTTGAGCCAGTTCTGTATCCAAATGGCTAGTTCTCTCTGTATTCCACATGATCTAACCTCGTTAACCAGTCTCCCATGAGGAACCTTGTCGAACTCCTTATTGAAGTCCACATCGATCACATTCATCGCTCTGCCCCTATCAATCCTCTTTGTTACTTCAAAAAAAAAATCAGTCAAGTTATTGAGACATGATTTCCCACACACACAATCATGTTAACTGCCCTTAATCATTCTGGTCGAGAGATTGCTAGTGTTGAAGAGATGGGGAAGACTTGGACATGCTGGCTGAGTGGGTAATGAAGTGACATATAGGATACAATGTGGGAAAGTGTGAAGCTATGCACTTTGGTAAGAAGAGTGGAGGCATAGACTATTTTGTAAGCGGGGAAAGACTTTGGAAATCTAAAGCACAAAGGGATTTGAAGTAGAGGGGGGGTGATTTCATCAAAACCTACAGAATACCAAGGTGCCTGTACAGAGTGGACATGGAGAGGATATTTTTACTCATCAGAGAGACTTAAGATCCAGGGGCACAGCCTCAGAGTGAAACAGTGACCCTTTAGAACTGAGATGAGGAGGAATTTCTTCAACCAGAGGATAGTTAATCTGTGGAATGCATCACTGCACTAGGCTGTGCAGGCCAAATCATTGAGTGTATTTAAGGCAGAGATCAATAGGCTCTCCATTAGTACAGGGATTGAGTTACGGAGAAGAAGTTAAAGCAGGAAAATGGTGTTGAAATGTCTTCAGTCATGATTGAATGGTGGAGCAGACTTGAAGGGCCGAATCACCTAATTTTGCTCCTTTATCTTTTGGTCAAAATGGGGTTAGGTTAGATATTTGAATAACTTGTCTCTGAAAGTTAGATGTTACATGACTGACTTGCATAAAGTGTCAAGATTGTTATCATGGATGATTAACTTGTTTGGTCATTTCTGCCACTCCAATTCATGTCTTCTGCGAATTATTTCCGTTTGAAAGTATTTGATGGTTTAGATTGGAAATTGTTTTTAGCTCTGCCATTATTATTGCATGTCACAAGTTTGGTTTGATGTAAAAATCTTTTGGTTCATTTTGTATGTTACTGGGCATTTGTCTATCCCTAGTTGCCGTTTGCAGTGTTAATTCTATAGTACTGTACCTGTAATTGCTTTCACAGTTGACTGATTGACAGAACATTATTTAACTCTGTCGTGTGAACCAGAGGCATGTGTAGGTTAGAGAGGTGTAGCAAAAACAGAAGTTGCTGGAACGCTCAGCAGGTTTGGCAGCATTTACGAAGAGAAATCAAAATGAATGATTTGGTCCAGTGGCCTTTTCTCAGCGTTCTGCGGAAGGGTCACCGGACCTGAAATGTTAACTTTGGTTTCTCTTCATTGATGCTGCCAAACCTGCTGAGCGTTTCCAGCAAATTCTGCTTTTGTTTCAGGTTGACAGCATCAGCAGTTCTTTGGGTTTTTATTGAGAGAAGTGTTGATGTGACAGGTTATCAGTCTTACATTGTACTGATCCTGATGTTTCACCGTAGTATCTAGCCATTTCTTGAGAGTCCAATGTCCAGACATAACCGTGTCCTCCGAGACTGCCCTCTTTGTAAAGCAATCTCTTCATTCCTATACTTCATCTTCCTCATGATCTATGACCAAAATTAGTATTATCTTTTCCAGAAAGAGACTGACTAGACTGCTTGATAATTTGAATAGAACTGATAATGTGCTTTGATCAATGCTCTGTTGCATTTATCCATATCAGATCCACAGACTCACTTTGGTGTCTACTCTTAAATTACTGTTCTGCACAAATGGCAATTTTAACACCTACTAACATGCACCATGTTTGGTTTTGTTTAGGCTATTCCTATTCTACGTTTTCCCTTGATAATCACTGACTATCGGATTTTAGTGCTATGTCTTATCTGGGCTTTTGGAATATTTGGTACCATACACCTCATAAATTGAGTGAAATCAGCTTATGTCTAAATCTTTATCAGGTTACTTTACTATTTATGCTGCAGTTTCTTTTCTGTTCAGAACTCATTGGATTAAATTATAATTGAAGTATAAAATGCTCCAACACTTCACATTAGAGGATGTAGAGGGGTTGCCTTGGCATAGTGGCAATTTGACGAGACTAGCAATTCAGAACCCCAGGGCAATGTTCTGAGGATATGTGTTCAAGTGCCATCATGGTAACATTTTAATTGAAGAAAAACGTCTGGAATGAAGAGAATAGGTGACCATGTGACCACAATCAATTGTTGTAAAAGGCCCACCTATTTCACTCATGTCCTTTTGAGAAGGAAATCTGCTGCCCTTGCCTATTTATGACCAATATCTAGATTAGAGTGGTGCTGGAAAAGCACAGCAGGTCAGGCAGCATCCGAGGAGCAGGAGAATCGATGTTTTGGGCAAAAGCCCTTCATCAGGAATGGAGCTGTGACCAATGTTAGCTGCTCCGATGTTCCACACAGTGCCGGTGCCTGAATCAGGCTAGTGACTTCTGGTTCCAGACAATTGTTCTGTGCATGGGCCTCCGAGGCCTGTGCAGCCAGTAAGAAAATTAGAGGGAATGCTGCATGTGATTCCAGACTTTTAGCGATGTGGCTTACTCTTAACTGATCTCTGGGCTATTAGGAGTGGGCAATAATTGCCTATAATGCCCACACCTCCTAAAGGACCTTGAAAGCAAATATGTCACAGGCAGGGCCAGCACTTATTGCCCACCCTGAAGTGGACTTGAACGGAATGTCTTGCTAGATTACATCAGAGAGTCAACCACATTGCTGAGAATTTGGAGTCAGGTAGACCAAATTGGTTGAGGATGGCAGATATCCTTTCCTAAAGAGCGTTAGTGGATCAGATGGGTTTTCAATGATAATTCATAGCTTAATAGTACCATCACTAAGACTAGCATTTGATTCCAGAATGGAATTTAAATTCCATCAACTGCCATGGCAACATATGAACCTTTGTGTCTAGAGGTTCAGGTTTGGCAGATGGGGTTAGAGTAAGTATGTGCTTGATGAAGGTTGAGGGGACAAGGATCGGAAAGATGTTGTGAAACTTGAAGGGGTTCAGAAAAGATGTACAAGGATGTTGCCAGGCTTGGAGGGTTTGAGCTGTAGGGAGAGATTGAATAGGCTGGGGCTGTTTTCCCTGGAGTTTCGGAGACTGAGGGGTTTACAAACCTTATAGTTTTACAAAATCATAAAGGGCATGGATAGGGTAAATAGACAAAGTCTTCCCTGGGGTCAGGGAGTCCAGAGCTAGAGGGCATAGGTTTAGGGTGAGAGGGGAAGGATATAAAAGAGACCTAAGGGGCAACTTTTTCACACAGAGGGTGGTACGTGGAATGAGCTGCCAGAGGATGTGGTGGAGGCGAGTATAATTGCAACATTTTAAAAGGCATTTGGATGGGTATATGAATAGGAAGTGTTTGGAGGGATATGGGCCAGGTGCTGGCAGGTGGGACTAGGTTATGTTGAGATATCTGCTTGGCATGGATGAGTTGGACTGAAGGATCTGTTTCCATGCTATACATCTCTATGACTTTATGACCAGTGACAATACCAATACATCACCATCTCCCCCAGGCTGACTCCAGTTTGAACTACCTCTGCCTCATTGTTCACAAAATCAGACTGACTGCTATGGTCTCGAGTCCGAATGTTCCTCATTCTAGAACTTCAAATAATTTGGCTGTACCATCTTTGAGTTTTGAAGTTGGTGGTGTATTGTTGGTGGACAGTCATTACTCTGAGGCGTTCACTGCCAGGACAGTGTTACTGCTGTCCAAGCCAACATTCCTCCCTCAATAGTCATTGCTGACAATAGAGTCCAAGAAACCCTGAGTGAAAAATAGAACGCAGCCCATCCTTGCCAGAGACCCTCCGTATTGAAATGCTGTTTGTCTGAGAATCCTACCAAGGACCAAAATACTAAATGGAATGGATTTGCTCACCTCTTAATTCAACTAAGTATATACAACAAAAGTACTGTTTTCTCTGGGAGACTAAGATGATTTATCTCAGGACAACCTCTTTCCAAATCCAGGTGCTTTCTAGCTTGTATATTTACCCAAGTGTGACCAACCTACATTTGTAGCTATAGTTGCCCATGTTGTTTCTCCCCATTCTTTTGCTCTCTGCTGAATTCTGTTTGGCAGGTGCCATAGCTTCCTGGTATCTAGCTCTGTTACTGTTTCCTCAGTATGGATAGCTGAATGATTGAGAGGAAAGATCAGCTCAATTTATCCCTCCTGCCTCCAAATATTCTGACATACAGCCTTTCTATTGGGGCACATCTTTAGCATTCAGACTTCTGGCTGTTCTGTAGTTCTGGATACCAGTCAGTACCTCCCTGCTGAGATTATCTAATTCAGCCTGGGTTGCCTTTGTTCATTTTCCTTTCATCAGACACCATTCTGGATCTTCTGTTATCTAGATGTAGCTTTTGTTTGTTTAATTATTGGCACTGCTCTAATTCCTTATTTTGTCCAAGCGTTTGATTGGATCAATTTTAGTTGAAGTATGACTAGACAGGCAGCCAGCTTTGTAAACTTGAGCCAGGTTTATGCTTAGTGTGGTTTCCAAACCTGCCAGTGGTTTGAATCAGTCAAAGCATTATGGGAGTCCTTTCTGTGACATTTGACCCTGCAAGGTCACTGAGGTTTTGGAAACCCTTCATGTTCCTTGAGTTAATTGGATATCAACTGCTGCAATTGAAAATAGTGGCCGTGCCAAATATAAGTCTTCAGCTACTTTGCCCTCTAATCTAGTCAGCTATTCAGTTAGATTACAGCTGATCCCCTACTCTCTATCTCACTTCCAATTCTATCCCACTGTCCCTTAATTCTCTTAGTTTCTCTTTTGATATTACTTCCAACGCAATCAATAAAGAGGAAATATTGTCTTTCCTAATTTTAGTACTAAATAGCCATCCCTTTTATTCCAGAAATGTGATGGCTAGTTCTAGCCTCTCCATTCGAGGGTAACATCCAACACCTAATTAATCAAGTCTGTTAAAAATGTTACACATTGCAATGAGGTCACCTCTCTTCCAAACACCAAGAAGCGTAAGTTCTGGATGAAAAAAACATCCTGTTGTGACAAATCCCTCAATCCAGTAGCCAGTCTGTGAAATTTGCACAGCAATATATCCTTCCTCAAGTAAGATAAGTGGTGAAGAGGAAGGTACTTTTGAGATGCCTATGCTGCAGCACTCGCTGGTAGGGTTATTGGTTTCCAAGATGGCGATGGAGCACCAGGGCTGATTGTGGGTTCTTGCCCGGGGCTCGTTCATCCTGTCTGCTTTCTTTTCCCTTTTTACTTCTCTTTTTCTTTCATTTATCTTTGGCAGGTTAGTTGGTGGTATCAGTATGGCAGCGAGAATGGGACAAGTGTGGAATGGCATCAATCTCCTGGCTGTTGGAGGCAGCTGCGGCAGACACAACTCCTCCCAGTGATTGGAAGCAGCAGCAAGGGTGTCCTGTCAGCCTTTGGGGGCAGTGGCAGCAAAGCTTCTCTAGCGATTGGAGACAGTGGACTCTTAAAGGTGGTGCCAGCAAGGCGACATCTCAGAGCAGGGAGGCCAGAGCGGGACTCTTGGCACAGTGGCCTGGCCTGGCAGCAGAGCCAGGTACACCTGGTTACAGTAGGTCAGAGTAGGGACTCTTGGCATTGGCGAACTGCAGCTGCAGCAATGGCCGCATGTTATGCCTGGAGTGGGGACTCCTGGTGTCATCAAGAAGGCAGCGGAGCCAGGGGATCCTGGTTGGGTTTTTGGTAGGCCTGCTAATCGGCGAGCTGTTGCAATCAGGAGTCCCTCGCTCTGCTGCTGGGAAAGTGTAGGTTCACCATAGGACTGGGCATCAAAGAGGTGGGCCCAGAGATGAGCGGATGGTGCCTAAAGATTGGTGACTCTTACGTTGGTGGGTCTGGCAAAGCAGTTGGTGTAGGTGTCACAGGTGGCTAACAAAGATGTAGACCGTTTCAATTTTTAAAAACTTTTTATTCTTAAACTATTCAAAATGGTGCTACATCGTGGCAACAGTTGAAACTTTCCTTGTATTTTACTGTAGTATTCACTGTAAAATGCAAGTGACAAAATGAATTGTTCAATTCAGTTCTTGTCAGTCAGGTGAGAATTGTTTCATAATTCTGGCAGTGAAGTCAGAGCCCTGTTATTTACCAGCGTGAGGTCAGATGTTTCTCGAATGACAGATCATTCGATTTTCTCATTATCTGGTAGTGTTGCCACTGCCTTCATGTTGAGAATAACCTCCCATGTTCCCTTGCAGGAATCTCCTGGAGTCTGCAGGATTTGAGAGTTCTCCAATAAGAGACCCCAAGAAGAAAATCAGGGCATAAAACCAAGCTTTCTCTATTTTCATTGCAAACATTTGGTTTATTAGTAATAAAAATAATGCAGATTGGGTACATGGCTATCCTTGTAGTATCAGTCAAGATGAGTTCCTTCGGAAAGTGAAGAGCCCTGTTCCATTTTTTTACACTTAGCATTGAATAGGATAGTAATACTGTGACCATTTGCCACTCTCGTTGAACGTGAGATCATTGGCAAGGCGCACATTTGTCAGAAGCAATTAAGAATGAACTACATTTTCAATAGACTAAATATCTATCCATCTTAACAGATGCTGAGGCTAATGCTGTGGGGACATGGTTTCAAATCCCACTGCAGCGAGGGAATTTAACTTCCTTCAATAAAATCTGCACTAAAAAGCTCAACCTGTTAATGGTGACCATGAAATCATCTTTATTTATAAAAGCCCATCTGATTCACTATTGTCCATCAGGGAAGGAACTTTGCCACCTTTATCTGGTCTGGTGTACATGTGACTCAAGACCCACAGCAATATAATTAATTATTAAATGGTATTTGAAATGAGTTAGCAAGACACTGTTATATCAAACTGCTACCAAGTCTAAACAAAGGAATGAAGCTATATGGAACCCCTGGCATTAGAATAAGCATAGGGAAAGACTGTGACAGAGCCAGGCTGGTCGGCACTGCAGTCCTCCTCAATAATGTCAGGAGGCATCTGCCAAAATTGGGAGAGCTGGTCTACAGACTAGTTCAGCAAAAATGATTGAGAATAAGGCTGATCCACTTATCCTGGGTATATTCCACTTGATCTCATTGTTACCAGTCTACCTGTTGCAGATGCATTTGTCCATGACAGTATAGGAAGGAGTCACTACTGCACAGGCCTTGATCAGACAAAGTTCCACTTTCACCTTGAGAATGACACTACCACCATACTGAATGGGATGGTCTTTAATCAGATCTAACAACTCAAGATGGGCATCCATGCAATGCTGTGGGCCATCAGCCACAGCAGAATTGTACTCCACCATATCTGTAACCTCATGGCCCAGCATATTCCTCACTGCGCCACTAAGCCTGAACTGATAACTGCTTTAGACCAAACGTGGGCGTAAAACGAAATTTATAGCAAAAGATTACAGTAATACAATGACATGTTGAACAATCCTGGATTGTTACGTCTTTCATCTTTTAGAATGGATTGGCAGGTTCTGCATTTTTTAAAGCAAAATAGAATGTACCTGCAAGTACAAATTCGCCACATAAACGTGTGTGTGTGTGTGCGCAGAAGAGAGAGAGAATGAGTGTACATGAGTGAGAGTGTGTGTGTGTGTGTCACAAGCTTGGTAAGAGTGCCTGTGTGTGTGAGAGAGAGAGTGTGATGGAGTATAAGCCTGTGAGAGGGTACGTGTGTGGGTGAGAGTGTGGGAGGTGTATGTGTTTGAGTACAAGAGGGGGTCTGTGTAAGTGTGTGAGAGAGAGAGTGTATCATGCAATGGGGTCACCTGTCGTGTGACATGAACCCAAGGTCCCGGTTGAGGCCAAGGTACCGAACTTGGCTATCAGCCTCTGCTTGGCTACTTTGTGTTGTTGCCTGTCCCAAGGTCCACCTTGGAGGATGGTCACCCGAAGGTCTGAGAGTTTTCTGTGGGGCAGGAGCAGGCAGAAACAAAGGATGTGCTGGGCAGTCCTTTGTGTGGGTTTTGGGATGGAGGAAGAAGCAGGGTATGAGAGGTTGGGGAACTGTGAGCTTGCAGACAGTGGGGAAGTCAGGGTGTGGGCTGGAGATCACCAGATGAAATAAGGCTAGTGACCATTGTGGAAACAACAACTTGGTGATCAGTGATGGGGTCACGGTTCGGGGGGGGGTAAGAGAAGGTGTCCGAGAGCTGGTGCTCAGCCCCCACAATTTAGAGGTCAGTCCACCAGGCAACCCTTGTCAGCAGGCTTGATTACGAAGTCAGGGTTAGATATGAGAGCATGGAGTGCAGTTAGTTCAGAGGGAGATAGGTTTGAATGGGTAAGACGAAATTATGGCGACTGATATCACATTGACAGTTCTTGATGAAAGGGTCGATTGCAGGTAAAAAGGCCAGAGAGGAGGATCCAGGTGGAGGGGAAGAGTATTGGAAGCAGGTGACGTGGTCAGTAAGATGGGGAGAGGACTCTTGTCCATAGAAATGATCACAGAGGCAAATGCCACAGAAGAAGCATTCAACATCATGTCATGCCTGAAACTCATGGAGGTGAGTGCATAGAGTAATAAAACTAAGACCTTTGCTGAGTACAGAACATTCAGCATCAGAATGGAAGACCAGGAAGAGAGGATGGAGTCAGAGAAAAGGAAAGGGGTGGGGAGGAATCTTCAGAGAGCTATGGGTGTCTCTGTGGTGCTGCATCTTGATGTCTGAAAGGAAAAGAGAGTTTTTTGTTAGCATGTCGAATGAGTAGGAAGTTGGAGTGGAACTGGGTGGGGGTGTAGGGCATCTTTGAGCCAGTTTGAGGCAGTGCTGATGGAGAAAGAGGTAGAGAGTATGTATATAGCGAAGCATGGCATTGAGTGTGGATCTCAGGATGTGGCAAGAACAGCTATCTGTGAAGTGTCGTAGGTCACAGAGCCATATGTGATCCAAGGTGGATTCAAAACACAAAGGATGATACTTCATTTGGAATCCATGTTGGGTGAGTCTGACCTAGAGGCAGTCACTGAGCAATGTCACATGGCTGTGGAAGTGAGTTTTGGCAAATAACTTGAAGTGTCAAGAGCAATAATGAAGGACATCATGTTCTGATCAGAGAGCAACAGGAGATGCTGCACCAGTGCCCAGACATATCAGTTTCAAAACATGGATCTCCTGTCCCACACCTATATCATGTTCTCCCTCTCCATCAGGATCATGAAAGTCTAGTTCTAGGATAGGTGGTTGTGCCTCAGCCTGTAACTAGACTCCACAATACACCCCTGGAAACAGTCAGCAAGTTCAAAGATCTACAGCTTGTTTCTTGACAAAGAGCTCAGTGCATGCATTGGAAAGACAACCACCAACTTTGATAGACAAAGAAAATGGTCATGGAAAGCAACAACTGAAGTGTTTACTTCATGGTTGCAGTAAGCATCATAGTGATTTGATGATAAGAGTTGGTTGGCTATTGATCATTGTTTTAGCCATCAAGCTGTAACTGTGTCGTTTGCCTCAGGGACAGGATGCTGCTGTTGACTGGACACTGTATGATCTCGACCTTTGTGTACTCCTGTTCTGAGGGGGCCTTTTGAGGGTTCTATTTTCCTCTCACAACCAAGTAGTTTAATTGTTCAAATTGATTTCAACTGTGTTGCTTTGTTTTTGATGCTTGTTACATTGCTGGTTAACCCACGAGAAGTGCAGCTGGCCTTGTGCCTGTACTGTTAATCATCTCAGTGTTAGTGAGCAGTGAAATGGATGAGTGACTGGCACGCCAGTCCCAGTAATGTTTTGCATGGATGACCAGTGTTGTTAGCAGTGTGTGTAATCTTGAATTGCTGTCTGTGATCTATGGTTCAGTATGTCTTCTGACGGGAGAATCATTTGCCACGCAGTACAGACAACTTTATCTTTGACAAAGAAGACTGTTGGAGGCTGGTGAACCCTCTGTTTCTCAATTTTGAGCATCTCCAGTCCAGTCACTGCTTCTACACAAAGTTTTGCTGATATACAAAACTTCATGGGCCACTTACGGTTTATATTTTATAGCAGTGAGGCATCCTTGAGTGTGTGCTATCCTTTAGCTATTTCCTGCATTCTTTCTGTTCTGGTGTAAACCTCAGTGTAACTTGCCATTGCTAACCAACACATGACACCTGAACCCTAGTTACAGGTTTGAGGAGTGTTCAAAATTCAGTAGAATGACCAAGAGGGAGGGAGAGCTTGTTAAACCAGGTACAGCAAGAAAATAGAGGGAGGAAGAAAGATTGGATTGAGAGAAAAAATAGGAAGTAACAGTAATAAGGAAATGTAAGATGTTAAATTTTTGAGAGTCTTGAAGAAGAATTTGCTGCCTACAGGAATGAGAATTTAGTGTGCAGATCTAGCAAGATGAGAAAAATCATGTTGAGGTTAAGGGAAGGTTGCAGGAGATGACAATTGGAGTCACCCAAGTAATTTCTGGAGTTTGACAGCTCACACCACATCATTCCTTTCGCTGAGCCTGTTGGCTGATTTGCAAAATAATATTGGTGAGTGTCATAATGATACCTCACAGCATTTGTTGAGTCATGCTGTGCATTTATAGTTTTCTTTGTCAAAGTGTTCAGTTTAGTCTTTGTAGTGTGTTGATGGTGTTTAGTAGGTTAAAAACAATGACTGCAGATGCTGGAAACCAGATTTTGGATTAGTGGTGCTGGAAACCAGATTTTGGATTAGTGGTGCTGGAAACCAGATTTTGGATTAGTGGTGCTGGAAACCAGATTTTGGATTAGTGGTGCTGGAAACCAGATTTTGGATTAGTGGTGCTGGAAACCAGATTTTGGATTAGTGGTGCTGGACCACTAATCCAAAAAATGATGGTGTTTAGTGATGAGCTTCAGCCGATTTCCTTTACAAGACTCTGATGCCCACTTTCCTTTCACTACTGTATGAAGAAATATCCAGCGAGTCCCTCTCTCCCAAGTCAATTCTACATCAGCGACTCGGGCAGCTAGACCAGGACTAGAATTTGAAATAGAGGGGAGAGAAATGGAGAACTGCTGATCACAATTCGATTTGGAAAGTCTTTGCTGATTCGGGGGATGAAAGGAGAGGAGCCTGATGCTGGTGATGTTCTCGCATATCTGTTCTTGTCCTTGAAGGTGCTGTCTAAAGAGCCTTGTCTCAGGGGCAAGGATGTCAATTTGCATTTTTCACTTAGCTGGTCTCTAGGCTGAGTGGTGTAGCACCCATCTCCCAAGTTAGGTTGAAGGCTTAAAGGCAGCTGCATCAATTTAAATAGTAATCTAGACTGACATTTTGATACAGTACTGAAGGAGTGCTGCAGTGTGGGAGGCACTGGCTTGATGTTCAAAACTGAGAAGCTTTCTGCCTTTTGATGTGAAAATCTAATGCAAAGGAAGAGTAGGGGTGTTCTTCTGTTCTGGATAATTCCCTCAACCAAATCAGATAATCTGTAGTATCCTGTTCTATGTAAACAGGGTGGATCCATCTACATGCTCTGTGGAGATTGTGAAATGACTTGGAAGTGGTTCACGATACGTGGCAACTTTTTTGCCCAGAGCAATATCCCATAAAAAGCAATTGATCAAATTCATCTGTTTTAAAGTGATGATTGAGGGAAGAATGTTGGTCAGAAATCTGGGAGAAGTCCATAGTGCCTGATTGTGCCTGATTGAATCCTCAGTGCTGACCTGGATCACTGGAACAGGCAGCTGGGGCCTTCAATTAACATCTGAACTGTTTACTTGCAGCACTGAATAGTTGGCCTGGAGTGGAGTTTCACTCTACAGCTTTCAAAATCAGAATTCAGAATGCTCACAGCTGGACCAAGTGATGGTAACAGACTGCCACTGACCTCTGTTGTGGATTACCACACTACCACTGCTGGGCATGTGAACTTGGGAAATAAAGGCAGCTATATCACAGGGTTTTACTGTTACGTCTTCCCAATGTGATGTGTTCGAAGGAGTTGTGTGCTTTTTCTGCTTTCTGGTGGAATCCTGTACTGCGTCCACCTCAAAATTTCAGTTCAGTGGAAGTAGTATTTTGTTTGCTCATGCAGCATCTGTGATCTCATCCTCGTCTCTAAATCCTTCACAGCCTCATCGCTCCATGTTTCTGTTCCCTCCAGTCCTTAAACGTCCCCCTACACTCCACCATTCCTGGGAACCCAGCTTTTGGAGCTCCTCCCTCCCTTCCACTGTTAGCCCCTTTGTCATTTGGTCCCTGAAGTTAGTCTCTCCATCTGCTTTTCCTCCTTTTAAGGCCTTCCTTCATTCCAATTTCTTTGACACAGCTTTTTGGTTGTGCTTCTCAATCTCCTCCCTTGACTTGATGTCTAGATATTTCCTTCCCCTTTGTCACCTGTCAAGAATTCTGGGATGTTTCTCTAAAAGTTGACCAGTTTGGACTTGATGTGGCTCACGCCAAAGGCTTTTTGGCCTGAGGTTTTTCTATGTTACAGACTAATAGTGATATAAACTCATAGTTCACAGCTGGGATGTCCTCCACTCCAGTTTAGTGAAATTTCTGTCCACACCTTGTGTTTTCATTCTTAATTATTGGAAAACAGTTGTTGAAAATGTTTCAGAAGTGACTATGTTTTGGCAATGTGCATGTTTGTGTTTGATCTATTTAATTGCATGCTGCACATTTTAAATTTCAAAACAGGATACAGGCTTTGTTCCTTTTGCGGACTGTGTTAAAAACAAAAGCTTTGGACACAGATCAATGGAAATTATCTTCCTAGATTTCTCAATTAAACATTTGGGTCACCTGATGTCTTACACATCAGTAACCGCTGATTTACAGTAGGAATGGAATATTGGCTGTGTCATAGGGTCCAAGAATGGGTTGTGTGTAAAATAATTATAGCTAGATAAAGAATCATGTAATTATTCATCATTGGGTGCAATGATGTTGGAGTGTTTCATTTTGCATTAGTTCCAGTTATTTCACTGCTCTCCTGAGTTGAGTGTTTAGTGTTTTCATCCTTCGGATTTGTTTTGTGTTCTGATAAATCTCACTAAGTTAAATGAAAGAAATGGGAATTAATGCAGGGGCAATTAGAGCTGAACTATGAATTTGGAAGTTTGAGGATGAAGGCAAATATGTGCACACAGGAGACTTAAGAACATCAGCAATAGACCAAGAAAGAACAAATATAATAATATTTGAACCTTTTTATGATCATGGCTTCGGAACAGCCTTGAATATTTTGCGTTCAATGTATTAAATCTTTGACATATACTGAGCATGCTGCAGACAAGTGTGGTTCAATTGTAAGATCCCACAAACATTAAGCAAGAGGCAAATAGGACAGTTGAGAGGAGATTTTGGTTCAGTGCCTGCACACTTCATCTCAAAACTTTGTTGTAGAAAGGCAGGATCTCCAAATTCAGAGCAGATCTAACCTTTTGTTCAACCCACACTTGCTTTTCCTCACCATTACCGTCATATGTCTGAAATTGTCCTGTCAAACCACCTCCTCTTCTGTCAAGACCGTCTTTAACACCTGCCTCTGATGACACAGTTTTTAGATATCTGTTTCCATTTTTGTCTGATTATCTTTCCATGATGCAACTGTGCACAATGTATTTGCTTCTAGATGCTGCGTAAATGGAGTTTGAGGTTTAATTTCAAGGATAGGATTGAATTTCTGCCTCCTCGAGTTCATTGACAGTGAGTGCTGTTTAATAATGGGATAATGTATAGTCAAACATGATTGTCCTCATTTGTGTGATTTCTCCCAGAGCTGCTGCTTCTTCCTAGTTGTCTTTCTTTTTCTCCTTTTGGGAGAGTGAAAACTGTTGTAGGGTCTTCAATGCCAACCTCACTGTGGATAGGTTGAGCCATAGTGGATAATTGAAATTGATTTCTTAATGAACTGTTTTGGAATTTGTTTCAATTATTATTTAAAGGAAATAGATTTGAAAAACACAATGCATAATTCCTCCCAGGAGAAAAGTAAAGATGACCACTAAGATGAATGCAAGACTTTCTCTAATATGTTAAAACAGTGGTCAGGAGTCAGAGTCACCTGTAAAGGAGCGATAAGAAAGTTTTTGCAGGATGTAGGATGGTCAGAAGATGTGATGAGCCCATAAGATGAACATGGCTATAAACAAAAATACTTTGAATCCCCCTGCGTTTTTATTCACTCCTGGGATGTGCATTCAAGGTGATAGCTCACCATCACCTTCTCAAGGATAGCTCGGGTGAGCAATAAATGCTGGTCCAGTCAGTAATATCCAGATTCCATGAGAGAATGAAACAAAGTTAATTTACAAGAGGAGGCTGTCAAGATACTTTTGGGACAGGGGAGACTTGAACACAAACATTCTGGCCCAGAGACTGGGACATAACCACTATGCCATGATCCCTCAAAGAGGCCCTGAAGTGAAATCATTGAAGGCATACTGCCGAAACTGAGGATTGAACCAGGGACCCTTTAGATCTTCAGTCTAGCCCTCTCCTAACTGAGCCATTTTGGCTGTCCCCTCTGTGTGTAAATCATCAGGGAATTAGTAAATATGGAGCCCTCCATAATTGGTGATCATCCAAATTGGATTAGTGACTGACATCAGTGAGATGGAAGTCCTAGACAGACTAAACAGGTGTTGAAAACAACATATCGTGCTGCGCTGGCTGGTGTTATCCTTGGGGAGTAAATGAGACCAAGACTGAACTTTGTAATGTGCTGCTTTTGTAAGAGATGAAGACTGCTCAGCTCCTGCTTGTTTGGATGTTGGCTGCCCTGATGTCCATTTTCAAAGAAGGTGGGAAAATGGACTGAGGCAATTAGTTAAATTAGTTTAAATCATCAGTTTAATGTCATACCAGAAAAAATCGCGGAATTAGATATGAAGATAAAATCAGTTCTTGAATAGTTCTTTAAATAGTAGTCACTGACACAGATTTAGAAGGGGAAATCCTGACTGTTTGATATTTTTGGAGGAAATGACTTCCTCTGAGTGACATCCTCTTGACTCCAAAGACAAAATCTTGTCCATGATGCTAAATGTTTTTGTTTGGAGGGTCTGAGCAGCTAACTGGGACTGTAAAATGAGCAGACTAAATGTGGACCTGTGCCAGGTAAATATAGACAGCCATAAAATGTTGCACAGAGGAAGAAAAAGCACAGGCAGAGTTAGTGCTTTAATAGATACTCGCAAACTTAGAAGAGATTCAAGGATACCACGGAATTCTGGCGTCAGCACCTTATTCCATCATTCAGGGTTTTCGAAGGTTTTATTTATTGAACTTGGATGCCACAGGCAACATCAACATGTTGCTCATCCCTAGCTGCCCTTGGTTTGCAAGGCCATTTGAGGCAGTTCCGAATCAATCCCATTGCTGTGGATCTGGAGCCACATGTCGGCCAGAAGATATCTATTGAATCAGATAGGCTTTTTGTTATAATTGATGGGAGTTACCATGGTCAACATTACTGAGACTAGCTTTAGATTCCTGATTATTCATTTGAGTTTGAATTGTACTAGCTGAATTTACCTTTGAACCTGGGACTCTGGTTGCTAGTCCAGTGACCCTCCCCCAGTAAAACCTTGCATCTTTTCGAACTATATGCAGGACTATTTTCTTGTCAGTCCATTTGGAGATGTTAGCACAGACCTCTGGTGAAGGTGAGATTTGAACCCAGCTTTCCTGGTTCAGAGCTAGGGACACGAACCATTAGGCTACAAGAAGCATGGCTATATCCATAGATTCCAAGAGCTCTATTGTCACCTAATATGGTCTGAAAGAATGCCTGAGGCCTAATAGAATGAAGGAACAGTTGATGGACATAGTAATTAAAAGTTAATTGGGTTTGAACTTGTTGCATAAATATGGAAAGCTTGTAATCAGCGCGATGAGAACTTTTTTGCAGTATGTCGAACTGAAATGAAGCTCCCACATAAAAATGTAGGACTTGCTTTTTCATTCAATCACAGAATAAGGGCATAACTGGCTAGGCCAACATTTAATGCCAAACCCTAATTGCTGTGGGTTTGGACTCTCACACAGGCTATGTAAGGACAACAGATTTCTTCCAAAAGGATATTAGTGAACCAGATGGGTTTTACCTACAATTGACAATGGATTCCTGTTCATTGGCTCTTAATTTCAGATATTTATTAGATTCAAATTTCACCATTTGTTGTAGCAGGATTCGAACCCAGATTGCCAGAACATTACCTGGGTCTCTGAGTTAAGAGTCCAGCGATAATACCACTAGGCCATTACCTCCCCTTGAATTGCATACAAATGCAGTTATCATTTTGAATCTAACAACATCTGGATTCCCAGAAACCTTGTGCTTGTGGAGCAGTTCCTCAAATTTGGGTATCCAGCAGTGTGTGCCCTCTGTATGGTTGATGATTTTATTATATCCTGTTGTTATCAGTTACAAAGACATGCTGTTTCGAAGGCAGGGCCCATTGCAGAGAAACTACAGAGCATATAGTGAGAGTGAAAGTATCTGAATGAGAAGTTGAGGCAGCAAACTGGGGAAACAGGAAAAAAGATCTTCAGTTTGTTTGAGGAGGAGTCTTCCAGACCGGGGCAAGTGTGGTTAATTGTTCAAACCACAGTTAGCTCATGTTAGACTTTAGGTTGAGGCAGGGTTTGTGGTTTCAGTTAGTGTAAGCAAAAGAATGACTCAGTTGTCCAAAGCTTTTCTAGATATTTTTAATCAACCTGTTCAGACATGTAATGACACACCCGTGGGAGTAAGTGAGACTTGAACAAAGGTGGGCCTTTGTTCCCGAGAAGGGACACCTCTGCTGCACCCTGGCAAAATTTTTCCATTTTTATTCAACTTATCTTTTCTAATCAACCTGTTCGGAGATGTTGCTACACACCTCTGGAGCAGGTGGGACTTGAACTCAGGCCTCTGAGCAGGTAGGCCTGGGCAGGTACATCACAAGAGGCCCTCTTCCAAAAGTTTTCTAAAGTTACAATTGTTATCAAGTGGTCTGGCTGATTAACTGAATCACATTTGCCTAATCAATTAGACTTTAAGTGACGTTGGGGTTCTCAATCCTGGGATCTTTATCTGTGGTGATTTGCTACTTGGAGACCATTTGCTTACCCCACTTGTTGATCCCTTTTGACATCGTTGTTGTGTTGTTATGATTTAAAAACGCCTGAATTGGTTCCATATACTTCAGTCAAGGTTGTTCCAGAAGCAGCCTCATGTGGCTTTTATTCTATGTTGAAGCAAATCAAACAGGCTGGTGTTATCTGAGAGCATCCTTTGCTTGGAGATGTGAGAACCAGCACTTCATTCCTGTAATACTGTGCAGCCTGAATGTAAGCCACACATTCAGCTGTGAGCTGCACAGTAAAAGCTGGTTTTAGCTGTGAACTTCTGGATTCGTGACTATTCTGCTGTCAGGTTCTCTGCCTCGTCATTATGTGAAAGGAAGTGTTTTTATTGTGGAGTCTGACGATGAATTTGACAAGTGTCCGCAACTTTCCACACTCAGTTAACCAATATATCATGAGTGCGCTGTAGTTTTGTGCTAACATTTGGAAGGTGTGTTCCTTCCTGTTGTAGGCTGACAGTTTTGTGTTCCTTCTGTTTATGCTGTTTGTTCTATGTTATGTGGAAGGTGGTGAACAATTCTGTATTCCATCATCTTGGATCACTTGTTAGCCTGGACTAACCCATGATGTGGTCAGGCAATCTGATGGAGAAGTTACTTGCAGCAAATCATGGGGTCTTGATTTCATTTCAGAGTTCATCTGACTTGCTGCTTTCACTTTGGAATTGTATTGATGACATTTGTGTGAATTTGAAAACTATTCTGTTGTTACTGCCAATGACCTAGTACTCTTGGCTCATGTAGGCTGAGAAGCTGCTGATTCTGTCTGATATGTTCTGCTAATCGACTGTAAGATCTGTACTCAGCCAAATCCTCCATTTACTGGACAGACATGCTCACAGCTTACTGCTGCTTCATTGAAGCCACATGCTGTAGCTCTCAATTGATTCAAAGTGGCCTCCTATTCACAGTGACAATAAAGTTTCATTGTAACTCCTGACTGGGAAGAAAATACATTAGGTGGATTATAAACAGCAGGCAGTACATGTCTGGTGTCAGATGAGGTTTACAGACAGCTTGGAGGCAATGATTACTCTCTCGCTCTCTCTTTCTGCTCTCTTCAACATGTGCAGTTTGGGTCTTCAGAATACAAGTTGATTATACAAGCACTGGAATAAGTGGGGAATAAATTTTACAAAGATAATACAGGTACCAGAAACAAGATTTGATATCTGAACAATGTGTGTAACAAATAGGAATGGGAGCAGGTCATTTGACTGTTTACTAAGGTTATGGCTGATATGGTTATGTCATAACCCCACTTCCCTTCCTTTTCTCATAACATTGACTCACTTGTCAATCAAAATCTGTCTAACACCACTTTGAATACATTGAATGACCCAAGTCTCAATTTCTTTCTGTAGATTAACAACTACCCTCTGGTAATAGAAACTCTTTTTCATCTTAAATTGGGAGAGCCCTTAGTCTGAAACTGTTGCCTAATTCTGGGTATCCCCTGTGAGGGAAACAACCTCTCAGTGTCATTGGAATCATTAGGCCACCTCTCGATCTTCTCGACTCTTACAGATACGGCGCCTAACCTGTACTACAACTCCTCATTAGAGAAGCCGATCACCCCCGGAATCAGCCGAGTGAATGTTTCTCCAAATTGCTTTCAATCCAAGTATATCACTCCTCGGTTAAGGAGAACAGAACTGTGCACTGTAATTTAGGTGCAATCTTGTGAATATCCTGTGTAACTGTAGCAAGATTTACCTAAATTTAATATTCCAACTGCCAACATTGAATTTGCCATTGCCTTGTTCGTCATTATTCATTCCCCAGTCTCATCCTTCAAGGAGCCAGCACTCCATTTTGTTTTATTTCTGTGTACTTGAAGTGTCTGTCATCTGTTTTTATATTTCTTCCTCCTTGTTTCTCGTACTTAAGTTTCTGCTTTCTTTGACATCTGAGTATGTCAAAATCTTTCCCATAGCCATCGGAAAAGTCTGAACAGGCTGGGACTCATCCCTAGAAAAGGCTGAGAGGTGACCTGTTAAGAGACTTTTAAATTGAAAATAGAGAAAACGTTCCTATTTGTGAGATGTCCAAAGATTGGGACTGTAGATGTAAGGTAGTTATGTCATAAGATAATTACATCAAGGGAAAAAAAGATTGGTAATTCTTTAGATGTTAAAGGCATCAAGAGGTGGAAAGAAAGTAGGAATATGGTATTGAGATGTTGGATTAAGCAGCATCAAATTGAATGATGGAGCAAGCTCAAAGGCTTGAATAGCTTACTCCTGCTCCTAGTTTCTATGTTTCTGGGTAATGATTCCAGTAGTAGCTGCAGGTGAAAAGCTTTTACTTGGGAAAATGTGAAATTTGCTTCTTCTTGGAACAGTTGGGGCAGGTGACTTGGATTCAATTAAGGGGAAGCTAACAAGCACAGGGAGAAAGAAGTAGAAGGGTTCAACTAAGGTGAAAGGAGAAGTGTGTGAAACATAGTCCTTGGAATAGACCCATTGGGCTGAATGTTTCTCTACTGTAACATTCTGTGTAGACTATTCTAACTGGAGTCAGGAACTTCCATGCTAGTGTATAACCAGGCATGAGTGGAGCTGCTTATCTGGCAGTAGGATTGAATATCCAACTGTGGAATTGTCTGGCTGGAAGTTGGGCTGCAGTGAAGGGTTTTCGAGTCATGACTACTGTTTGAATACACCGTGACCAAATCAGGTAGTATAATCAGCAAGGGATTAAATTGAGACACTGGAGCAGTGGATTAGGTAAAGCACTTCAATCCCATCAGATTTAGCAGCCTGCATTCACCCAGAACAATTTGTGTCAAAAAGTGTGTCACAGTTTTTTCAGCATGGGACACCTCTGACGAATATGATCACATCTTTAAGAGTGAGTGTAGGAAGGAAGAAACAGAACTTGTATTGCACCTTTCACAACTTCATGTCACTAAAGCGCTTGCCAGCGAATGAACTACTTTTGTAATGTCGTTACTGTTGTAATTTAGGAAACGTGGGCAATCTGTGATCTACCAGCAAAACCTACCACATCCTGTGAGCCATCTGCAGATTATCACTGCACTCCCATGGACTGCCTGCAGATATTGCAATGTTCTCCGTATCCCAGCTTTCAACCATATTACCATCTTTGACATATGAGAATGCCATGTAGTCAGTTCTTTGATCCTGAGATCTAAGAATTATATAAAATGCAAGCAATTTGTAGAATCTAGAGCTAAAATTTATAAAATCAAGATATCCAATTTGTATTTTTATGACCTCTAGAATTTTCAGCAGGATAATGAAGGTTGCTGAAGTGAAATTTGCCAGTGGTGAATGTGCGAGATGTGTGATATTTCCGTTTGCAACTTTAAAAGACAACACTGAGTCTGTGAGCACTTCACTCGTTCCAAAACATCTGAATTTGTTGTGTGAACTTAAGTGCTGTCAGCTGTGGCAGCCAGAGGAAGGCAATGGCCTATTGATCCAGAGACCCAGGTAATGTTCTGGGAACCTGGGCTCCTCCATGGATGATGGTGGAATTTAAATTCAGTAAAAACCTGAAATTAAGAGTCAAATGGAGACCATGAAAACATTGTCAGTTGTCGTCAAAATCTATCTAGTTCATTAATATCCTTTGGGGAAGGAAACTGCCATGCTTAGTTGACCTGGCCTTCATTTTAATCCAGACTCTCAATGATGTTGACATTAACTGCCCTCTGGGTAATTAGCAATGGGCAATAAATGCTGGCCAAACCAGTGATGTGCGCATCGTGTGAATGAATTTTTAAAAACCCACCTCTGGGTCCAAGTTTGGTTTCAAGAACTTTTTCAGGACTTTAACACAAAAAGCAATATTGCCAGTCTGGTGCAGTATGAGGGAATGCTGCTCTGTTGCAGATTCAATCATTTGGATGAGGTATTCAACTGAGCTGTTGCCTGCCCTATCAGGTGGCTGCTTCCGAATGCTCTCTCGGAATTAGTTTGGTGGGGGGAATAAAGCAGGGAGATCCCCCTAGTCCTTGATCATGCCTCAATCAGCATAGAATCAGATTATCTGATAGTTACTGTTTGTGGGAGCTTTGTGTCCAGTTCACTGTTGCATCTCCTACTTCATTTGGATGAGTTACACTTCAAAAAATACTGAATTAGCCTGAAAGTGTTTTGAGATGTTCAGTTATAACAGATACTATATCAATGCAAATTTTTCTTTCTTGTGTTAGATGAGGGGATTATAACCACTTCAAGAAAGAGAGATAGAAACCAGGAAACTATGCCACTTTGCTGCTCCTCTGTCTTAGGGAAAGTGCTGGAATGTACGTCTGTGAGATCATAGTGGGGCAGTGAGAAAATTTCAGTGCATTTAGACAAAGTCAACAAGGTTTTGAGAAATGAAAATTGTGTTTGGTAGAGTCCCTTTGTGGGCGGATAAAGGGAAGCCTTTAGATTTGGTGCACATGGATTTCCAGGAGTGTTTTCACAAGGTACCACAAAGGTTACAAAGTAGGAGCTCATGGTGTAGAGGATAACCTATTATTAAACAGTTTGCAGAGGGAGGGGGATTTGAAAAGTTCCTATTTATATCACTTGTTATTGACAATGTTGAAACTGATGGTCCCTTTAAGAATGAGATGTCCTCCAGAGATAATGGAGACCAGTGGATTCTCATTGGACTATATAGTTAAGAGCTAAGGATATAATTTAATTTAAATTAGTGATACAGGTGACTTGGTTTATTTTGGGGGAAAAAACGAGGCTAAAAGTAGGGGCTTTTTTAACACCTTGGTAGTTTGCCTCCCTCTGCACCAGGAGGCTTGGGTTTCAGTTCCACCTGCTTCAGGGATGTCTCAGTCATGATCATATTGAATGGTGGTGCAGGCTCGAAGGGCAGAATGGCCTACTCCTGCACCTATTGTCTATTATACGTCTGAAGAAGTCAATTCAAGGAAAAAGGGCTAGGAATACAAACTAAATGTTGAAATATAAAATTCTGGATAAAATTATACTCCTGTCATATGCTTTATGTTCTGTATTTACACATTTTAAAACATAGGACCCTGTTGCACTGTAATTTAATTACCATTGAGTGCACAGTGAAATCAGGCAGAGTCAACAAGGCTTTGTGAAATGGAAATTGTGCTTGATGAGAGTTCTTTTGTGGAAATACCAAGCAAGGTGGATAAAAGGAAGCCTTTCGATATGGTGCACACTGATCTGATGTGCTTGCCTACATGATGTCAATAGATAACTCCAGTTTTGAATATATTTATGGAAATAGATAGTGTTATTACACTGTCAAAGAAATGGTTAGTTCTCCCCATAAAGAATTTGGTTAGGGTGGGGAGAGAGCAAACTGGAGTTTGCATTGTATTATGAACTTCAAATAAAGAGTTGTGGAAGACAGCCCTCTGCTTTGGTAATGGATGATTAGCACTGCAACAGTTATGATCCCTGGAGAGACCTTTAACAGTTTAAAGAAATTGGAACTGCCAGTTATTTGCTGAAAGCAGGACACAGCTGGATTTAACATTTTAAAATGTTTACTGTATTGACTAAACAAGAATAACATGAGTAATTAAATAGAATCCCCACAGTGTGGAAGCAGACCATTTGGCCTGTGAGTCCATACTAACCCTCGAAAGAGCATCCCAACCAGACTCAACCCCCTACCCTATCCATGTAACTGCATTTCCCATGGCTAATCCACCTAACTTGCACATCTTTGGACTGAGGGGAAGCCGAGCATCTGGAAATACCCCACACAGGCACTGGGAGAATGCCTGTGTGGAGTTTGCACAGTTGCCAGAGAGTGGAATCGAACGCAGGTTCCTGGCTCTGAGGCAGCAGTGCTAACCACTGATTTCTCACTAGTTAGAACATAGAACATAGAACATACAGCACAGAACAGGCCCTTCAGCCCACGATGTTGTGCCGAACTTCTAACCTAGATTAAGCATCCATCCATGTACCTATCCAAATGCCGCTTAAAGGTCGCCAATGATTCTGACTCTACCACTCCCACAGGCAGCGCATTCCATGGCCCCACCACTCTCTGGGTAAAGAACCCATCCCTGACATCGCCCCTATACCTTCCACCCTTCACCTTAAATTTATGCCCCCTTGTAACACTCTGTTGTACCCGGGGAAAAAGTTTCTGACTGTCTACTCTATCTATTCCTCTGATCATCTTATAAACCTCGATCAAGTCAACCCTCATCCTTCGCCGTTCCAACGAGAAAAGGCCGAGAACTCTCAACCTATCCTCGTACGACCTATTCTCCATTCCAGGCAACATCCTGGTAAATCTTCTCTGCACCCTCTCCAAAGCTTCCACATCTTTCCTAAAGTGAGGCGACCAGAACTGCACACAGTACTCCAACTGTGGCCTAACCAAAGTCCTGTACAGCTGCAACATCACTTCACGACTCTTGAATTCAATCCCTCTGCTAATGAACGATAATACTCCATAGGCCTTCTTACAAACTCTATCCACCTGAGTGGCAACTTTCAAAGATCTATGTACATAGACCCCAAGATCCCTCTGTTCCTCCACCTGACTAAGAACCCTACCATTAGCCCTGTATTCCGCATTCTTATTTGTTCTTCCAAAATGGACAACCTCACACTTGGCAGGGTTGAACTCCATCTGCCACTCCTCAGCCCAGCTCTGCATCATATCTAAGTCCCTTTGCAAACGACAAATGCCCTCCTCACTGTCCACGACTCCACCTATCTTCGTATCATCTGCAAAGTTACTGACCCACCCTTCGACTCCCTCATCTAAGTCATTAATAAAAATTACAAACAGCAGAGGACCCAGAACTGATCCCTGCGGAACTCCACTTGTAACTGGGCTCCAGGCTGAATATTTACCATCTACCACCACTCTCTGACTTCGACCGGTTAGCCAGTTTTCTATCCAATTGGCCAAATTTCCCTCTATCCCATGCCTCCTGACTTTCCGCATAAGCCTACCATGGGGAACCTTATCAAATGCCTTACTAAAATCCATGTACACTACATCCACTGCTCTACCCTCATCCACATGCTTGGTCACCTCCTCGAAGAATTCAATAAGACTTGTAAGGCAAGACCTACCCTTCACAAATCCGTGCTGGCTGTCCCTAAATCTGTGCTGGCTGTCCCTAGTTCTCTCGTGATCCAGCATTCCTTACACTTACCAGCCTTGCCTTTCACACTAATAGGAACACACTGCCTCTGGATTCTTGTTATCTTGTTTTTGAAGGCCTCCCACTTTCCGGACTTCCCTTTACCTGTGAACATCCTCTCCTAGCATCATTTGAAAGTACTTGCCTAATAATGTCAAAGTTGGCCTTACTCCAATTTAAACTTTAATTTTTAGATCAGGTCTGTCCTTTTCCACAACTATCTTAAGACTAACAGAATTATGATCACTGGCCCTAAAGTGCTTCCCCACTGACACCTCAGTGTCTGCCTCATTTCCCAGGAGTTGGTTAAGTTTTGCTCCTTTCCCAGTATGTGCATCCTAATTCTGAATAAGAAAGTGTTTTCTTTTTATAAGCAACTTATTCTTTAAATTACCAGATTCTGCATGTTTCTACTTTTAATGACAACTGAAAATTCCAGTTTCACGAGGCTATTCAGTCTCTGAAGTAGATATCCAATTCTTCTGGAACCAATCCAAAGTGATCCACAAATCCTACGCATTTACTTTTATTCTCTTTCTTTTCCAGTATTATCTTACAGTGTGAGAGCCAGCCTGGCGATTCTCCCTTTAGCTCTGACCAGGCAGAACCTTCCAACCTTGTCTTAACTCCTATAAAACCCAGTCTTCAAATTGATCATAAACTCCTACTTGCATTTCTGCTTGGTAAGCAGTAGTATTGGCACTTTGTATGCTTTTGATGCAGGCTTGTCTAATGTCCATCTTTTCATTGTCTATTTCATTGGTTTAGGCAGACCAAATTACAACTCCAGAACGGCCATGAGGTGCCGAGGTTTATGGGAAGACGAACTTGATCTCAAAGGAAGTCTCCTCTATCTCTTTGCCATGACAATGAAACATGCTTTGATTCTGGTTTGGTAGAAAGCTCATCAGCTGCTTCTGATTACAATGGCCTTACAATATCTTTGAAATCAGCTCAGTGCATTATTTATCATTTTGTGTTGTTATGTTCTTGTATGATCTGAACTTTTCGGCCGTACTTTAAAATTTTGAACACAAACACATTGCAGAATTTGCAGAAGCTAATTTAGCAATCTTTGGTATTTGGAGCTCTACACAGTTCTGGAGTTAATGAAATATGTGCATTCACAGCCACACAAAAATTCACACATCTTTCCCTTTCACTCCTCCTTCCTCATGCCGTCTCCCCAAGGACTTTTTTAAAAAAAATTCAGTCACAGGGTTTGGGCATTGCCACCTAGGCCAGGGTGCAATTAAATGTAATCTGCATTGCTGGAGGTCTGTGTTACATCTAGGCCAGACGCAGGTAAGGATGGCAGATTTCCTTCCCTAAATGAAATTCCGAACTAGGTAGATTTTTATGACAATTGATAATTGATATGCTATTTATAAGGCTAGATTTTTATTGAATTCAAATTTCACCATCTACCATGGTGGATTTAATTTAAACTCCTGTCCCCAGAGTATTAACCTGACCATTGGATTATTGATTCAGCGATTAGAGCATGACCACCAACTGTTCTTCCCCAGCCCACACTCCACAATGGCTCCCTTCTTGCCCCGGTTTCTTTGCTGTTCCCCCTTTGCTCCTTTGCATACCTCCTGATCTCACCCTGCCCCCATTCTCCACTTGCCTCCAACTTCTCCCCCATTTACCTGCCTTCCCACACCCTGACTTTCCTGCCACTCCCTCTGTCTCTCTGTTCTCCCCACCCCCACCCCCAATCATTGCCTCCCTGTCAGCGTCTATGTCTCTGTGTCTCCCCTTCTATCCCTGAATAATGTACTATGAACAGGTGAAGGCAGACTGAAACACGAGAACAAAGCTGGCTGCTGGGAACCAGTGGGAGTCTCATCCACCTAATTGAGCACAGCAGACTGCTGCTGATCACATGACCAGTTACTCAGCTGAGCAGAGGAACCTTCTCTGAATTTTGAGGACAGCAGGCTGGTCCTGATCCACCATACGGGGGAGGGTTGTACGACATAAAGAAGGAATTGTTTTTCAGAAGTCGTGATCTTGAAAGATTTTCATGAATGGAATAGATATATCAGTGTGTGGTTCCTGCTGGTGTTTTCAGTGCCTGAAATCCTGCAGTAACTTACATTCACTTGCACCATTTTGAAATTGAAAGCATTTCAAAATGGTGGATATGTGCATGCAGCAATCCATTGTAAACAAAATCTCTTTGTTATCAATTAAACATCAAGTATTAGAATTTCTGGCTTTTTACTGGAGAAATGCTTCGACATTTTAAAGCCCTGTGCGTTTTACCATGGGAGATCTGAGAGTGGATATCAGTGTTCTAATCAAATTTCTCTGGTTACTATTTGAGGATATCGCAGGTACAAAACTGGGAAGAGCAAGCTGTGATGCAGTCCATCTGTATTTACCCTTTCATTTCATTTCAAAATCCTAGCATCCAGGACCCTGATTTTGCTAAAGTGGTATTGGCTGTCTCCAAGAGTGATGTTTATTAATGGATACAGCATGAATACCAGGACTAGATTCCAATGGCTGGCTCTCAGAATCCTTATGAACAGGAGCCAGTATGTCCATACATCCGTGCTTTGCAGATGTCACTGGATAGCTGCTTTGTGAAATTAATTGTCAAACTGAAGCCATCTCATGCATTTTGCCCTGGTCAAGCTCAAATGTTAATATGCAGCTGTGATGACGTTTAATATCTATGTGTGGGAAGTTCAGCAGTTATTTTCATTGACCTGAAATATCCAGACAGCTCAGAGTCATCTTACTTTCCCTTGTGAGATCTATGTCGAGTTGCAGAATGCAAGTAAGGAGGGAATGAGTGAACCTTTTTAAGTTTGTAATATCAATGTCACGTTTGAGGATCTTAGTGAACAGGAATTGAATTTTTTTCCCTCACTTCATGAATAAGTATTGGGTGATATGTGATTACTGTAGGTTTTCTGCAGTCTATGCTCAAGTAAAAGTTGTCCAAAGCTTTTCAGGCCACATGTTTAAGGTCATCCAGTTTGCTTTGTCCTGTTACTTGTGTTTAAACAGGGGTGGGTCTGTCAGGCTAATTTACCTGATCTGACATAACTTGGAACATACATCAGATGGAAGATGCCTCTGTGTTGTGTTCAGAATGCTGTTTTCCCAGGTCTCATGAAGCTAGTTGCAAATGTAATAGCATTGGATTTGCTAAGGCTGATTGTTAAAACACACTGAGAAACTGGTGCAACAGACATAGGACTTGCACAATTTAAACTATCCTGAAATGATGGAAAGTGCTGCACAGGAGGAGGGGATTTTCACTCATTCCCTCTCCCTGACTCCCTTGTTTAGTTTTAAATACAATTTGTTGCATATGGCATCTTCTGCAATCTCTACTTGTTGAGTGGGGAGGGGAGAAACAAAATCTTCAAACCAAGTATTTGAAAGTTGATATTAATATGCAAAAATATGCCTTTCTTCACCACAAACTGCCTCTAGAGCCATTTTGTGTCTTTTTGTGCCACAATACTCCCACTGTTTCTAACATTGAACTCACCATGTTCTTTGATTTTATCCCATATCTCCGTGAAGCACCTTCTCTCTGAATGCAATTCTGACCCAGCTGGTGAGCATTCAGCAGCTCTGGGCCCGATGTTACTTGATGTTGTTGACAGTTCCCTTTTCTCGGGTCTCTTGACTCATCTCTAACTTCTCATGTGTCCAAAAGCCCTTGACCGTTTTCTCTTCCCAAATCTGTATCCACCGTTCTTGTAGTTTCATATTTTGAATCTCTGGTCGGGTTTCTGGCCACATTACTGAAGCTGACCTTACTGAAGTCACTGATTTTCTTTGTGACTGTAACCATGGTAAACGATTCTTTTCAATATGGTTGGCCCCAGCATCTTTTGATCAGCTTGGTGGAACTGCCTTTGCTTGTTTACACTCTTAACTAATTGAATCATTGATTCTCCTCCCATGCCTTCACTCATCTATGTTGTCTTCTGTGGGTCTATGCTTGTTCCTTTCTGCTCATTCCAATCCATTATTCTGAAGAAAGAATCTCAAAGTCCTGTTTGACTCCTTGACTTTAGTTGCCACCTTCGAAGATGTGTGTGTATCTCCCCCTCCCTCGGTCTTTCTGTTCTCGGACTTCCTTTAAAATTGTAGTTTGTTCTTCCTACTCTAAGGTATCATTACACTTGATAATTTTTTATCTGCCTTATGCCTGCCCATTTTAAGATCGTCTGCCTGTCATCCAGAAGTTTGTGACTATCCTCCACATTTTTCACTGTTTCCAATTTCATATCACCTACACATTCTGCTCTGCATGCCTAATCCCAGCTCTGTAACCCACATACAAAAGAACAATGGTCCTAATATTAAAGATTTATAATCTTTTCAGAAATATTATGTCCCTTTTTTCCCTTGCATGGTTCATGGCTAGATCCATTATTCACAAAAGATCTTAATTGAGACTATTTTGTCTTTAAAGTTAGTCATGAGCCAGACTTGCTTGATCTTAACTTTGGGTCAGAGCACACTCTGTCCTCTCCCTCCTGATCTTTGTAATCTCCATCAACCTGTCAATTGTCCCACAACTCCACACTGCTCATCTGCGTCCCTGATTTTCATCACACTATCATTGGTTGTTGTGCCTTCAGCTGCCTAGGCCCTAGGCTCTGGAATTCCCTGTGAAACTCTGCCTCTGCCTTGCTGTCTTCCTTTAAGCCACTCTGTCAGGAATTTTGGTCATCTTCGTATGTGACTTAATATTGGATTTTGGCTGAAAATGTCTTGGGGAAGTTTTGTATGTTGAAGATGCTACGTAAATGCAAGTTCTTTTATTGTTTCACAGTCGGCTGTGCAGGTTCTCTACTGCCCAGCTGTGAGTTGTGTTAGGGTGGGATTGCTGCCTGATTCTGTTGCATCACCTTCACTTATGAAAGGATCTAAAGCATTATATCAGTGCTGGCTGAGAGAGCTCTTAATGATCAGTGGCTTAGGAGGCAGAGATTGTTCTGCTCTGGTTTACTGAAACTATTCTCCATTGTGAGCTTGTTGGTGTGCAGGAGGAGCTGGGATTTGCCAATGTTCAGTGAGTTGATCGGTTGTCAGTATAGTCTGGAAGAGAAAGAAGATACTTCCATTGTTGCAGCATGTCATAGTTATAGGGCATCCAGTGAATGACTTGTTTGATTGTGGGGCTGTTGTAGAGTTGAAAAATGCAGCAGACAGTTTTTGTATAGCAAGATCTTAGCATTAACAGTGAAGTAATGGCTACATCACGTATATTTGTTGAGATGCAATTATTAACCAGGACATCAGGGAGAACTCACCTGCTCTTTTCCAAATGACATTGTGCAAATCTTTAAAACTGAATGGTCCTTGTACTGTAAGTCAAGAAATCTTAAATGTCTCTTAAATCCTCTACTGAGGCTCTTAATGTGGAATTATGCAAGGTTCCACTGCTCCTGATGCGATTTGGCCCATCTTGTCAGTATCAATTCTTGCTGTACAATCTCAGCCTGATCTGTTGCCCTGATCGTTCCCCACAGCCCCTTATTTGCGTCAATTTGTATCTCCTTTTCCCACTTACTAACATGGCACTCGGGTGGTGGGTGCAGTTTCCTCCGCACAACCTAGCCAAGTTAAAGCAATCAGTGACAAGACAGTGTACAGGAAAGAGAGAGCTTAGTGGCATGGTTTAATGACAACAATCTCTCCCTCAATGTCAGCAAAACGAAGGGGCTGGTGATCGACCTCAGGAAGTGGAGCTGAGGTGGAGGTGGTTGAAAGCTTTAAGTTCCTAGGAGTAAATACCACCAACAATCTGTCCTGGTCCATCCACATCGATGCTACGGTCAAGAAAGCGCACCAACACCTCTAGTTCCTCTGAAGGCTAAGGAAATTTGGCATGTCCACCATGACTCTCATCAATTTTTATGGATGCATCATCGAAAGCATCCTATCCAGATGCATCCCAGCTTGGTATGGCAACTGCTCTGCTCAAGTCTGAAAGAAATTAGAGAGTTGTAAACACAGCCCAGTCCATTATGAAAGTCTGCCGTTCTTCCATTGACTCTATCTACATCTTCTACTGCCTCAGGAAAGCAGCTAACATAGTCAAATACCCCTCTCACTCTCTTCTATCGGGCAGAAAATAAAGAAGTTTGAAAACACGTACCAAATGATTCAAGAACAGCCTTTTCCCTGCTGTTATCGGCACCTTTTCTGTAGCTGTAACATTATATACTGTATTCTGCTCTAGTATCTGATGTACTCGGGTACGGTATGATTTGTCTAGATAGCTTGCAATACAATATTTTTCATTGTATTCTGTACATGTGACAATACCAAATCAAATCAAGATTTGTCCTGTTTTCTATACAGGAGCAGAATTAGGCTATTCAGCCCATCGAATCTCTCCACAATTCAATCGTGGCTGATATATTCCTGTACCCCATTTCACCTGCCTTCAATCTATAATCCTTATTTCCTTATCAATCTCTTACTTTCAATCAAGCAGCCTGCTTGATTGGCACTACATCCACAAGCACCCATTCCCTCCACTACTGACACTCAGCTGCAGAATGTACTATCTACAGGATGCACTGCAGAAATTCGTCAAAGATCCTCAGACAACACCTTACAAACCCCCGATAAGGGTTGCAGTTATATGGGAACACCACCACCGTCAGGTTCCCCTCCAAGTCACTCACTGTCCTGACTTGGGATTATATCATGATTCCTTCAATGTTTTTGGCTCAAAATCCTGGAATTCCCTCCCTAGTGCCATTGTGCGTCAACCCACAGCAGGTGGACTGCAGCACTTCAAGGCAGCAGCTCACCACCACCTTCTCAAGGGGCAACTAGAGTTGGGCAATAAATGCCCGCCAGCCAGCAATGCCTACATTCCACAAAACAAATAATCAAGAACATAACTATCTCTGTCTTTAAATATACTCAATGACCTGGCCTCCACAACCTTCTGTGGCAATACATTCCATAGATTCACCACCCTCTGGCTGAAGAAATTCCACTTCATCTCAGTTCTAAAGGGCTGTCATGTCACTCTGAGACTGTGCCCTTGGGTCCTAGTCTCTCCTTCTGATGGAAATATCTACTCCACGTCCATTCTATCCGGGCCTTTCAGTATTCTGTAATTTTCAATCAGATCCCCCTTCATCATTCTAAGCTCCCATTGAGCACAGACCCAGAGTCCTCAACCAATTCTCCTTCATCCCCAGATTTGTTCTTGTAAACCTCCTCTGGATCTCCTTTAACATCAGCACATCCATCCTTGGATATGGCCCTTAACGCTGCTCACAATATTCCAGATGCAGACTGACCAAAGCCTTATACAGCCTCAGCAGTACATCTCTGCTGTTTTGGCCCTCTTGCAGTAGATGCTACCATTGCATTTACCTTCCTGACTCTGGATTAGTGGTGCTGGAAGAGCACAGCAGTTCAGGCAGCATCTGAGGAGCAGTAAAATCAACGTTTCGGGTGTCACTTATCTCTCCACCCTTCAGGCTCTCTGCCTGTATTCCTGATGAAGGGCTTTTGCCCGAAACGTCGATTTTACTGCTCCTTGGATGCTGCCTGAACTGCTGTGCTCTTCCAGCACCACTAATCCAGAATCTGGTTTCCAGCATCTGCACTTATTGTTTTTACTTTTGCCTTCCTAACTGCCAATTGAAACTTCATGTTAGAGAATCCTGAACTAGAACTCCCAAGTCCTTTTGTGCTTCAGATTTCCAAGCCTTTCCCCATTTAGAAGTTGCCTACACTTCTGTTCTTTCTACCAAGGTTGGGTGAACTGGTCTATAATTTCCTGTCTTCTGCCTCTAGCCCTTTTTAGACAGGAGTGTTACATTTTGGATGTAGGTTTGCTCACTGAGCTGGAAGGTTCATTTCCAGATTTTGTTACCCTGCTAGCTAACATCTTCAGTGGGCCTCAGGCAAAGCAATGCTGAAAATTCCTGCTTTCTATTTATATGTCTGGGTTTCTTTTGGTTGGTGATGTTATTTCCTGTGGTAAAGTCACTTCCTGTTCCTTTTCTCAGGGGGTGGTAGATAGGGTCTAATTCGATGTGTTTATTGATAGATTAGATTCTCTACAGCGTGGAAACAGGCCCTTTGGCCCAACCAGTCCACACCAACCCTCCGAAGAGTAACCCACACACACCCATCCCCCTCTGACTAATGCACCTAACACTACGGGCAATTTAGCATCGCCAATTCACCTGATGTGCACATCTTTGTGACTGTGGGAAGAAACTGGAGCACCCGGAGGAACCCCATACAGACACGGGAGAATGTGCAAACTCCACACAGACAGTTGCCAAAGGCTGGAATTGAACCTGGGATCCTGGTGCTGTGAGGCAGCAGTGCTAACCACTGAACCACCGTGCCCTCCCCTGGTTGGAATGCCATGCTTCTATGAATTCTCGTGCATGTCTTTGTTTGGCTTGTCCTAGGATGGATGTGTTGTCCCAGTCAGTGTTTTTTTACATTAGATTAGATTCCCTACAGTGTAGAAACAGGCCCTTCGGCCGAACAAGTCCACACCGACCCGCTGAAGTGTAACCCACCCAGACCCATTCCCCTACATTTACCCCGTCATCTAACACTACGGGCAATTTAGCATGGCCAATTCACCTAACTTGCACATTTTTGGACTGTGGGAGGAAACCGGAGCACCCGGAGGAAACCCACGCAGACACGGGGAGAATGTGCAAACTCCACACAGAGAGTCGCCTGAGGCAGGAATTGAACCCGGGTCTCTGGCGCTGTGAGGCAGCAGTGCTAACCACTGTGCCACCGTGGTGTCCTTCCTTATCTGTATGTAAGGGATTAGTGAGAGAGAGTCATGTCGTTTTGTGGCTAGTTGATGTTCATGTATCCTGATGGCTAGTTTTCTGCCTGTTTGTCCAATGTAGTGTTTGTTACAGTCCTTGCATGGTATTTTGTAAATGATATTAGTTTTGCTTGTTGTCTGGATAGGGTCTTTCAAGTTCATTAGCTGCTGTTTTAGTGTGTTGGTGGGTCTGTGGGCTACCATGATGCCAAAGGGTCGGAGTAGTCTGGCAGTCATTTCTGAGATGTCTTTGATGTAGGGGAGAGTGGCTAGGGTTTATGGATGTGTTTTGTCTGCTTGTTTGGATTTGTTGCTGAGAAATCGGAGAACTGTGTTCATTGGGTAGCCATTCTTTTTGAATACATGTTATAGATGATATTCCTCTACTCTGCATAGTTCCTCTGTGCTGCAGTGTGTGTTGGCTCATTGAAATAATGTTTTGATGCAGCTACGTTTGTGGGTGTTGGGGTGATTGCTTCTGTAGTTCAATATTTGGTCCCTATTTATTGTTTTCCTGTATACGCTGGTTTGAAGTTCCCTGTTGGTTGTTCGCTCTACTGTGACGTCTAGGAATGGCAGTTTGTTGTTGGTTTCCTCTTTAGTGAATTTTATGCCAGTAAGGGTATTATTGATGGTCTTGAAGGTTTCTTCTAACTTGTTTCGTTTAGTGATGACAAAGATGTCATCCACGCAGCGGGCCCAGAGTTTGGGTTGGATGGTTGGCAGAGCTGTTTGCTCAAGTCTCTGCATTACTGCCTCTGCTAAGAACCCTGATATTGAAGATTCCATGGGTGTTCTGTTGGTTTGTCTGTAGGTTTTGTTGTTGAAGGTGAAGAGGGTGGTAACGCATAGGTCGTCTAGCTTGATGATATTCTCCTTGTTGATGAAGTTAGTGGTGTTTGGTGTATGTGTCTTTCGATCTTCTAATAGTGTAACATTAGCCATTTTTAGTCCTCTATGACCCTCCCTGACTCATGATTGCTGAAAGATCGCCTAATGCTTCCACAATCTCCTTCACAACTCTGGGATATATCCAGTTAGCTGAGGTGACTTATCCACCTTTGAATCTTTCAGCTTCCCTAGTGATGTTTACTACATCATCTTTGCCCCCTGACTCTGTCGAAGTTCTGGTAAGCTGTGAAGACTGATGCAAAATGCATATTTAGTTCATCTCCCATTTCTTTGTTCCCCATTACTACTTCTCCAGCCTCATTTTCCAGAGGGCCAATGTCCACTCTTGCCTCTGTCTCATGTTTGATGTCCAGAGAAACCTCGATTATCCAGCATTTGATTATCCAGTAAGATTGCAAGGTCCCGATGTTCGGCTAAACTATGTTATCCAGCATTCGATTATCTGGAATTCGATTAACTAGGTGAAATACTTCCCTCCTTTTCCTTTGAATAATCGAAGTTACTCTGTATCTAAAACACCTCTGGCAATATTACTAGCCAGCTTTCATTGTTTCCCCCCTTAGTGCTTTTTTAATTATCCTCTACTGATTTTAAAAGCTTTCCACTAAGATTCACCACATTGCATGCCTTTTGTTTTGCTTTTATGCTGTCTTCCTTTGTCAAGGCACGGTGGCACAGTGGTTAGCACTGCTGCCTCACAGTGCCAGAGACCTAGGTTCAATTCCTGCCTCAGGCGACTGACTGTGTGGAGTTTGCACATTCTCCCCGTGTCTGCGTGGGTTTCCTCTGGGTGCTCCGGTTTCCTCCTACAGTCCAAAGATGTGCAGGTTAGGTGAATTGGCCATGTTAAATTACCCGTAGTGTTAGGTGAAGGGGTAAATGTTGGGGTCTGGGTGGATTGCACTTCGGTGGGTCAGTGTGGACTTGTTGGGAAGGGCCTGTTTCCACACTGTAAGTAATCTAATCTAATCATGTTGCTTCATCCTATCCTGACTATGTTTCTTCTTCCTTGAGATGAACTTCTGTTGTAGCTTCTGGATTACCTCCAGAAACTCCTGCCATTGCTGCTCCATTGTCTTTCCTGGTAGGCTCCCCTTCCAATGAACTCTGCCCAGCTCCCTCTCATGTTTTTATAGTTATCTTTATGTTATGTAATGTCTTTACACCTGTTAGCAACTTCTCCCTCTCAAATTGCAGGGTGATTTCCATCATATTATGGTCACTACTCTCTAAGAGGGCCCCTTCACCTTCAGCTCCCCAAATCAAATCTGCCCCGTTACATTTTATTGACAGAAGGCTGACAATAAGCAAAGACTATATCATGTCCTTCATTGCTGGGAAGGAGAATCTTCCTCATTTTGCCTGTTGACTTTCTTCAAATGCATTTTCAGTCTCTGCACCATGACTCAACTATTACCCAGAGTTGTGACAGAGCAACTGGTTCCACATGAGTGGCTGATCAGTGAGTATCCAGACCCTGTGGAGGATGAAAATTGCAAGAGGTGAAGCAGTATGAAAGAACAGAGTGAGATTGTTTTGATTGTTATCCGGTTTACCCATTAACCATCAGATCTAGAAGCAGGGGTTGGCCATTCGCCCTATTGAATCTGCTCTATTTAATGAGCTCATGGCTAATCTGATGATCCTAGACTCTATTTTGCTCCCTCTTCCTATATCCTTGGATCCTCTTGCTGATTAAACATCTGTTCAGTCTTGAATATGCTTAACAATCCAACCCCAACAGCCCTTTGCCATAATGAATTCCAGAGATTGTTTACATTCTTGCTCATCTGTGCCTGTATCTCCTTATTTTTAAGATTATTCCTCCTTGTCTTCAACTCTTTCACAAGGAGGAATCACCCTCTCTGCATTTATCCTGCCAAGTCCTCCAAGAATCTTTTAATAAGATCTCTCTTCCTTTTAAATTTAGAGTACAGGCCCAATCTACTCAACTTCTGTTCATAAGACAATCCTTCCATACTGGTATCAACTGAGGACTGCCTCCAGAGCCAGTATTTCATTCTTCAGATAAGGCCCCCAAAACAGTTCACAATAATCCTTAGGACTGATTAGTGTCTTATAATGTTTCAGCAAAATCTCCCTACTTTTATGTTCCATTCCCTTTGAAATAAAGGCAAACATAAAGGTTACCTTCCCTATTAATGGCTGAATTTGGATGCTAGTTTTTTTGATTTATGGATTAGGATTCTCAAGTCCCTCTATTCCAAAGCTTTCTGCAGTCTTACTCTGTTTAAATAATATTGAGCTCTTCTATTCTATTCTTCCTGCCATTTCCCCACATTATATTTCATCTGCCAAGTTTTTGCCCACTCGCTTAACCAGTCTATCTGCTCTGAAGTCTCTTATCGTTCTCACCGCTTGCCTTCCTATCTGTGTGTGTGTCATCTGCAAACATGGTGATAGTGCATTCATTTCCTTCATCCAAGACAGGCCCTTTGGCCCACGATGTTGTGCTGAGATTTGAAATCTAGGAACTTAACCTACGCACCCCTCAACTCACTGCTATCCATGTGTATGTCCAGCAGTTGCTTAAATGTCCCCAGTGACTCTGCTTCCACCACCACCGCTGGCAACACATTCCATGAATTCACAACTTTATCATCCTAGCATTGATCCCTGTGGCATTCCACTGGTCATAGGTTGCCATCTTGAAAATCCTCTGCTTAAGACCATAAAACCAGTGGAAGCAAGGCCACTTGGCCCATTGAGTCCACACTGCCATTTAATCATGGCTGATGGACGTTTCAATTCTATTTACCATTTCCATTTAAGGGCTCTCCCCGTAGCCCTTTGTTCCTCGTGAGATCAGGAATTTATCAATCTCTGCCTTGAATGCAGCCAATGTCCCAGCCTCCACTGCACTCCGTGGCAATGAATTCCACAGGCCCACCACACTCTGGCTGAAGAAATGTCTCCTCATTTCCTTATCCCAACTCTGTTATCTGTTAATAAGTCAATCCTCTATCCATGCCAATAAATGATCTCCAACATCTTGGGCTCTTATTAAGTAGCCTAGTATGTGGTACCTCTAGAAGATGCCTTCTGAAAATCCAAAGATATTACTTGCACAGCTTTCCCTTTATCCATCCTGCTTGTTACCTTTCCAGTGAATTCTAATAAATTTGTTAAACATGATATCCCCTTAATGAAGCCGTGCTGACTCTGCTTGCTCATATATATCTATGCACTGGATGGTCGGAGAGCCATAATCTGTAGCTGCAGCATTAACACTCCTTACAATCACTGCCTCCAAAGCATGATAACCACTACTTTCAAGCCTGACCTCTCCCACTCTCATCGTAGTGTCCTGGTATTTCAGAACTGGTCCAACATTGTCCAGGCTGATGGATTAACCATGTTAAATTGTCTGCAGTTCAGATTAGATGCATTAGCCATGGTAAGTATTGGGTTACAGGAATATGGTGCATTTGGGTGAGATGCTGTTTGGAAGGTCCGTGCAGACTTGATGGCCAAATAGCCTTTATTCGTACTGTAAGGATCGTGTGGTTCTATAACTGAGGCGACATGGTGACTCAGTGGTTGGCATTGCTGTCTCTCAGCACCAGGCTTCAATTCTAGCCTTGGCTGACTGTCTCTTCCTGTGTTTGCATGAGTTTCCTCTGAGTGCTTCAGTTTCATCCCACAGCACAAAGAAGTGCTGGCTAGGTGGATTGGCTATGGGAAATTTCCCATAGTGTCCAGGGATCTGCAGGCTCGGTGGATTAGCCATGGGAAATACAGGGTTTTTTTTAACTTTGTACACCCCAGTCCAACACTGGCATCTCCAAATCAGGGATTCAGGAATAGGGTAGGGTACCCTTTAGAGGGTCAGTATTGCCTTGATTAGCCGAATGGCTTGTTTCCACACTGTAGGGATTCTATGATTCTGTAGGGATTCTGTGTATGCTGGGGAATATCAGGATACGAAATTGAGCTAACTTTTTTCCAAAAACCTAATTATAACTGTCATATTTTTCCCCATCTCACTCCAGGAACCTCCACAGTCCCAACCATTCTGCAGTGCAGGATAGCAGGGTTCGCCTTTTTGCAATAAGTTTATTTTTGAAATGTTACAGACATGATGAGTGTGAAGACACAGATGTCAGAATAGAACCTCCTTCATGCTGGATAATGAGATGAACAGATGCTGTCACTGTGTCAGACTGAGAGAACTTGGATAGGTTTGGGTGGGAAGGAATAAGAAAGAGGGACAGATTGACTGACTGGGATGTAGAGCGTTGGTTATCCAGAGTGAGACTCTAGTTCAAATGCTGTTTTTCAGCAGAGACTGCTTCCCTTAATAGGTAATGAAAAGATAAAAGAACCAAAAGGGATGTAACAAAATAGAAACACATTTAGCATGAGCTCTCCTGGGTAAAATCTGTGCCTTTTTCAAGGGCTGGATGAGCAGAATTAGAGAGTCTGGTCCAGCAACTTGGGAACAGGCTTTTGAAGTACATTGACAGCAGCTCAGGGAAAATTACTCTTGACCCTGTGTGTTGCACTCTGACATCATGCATTTATTAAACAAATCCCTGTGTCTGCAAGAGCTGTACTGAACAGAATGTGGTGTGATCTTGCATCACAGAGGGAAGGGAATTGAGGACATTCCCCAGAGTGGAATCCTTGTGAACTCCTAATGAGTGCGTTTTCTTGTTTGCAGTACTCACAATAAGAAAACAAGAGACTGCTAGAGTAGGCTTCCAACAGGGGCACTCTTCTTTCTGGACTGCAGTGTACTGGGTTGCAGTTTTAAGCATTGCCACGATCGAAGGGCTACCCTCTGTATCATTTGCTGACAGGAGACTGTGGGAGGTAAGATTTTGGAAAGGACCTTTACATAAGCTGTTCACAAAGTGGAGCAGCTCAGTGGGATGGGGAAGAGGTGGGATGGAAGAATGGATGGCATTGACATGGAGGATCAGCCACGATCGTATTTTGTGGTGGACCTGGCTTGTAAGATGGAATGACCTACTGCTCCTTCTCGTTTCTATATTCTCGGTGGCAGAAACAGCTCGGCTTCCCAGGCTTGAATGCTAGGCAAAGGGTTTGGAGGAGGCAGAGATTTAGAAAAACACTCCTGAGGAATGAATGATGATAGCTCCTCAGTGGAACTGCTCCAAATTAAATCTGCGGTGTTTGCCGGAGTAGAAGTCGTGGGAGGTACAAACCCTCTCAAATTCCCCACTAATGGTCACAGCAGAAATTCCGATGTACCATGTGATCTAGTATTCTGAAATTTCCAACTCTTGTCCTTTATGGGTTGCAAATGCAGAATCTAGATACAAGTTAAATGTGTATTTCAGTTCGCAGATGTTACTGAATCCTGATGTTCTGATTTAGGATTTATCCACCTTTGAGGGAGTCTTAAAAAAAATAATCCTACCCAAACGTTCATGCCCACAGTAAGGAAACAGTCTCATTGTGGGCAGGATTCTCTCACTGAAGCTTCAAGGTTCAGATGACTGTGACTCTGTAGGCTGTACACTGCTCAGTAGATGGTTCCATTTCTCAGGCTGAGCAGTGAGACGCTCAGCAGCATCCGAGGAGCAGGAGAGTCAATGTTTCTGGCATAAGCCCTTCATCAGGAATGTGGAGGGGCAAGGGCAATGAGAGATAAATAGAAAGGTGGGAGTGGGGCTGGGGTGAGGGGGGTGTGTTGGGGGAGTGGGGGAAGGTAGGTGGGATGGCAATAGGTGGATGCAAGGGGGAGGTGATTTTGGTAGGTCGATGGGAAGGAAGGTGGACAGATAGGTCAGGTCAAGAGAGCGGTGTAGAGTCAGAGGGTTGGATCTGGGATGAGGTGGGGTTTGGGGAGATTTGGAAACTGGTGAAGTCAGTGTTGATGCTATGTGGTTGTAGGGTCCCGAGATGGAAGGTAACGGGGTAGCCTTTTCATTGCAGAAGACCGTGCGTGTATGGTAGGAGCTGCCAGAGGAAGTGGTGGAGGCAATTACAATTACAGTATTTAAAAGGCAGGTGGATGGTTCTATAAATAGGAATGATTTTGAGCGATATAATGGCAAGTGAGATTAGGTCAGATCGGAACATCTGGTAGGCATGGACAAGATGGACCAAGGCTCTGTTTCCGTGCTGTATGATTCAATGACTATGACTCAAGCATTCACTCAGTTTATAGTAGAATGCTCACCTCCTGTCCCGGGACCCTACGACCACATGGCATCAACATTGACCTCACCAGTTTCCAAATCTCTCTTCTCCACCCCCCCCAACTTCATCCCAGATCCAACCCTCCAACACAGCACCATCCTCTTGACCTGACCTATCTATCCACCTTCTTTCCCATCCTCCCCATCGACCTACCACAATCACCTCCCACTTGCATCCACCTATTGCCATCCCACCTACCTTCCCCCATCCAACACCACCCCAACCCCACTCCCATATTTATCTCTCATCCCCCTTTCCCCCCCTCCACGTCCCTGATGAAGGGCCTATGCCTGAAATGTTGACTCTCCTGCTCCTCGGCTGCTGCCTGACCTGCTGAGTATTTTCCAGCATCACACTTTTTTGACTCTGACTCTCCAGCGTCTGCAGTCCTCACTTTCTCCTGATCAGTGAGAACTCCACCTAAGAATATGGCAGCAGCCGATTCTACCATGAATTGGTTGGGTGCTTGAGTCATAGTCATTGAATCATACAGCATGGAAACAGATCTTGGTCCATCTTGTCCATGCTGACCAGATGTTCCAATCTGACTTAGTCCCATTTGCCAGCAGTTAGCCAATATCCCTCAAAGTCCTTCCTACTTAGAGACCCATCCAGATGCCTTTTAAATTCCCTCAGGCAGCTCTTACCATTCACGCACAACCCTCTGCGTGAAAATCTTACCCCTCTGGTCCTTTATAAATCTTTTCCCTCTCACCTTAAACCTATGCCGTCTAGTTTTGGATTCCCTTACCCGAGGAAAAAGACCGTGGCTATTCACCCTATCCGTTCCCCCTATCATTTTATCAACCTCTAGAAGGTCACCCCTCAGCCTCCCATGCTCCAGGGAGAACAGCCCCAGCCTGTTCAGCCTCTGCCGATCGCTCAAACCCTTCAGCCTTGGCAACATCCTTTGTAAATCTTTTTTGCACCCTCTCAAGTTAACAACATCCGTCCTGTAGAAGGGAAACCAGAATTGTATGCAGTATTCTAAAAGTAGACACACCAGTGTCCTGAATATTCGCAACATGACATCCAAACTCCTACACTCAATGTTCTGACCAATGAAAGCAAAGTGCTGTCTTTACCACACTGTCTACCTGCAACATCCACTTTCAAGGAACTGTACACCTGCATTCCTGGGTCTCTTTGCTCAGCAACACTCCCCAGGGCCCTACCATTAACAGTATAAAACCTGTCCTGATTTGCCTTGCCAAAATGCAACACCTCACATTTATCAAAATTAAACTCCATCTGCCACTCTTTGGCCCATTGGTCCATCTGATTGTGGTCCCGTTCTACTCCGAGATAATCTTCTTCGCTGTTGATTATAACTATTTTGGTGTCATCTGCAAACTTACCAACCATCCCTTCTATATTTGAGACTCCAGTCCATTTCTATCATTCATCAACAATATCATAAGGCAGCACGGTGGCACAGTGGTTAGCACTGCTGCCTCACAGCGCCAGAGACCCGGGTTCAATTCCCGCCTCAGGCAGACTGTCTGTGTGGAGTTTGCACGTTCTCCCCGTGTCTGCGTGGGTTTCCTCCGGGTGCTCCAGTTTCCTCCTACAGTCCAAAAATGTGCAGGTCAGGTGAATTGGCCATGCTAAATTGCCTGTAGTGTTAGGTGAAGAGGTAAATGTAGGGGAATGGGTCTGGGTGGGTTGCTCTTCAGAGGGCCGGTGTGGACTTGTTGGGCCGAAGGGCTTTTTTCCACACTGTGAGTAATCTAAATGTAAGTAATCTAAATCTAAATCATTCATATCAAAAGCAAGAGTGGCAGGCAGTCATGAGGATGTGAGACAAAACATGGCTTCCTTAAAAGATCCCGATACAAAGGGTCAAATGGTCTCCTTTTCTGCTGGGAGATCTTGTCAAAAGAAGATACAAAAACGCACAGGTGGAGTGGTATACTGATGCTCCATTTTACAGGAATAAGGCTCAGGATTCCCGTGAATCCACTTCTAGATGGATATATCTAATTTTGTCCAGGTGACCTGTTTAAATCAACTGTGTTCCCAATCCAGTAGTTCCCACTCGGAGTGTGAGGAAGCTGCTTTTTTGAAAAGTAGCTTGTACATTTTTTTGTCGGTTAGCCCTGCTGACCTAGTGCTGAACTCTTTTGCCGCCTTGCTCCTTCTGCTGACTTGTAATAAATGTTTGTCTCAAAATCTTGGAACTGCGCTGTGGTGATCCTTTGGCCTCACCCTGTCTCAGCAGTTTATGTGTAACTGATGAACTGCCTCCTTTTAAAGTCTGTCTCGATGCAGTGTTTTGTTGACTAAGTTAATATGTTATTTCCCAGAAGGTCAGATAGAAGGATTTTACAGAGCTTCTAAACCAGTTAAAAATGGGATGTTGTAATTATATAAATAAAAATCTTAGCTATAAAACTTTCAGTACTGTATGTGATAATCTACATTTCTGTGGTATCTTTAAGCTAAGCATCCATCACTCCTGTGTAATTAGATCCACATCCATGGTATTCGCACTGTGCTAGTTCATGTTGCAGTTGAACTGAATTTGAAATGCAGTATTAATATTCTACTTGAGTACTAACTATTGTAAACAGTTTCCAGTGCAGTATTAACATATATTAATTATTAGTTCTAAACCAATCATTGTTCTGTTCTGCATTTCTGGTTAACATTAAAGGAATATCAAACATTCGTAACTATACTGTTGACTTTCAATATCCTTCAGTTCAAAGTAAATCCTCAGCTACAGTATTTCCACACTGTCTGATGCTTAGACGAGACTGGTTAGATCTCATGGAATACAGGCAGAACTGACTCAAAGGTAGAAGACAGAGGGTGGAGGTGGAGGGTTGTTTTTCAGATTGGAGGCCTGTGCCAGCGGTATGCCACAAGATCGGTGCTGGGTCCACTGTTTTTCATCACTTATATAAATGATATGGATGTGAACATTGGAGGTATGGTTAGTAAGTTTGCAGATGACGCCAAAATTGGAGGTGTAGTGAACAGCGAAGAAGATTACCTCAGATTACAACAGGATCTTGATCAGATGGGCCCTTGGGCTAAGGAGATGGAGTTTTAGATAAATGCGAGGTGCTGCATTTTGGAAAAGCAAATCCGAGCAGGACTTAATGGTAAGGTCCTAGGGAGTGTTGTTGAACAAAGAGACCTTGGAGTGCAGGCTCACAGCTCCTTGAAAGGGGAGTCACAGGTAGATAGGATAGTGAAGAAGGCGTTTGGTATGCTTTCTTCTATTGGTCAGAGTATTGAGTACAGAAGTTGGGAGGTCATGTTGCGGCTGTACAGGACATTGGTTAGGCCACTGTTGGAATATTGTGTGCACTTCTGGTCTCCTTCCTATCGGAAGGATGTTGTGAAACTTGAAAGGGTTCAGAAAAGATTTACAAAGATGTTGCCAGGGTTGGAGGGTTTGAGGTATAGGGAGAGGCTGAACAGGCTGGGGCTGTTTTCCCTGGAGCTTTGGTGGCTGAGGGATGACCTTATAAGAGGTTTACAAAATCATGAAGGGCACGGATAGGATAAATAGTGAAAATCTTTTCCTTGGGGTGGTGGAGTCCAAAACTAGAGGGCATAGGTTTAGGGTGAGAGGGGAAAAAATAAAGAAGGGACCTAAGAGGCAGCTTTTTCACACAGTTATGTGGTGCGTGTATGGAATGGGCTGCCAGAGGAAGTGGTGGAGGCTGGTACAATTGCAACATTTAAAAAGCATCTGGATGGGTATATGAATAGGAAGGTTTGGAGGGATATGGACCAAGTGCTGGCAAATGGGACTAGATTGGGTTGGGATATCTGGTTGGCATGGAAGAATTGGACTGAAGGGCCTGTTTCTGTGCTGTACATCTCAATGACATGAACTATATGGGGACCTGACAAGGGAGACATGGAGGGATGCAACCACCCACCTCTGGGGATCTCCCACCCACAGCCTCCAAACTCCTTGTCCTCGAACCCCACACTGCCTGATTCTACCTCCTACCGAAGATTCACAAACCTGACTACCCTAGTTGACCTATTGTCTCAGCCCGCACCAGTCCCACTGAACCCATCCCTTCCTACCTCGACACCATCCTGTTCCCCTCAGTCCAGGATCTCCCCACCTATGTTCACGACACCACACATGCCCTTCACCACCTCCAAGATTTTCATTTCCCTGGTCCCCAACTCCTCATCTTCATCACGGACATCCAGTCCCTGTACACATCGTTCCACCACCACGAAGGTTTCCGAGCCATCCGTCTCCAAGGATCCTTCCACCGAAACCCTCGTCTGCCTGGCTGAACTGGTCCTCACCCTCAACAACTTCTCCTTCCAATCCCCTCATTTCCTCCAAACCAAAGGGGTAGCAATGGGCACCCACATGGGACCCAGCTATGCCTCCCTGTTTGTCGGATAAGTGGAACAGTCTATCTTCGGCAGTTACACCGGCACCGGCACCAACCCCCACCTGTTTCTTTGTCACATCAGTGACTATATCAGCACTACCTCATGCTCCCACAAGGAGGTTGAAGAGTTCATCACCTTTACCAACACCTTCCATCCCAACCTCAAATTCACCTGGTCCATCTCGGACACCTCCCTCCCCTTCCTGGACCTCTCCAACACTGTCTCCGGCAACCAAATGACCGCAAACTACTACAAGCCCACTGACTCCCACAGATACCTAGACTATACCTCCTCCCACCCTACCTCCTGCAAAAACACCATCCCTTATTCTCAATTCCTCTGCCTCTGACCTATCTGTTCCCAGGATGACCAGTTCCACCTCAGAAGGTTCCAGATGGCCTCCTCCTTCCATGGTCACAACTTCCTTTCCCACATGGTTGAGTATGCCATCCAACGCATCTCCTCCACTTCACGCACCACTGCCCTTGAACCCCACCCCTCCCAACGCAACTAGAACAGAACCCCCAGGTCCTCATCTTCCACCCCACCGACCTCCACATACATCGCATCATCTTCCGACACCTCCAAACGGACCCCACCACCAAAGATATATTTCCCTCTCCATCCCTATCAGTGCTCCGGCGAGACCATTCCCCCCGTGACTCCCTCGTCAGGTCCACACTCCCCACCAGCCCACACCCCACTCCTGGCACCGTTCCCTGCCACCGCAGGAAGTGCAAAACGTGTACCCACACCACTCCCCTCACCTCCATCCAAGGCCCCAAGGGATCCTTCCACGTCCGTCAGAAATTTACCTGTACCTCTACCAATGTCGTCTGCTGCATCTGATGTGGTCTCCTCTACATCGGGGAGACAGGACATCTTCTTGCGGATTGTTTCAGAGAACATCTCTGGGACGCCCGCACCCACTCACCAACCCCACCTCCCCATGGCTGGAAAGTTCATCTCCCCCTCCCACTCCATCAAGGACAGGTCCTGGGTCTCCTCCACCATCAAACCATTACCGCCCGACGCCTGGAGGAAGAACGCCTCATATTCCACCCTGGGACCCTGAAAACCACACAGGATAAACGTGGATTTCAACAGCTGCCTCATTTCCCCTCCCCCCACATTATCCCAGTCCCAAGCCTCCAACTCAGCACCGCCTTCCGGACCTGTCCATCACTCCCCCCTCTGACCTTTCACTCTCTCCCTCATCTTCATCCACCTATCGCCTTCTCAGCTACCTCTTCTCCCACCCACCCCCTCCCCTTTCACCTCCCCCCCTTCCACCTCCTTCCACCTCCCCCCCCCCCCCCCCCCCCCAGCCTCATTCCTGATAAAGGGCTTATGCCTGAAACGTTGATCTTCCTGCTCCTTGGATGCTGCCTGACCCACTGTGCTTTCCCAGTACCACACTCTCGACTGCCTTCCACATTAAAGTAGAATATCTTGATTATTACAGTGCAGAAGGAAGGAGAATCCTTTGTAGTAACCTTAGCCATTGTGGGAATTTGAGCCCACTAAGTCTGCACTGACCCTCTGAAGAGCTTCCCACTCAGACCCATCACATCCAGCAACCCTGTATGAGGTTTTTATCCATGGTTAACCAACCTAGCCTGCACATCCCTGCACATTATGGGGCAGTGTAGCATGGCCAATCCACCTAACCTGCACTCCTGTAGACTGTGGGAGGAAACCGGAGCACCCAGAGGAAATGGGGAGAATGTGCAAACTCAAACAAACAGTCGCCCGAGGGTGGAATCAAAGCAATGATCCTGACTGTGTGAGACAGCAGTGCTAACCACTGTGCCACCCAATCCCTTCCCAAATCTGTCTCTTGAATTCCTGAGATCAGGGTGTGAATCAATTTTCAAGTTATGTGCTGGAGGAGGGAGTGCCCTGATATTTAGCAGGGTGGACTAATTGGAGGGAGGGAGGCAAGGCAGATATTGTGGTGGAGGGATCAGATAAGGGAAGCTCAGCTCAGTGAGTGCAAAAATATGTGACTGATGGCGGAAGTTCTGCTTGGTTGATAACAGTAGTTATAGCCAAGATAGAAGATTTGTCACACCAACCATCAGTAAGTTGGGTTAGATTTCAAATTGTGGAAGTTCTGTCATCTCTCTTTCTCTTTCTATTATTCACTGCTCCTTTCACTCCCCATTGATCCTTGCCCATTCCATCCTGTGCCCCCCCCCCCTTCCCGTGGTCTTGGAGTAAAAGCGGGTTGGACGAAGTGTACTGTTTTGGTTTAGCAAGACCATAGCAAATTCACAGGTCTGACTGACAAGGGTATCACATATTCCCTGGGGCACGGAGTATCATAAGTTGCTTGTTCTGCCACCCTTTTCCGTATTTCCTACAATCTTTTCCTGCACTCCTCACAGCAGCAGCAAAAGATCACTGCCGTCTGATATAGTTATCATCTGTTCCAGCTGTATCATTTTCCCTTCACCAGTCAGTCAAATAGTTACTGGCAGTTTGTCAACTCTGACTGGCAGGAAGCCCTGAGGTATGATACTTATCCCCTGTACTCAATTCCACTTGCTGTTATCATCTCCATTGTTTTGAGACTGCAAGAATAAGGATGGATGAATAGAAGTCTTGTGACCAATAGCATAATTTCTCTCCAAGTTGCCTGCTGCAGTGTGGACTGCCAGTCTGATCTCAGGGACTTGTTGAGCAGAGTTGATGCCTGGAACTCTGAACATCATAAGCAGCATAGGTGATTTAGGTTTACTGATGTGTGATGGTGTTGCAGGGTAGAGAGGGAGGCAGGGTCCAGTTTCAGGCTAATAATTCCCTTCACTATCAAACCAGTGACAGTGGCTGGCTGACTGGAAGGGAGGGACATGATTCATAGAATAAATACAAAGAACTTGGGATGTTGTAAATCTGAAACAAAAGCAGAGTGCTGTGTGAAACCCAGCCAGTCACACAGCATCTGTACAGAGAAAACAGTGAGTGTTTCAAGTCCAGTGGACTCTTCATCAGAACATCCTGACTCAAAATTAACTGGCAGACCTGCTGTGTTCCTCTTGCATTTTGGTTTTGTGTCATGGTTCGTCAAATCGTTTTGAGTAGGGGTGTGATGTTTCAATAACTTGGATAGGGGAGTGGGGATTTCAGGGAAAAGTATTTGTATGTTTGCCTTCTTGCCAGTTATCAGTTCATTGTTAAGTAGTGAAACCTGTCTTCAAATCGCTGTGTGGAGGTCTGAAGTCAATCAGACTTTAAAACAGCAACACAGAAGTTTTAGGTTTTAGGCAGATAAAAATAGATACATTTATGTCACAACTTTTATGACCCAGAGCATCCTGAGGTGTTATGACCAAACACGCCAGTATGATTGTATCTACTTTCCAAAGCGGTCTCTGAGATTGGCAATGGTGTGAAATTACGTGCTGTTTTTGGTGTGGCCCTTGCCCGAGAGAAACTGGGATAACACTGTCTGAATCCATTTCACAACCAGCTGTTTGTGTCCAGCATTCCAATCCCGATCTTAGTGGGAAATAGATGGTAAAATTGCTCCAGTCTTACCAGACCCATCCCCCCCCCTCATTAGAGAGAGAGTCGTGGGTTAACCTAAGGGTCACCACACTTCAGGCAAGGGGAGAGTCATAGAGTCATCAAGACATACAGCACAGAAACAGACCCTTCGGTTCAACTTGACCATGCCGACCAGATATCCTAACCTAATCTATTCTGATTTGCCAGCACTTGGCCCATAGCCCTCTAAACCTTTCCTATTCATATGCCCATCCAGATGTCTTTTAAATAATGCATTTGTACCAGTCTCTACCACTTCCTCTGGCAGCTCATTCCATACACACACACCACCCTATGCATGGAAAAGATTGCCCCTTAGGTGTCTTTTATATCTGTTCCCTCTCACCTTAAACCTATGCCCTCTAGTTCTGTACTACCCCAGCCCAGGGAAAAGACTTTGACTATTTATTCTCTCCATGCCCCTCATGATTTTATCAACCTCTATAAGGTCACCCCTCAGTCTCCAACACACCAAGGAAAACAGCCCCAGCCTTTTTAGCTCTCCGTATAACTCAAATCCTCTAACCCTAACAACATCCCTGTAAATATTTTCTGAACCCTTTCAAGTTTCACAACATCCTTCTGCTAGGAAGGAGACCAGAATTGCACGCAGTATTCCAAAAGGGGCCTAACCAGTAACCTGTACAGCCACAACAGACCAGTAAAGGAAAGCATAGCAAATGCCTTCACTATCCTATTTACCTACGGCTCTACTTTCAAGGAGCTATGAACCTGCACTCCAACGCCTCTTTGTTCAGCAACACTTCCTAGTACCTTACCATTAAGTGTATAAGTCCTGCTAAGATTTTCTTTCCTAAAATGCAGCACCTCGCATTTATGTAAATTAAACTCCATCTACCACTCCTCAGCCCATTGGCCCATCTGGTCAAGATCCCGTTGTAACATTTGCTGTTCATTACACCAATTTTGGTGTCACCTACAAACTTACTAACTATACCTCTTATGCTCACATCCAAATCATTTATATAAATGATGAAAAATAGTGGACTCAGCACCGATCCTTGTGCATTCCACTGGTCACAGGCCTCCAGTCTGCAAAGCAACCCTCCACCATCACCCTCTGTTTTCTACCTTTGAGCCAGTTCTGTATCCAAGTGGCTAGTTCTCCCTGTATTCCATGTTCTATCTAACCTTGCTAACTGGTTTCCCATAGGGAACCTTGGTGAACTCCTTACTGAAGTCCATATAGATTACATCTACCGCTCTGCCCTCATCAACCCTCTTTGTTACTTCAGTAAACCCAATCAAGTTTGTGAGACATGATTTCCCACACATAAAGCATTGTTGACTATCCCTAATCAGTCCTTGCCTTTCCAAATGGGTTGAGAAAGAGAATCTTTCTTGATAACCTCAGCTGATGCAGGAATTGAAGGTGCACTGATGGCATCAGGCTGCATTACACCAACCATCCACTCAACTCGGCTGAACTGACCCCCAGTAACAGTGAAGTTAAATTTACTATGCCCTCAATCCATGGAGATTTTCTGGTGAGGTGCTGGAGTGCTAATGATGTGTGCCAAAATAGGAGACATGACCATTGGAGGAAATTACTAAATGTCACTCCTCCTTCCTATTGAGCTGTAGTTGTAGGTGTAGCTATAATGTTCAATAATATCTCAATGCCAGCCTTTATACTGACAGCATGGTGTGAGAGCAGGTGTTGTAACTGATTGAGACGGAAGGGGATTTTTCAGACTTGGCGTTAAACGGATCATCTCATCAACCTTTATCTCCATAGTGACTCCGTGAATGCTGTATATGTTAAAGGATTACATTTTAGCTCCTCAGGGTTTGCTTGGGACTAACGAGCCCACACCACAGGCAGTGGTTTGGTACTCTGGTTACCCTGCTCACCATCGGTTTTCTAAACTCTTATTATAGTGCTGGTGTTAACTGGTGATCAAGACACGAAGGCTTTGGTCTGTTGCCACAGTAGTCCTTTTTTTTGAAAAGGCAGTATGGGAAAGCTAAACATTGTGCATCATTTTGAGAATAGTGGGGGAGGTGGAGACGGCTGGAGTACTTGAAAGAACCAATTGAGAAATGTCACTGAATTGCTGGGATGGCCGGCCCGTTGACATCATTGCACTGTTGGGAATGTGCATTGATGAGATTCACCCTGGGTTGTGTCGAGAAGGTAACCCTTGGGTACCACCTGAGAGCACAGAACTGGTCCCTAGTGCAGGTGTATAATCTCCAGGGAACTGAGTTGGGTGGTCAGCAGTGATCATAATGAATGGCAGAGCAGGCTCCAAGGGCTGAATGGCCTCCTCCTAATTCCTGTGTTTCGACATTTCTGTCACAATGTTCATGGTGCCACCTGTAGGTTGAGCAGGTAGAGTGTGTGAGAGGGGATATCTCTTTGTTTCTTGGCTCTGCACCTTGTCAGTACTGGGAGAAAGTGAGGACTGCAGAAGCTGGTGATCAGAATCGAAGAGTGTGGTGCTGGAAAAGCACAGCCAGTCAGGCAGCAACCGAGGAGCAGGAGAATCGGTGTTTCGTGCATAAGCCCTTCATAAGGAATCACGCCTGATGAAGGGCTTATGCTTGAAATGTTGATTCTACTGCTCCTCAGGTGCTTTTCCCGCACCATTCTCTCAACTTTGTCAGTCCTGAATAGCTAGGGTGAGGATATCTGGCAAATACTTGTGCTCCTAGCCCAGTCACTATTGTTATTCCTTGCATCGAAATTGGATTAATGAGCATTAACAGGACCCTGTAAGTTCCTAGTTACACAAATGCTTCGCTAGATCTGGAGGTTGTGATGGTGGGCAGAACCATCTGGAACAGAGCAGATGATGGTGGAGGCCAATTCAATGAATGTATTTAAAACGGAGATCGATAGACTTTTGATTAGTACAGGGATCAAGAGTTCTGGGACGATGGAAGGAGAATGTTCAAACATTCATCAGCCATGATCGAATCGCAGAGCAGACTCTGAAGTGGCTGACTGGTCTAATTCTGCTTCTATATCTTGTGGTCTTATGTTATGAAGTTATAGAAATGTGGCCCATTTCCCAGCCCCAGATAAATAGTTACATTGGATCAAAAACCCAAGCAAGCAAAAGGGAGAGGTTGGAGGGGTAGGGATGGGAACCAGACAATGGTAATGCCATTGGGCTAGTAGTAATCCAGAGACTTAGGCCGGTGCTCCGAGGATGAGAGTTCAAATCCCATCATGGCAGGCAGCACAATAAAAAAAAATCCAAAACTTCAATCTGCATTTGAAAGCCAGCCTCTGCAGTGATGATGTAAGGGCTGTTATAGTATAGGTACACGATCCTTTATCGGAAATCCTTGGGGCCAGTTGTTTCTCGGATTTCGGAATTTTTCAGATTTCAGAATAAATGGCATTTTGACAGTGAAATAAAAAGAATCTAACTGAACACATGTGAATAGTGGGGCACAATTGGCGCCTGCCAGTATTGGGCCATGCTGCCACGTCACATCTGAGAGCCGTGGTTTGAGTGGGTGTGGGGTTGGGTCACCTGTTCGCACGCCAACAACCTTGTTATACAGAAAAAATCTTCATGAGAAAGCTTCGAATTTCAGATAAAGGATTGTGTACCTGTACGTATATTAGGGCGGCACGGTGGCACAGTGGTTAGCACTGCTGCCTCACAGCGCCAGAGACCCGGGTTCAATTCCCGCCTCGGGCGACTGACTGTGTGGAGTTTGCACGTTCTCCCCGTGTCTGCGTGGGTTTCCACCGGGTGCTCCGGTTTCCTCCCACAGTCCAAAGATGTGGAGGTCAGGTGAATTGGCCATGCTAAATTGCCCGTAGTGTTAGGTAAGGGGTAGATGTAGGTGGGTTGCGCTTCGGCGGGGCGGTGTGGACTTGTTGGGCCGAAGGGCCTGTTTCCACACTGTACGTAATCTAATCTAAAAAAAAATGTGTCATGTTTGAACAGGTTGATTAAAAGTATCTCCAGTGGTGACCTAGATTGTTGTAAAAACACTATTATGAGTTCACTCGTATCCTTTAGGGGAGATACACAGCCATTCTTAACTGGGCTGATGTGCATGTGACTCTAAGACCAGAATAATGTGATTGACTCTTACCTGTCCTCATTCCAGGACAATGAGGGATGAGCAGCAAATGCTGGCCTTGCCAGCGACCATCCGCATTCCTTGAAAGAATAAAAGCAGAGAGTGCATGGAGCTGTGCGAGTGATACTTAGTCTCTTTCTGTAGCGCTAACACTGATTCAGCAGCAGTTGCCAATATTCGTGTGTAAAGAATTTGTCCTGTTGATGCAGTCATGTTTCAGGTTACTTAAATCCTTGTTTGTCACAGTGGGGCTTTAAACTGCTGGCCTCATCCAGTTTAACACTTTGATCAATACGCTGAGTATGTCTGGAAGTGGTTCATGTTGCACTGATGGGAAGCATTAAATTCCACCATCCTTCAGTTCTGAGAAATGGGTCTATGAAGTGAATCCCTGGTGGAGGATTGAAGCTGTGCTGTGGCTGATCTCTTTTAATCACCTTAAACCCTCCATGCACTTTGAAAGCTGCACTTTTACTATGTGGCATACTGAGGTGTCTCTGTGCCCTGTCATTCCTTTTAAGCTTTCAACAATGTCAGACACAGCCCATAATTATATCATTAAGAATGTGGTTTGCCAATTTTATTCCACTCAAGAAGAATGTTATTGTGAAGACTGTACTTTGGCATAAATTTAATAAAGTATTGCTTATAAAATTTGTACGTGCAGTATCGCCCAATAGCTATGTAGACGCTACCACATAGAAGTGGCTTGTTTTGTCCTTCCCTCGAATCGCAATGAGATATTAGATGCTGAGTTGATGCTGGGAGGTCTGTGGGTAACAAGATAATTGAGGAGAACATTCTGATCAAAGTGTTCCCTCTTTATTCAAGGAAGTTATCCAATGCTAAAGTGAGGTGGTGTGCAAGAGGGCTTGATGAAGTAGATGCTAAGTTTTGTTCCCCATGTTGAATAGTCGAGAACTTGTGGGAGAGGGGGAAGGGGGCCGGGGGCAGGCATGTGTAACCGCAGGGTAAGAAGTCAGTCATTTAGGACTCACGAGAAATAACCTGAATGATAATGAAACTTTCTTTATTAAATCTAAGTTTATTGCTTGATTTTATAGCAATTGAATTAAGCTTTCTTGTTTAGTATTGTGTGGGCGTTCAGATAAGTCGGGTATGGATGCTAGGGCAGTTGCTTGCTCCTCCTGCAGAATGTGGCAGGTGGGAGACATGGCACACGTTTCCGCTGGCTACATCTGTGGGAAGTGCACACAACTCCAGCTCCTTGAAAACCGTGTTAGGGAACTGGAGCTGGAGCTGGATGAACTATGGATCATTCGGGAGGCTGAGGGGGTAATTGAGACGAGTTACTGGGAGTTGGTCACTCCTAAGGCTCAGGATAAGGATAGATGGGTCACAGTTAGGGGGAGGAAAGGGGACAGACAGACAGTGCTGAGATCCCCTGTGGACATTCCACTCAGCAATAAGTATACCATTTTGGATACTGCTGGATGACCTGCCGGAGGAAAGCCATAGTGGTCAGTTCTCTGGCACTGTGGCCCAGAAGGGAAGGGGGCAGAATAGAAAAGTGCTAGTGGTAGGAGACTCAATTGTTAGGAGAATTGACAGGAGATTTTGTGGTCAGGATCGGGATTCCTGGAAGGTTTGTTGCCTCCCTGGTGTCAGGGTCTGGGACGTCTCTGTATAAGATCCTGAAAGGAGAGGGCAAACAGCCAGAAATCATGTTACATATTGGCACCAATGATATAGCCAGGAAAAGGATTGAGGATATAAAAAGTGATTTCAAGGAGTTAGGATGGAAGCTGCAGAGCAGAATGAACAGAGTAGTTCTCAGGTTTACTACCGGTGCCACGAGATAGCGAGGTGAGGAACAGGGAGAGGGCACAGCTTAACACGTGGCTGCGCAGCTGGTGTAGGAGGGAGGGCTTCAGATATGTAGATAATTGGGATGCCTTCTGGGGAAGGTGGGACCTGTACAAGAAGGACGGGTTGCACCTGAACTGGAAGGGGACCAATGTCCTGGGTGGAAGGTTTGCTCGAGTAGATCGAGAGGGTTTAAACTAGTATGGCGGGGGATGGGAACCTGAGCTATATACCGGTGGTGAGAGTTCATGGAGATGAGGCAAGAGCAAGAGGGAGCGCAGCCAGTGGGAAGGAATTTCCTGGGAAAGAACCAAGGGATCGGTTAAAGTGTGTTTGCTTTAACGCAAGGAGTATCAGGTATAAAAGTGATGAACTTAGAGCATGGATCAGTACCTGGTGCTGTGATGTTGTGGCCATAACAGAGACATTGGTTTCTCAGGGGCAGGAATGGTTGCTGGATGTTCCAGGGTTTAGAGCATTTAAAAAGAATAGGAAGGGTGGAAAAAGAGGAGGGGGTGTAGCACTGCTCGTCAGAGAGGGTATCACAGCTACAGAAGCTTCCATTGTCGAGGAGGGTCTGTCTACCGAATCAGTATGGGTGGAAATTAGGAACAGCAAGGCAGCAGTCACCTCGTTAGGGGTTTACTACAGGCCCCCCAATAGCAGCAGGGAGATTGAAGAAAGCATAGGTTGGCAGATTTGGGAAAAGTGTGGACGTAGTAGGGTTGTTGTAATGGGTGACTTTAACCTTCCCAATATTGATTGGAACCTCCTTCGAGCAGAAGATTTGAATGGAGCTGTTTTTGTAAGGTATGTTCAGGAGGGCTTCCAAACTCAGTACGTTGACAGGCCAACGAGGGGAGAGGCCATTCTAGACTTGGTGCTCGGAAACGAGCCGGGGCAGGTATCAGATCTTGGTGGTGGGACAGCATTTTGGTGATAGTGACCACAACTGCCTCACATTCTACATAGCTATGGAGAAGGAGAGGATTAGGCAAAATGGGAGGATATTTAATTGGGGAAGAGGAAACTATGATGCTATCAGACATGAGTTAGGAAGCATGGACTGGGAGCAATTGTTCCATGGTAAAGGCACTATAGACATGTGGAGACTGTTTAAGGAACAGTTGTTGCGAGTGATGAATAATCGTATTCCTCTGACCCAGGCAAGAAAGGGTAAGATAAAGGAACCTTGGATGATGAGAGCGGAGGAGCTTCTCGTCAAAAGAAAGAAGGCAGCTTACATAAAGGTGGAGGAAGCAAGGGTCTTGCTCAGCTCTACAGGATTACAGGCAGGCGAGGAAGGAGCTCAAAAATGGTCTGAGGAGAGCCAGGAGGGGGCACGAGAAAGGCTTGGCAGACAGATTAGGGAGAACACAAAGGCATTTTACAAGTATGTGAGGAATAAGAGAATGATCAAAGAAAGAGTAGGACCGATCAGGGATGGCATAGGGAACTTGTATATAGAGTTTGAGGAGGTAGGGGAAGCCCTAAATGAGTTTTTTGCTTCTGTCTTTACTAAAGAAAAAGACCTTGCAGTGAATGAAACCGTTGAGGAGCAGGTGTGCATGCTGGAATGGATAGAGATTGAGGAAGCTGATGTGCTGAAAATTTTGACAAACGTTAAGATTGACAAGTCACCAGGGCCAGACCAGATTTGTTCTCGGCTGCTTTGGGAAGTGAGAAATGTGATTGCTTCGCTGCTTGCAAAGATCTTTGCATCCTCGCTTTCCACCGGAGTCGTACCTGAGGACTGGAAGGAGGCAAATGTAATTCCTCTCTTCAAGAAAGGAAATAGGGAAATCCTCGGCAATTACACTCCAGTATGTCTCACGTCTGTCGTCTGCAAGGTGTTAGAAAGGATTCTGAGGGATAGGATTTGATAAGGTTCCCCATGGTAGGCTCGTTCAGAAGGTCAGGAGGAATAGGATACAGAGAAATTTAGCTGTCTGATACAGAATTGGCTGGTCGACAGAAGACAGCGAATGGTAGAGGAAGGAAAATATTCTGCCTGGAAGTCAGTGGTGAGTCGTGTTACTCAGGGCTCTGTTGTTGGGCCCTTACTCTTTGTAATTTTTCTTAATGACTTGGATGAGGGGATTGAAGGATGGGTCAGCAAGTTTGCAGACGACACAAAGGTTGGAGGTGTCGTTGACAGTATAGAGGGCTGTTGTAGGCTGCAGCGTGACATTGACAGGATGCAGAGATGGGCTGAGAGGTGGCAGATGGAGTTCACCCTGGATAAATGAGAGGTGATGCATTTTGGAAGGTCGAATTTGAACGCTGAGTACAGGATTAAGGATAGGATTCTTGGCAGTGTGGAGGAACAGAGGGATCTTGGTGTGCAGGTACATAGATCCCTTAAAATGGCCACCCAAGTGGACAGGGGTGTTAAGAAAGCATATGGTGTTTTGGCTTTCATTAACAGGGGGATTGAGTTTAAAAGCCGTGAGATCTCATTGCAGCTCTATAAAACTTTGGTTAGACCGCACTTGGAATACTGCGTCCAGTTCTGGTCGCCCTATTATAGGAAAGATGTGGATGCTTTGGAGAGGGTTCAGAGGAGGTTTACCAGGATGCTGCCTGGACTGGAGGGCTTATCTTATGAAGAGAGGTTGACTGAGCTCAGACGTTTGTCATTGGAAAAAAGAAGGAAGAGAGGGGACCTAATTGAGGTATACAAGATGATGAGAGGCATAGATAGAGTTGATAGCCAGAAACTTTTTCCCAAGGCAGAAATTGTTAACACGAGAGGTCATAGTTTTAAGCTGGTTGGAGGAAAGTATAGAGGGGATGTCAGAGGCGGGTTCTTTACGCAGAGAGTTGTGAGAACATGAAATGCGTTGCCAGCAGCAGTTCTGGAAGCAAGGTCATTGGGGACATTTAAGAGACTGCTGGACATGCATATGGTCACAGAACTTTGAGGGTTCGAACATTAGGTTTACCTCACACGAGGATCAATGGTCAGCACAACATCGTGGGCTGAAGGACCTGTTCTGTGTTCTATGAATCTTTTGGAATTCTAAACCCAAGAGGGCTGTAGATGTTTAGTCATTGAATATATTTAAGCATGAAATAAACAGATTTTACAGCTCTCGGGGATTGGGGGCTGTGGTAATTGGGCTCGAGAGTGGAACCGGGGTCCAAGATTATTACCCGTGATGTTGGATGAAGGAACAGGCCTGAAGGAACGCATCGGTTGTCCTCTTACGATTCCTGGCCACTTTGGCCCTTAAACTGCCTCATTGTCAATTCTTCAAGTCCAGACTCTACATTTGAACATTGTTCAAAAGTTGCAAACTGAATGCCACCAGTCAAATCAAAAACATAAAAGATAATGTTGCATTGATCTGCCTTGAACCATCTGCAGTGGGTTTTAATGATCACTATTGTACCTGATCTAAGGAACAGATGAGAGCTATCTTTGGATAGCGGAAGTACATTTCTAGTTTCTCTAACTGTCTGCCCCGCCAGCCCCAATCCCCCCCATCACTCTGATGCTAGGTCTGAATTTGAAAAGGGACACAGGAGTCTAGTTTCTGACTGTGAAATTAACACCCCTGAATTACATTGAGTTCTGAATTTTCACACTGCGTGAGGCATATGAAGGAGTGTGGCCGTTCCTTAAATCTTCATCTTTCTAAGTACTAAAGCTTTGACAAAGAACATAATGCTAATTGCTTGGGAGCAAATATCTTTGTTTCCTTTCTTCTTAAAATATTGCAATGATTAGAGCATTGTTAATTTTGGGTTCCCAAGATCTCATTGAATCCCTACAGTGTGGAAACAGGCCATTTAGCCCAACAAGTCCACACTGACCCTCCGAAGAGTAACTCACCCAAACCCATTCCCCTACCCAATTGCTGTACATTTCCCCCGACTAATGCACCTAAACTACACATCCCTGAACGCCGTGGGCAATTGAGCACGGCCAATTCACCTGACCTGCACACCTTTGGACTGTGGGAGGAAACTGGAGCGCCTGGAGGAAACCCACGCAGACAGGGGAAGAGCGTGATAACTCCACACAGACAGTCACCCGAGGCTGGAATCAAACCCAGGTCCCTGGTGCTGTGAGGCGGCAGTGCTAACCACTGAGCTGCCAAACTTTTTCACACTCTGGTTCAGGCTTTGCAGTCAGTTCAGAAGTCTGTCTTTAATTTGTGAAAAAAAATTATAATTCAGTTTTTAGAACATTGTGCCAACTTTGCTGAGGAATGCAGGTCATCAGAAGTGGAGTCTGTTTCCTTATGTAGTACTCAGGGCTAAAGTTTAAAATGGGAAGGTCTGTTAAATGAATGGACCGGTGTAAAGTTCTCCTCGATGCTGAGAAACAGGTACTACAGAAGTTTTGTTTTGCTTCTCCCATAAGTATCACTGGTAGTTAGTACAAATCTTTGATAATCCTGCTTTTCCAACTTTGTGCTGGCATTTGATCCGTTTGATCTATTTCTTAGATTTCGGCAGTTTTTTTATCTTTAGTTCTGATGCATCCCTATTTCTGCCAAGTCTGTGCATAACTCTACTAGCAGTGATCTAACTCGCACCTATTCCTATTCAGCTATTGTCCCTGTGCTTACTGACCTACACTGGCACCTGGTTCAGTAAATAACTCAGAACTTCCACTCTTGTTTTCAAACCTGTCATGCCCTTGTCTCTCCCTGTCTGTAGTTTCTAGCCCAACAGCAGCCATCACCCAAAGATGTTGTGTCTGACCTCTGAACCTCCTTGATTTTAATCATTCCCCACCTTCAGTAACTGTGCCTTCAATAACTCTGGATTTCCGTCCTTGTACTTCAGTCTCTCTCCTCCAAAAAATACTTTTTAAAACCTACATAGCTGATAAAGATTTTAATGAACTGCCCTCATATCTCCTTATGTAACATGATTTCAAACTTTATTCAATGATGCTCCAGTCAGGCACCCTGGATTATTTTACTGTGTTAAAGGTACTTTGTAAATGCCACTTGTTATCACTGCACTTCAGAAGTACTTAATTGGCTATTGAGTACTTCTATAATTTCCAAGATTGTGAAAGCACTACATCAATGCATGCCATTTGCTTCTGGCTTTTCTGTTTATTTTTCTTTCTCTCCTCTCTTTTTTTTTTGCTATCTTTATTTTACATTTTTGCCTGTCCCTTAAACTAGCTTCTCCTTTATTCAAAAGCCTTTGGGTTCACTTCCTCTGATTCAGATGAAGGCAAGCATACTTGTGATCAGAAGTTGACTTTATTCTTTCTCTCAGTGCAATGATTTCCTGTTGTCACCACACACCATCCCTGTAATAAGGATGGGAAATGAGTTGCTTTGAGGGTCTGTATTAGTAACTGCCTCCCAGCAGGTGGTCGAAAGCAGGATGGTGAGGGAGCTTGGAAGACCCACGATCAAAATACTGAATGATTTTTAAGGCTTAACTTGATGGAGCAGAGCCAGATGGACTTTAATATAGATACATGTGAAGAAAAACTGGGCAACAGCTATACTGCAGAAACGGTGTTAAGTACGAGAACTAAGTAGAAAGATATCTGGGGATATTTGTAGAAAACCTGTCATCACAAAACAACAATCAATGGAATAAACTCATTGAATTTGCCAGCAGAAACAGTGCAAGTTTCGGAAATGTAGGCCTGTTGTGCAGCATCAGACTATTATTGTATAGAGCTGAGTAAAACAGTTACTTCTGGTTTTGGATATTTAACTTCAAGGAATAAAAGTCACCTCTCTGCCATTTGATTCTCCTGTCCTCCTCCTACTGCAGTGCCATCCCTGAGTACTGAGGTTGACTGTTTTTCGTTTCCTTTCTGGCCTCCATATGTTCCCAACTGCTTCCAATCCAGTGAGCTTCTGTCAAAGTGCTGTCACAGTTGTAATGTAGGAATCACCGCTGGCAATTTGGACAGAGCTTTGCCCCACAGGCAGTCATGTGATTGTGATCAGTTTTTTGTTTTTGTCATTTTGGTTGAAGGCTGAATATTGGCTACCAATCCAGGGAGAATTCCCTTGCTGTTCGAGCTAGCACCATGGTGTTGTTCACCTCTACTTGGGAGAGCAGAGTGAGCCTCTGGCTCCTTTGAAATTCTGCAGCTAAGAGAGAGCAACACTGTTGTCAGTGCTGCATTAGAGCATCGCGCTAGGACTCCATGACCTGGAGACAGTCTTCTCACTGTGAGCTCAGAGTGCTGCCCACCAAGTTATGGCCAGTGCAGAAAATGAAACAAGTAATGATCAACTAGCTCGAGTCCTGGCTGGTCCCTAAAACTTGGAGAAGGCTGCCTTGAGAAAGGAGCAATGCTTGAATGTTAGGGTTGTATCCTAGCACTGCTGTAAGGTCAAGCAACAGCAACAAACACAGCACATACAAACTTGAAGCTTCATTTAAATTGCATAACACACAGGAAGCAGTCAGAGTGACATACTGGAAGCAGAACTTCCAGCTGTAATCTAAATAGCAGCTTCAATTCACAGACAGATTATTTTGTCGTTGTTTTAATTAGAATTGCCTGCTGTCTTTGCGGCTTTGCCTCGACCACCATCATTGTGCTGACGGGAACGCACCGTACTTCATGTAAAGAAAAATTCAATTCTTTCCAACAGTGTTCTTTGACTATGATCATTTATTAAAAAGTTGTAAACCTCTGAGAGCAATAATGATGATAATGCCCTCAGCAGAGCGACTGTTAGTTTGAATAATGCTTGGACAGCTGTCCAACACTGAATTTATTGATGGAGTTTGGGGAATGAATGGACATTGGAGGTTGCTATGAGCAACTTTGCTTTGAAAACAATGTTGTTTTGATTCTGCTAGCTGGCTAACCCTTGTGCAGCACTTTTCAGGGTGATAGGCATAGGTTTAGGGTGAGAAGGGAAAGATATAAAAGGGACCCAATGGGCAACTTTTTAACACCGAGGATGGTGCGTATATGGAATGAGCTGCCAGAGGATGGGGTGGAGGTTGGTACAATTACAACATTTAAAAGGCATCAAGATGGGTATATGAATAGGAAGGGTTTAGAGGGATATGGGCCAAGTGCTGGCAAATGGGACTAGATTAGGTTAGAATAACTGGGCAGCATGGATGAGTTGGACTGAAGGGTCTGTTTCCGTGCTGTACATCTCTACAACTGTATGCCATTCTGATTCAGGAGATAGTTGTTTTTCTCTACACAGGAAACTTGCACAGCCCTCGAGCTGGTAAATTATTGATGTTAACTATCGAAGTAGAGCATTTGCAGCGGCCAGTTAATGCCATCAGTGTGGTGTGGCTTGAAATGCTAACTATTGAAAGGCTCAAAAGAGGATTATTATCGTTTTTAATTTACTTAAGGGCACTTAGATTGTAGCTATTGTTGAATTGCTTTGTGAATTTCAGACATGCTGAGAATGTGGTTTTGATGCAGTCTGTTATAAACCCAGAAAGCCTTAATAAAATTATATTCAAATTATTTATTTTTTTATTATTCGCTCTTGGGGTGAAAGTGTTGCGAGCAACACCAACATTCATTGTCTGTCCCAAGTTGCCCTTGAGAAGGTGATGCTGTGCTGTCTCCTTGAACTACCTGGTTTCGATACTGTGGTGACGGGCAGGGAATTCCAGGATTTCAGCCCAGTGACATTGCCAAATCAGTGACTGGTGAGTGGTTAGGGGAGGGTGCCATTCCCATGTAACTGCAGCATTTGGAAAGTATTGTCAAAGAGCCTTTAGTGTATTGCTGCAGTGCATCTTGGAGATAACACAGCTGATTAAAACGCAACATGCACACTGATGGTTTTTTTTCTTTTCAGTCACCCACAGGCGGTTGTTAATCTGCTGATCTACCAAGTGGTTGAGGGAAAATTGTTCAGGTGTATGCTGATTACTGCAAAAAAAAGCTTGGAGTGTTTGTATAACATGAGATTATTGACAGCAATAGCTGTAAGATGGAAAGGGACCTGTCTTCACTAGTCTGTATGCTTTCACCGGTGTCCATAGGTTTCCCTTGGACTTCCTGTTTTGGCTGATCTTTCTGTGTTTGTTGTCTTTGAAATATAAGAAGCTGTCATGCAAACTCTTGTCAGGTATCCACTTCAAGGCACCACCGTAAACAGTGCAGTTCTCCCTCTGCATCACTGAACCTCAGCTTAAATGACTTGCTTGGGCTGTGAGGAGAACCTTAAATGTGCAATGTTGGCGCCTCGTAAATGGCCTGAGAGGAAGCAAAAGTGATCAGCTCAGTCATTCATTGCATAATGAGGAATTTAAAGTGTTATAGTGGAAGCAAGTCTATGTTCTTGATGCTTATTTGGTAAATTCTACTGAAGTGTGTCTGTGTAGAGCGTTGAATAGGGTTTTACTGAACTTGCTCCCCTCTTGCCCAGCTTAATTCAAACATCTGATAGCATTCCCTGCCTCTACTCATACTCAACAACTTGTTTGAGTTGCTGGAGGGCTCTTGTCAACTGTATAACTGTTTCTCTGTGTGCATTGATGCATCGGAAAAGATGGTTTCCGGGGTCTGAAATGAGCACTGAATCTTCAGCTCCGAGCAGGAAGTCGCTGGTTTGTTTGGTTGGCTTAAGGTGGCAGACACAAGCTACCCACAAAACTTGTGATTGAGGAGATGAAGCAAGTGCTGATGCAACTGCTATTTGTGGCAGAGCAGTCTGTTGGTTAATGCCTGAATTTCGTCAGTTACACAGTGAAATATCACTATGCCTGTAACATGACTGAGTGGGAGAAAGCAGCAGAGTTGAACATAGGACGGAAGTGTCTCAATTCCTAACAATCCCGAGTTCCCTTTGTCTCCTCTGTTCTTGCTGACCTGCATTAGGTCCCAATTCGGTTATGTCTTTGTCTTCCTTGTTTTCAACCCTGCCTTGGCCTTGCCTCTCCCTGTCTCTGTAATCAACTGCAAAACCTTGCAAGATATCTATATTCTCCTAATTCTGAAAAGCTTTTAATTGGTCTAGTATTTGTGGCTGCTTGTTCAGTTCTGGGACCCCAAACTCTGGATAAGCCTCCTTGTATCTCCCTGTTTTGCTCTTTTACACCAAAACATACCTTAAAGCATATACCCCTGAAGCTCAGGACATCTGACTTAATGTCCTGATATGACCGTCAGACTTTGTTTGATACTGCTCCTGTGAAATACCCAGGTTATGTTTAAATTACGATATAAATATTACTTTTTTTTTTCTCAGGTTTGATCCTGAAACTGGATCAGTTTGGAGGTATAATCGTCTGTGTTTACACTAGACTAGGGACCAGAAACCTAAAAGGGAATGTTCTGTTTATCATTAATCAGTAACATCAGCTGGAGGGATGGTGATGAACATATTTGGCTTACAGTCCCTCTGAGACTGGGTAACTGGCCAACCCAACACTTGTTGTTAAGGCTGATGAATGATGGATGAATATGATCCTGGGGATAACATGGAATTGCACCCACATAGAGACAGTCCATTCAGGATTAGAAGAACATTAAGCTATATAAGCTATAATTCTTGAAGCACATGTGTGCCTGGTCACCATGACAGTACAGGTGTACAACAGTCCTGATGAAAGGTCATCAAGCTGAAATGTTCACTCTTTCTAATCATGCTGTTAGACCTGAATATTTCCATCATTTTCTGATTTTATTTCTGATCATCAACACCCACGGTTTTTATTTGTACCTTGGTTGCATTTCTTTCTGTGCAGTTAACATTTTGAAGTATATCTACAACCTCAGCTAGTGCTTGACACACGTTGTCCCACCATGACCCCACTGAGGCTTGAAGATTGCAATGGACCCTCAGTAAGGTGGGGAATTGGGGGTAAGTCATACTGTGAGCTTAGGTGGAGAGACCGTGTGTTTAATCTTCAGTGATTCATGAGCTTGCATTTGGACCATGAGTCAGATCTCAAAGCTCGTTCACTGAGGCTGTGTTCACCATTAAAGGTACTACCAGGATTTAAAGGGACCTTCCAGTAGTTGAGGTTTGAACAGAGCTTTATGGCAGCCGTTGGTGCCTCTGAGCACATACCCAGGTTCTCATCTTGCAATTCCATTTGGTGTCATGACCCATGCTTTGGAGGCTCTAGACTCCATGCCAATATGCTGGGCCCTACACTGTGCACTTTTCTTTCCACAGTCACCTTTGACGTTAGCACTTTATGAAATGGTGAAGAGGCCAGCTTGGCAACTAGCTCTGCGGCCCTGGCTCCAACTTGGTGTAACCATCTACTCTTGCAATAACTTAATTTGAAACTTTTCCTACTGTCAACTGTTGACGAAGATCTGTTTATGCATCTCCCCAATGAATAGCCCAGAAGAGTCACCTCTATTTTCTTCATTTTGTGCTCATTATGGGGTTTGGTTCCACATATCCTTAGCAGTTTACCATATACCTCCGAACTGAACTGGGTAAGTGAGTTGAATTTCCAACTAGTCAGTAACCACGATAGATGATACTCAGTCAGTTCACCTCATTACCCCATCCAATTTCCAATGACACCGAGTATAGCTTTATTGAAATTGGCTTGTTGGTTCCTTACCTGGGGAAATCCAAAACCTCATTCCCCTGCCCTACTTTTTCCCCATCACCCTGTGTCTTTTTCAACTTAAGATATTAAACCAAGAAAGTGTTTATTCCTTGAACACTGCTTTCAGACAAACATTACTTAGTCCAGTAACCCCTGAATGGAATTGCCTTTCCCTGAAGTGTATCATGTGTTCAGTTGTGAGGTGCTGGAAAAGCACAGCAGGTCAGGCAGCATCTGAGGAGCAGGAGAATTGAGGTTTTGGGCAGCCCCGATGAAGGGCTTGTGCCCAAAATGTCGATTCACCTGCTCCTTGGATGCTGCCTGACCTGCTGTGCGTTCCCAGCGCCACACTCTCTACTCTGATCTCCAGCGTCTGCGGTCCTCACTTCCTACTGGTGTGTCATGTGTTCCCAAGGGAAAAGATTAGGTGGGACTATTTGGTAAGCCGTTTGACGAGCACTGAGCCTGGTGCTGGAGATTGGGCGTCATCTTTCTCTCTCTGTCAGTTAGCTTTTACTCCTGCTCTGGATTTATTTCATTGTCTATTGCAAGGGCCTAGCAGCCTGTTGTGAACAGCTGTGACCCACTGCAGCAAGAGATTTTATGCAGGATCATACATTACTCAAAGTGTACACAAGACTTTGTATGAGTGTGCTACTAAAGCTTTGGATTCAATATATTGAGTTGGCCACGGTCAAGGATCAGCACAGGGAAGACATTAATGATGGTTAGAAGCAGCACTGAGATTTTGACCATGGAAGCAAGGGTCATAAGCCACAGGATCATTTGGTCTACGCCGTGATTGCTGTGTATTGATTATGAATAATATTGGCCGATTTCCAGGAAGCTTCAGCAGTCTGCTTTTCACAGCAGGTCATTGAATGACTGAGAATATAATGAGATTTGCCTTCATTCCAAATCGGATTGAAGCAATTTATTTGGAAAACATTGAATTTCTATCTGGCTTGGCTGGGTGCCAGTAGGGAGGTTAAAGCGACTTTATTTGAAAAATTAACACTACAAAGGTGTCAGTTATTTATTTAGATAGGTTCTAGGCACCAAGCTGTGCTGCAGCATTTTTATTGTTAAATATACAGTAGTTGATTTTAGAATCTGTTTTATTGAGCTGGTCTTTCATTAACACTGGCCCTGGTGCTGTCATTGAGAAACAGGGGCTTCATGCATTTGCTGCTGATATAACACCCCGCAATGATTAATGACATTGCTGCAAATTGCTACAGTCCACATCCCACACATCTCTGTGATCCTTCAGCCGCAGATGTTTTTATTAGATTGCTCAATGGCATGCAGTTCCTTTTAAAGGTCACAGTTGCATCCCACTATAGCCCACAGGAGAGGTTTAGCATAGGAACATGCACTACTTACTGAGAGTATGTATGGTGAACCTGTCTTACATGATAGTGCACTGCTGTGACAGGTTAATGCGTTTCAAACTGCTTTTCTTCCTGACCATTGTGCATATAGAATCAGTGATGTACAGCATGGAACAGACCCTTCGGTCTGACTCGTCTATGTTGACCAGATATCCCAACCCTAATCTAGTCCCATTTGCCAGCATTAAATGCTGTAATTGCACCAGACACCTCCACTTCCTCTGGCAGCTCATTCCACACACGCCCCACCCTCTGTGTGACCTGGAAATTGTGCAGAGGAGATTTGTGACAATGTTGCCAGGCATGTGAGGGAAGAGTGAATTAACTTGGGCCTGTTATCTTTGGAACAGAGAAGGCTGAGGAGAGATTTAACTGAGGTGTACAAAATTGGGGATCCTGAATAGGGTGGATAGAAAACACCAGTTCAACAACCACGTTTCGATGAGCGAATCCCTGGTTAAAGACTATTCAGTTAAAATTGTTGTTTTCAGGAATGATACCACAACTTTAAGTGAGGCCTAATGCCTAAGGTCTGGAACTCTGCTTTAAACTGTGATAGAGACAGAAACCCTCATCATAGATACATAATCCTTAGATCTGCTGTTGCAGTGCTTTGGAGCAAAAAGTGGAATGCGGGATTGGGATGGACAGATTTTGTTCACCCAGTCCAAACCTGATGGGCCAAATAGCCACTTTCTAGCCTGTACATTTCTTCGATTCCTTTTTGAACCTCTCAGTCTCTTCCTTTATATTGTTTCTTAAATTGTATTGCTTTGACTGAGCTTTTGGTGACCTGTCCTACATAATTGAGTTGGATGTGAATATAGGAGGTATGGTTAGTAGGTTTGCAAATAATGAGGTGTAGTGGACATCGAAGAAGGTTACCTCACAAGACAATGTGATCTTGATCAGATGGGCCAATGGGCTGAGGAGTGGCAGATGGAGTTTAATTTAGATAAATGCGAGGTGCTGCATTTTTGGAAAAGCAAATCAGGATCGGACTTATACCCTTAATTGTAAGGTCCTGGGGAGTGTTGCTAAACAAAGAGACCTTGGAGTGCAGGTTCATAGTTTCTTGAAAGTGGAGTCATTGGTAGACAGGATAGTGAAGAAGGCATTTGGTATGCTTTCTTTTGTTGGTCAGAGCATTGAGTATAGAGGTTGGGAGGTCATGTTGCAGCTGTACAGAATATTGGTCAGGGACCTTTGGAATGCTGCGTTCAATTCTGGCTTCCCTGCTATAAGAAGGATGTTGTGAAACTTGAAAGGGTTCAGAAAAGATTTACAGGGATGTTACCAGGGTCAGAGGGTTTGAGATATAGAGGCTGAACAGACTGGGGCTATTTTCCCTGCAGTGTCGGAGGCTGAGGGGTGACCTTCTAGAGGTGTATAAAATCATGAGGGGAATGGATAGGGTGAATAGTCAGGGTATTTACCCCAGGGTAGGGGAATCCAAAATGAGAGGTCATAAGTTTAAGGTGAGATGGGAAAGATTTAAAAGTCATATAAGGGACAACGTTTTCACGTGCGCGTATGGAATGAGCTGCCAGAGGAAGTGGTGGAGGCTGGTACAATTGCAACATTTAAAAGGCATCTGGATGGGTATATGAATGGAAGGGGTTTGGAGGGATATCGGCCAAGTGCTGGCAAATGGGACTAGGTTAATGTAGTCTGGTCGGCATGGACGAGTTGGGTTGAAGGATCTGTTTCTGTGCTGTACATCTCTATGACTATCTCCAGTGTGATTCAGTGCTACGTCCTGACGATGCGCCTATGGATCATTTTATTGCAAGTTGTTTTATCAGGGTTTCCTATTCTGAGTGAATTTTGCAGTAAGACTCTTTGACCACTGTTTATCAGGCTACCTATGGCTTGTATTTTGCTATGTTCAAGGTGTTAGATCAAAGAAAGTATTCGATCATTGCACATGACTGTTGCATGCACCTGAGATGTCTCCATAATTTCTGCGAATTGCATCTATATGTTTGACATGCTTGTTGGGATAGTGTCCACATCTATCCATTGTGTTTGCCACATTTTCTACTTGCATGTCCAATTTTTGGAGGAAATTCAGAAAAGCAACATGCTAAAGTTGCACTTCCTCCAACCAAGATGGTTTGAGTGGTTTTGTGAAATATGGTTAGCCGTTTTAACACTAAACGTGCCTTGGCACGTTTCTCTGTAGCCGTTTCCCTGAGGTTACATTTAGAAAAATGGCATGCTGGTGTGGTGCTCACAGGTGGGCAATTCTTGACCACCCACATCACTAAGCTTTGGTGTGAGGCTGAAACTAGATTCCCAAAGGCAGCAGCTCTGCTGAAGAAGCAATCTTCCGATTTCTGACATGATTGTATTTGATGTACTCACAACTGGTTTCATTCACAACCGTTATGTTGTGTAGACAGTCAAAAATCTGCTTTGAGTCCAGTGCAGAGCTTCACTAGGTGATTGCAGAGTCACACTGAATCCTGAGAAGCTATTTTCAGGAACGTCAAAGGATATACACTTATCTGACTCTGAAGCCTCAAAGCTAAGTTAAAATTCTGCAGCTAGATAGTAGACCAATTGACCATAGAAAAAAAAACACAGATGGATTTTGGGAGCCATCTGTTTTTTCTGCTTTAGGTTTCAAGTATTCATTTCTTGTTGCGATTTGGAGATGCCTGTGTTGGACTGGAGTGTACGAAGTTAAAAATCACACAACACCAGGTTATAGTGCAACAGGTTTACTTGGAAGCACTAGCTTTCAGAGCGCTGCTCCTTCATCAGGTGGTTGTGATTTCTTGTTGCCATCTCCATCTCCTCAATCTCTGGCCTAATAAATGCTTTGATTCTAACAACCTGAAGCTTGACCCTCTCCTTTTGAAACACGGTTGTGGGGTGTGGGTGTTGCTGACGCAGTTGGTATTTCAGAAAATCATGGTACAACCTCTTCCTGAACCAATGCAGTCCATGTGGAGAAGGTACAATTTCACATCAGAATGGTGTGTAACTTGGAGGAACTTGTTGGTGTTGAATACCCATTACTTGCCTTGCTCCTCTAGAAGGTGCCCTTGAAAATACCTTGGGAACCTTACCTGGACCTGTGCCAGTGGAAGGGGGTGCGAATATTTAAGCCGATGAATGGGCTGGCAGTCAACATTTTGTGTGTAGGTAAGTGTCTGTGATCTGCTGCAGCTGAGGACTGGGCATTATCGCCAGGAAAAAACACTGGTTGAGTCGTGGGGTTTGATTGTGTAGTTGGAAATGCACCTGTTCATCACTTTCAAAACGGCTTTAAAAGAACTGTGGATGCTGAAGATCTGAAACAAAAACAGAATTTCTGGAAACTCAGCAGGTCTGGCAGCATCTGTGGTGAGATAGGAGGATTGATGCTTTGTGTCTGGTGACTCACTAAGAATCTCCCAGAAATTTCTGTTTTTGTTTTCAGGATTTAAACTTATTTGATCCGCTTCTCAATTACTGGGCTGCTGGCCTAGAAACAGCACCATCAAAACTGGATGGTAGTCAGCTGGGATTGCTGAGTCCTCTCTGCAAAGTCATTTTTTTTTGCTGCATTATCTTGAATGAATTAAATTATTACTAACTTGTTCCTCAGTTCCATTATGCCACTTTAACTGTGTAGCCTCAGTTTGATGAAAATCTATCCATTTTGTTCAGGGAGGTTGGAAAGGATTTCTCAAAGGTTGGTGGATATATCTGAGGGAGGATTACAGAAGTACCTTGACAAGCCAAACAGAGACATGCACAAGAATTCCTAGAAACATGGCATTCCAACCGGAACTCTATCAACAAGCACATTGACTTGGATCCCATTTACCACCCCCTGAGAAAAAGAACAGGAAATTGCTTCATAGGAAATGACATCACAACAGGAAATGACATCACCAACCCAAGGAAACCTAAACATATAAATAGAAAGCGGGCTACACCATGAGTCACTTCATCCAGAGGCTCACTGATGTTACCTAGAATGATGACAAAACGTCTGAAAATGAACCTTCTAGCTCAGTGAGCAAACTTACATCCAGTACCTGGAGAAAAATATATGTGTGGGTATGATATTGTGGAAGGGAATATTTAAGAAAATGGGACATGCCAGATGACTCAATATATCCAGCCCATTAATGGTTGTGTCCCTAATTTGGGATTGTGATGCCAGTGGTGGTCACAGGTTGGGGTCTGATCTTTGCTTTTACCAGTGATGGAAGTTTTCTGAGAGCTTGCATCATCTTTGTTTATTTAAGTCTTCTCACAGCTAGGATACAGAAGTAAATTGGGGTGGAGACGAGCTTCAGTTATATAAACCAAAATTTTGACGTCTGGTTTACATTTGAGAAATTTCCAGACAGACCACTTAGATAGAAATCCGCATGTTTTGTCCAAAACCAATATACGCACATTCATACCACAAATGAATCGCTCAGTATTTTGACAGTTAATGCACCTAGGGGTTTCTAATATACGGCTGCATTCCAAGCCTTCAAAAGGCATTCCGAGTTAAAATCAAGTATTTGGGAACCTTCTAACTGTGTAAATAGGAAAAAAGGTTAAGTAGTGTTAGTCACGAGTTGGGCGAGTGGGTGAGAAATAATGTTTAACCTAAGTTCTGTGGTATCCCTCTGATATTTATCCAGTATCCACTATGAGCAAACTTGCAGGGACTGGAGAAGGCCACTCAATTCCTTAAGGCTGCTCCACCATTTTGTTAGATCATGGCTGATCTGAACCCAACTACATTTCTCTGTCTTAACTATGCATCCCTTAATCCCTTTACCGAGCAAAAGGTTATCCATCTCAATCTTGAAAGCTCCAATTGCCCCTAGAGGAAGCAGCAAAACCTCATAGCGAATTACAGGCAAATGAATTTTAGTGTGAGGTGACTTGTTTTGATAGAGCAAGGAAAGGAAATATAAAGTAAAGGTATGGTTTTTAATAGAGTGCAGGAACATTGTCTGCATAGCATTGAAAGTGGTGGGATAGTTTTGGAAAAACACGAATAAACCATACAGTATCCTGGGGTTTCCAGATTGGGGTTCAGAGTACAAAAGAAAGCAAGTTGTGACAAACATGTATGAAACTGGTTTGGCCACAAGTAGACCATTCTTTAGGAAGGATACAAAGGTCTTTGAAAGGGTACCGATAAGATTCAGAAAAATGGCTCCAGGATGAGGACCTTTAGTTATATGGATAGGTTGGAGAAGCTGGGCTTTTCCTTTGGTGAAGAGATGATGTAGAAGAGATTTGATAGGATTTGAATAGATTGTGTTTAAAATTATGAGTCTTGACAGAGCACAGAGAGAGAAAGTAAATGCATTAAATTTAATTTGCCGCTTGTCTGCCTGTTCTACCAACCTGTGACATATTGAAGTTCTCCTGTATTCGCCTCAGTGTACAATACTTCCAAAGTTTGTGTCGTTGACAAATTTTTAAACTGTGCCCTGTTCATCCAAGTCATTAAGATTTGACCAGGGGAATGCAGCCATAAACTGCCTCCTAGTGTCCAAAGCATCTGGTCCCCATCACTCTCTGATTCCTGTCACCTAACTGATTTGGATCCATTCAGTTGCTGTCACATTTGTTCCATGGGATATATTTTTACCAATGGATCTGTTGATTCATTTTATCAATGGTCTTTAAGAGGTTCATATACATTACAGCAACTGCATTACTCTGATCAGCGCATTCTGTTGTGTCTTCAGAGTACCTAAACACCAGTTGCCCATGACAAATCTGTGCTGACTCTTCCCAGTAACTTGCAGTTGTCCACGTGACAATCAATTTTGTTCCAGATTATAGTTTCTAATATCTTTCCGAACACTGCAGTGAACTTATTGGCCTGCAGTTTATCTTTACACCCTTTCCTAGACAGGATTTGGCTCTTACAATTTTGCAATCTTCTGGCTCCACCCATGTATCTAAGGAGGACAGGAACTTTGAAAATGGAGCATTGGCCCATCGGGCTCACTCCGCCATTCAATATGATTGTTGCTAAGCCTCCATCTTAATGCCACATTCCGGTTCTTTTCTCGTATCCTTTGATATCTTTAGCTTCTAGAAATGTATCGGTTTCTTTCTTATTCTGTGCCTTCACCTCCACAGCCTTCTGTGGTAGAGAATTCCGTAAGTTCACCACCATCTGAGTGAGGAAATGTCTCCTCATCTCAGTCCACATGGCTTACTGTGTATGCTGAGGCCATAACCCCTTGTTCTGGACCCCACGGCTGGGGGGGAACATGATCCCATGCATCCAATCTGTCCAGCCCTGTCAACAATTATGTATTTCAATGAGATTCCTTCTTATTCTTTGAAACTCTCATGAATATAAGCCTAGTTGACCCCATCACTCCTTGTAAGAGAAACCTGCCATCTCAGAACTCAGTCTGGTGAATCACTGCTGTACTCCTTCTATGGCACTTCTATGTTTTCGGCAGTAAGGAGATTAAAACTACACATGACCCTTCAGGTGTGGTCTCACCAAGGCTCAGTAAAGCTGCAGCAAGACTTCCTAGCTCTTATACTGAAACCCTCCTGCAAGGAAGGCGAGTATACCATTTGACTCCCCAACTGCTTACTTTCTATGAGCAGTTTCCATGTCCGTGACTACCTGGTCAGGTCCACGCCCCCCAACAACCCACCCTCCCATCCTGGCACCTTCCCCAGCCACCGCAGGAATTGCAAAACCTGTGCCCACACCTCCTCCCTCACCTCCATCCAAGGCCCTAAAGGAGCCTTCCACATCCATCACAGTTTTCCCTGCACATTCACTAATATCATTTATTGTATCCGTCGCTCCTGATGCGCTCTCCTCTACATTGGGGAGACTGGGCGCCTCCTAGCAGAGCGCTTTCGAGAACATCTCCGAGACACCCGCACCAATCAACCACACCGCCCCGTGGCCCAACATTTCAACTCTCCCTCCCACTCTGCCGAGAACATGGAGGTCCTGGGCCTCCTTCACCGCCTCTCCCTCACCACCAGACGCCTGGAGGAAGAACGCCTCATCTTCCGCCTTGGAACACTTCAACCCCAGGGCATCAATGTGGACTTCAACAGTTTCCTCATTTCCCCTCCCCCCCCACCCCAGTTCCAAACTTCCAGCTCAGCACCATCCCCGTGACTTGTCCTACCTACCTATCTTTCTTTCCACCTATCCACTCCACCCTCCCTTCTGACCTATCACCTTCATCCCACCCCCATCCACCCATTGTACTCTTTGCTACCTTCCCCAACCCTCCTCCCTGACCTATCACCTTCATCCCCACCCCCCACTCCCCTATTGTTCTCTGCTACTTTCTCCCCACCCCCACCCTCCTCTCTTTTATCTCTGCACCCTTCAGGCTCTCTGCCTGTATTCCTGATGAAGAGATTTTGTCCGAATTTCCTGATCCTCGGATGCTGCCTGAACTGCTGTGCTTTTCCAGCAGCACTCTGCTCCACAATCTGGTTTCCAGTATGTGCAGTCATTGTTTTTACCCATGTCCCTTTGTTCATCAACCTTTTCCCGTCTATCACCATTTAAATAATAGTCTGCCACTCTGTCCTTCCTACCAAAGCTTCACATTAATTGAGGAACAGGAGATTCGATGTTTTGGGCGTTCCTGATGAAGGCCTTATGCCCAAAACATCGAATCTCCTGTACCTGGGATGCTGCCTGACCTGCTGGGTTTTTCCAGTGCTACACTTTTTGACTCTGATCTCCATCATCTGCAGTCTTCACTTTCTCTTTGCCAGTCCACAGCACTGGTTTGCTTCCTTGTTTAAATAGCGAGATTACTTTTGCCACCCTCCTGTCCACCAAGACCATTGTAGAATCTTGGGACATGACAACCAGTGCACTCACTATTTCCATGACCATCATCTTCTGTGAGATGTAGATGTGGGTCCCGGGGAGTTTTTCGGTCCCAATTTCTCTGGAATTTTTTTTTTGCTAACGCTAATTTCCTCCAGCTCCTCCTTCCAATAGACTCTAGTTTTCTGACACTTCTGGGAGTTATTTGCGTTGAGGACAGAATGAAAGTAGTTGTTCAATTGCTCTTCCATTTTTGTTCTTCATTATCAGTTTTTTTTCTGTTTTAGACTGTAAGGCGTTGGGGCTTACATTTGTCTTCACTGAGTTTTTGTACATCTGTCCACCTTGTTCTCACAACTTTACACGATTCCTCTTTAGATCTGGTACTGTCATTAATGTATTTTGTTAACCAAGGATGGGCCACTTGTACTGTTGTAGCCCTTTGCCTGAAAGCAGTGTTCTTTAAACAGTAACCCTCCCTAGTGTCATGCCTTATCATGAAGTTACAGCCAGGATGCCCCATACCTTTTGAGGTTTTCCTTTGTTTAGGTAGTTTTCAATTGGACCACTTCACTTTCTGTTCCAGTGATGAATTCTATCATGTTATGATTACTTTTCCCCAAAGGGCCTCTCTCAACACGATTATTAATTAACACCTTCTCATTGCCCACAACCAAATCTAGGAGCACCTGCTCATAAGATACTGCCTCCAACCCATTTTGTATACGTCAGGAATTCATCTGCCACATGTTATTCCTAATGTGGTTTGCTCAGTCTGTATGTAGCTTATCAGCACCTTTGGGTGCTGTCGTAGTATCCTTGTTACATGTATCTTAGGTTCCTACATAATGCTACCCCTTGCCTTTTCTCTCCTGTTTGGACACATAAAGTCTAATCTGAATGTTCTTTGCCCATTGTTGCTTCTTTGCTCTGATTGTATATCTAGATTGCCGGTGCCACTACCATTTCTCACTGCTGTGCTGACTTAACACCCAACTTTCTTTTCCGCTTTGCCCATCCATCCCAAAGATTGAATAACCTTGAATGTTCAGTTCCCAGCTGTCTCTGTAATCATTATCATATTGTATCCATTTGCAACTGTTTGCATTGTTAATTCATCTATCTTATTGTGAATGCTTTGTGTATTCAGAAGTAGTACCTTTGCACCTGTGTATAATGGTCAAATTGACATGCCTTGCACTCTAGCCCTATTTGTTGCTGAGCTTTGTTTCTTCCGCTTTTTATCATTGCTTTCTATTTCGCTCTTTCATTTCCTCCTTTGTTTCTTCCACTTGGTTTCTCACCTCCCTGCTGCACTAGTTTAAACCCTCCGTCGTTATGCTAGTGAACACCTCTGTGAGAATAACGGCCCTGGCCCTGCAACCAGCCCATCTTGTACCAGTCCCATCTTCCCTGGAATAAAACAACTGCAGATGCTGGAGGTCTGAAACAACCAATAACAGAAATGGCTGAAGAAACTCTCGTCTGGCAGCATCTGTGGAGAGAAAGCCGAGTTCACATTTTGAGTCCAGTTACCCGTCTTCAGAGCCTCCCCAGAGTCAGAGGAATGTCTGAATCCCTCTTTCCTATACAAGCCCTCCAGTTGGATGTTCATTTGGTCTGTTCTCCTATTTCTGGTTAGCAAATAGCACTAGGAGTAATCCTGTGAAGGCTACTTTTGAGTTCCTGCTTTTTATTTCCTGTGTCCTGTTATGGACAAGGCCAGATCACTCAGAACATTCTTAAGCAGGCAGCCCCAGACCATAGCTTTGCAATTTGTTTCTGTAAGTGTACAGTGAAAATTACCCAGAATAAATTAGCTAGGTTGACTACTAGATTTTAAAATAGACAAAAGTTTATTCACAAAACTACACAATAAAACACAAAGAACAGAATAAAGAACCCCTGCAGAACTCAGTATATCCAAACTAGACAGTTATGCTGTTCTGAATATACAGAACAGTCCCAATAAGCAAACTCCATTTAAAACCCACCATAAATGGAACACATGTTTACAGGTTGAAGTTGAAGGGCAGAAAGAGAGAGAGTTTCCATACAGCTCACTGTTGAACTCCTCACCAGTTCAGACTCAACTAAATTGGTCAGCTCAGCTAGAGAGCTGACCACTCCCCTATCTTTATACCGGTCACTTCTAAAACATGGCCACTTTGGCCTGAAGTCTCATCTGTTTACATATAAGCAAAAAGACTCTCAAAATCCTTTTACATCTCTGTACCAAACCAGAATAATCGGAGCCCGGCCTGGTTTATTACCTCTCTGAAAAAAATCAAGGACAGAGTCTCCTTGCGCCAAGGAACAGCTTTTAGAAAAAAAAGGGAGTAGCTTTGTGACACTCCCTATATTCTGCTTGCTGACCTCATCCCTCTTAAGTCGTTAATACCAACATGGAGCACACCTTCTGGCTATTGCTTTCTCCCTTTTGTTTGCCCTGTGACATTCTTAACCATGACAGCGTGTTATACTGATGTCACAGACACTGCTGGGGAAATGCTTGACTGTTTCTCTTACGATAGAATCTTCCATCACTATTGTTCTGGCACTTTAAAATTTTGACTCAATTTTGAATTTAATGAATGCACATTTGAAATTCACACCTTGTGAGTATTCACCAAGGTCACTTGCCCCACTAGATGAGCTTCTGTTTTCCATGCAGTGTCACTCTTTAATATTCTTGAAACTCTCCCCTCCCCCCCCCCCCCCCCCCCCGCCCCCCCCCCCCCCCCGTTCATCTTTGTCTACCCTGTTTGATAATCTCACTACTCCAGTCTGGCTTTTTGCACGTTTCTGATTTCACTTGCTCAGTCATAGGTGATCTTGTCTCAGCTGCCAAGAACTAACCTAACCCCCTCCCAATAAAAACACACTACCACCACTTATCCCCTCTTCTGAAAACCTACCACTTCTTTCTCAAACTCCATTTCTAAGTATATCATGGAATATGGGTATCATTGGTAAGGCCAATGTTTGTCACCCATTCCTAATTGCCCTTGAACAGAGGGGCTTGCTTAGCCATTTCAGAGAGTAGTTAAGTGGGTCTGGATTCAGATGCAGGCTAGAACAGGAGGCTGGAAGAACACAACAAGCCAGGCAGCATCAGAAGGTGGAGAAGTTGACATTTCGGATATAACCCTTCTTCAGGACTGGGGGTGGGGTGGAGTGGATTTGGGGGGGGAGGGGGAAACTGGGTAAAATGGTGAGATAGTGATGGGTGAACACAGGTGTTGGGTACAACCTGATTGGTCAAAGGATGGAATGAATCTGGTTGGTAGGTCAGTAGGAGGAATGGAAGGGAAGGGGAGGGGCTGGAAAGGGAGTTGGGTGATGTGTGGGAAGATTATTTGAAATTGGAGAATTCAATGTATTATCCAATCTACAGCATATTTTCCCATAAACTTTATGCAGGAGGTTAAGTTTTCAGTTTTACAGGTGCCCCGAAGTTGGCTTAGCTTTAAGCAGGGGATCGGGAACTAACTGAATTGTAACACCAGCAACTGTGTCTTGAAATAAACCAGCATGTTTTGGGGGAAAGTGCCCTTTCATTAGTGCCAGCTATGACCAGGGAAAGTTAAAATGTTGCCATATTTGTCCCAGATGTTTGCAACATTAAACAATCACTACATTGTTTCTTGTATTGACTTCCTCAAAGTTTCCAAAAAAAACTTTGGATCTCTTTCAAGGGGGGGGGGGGGGGAACCCATAAGTGAAATGGCTTTCAGGTTTATACAGGCACCTGCTATCTTCACGATGTACTGAAATGACTGAGCGTTCTCTGACAGTGCTGATGCTGTGGAATGGCCAGTATTCTTGTATTCACAATCAGTTGTTAAGCACAAATGCTTTACTGGATTTGAAGCATTGTTAGCTGCTTGGGCTTTTTCCAGTACAATATTGAGTTTACTTTGAACAGTATACTCGCTCAGTAGCTCAGATTCACAGTCATTGTGGTGCAGGAGCAGGACATTTTACTTGGTTAATTCCTGCTAACCATCCAGATGGTTGATCTTATTATATTCCCAGAAACCCAAATATTTCCTTCTCTCAAGTATGTATCCAATTTCCCTTTTTAAGCCACCCAGTGCTCAAATCTTTAAATCTGTGCTCCGTGTTTTTGTCTGATCAGCTAATGGAGGTTTATATTTATCAACCTGCCATAATCCTGTACACCTCTTACCAAATATCATTTGTTCCAAGGAGAGCAACTCCAGATTCACCAGCCTCAACCTGTAGCCAAAATGCTGATCCCATAACCCATTCTAGTAAATCTGAGCAGCTCTGCTGAAAGTGGCCATACTATTAGTCTCCAGATTCCAGGGAAGTTCTAGAAATGTTAGATATTATACGCAATTCGACTTTAAACTGGCTACTTAATTCCAAGATTGAATGGAAGTCTAAAGGCTAGACAGTTAGCACTTCTGCTTGCATACAAAGCCATGTGATTTATGTTATTGTGGAGCCTTGGACTTATGAGTGTGGAAGAATCAGCAGGAAAACATTTTTGGATTGGTTGTAGGCTTTCCTTGTGTATCACTGAACCCCTCCAACTAAAGTTAGCAAGAATTTTAACAGAGCGCAGAGAGAGAGGTGCAGCAAATTTCTTTGCAGAATGTGGGCAAGAGCTTTAATGGTCACATTAAAGAATGCTGTAATTAAAAGCTCTAATTAAATAAATCAAGTTTGTGAGAGTTTAACCAAGACTGGAAGATTCACCTAACATAAGCCAGGTAGAGGAAACTCTTGGATAACCATCACTATAAAAGTCAGTTTGGTGCTGGGAGTCATCTGCTTGAAATACGACAGTGCAAGCTCTTGAAAGTTGAGAACCACTTTGGACAATGTAGTGTAGACTTAGTGGACAGAATAAGGTGTGGCTGTGGAGGCAACGTTTGGTTATTTTGAGTTTGAATAAGAAACAACTTGTGCCCAGTATTGGGATGAATCTGTGTTCTCACGTTGTATTGATGTTGATGGAGTAGCCCTCTTTCCAAACTGTTTCTGCTGGTCCATTGTTCAAGCAGCTTGTACTGCTTTCTTCGGTTGTATTTTCAAACTTAGTTTCAGACGGAGACTTGTTGAACTCTGACATCTTTTCCAAAGGATTGAGGGTCAGCAATGTCTTTTGGCTGTGGACTGACATCCTGTCTGATTTGATAGACAAGAGGATCATAGATTATGTGTGATGGGCTAGAAGGCAGAGTTGAGCCCACAATTGGGTCAGCTTTGATATTACCGAATGGCAGAGCAAGCCTGAAGCACTGATTGGCCTTCCCCCACCAATAAGTCCTATAATGATTTCTTGATGCATGCATGCATGCACTTTACTGGTTAACATTGGACTATGGTCAGAGATGGTTACTTCCCAGGAAATATCATAGCTAAAATCTGCAGGCGTTTTGTAACAAAACAAAATAACATTGAAAACAGACCTGGCCTGTCTTGCTGGGTAATTAGACCAGTAGTTACCATGCCACATTTTTCTGAAGAATTCCTTAGATTGTGCTGTTAAAGAACCTGAACAGGGAGCACTCTTTCAGCATAGCAACCCTCCCGGGATTATGCAAACATGGAACTCGCCTGTTTGTATTTTAAAAGACTTGCATTGTGCTCGAAATAGTGTAAGAGGAATGTGTATTTTACTGAAAGACTGACTGTGAAAGCTCAGTATTAGCACCACACACTTGAGAAGCTCTAATTGCTTTTCAAATATTTTCTGATTTGGAGGTGCTGGTGTTGGACTGGGGTGTACAAAGTTAAAAATCACATGACACCAGGTTGCTTCCAAATAAACCAGTTGGACTATAAACTGGTATTGTGTGATTTTTAACCAAATATTTTCTGATGGTCATTCAATGGAATGCTTTCTCTTAAACAGTGAGCGCAGCTGAATGTTTGAAATAATTGTTTAGATTGTTTAGATCAGATTACTTATAGTGTGGAAACAGGCCCTTCGGCCCAACAAGTCCACACCGACCCGCCGAAGCGCAACCCACCCATACCCCTACATCTACCCCTTACCTAACACTACGGGCAATTTAGCATGGCCAATTCACCTGACCTGCACATCTTTGGACTGTGGGAGGAAACCAGAGCACCCGGAGGAAACCCACGCAGACACGGGGAGAAGGTGCAAACTCCACACAGTCAGTCGCCGCAGGGGGGAATTGAACCCGGGTCTCTGGCGCTGTGAGGTAGCAGTGCTAACCACTGTGCCACCGTGCCGCCCCAAATTGTGTTCCCCACATCATAAAGATATTACCTTGATACTTTAATTGGTTAAGACAGTGAGCCTTTCTAAGTGGAAAGACTTGCCTTTATTCGTCAGTGCGTTGAGTATAGGAGTTGGGAGCTTATGTTGTGCCTGTACAGGACCTTAGTTAGGCCACTTTTGGAATATTGTGATTAATTCTGGTCTCCCTACTGGAAAGATGTTAAACTTGAAAGGTTGAAGACAAAATTTCATTGAATCCCTACAGTGTAGAAACGGGCCATTTGGCTCTCCAAGTCCATACCAACTCTCTGAAGAGTATCCCACCCAGAGCAATTCCCCTACATTTACCCCTGATTAATGCACCTAACCTGCACATCCCTGAACACTCTGGGCAATTTAGCATGGCCAATTCACCTAACCTGCACGTCTTTGGACTGTGGGAGCAAACCCGTGCAGACACAGGGGAAATTGAGCAAACTCCACACAGACAGTCACCTGAGGCTGGAATCGAACCCAGGTCCCTGGCATTATGAGGCAGCAGTGCTAACCACTGAGCCACCATGCCACCTCTAAAGGATGGTGCCAGGGTTGGAGGGTTTGAGCTATAGGGAGATGCTGAATAGACTGGGGCTATTTTCCCTCGAATATTGGAGTCCGAGGTGTGACCTTATAGAGGTTTGTAAAATCGTGAGGGGCATGGATAGGGTGAATAACCAAGGTCTTTTCTCTGGGGTGGGCAGGTCCAAAGGTAGAGGACATAGATTTAAAGTGAACATGAGCTGTCAGCAGAAGAGGTGGAGGCTGGTACAATTACAACATTTAAAAGGCCTTTGGATGGGTGCAGGGATAGGAAGGATTTAGAGGGAAATGGGTCAAATGCTGGCAAATGGGACTAGATTAATTTAAGATGTGTGGTCAGCATGAATGATTTGGGCTGAAGGATCTGTTTCTGGGTTGTACAGAACTGACTCTATCTCAAGTTTGAGTTAGCTGATTTCATCCAATGTGGTGGCAGGGAGATTATGTTTGAATACCAAACCAGGGTTCCTGTCCCAATTTTGCAAGTCTAATATGCAGGGACCTATGGTGAGGACTGAATTAGATGTGATTGTGCTCTTTGCTACAGTTAAATATTTTGCTAACATCTTTCAATCATACTTGGTGACTTGAGTCATTTTGAATGGTACCCAGCCTGGAGCTGATAACTGCAGTGTGGTTGGGAAAATTTTGAAGTCACTGATTATGTCTGCTTGCTAAGACGTGAAGCTTGTAACGTTGCTTTGCAACCTGAAGGATTTTTTAATCTTGCTTTGTACTCATCAGGATGAGAAATGTTAGAACTAAGCCCTCTGGTCCTAGACTCTCCCACAAGGGGAAGCAGCCTTTCCACAAGTACCCTGTGAAGACCCCAAAGAATCTTTTCCGTGTCAGTAAGGTTGCCTCTTGTTCTTCTATTTTCCAGTGGGTCCAGGTGCAATCTACTCAACCGTTCCATGAGACAGCCCTTTCCTACTTGTTTCCTCATTTCCCCTTCCCCCACCTTACCCCAGCACCAACCTTCCAGCTCAGCCCTGTCCTATCTGCCTATCTTCCTTTCCACCTATCCACTCCACCATCCTCTCTGACCTATCACCTTCATCTCCACCCCCCATTCACCCATTGTACTCTTTGCTACCCTCCCCCACCCTCCTCTCTGACCTATCACCTCCATCCTCACCCCCCCGTTCACCTATTGTACTCTTATGCTACTTTCTCCCCATCACCACCCTCTCTTATTTATCTCTCCATTCTGCAGGCACCCTGCCTCTATTCCTCATGAATGGCTTTTGCCCGAAACGTTGATTTTCCTGCTCCTCGGATGCTGCCTGACCTGCTGTGCTTTTCCAGCACCACTCTAATCTAGACTCTGGTTACTAGCATCTGCAGCCCTTGTTTTTACCTACCTTTCCTACTTGTTATCAGTGAAGTGAACATGCTGTGCAAGGCCTCCAGTGTTAGCATACCTTTCCTGGGATAAGGGACCCAGAAACTATTTATAGAATTCTTGTAGTGGTCTGACTAGTGTCTCATGTAGTTTGAGTAATATCTCTGTACTTTTACACTCCATTCCATTTGAAGTAAGCACTGACTTTCTGTTTGCCTTCTCTATTATCCACTATCTTTGGATGCTAGCTTTTTGTAACTCATGGTTGGGGACTTCCAAATCCCTCGGTTCTGTAGCTTTCTGCAGCCTTTCTCCATTGAAATAATGTACAGTTCTGACATTGTTATCTGATTAATAGTCATAGAGATGTACAGCATGGAAACAGACCCTTTGGCCGACCAGATATCCCAACCCAGTCAAAAGGAATCCAATTGAAGAGGCTCGTTTCTCCCACAGCTGCAGCATTTTTATAACCACTGATTGAAGCATTCACCCTTCTAATCTCCCTATCATGTTATTTCCAGAGTTGGAGTCAGGAGTGTCCTAGAATTTCAGTTCCTAAAGCCTGCACAACAATGCAGGGTGTAAATAACTTTACGTCTGGTTTTGAGAGTCTGAATTGGTTGTCTCAGGGTGGGTGGAGGGTGTTGGGGAAGGTAGAGAACGAGTGATATAGCTCATTCTTCCAATGTGTCTGTAAGCATCTTGATGGGGGGGCTTGATTTTGATTGAAACTATTCCACAGTGGAAGGGCAGTTGTGAATGTGAGTAAATCTTTCTAATTTCTGCATTGAGAATTCAGTGCCTTAATATTGTAGCTGCAAGGTCATGGATTATGAAACTGTTCTCGTGTTTTTATCTTTATTTCTCACCAGGGTGCTCCTGTTATGTAGGTATTTTGTTTGCCGCTTGTTGAAGCCCTGGAATCTAAGCTGGCATGACAATAGCATTTAAGATATGTATGAAGGAGTGATTACTCATGATTAATGCTTGTCAACCTTTTGTTTCCCAGCAGATGGACTCCCCTGCCTCCACACCGGCTCCCCCACCCCTTCATCTTCTGCCTCCCGTCAGTAGTGGCGTCGCTTCCCCTGTGGAGCAGATCATGGTTCGCACCCGTTCCATTGCGGTCAATACCTGTGATGTTGGACTCGCAACAGAGCCTGAATGCCTAGGGCCCTGTGAACCAGGGACAAGTGTCAATCTCGAAGGGATTGTCTGGCAGGAAACGGAGGACGGTAAGAGAATAACATTTATGCGATTCCTTGGTATTTAGAGTTGTTATTGCATTGAAAGAACCTTTAATTTTCATTGAGGAAGTCATGCCCATTTGGAGGGTGGCGCAAACACCATGGGTGGAATGGCCTTCTGCACCATAACAGTTCTCTTATTCTGTATTGACTGAACCTGGAATATATGACGTATGCTGAAAATGTGTTGCTGGAAAAGCGCAGCAGGTCAGGCAGCATCCAAGGAGCAGGAGAATCGATGTTTCGGGCATGAGCCCTTCTTCAGGAAACCTCATTCCTGAAGAAGGGCTCATGCCCAAAACGTCGATTCTCTGCTCCTTGGATGCTGCCTGACCTGCTGCGCTTTTCCAGCATCACATTTTCAGCTCTGATCTCCAGCATCTGCAGTCCTCACTTTCTCCTAGATGACGTATGGACAAGGAACAGGAGTAGGCCACTTGGCCCTTCGATTCTGCTCTGCCCTTCAATAAAATCACAGCTGATACGATTTTAACTTCAACTCTACATTCCTGCATACTGCAGATAATTTTGGGCACCAAAAATCTATCAATCTCTGCCTTCAAGTATTTTCAAAGATTGTGCAGCCATTGCTTTTTGAGGAAGGGAATTCCAAAGACACTCAGTCCTTAGATTTTTTTTCCCCATCATATATGACCTAAATGGGCATTCCCTTATTTTTAAACAATGACCGCCTAGTTCTAGATTCTCCCACAAGAGGTGAAAATCTTTCCATATCCACACAGTCCTTTCAGGATCTTGTGTGTTTCATGTAAGTCACCTTTGACTCTATAAACGCTCAGGGATACAAGTCTATGCTCCATAGTCTTTCCTCATAAGGAAGTTGGTTTATTCCAGGTATTAGTCTAGGAAACCATCTCTGAAGTGCTTTCAACACATTAACATTAACATTATTCAGTAAGTACTGTACTAGGTATTGTACCTAATACTCCAGATGTGGTCTCATGAATGCCCTGTGTAACTGACGCATAATCTTCATATTTTTGCAACCAGTTTCCCTCACAATGAAACATGATATTCGATTCGCTTCCCTGATTACTTGCTTTCCTGCATACAAACCAACAGCAATTCACACGCCAGAACACCCAGATTCCTGCACCTCAGAGCTCTAAAATCTCTCACCATTTAAATAGTATGCTTTTTTATCTCTTTTGCCAAAATTGACAATTTGATACTTTCCAATATTATACCCAACTTTCCAGAACTTTGCCCACTTGCTTGACCTTCCCAATTCCCTTTGTAGTCTCCTTATCTCCTCTTCGTAGCTCACTTTCCTACCTATGTTTGCTTCATCAGCAAATTTCCCTTCATCCAAATCATTTTTATGAATTATAAAGTGTTGAGGCCCTAAAACTGATAAACCACTTGTTCCATCCTGCCAGTCTGAAGAAGGCTCCTATTCCTATTCTCTGCTTTGTGTTAGCCAGAAAGCATCTTTCTGTGCCAATATGTTACCACTGGGCCTTCACTAGACTATTAGTCTGGGGACCTGGGTTTGACTCCTCCTATGACAGATCGTGGAATTCAAATTAACTTTTAAAAAAAATGGAATTAAAAGTTTAATGCTGACCATTAAGCTATTGTTAATTGTCAGGAAAAACCCATCTTGGAAAAGGAAATTGTCATCTTTACCTGGTGTGACTGACATGTGACTCCAGTCCCAAATATTGGTGGTTGACTCTCGACCCCTCTGAATAATTAGGGATGGGCATGAATGCTGTCCTAACCAGTGATGCCCACATCCTGTGAATTAAGTTTTAAAAATGTTACCCCACCATGTGCTTTTATTCTCTGCAATGACCTTTGATGAGGCACCTTCTCAAATGCATTCTGGAAATCGAAATACAATACAGCCTTTGGTTAACCTCTGTCTATTTCAAAGAACTCTAATAAATTTCTAAAGTCTGATTTCCCTTTGACAAAACCATCTTGGCTCTGCCTGAATACCTTAAACTTATCCAACTGCCCGATTATAACATCTTTAATAATAGCACCAAACACATTCGCTATGTCAGATGTTACGCCAACTGGCCTCTGGCTTCCTTTTTTTTTGAATAAAGGAGTTAGTTATTTTCGAATCTAAAGGAGTATTCCCTGAATCTAATGAATTTAGGAAAATTTAAAGCTAACACATCAACTATCTCACAATCTACTTCTTAGGACCTTAGAGTGAAATTGTCAATCTTGCTGTTCTACCAGTTTACTCAGTACTACTTCCCATGTGATTGTAATTTTTGTGGGTACCTCCATCCCTTTTGATTCCTGATTTCCATCTACTTCTAGCATGCTACTTGTGTCCTCTTTAGCAAAGACTGATGGAAAATATCACACCGTTCACCTGCCATCTTTTTACCCACCATTACTATTCCCTAGCTCATTTTCAATAGACCCAACACTCACTTTTTTGAAGTTCATTTCTTTTTTAAATATCTAATGAAACCTTTCCTATCTGATTTGGTATATTTGGTGAACTTCCTCTTACATTTTAATTTTTCTGTCCCTATTGCTCTTTTTAATTCTTTGCTCCTTTTTATGTTCTGTCCAGTCACCTAACTTGTCATGTATCTTCATACTTGTCCTCTGTGTTCTGTTTGAGATTGATGCTATCTATGACTTTTTTTTAGTTAATCACAGATGACAAGTTTTCCATTAACATTTTTATTATCTGTTAGACTGTATCTGTTCAGTGCATTGTGGAGTATTCTGTTGACTGTTTGCCCATGTGTCTCTATAAAATAGTCTTGGACCAACACTTCTCTCCCTTAAACTGTGTAAAATTTAATTATATTATGGTCGCTGTTACCCAGGGCTGCTTTCATTGTGAGGTCACCAATTAATCCTACCTCATTGATCAAAACGAGATCTCGTCTAACTTTTTCTGGTTGGTGCCATAACATCTTGGTCTAAGAAATTGTACCACAAACATTCAATGAGTTCCTCATCTAGACTTCTTTTTCCCTTCTGATTTTCCAGTCTATATGTATGTTAGAATCTCCTATGATAAATACTGTCCTCTCTTCTGACAAGTTCCCATTATTTCCATCCAACCACATGGTTATTGTTCAGGTACCTGTACACAGATCTCACAAGTGACCACCTGACTCTGTCATTCATCATCTCTACTCAGATTACACCTGTATCCTAGTTTCCTGAATGTAGGTCAACCTTCTCTATTATGCAAAAATCATTTTTAATTAAAAGAGCTACTCCTCAACCTTTCCTAGCCTCCTGTCCTTCTTAAATATCTCAGACTGTTAAATTTCAGGTTCTAAACTAGATCATCCTGCAGCCATGTCTTAGTAATGGCCACTGAGATAATATTTGTTTATCTCAATTTACATGACTATTTCATCTGTTTTGTTTGGAATGATGCATGTATTCAAATGGAGGTCTGGCAGGCATTGAAGTCAAGCAGGTTGTGGCCTGTAGATCTTTCAAAATAAAACTGTGAAGCATTGCATCATGAAAAATTTAGCAGCTTGATGTCCAGAGCTTGTCTGATCAATGTGTAAAATGCAGATGTGTGGACTGTGCCCTTCTGGTTGTTATATTTGGGACATTGCCCATTATTAAAGTGGCCATTTCAAATATGGCCTTCAAAAAGCCAGGCGCATCCATCTTGGATTTCATAAAGTCAGGTAAACTCGTATTTATATTTCTTGTTTTAAGTCCTCTACCTAAAGATTCTGACCGTTCCTTCAGTTGAAGCAACGTAGTTGGGCCTTGTTTTATGATGTGTGTCCTCAGCAGTGTACATATGTCTCAACACGTCAATTAGAAACTGTTATTACTCAACTCTGCAGAAGGTGGGCCTCTCCTAGCTCTCTCACTACCACTGTGCCACAAAACCCACGTGCATGTGTTGTAAGGTGAGACGTTGCAGGATCACGTGAGAGTTGCGTGTTTATGGCAAACCAGCAAAATGTAGGAAGTGTTAGTATGTGGTATTGTATGAATGTGGTTCAGATGGAGCTTGAACCTTGCTCCTTAACCAGCTGGTGCAAAGGATCAGCTTTACTGCAAATCACTTGATGGTCAAAGTTAAAACCTATGTAGTCAGTGTGTTGTTTTTGGCAGGTGAAGAAAGAACTTGCAGTCTTTTTTTTTACAGCCATATAATTACTTTGTTGAAATGTAGTGCCTGTTATGTGAAAAACACGTGAAGGAAGATCCCACTCAAAATATGGTAATAACAGTTTTAGTGAAAAGTCATCATCCTCAAACATTAACTCTGGGTTCCTTGGCAGATGCTGCTTGACCTGCTGAGTACTTACAGCAATTTTAGTTTTTATTGAGGGTGGTAATCTGTTTTTGTGATGTTAGTTCACATATCTACTTATGTCCATCCTTATACACTCACGACTGCGCGGCCAAATTCTGACCCATGTCCGTTTGCAAGTGTGCTGATGACACCACTGTTGTATGCAGGATCTCCAACAATGACAGAATATTGGAAGGAGATTGAGCAGCATGGTGGAAAGACAAATATCTCCATCAATGTCAGCAAAATGAAGGAGGAGTTGGTCATTGACTTCAGGAAGTGGAGTGGGGGCATGCCCCTGTCTGCATCAATGATGCTTTGGTGAATATAGTTGAGAGTGCCAACTTGCTGGGAGTGGCGATCTGTCCTGGTTGACCCATGTCAACATGGCAGTCAAGAAAGCCCCACAATGTTTTTACTTCGTCAGGGGCTTAAGGAAATTCGGCATGTCCACAAAGACACTTAGCAATTTTTGTAGATGCATCATGGAAAGCATCCTGTCTGGATGCATTACATGATATAGAACTGCCTTTCCCAAGATCACAAGAAACTACAGAGAATCGTGAACACAGCCTAATCCACTACACAACTGGTCTTCCATCAATTGACTCCAAATACACTTTCCACTGCCTTGGGAAAGCAATCAACATAATCAAAGAACCCTCCCCCTCTTCCATCCTGAATTGTTGGGCAGGTCCCTTTTAAATCTTTCCCCTCTCACCTTAAACCTTTGCCCTCTAATTTTGGACTCCCCTACCCTGGGGAAAAAGTCCTGGGCTATTCACCTTATCTGTACCCCTCATGATTTTATAAACCTCTAAAAGGTCACACCTCAGCTTTACACACTCCAAGGAAAAATGTCTCAGCCTATCCAGCCTAATTTTATAACTCAAATCTTCCAGTCTCACTAACTTCCTTGTAAATCTTTTTTGCGTTCTTTCCAGTTTAATGGCATCCTTCCTATAGCACGGTAACCAGAATTGTACGCACTGCTCTAAATGTGTCTTCACCAATGTCTTGTACAGCTGTTCAAACCCAGTTTTGATTCCAGTCTCGGGCAACTGTCTGTGTGGAGTTTGCACGTTCTCCCCGTGTCTGCGTGGGTTTCCACCAGGTGCTTCAGTTTCCTCCTACAATCCAGAGATGTGCAGGTTAGGTGAATTGGCCATGCTAAATTGCCCGTAGTGTTAGGGATATGTAGGTTAGGTGCATTAGTCAAGGGTAAATGTAGAGTAATAGGGTAGGGAAATGGATTTAAGAGGGTTACTAAGGATTCTAGGTAACGTGATATCCCCACTCCTGTACTCAGTGCTCTGATCAATGAAGGCTAGCGTGCTAAATGCCTCCTTCACCCCCTGTCAAGGAGGTGCCACTTTCAAGGAACTGTGTACCGAGACCCCTAGGACTGTCTGTTCAACAACACACTCCAGGGCCCCACCATTAACATGTAAATTCTGTCCTGGTTTGACTTAACAAAATGCAACACCTTCCATTTGTCTGAATTAAACACTATTTGTCATTCCTTGCCCCACTGGCCCAGTTGATGAAGATGCCCTTGTCCTATTGTAAAGATGTCGAAAGTCAAAGATGGTATTGTGTCTAGTATATATTTCTTTCCTCTCAATGTGGTTCTCAAAAAGAGATGTTGCATAACAGTGGAATTGCTACTCTTATTGAAAGTTGTCTGATTTCAGACTGCTTAACAGGATGGTGAGGCACAGGCTGATGCTGGCTGAGTTGACCTGTTGAGATAGAGTGGCGAGTGGCTGTCATCTTCATTTATGGATAATGGGAAGTTTTGCTTTATTTTAATGGCACATATTAATACAGTGGTTCTGCCTGAATTGGAGTATTGATTCCATTTCATACAGAATATGATGAAGACACTAAACAGAATGCAGAAAATGTGAAGGGTGCAGCAGGGAATGGTTCATGTTATGAGGGATTTCATTGTAACATGGCAGCACTGAATGTGACAGTTTGCTACATCCCATCATATCATCTACTTTGCTGACTGTGCTGTGTGAGTTATGAAGGTAGATTGGCATGGTTGGACTCTTTTTCCTGCAGAAGAGAACATTGAGAGGAAATTTGATGGAGGTGTTTAAAGTCTTGAGGGTCTGGGCAGAGTAGATAGAGAGAAACAGTTCCAGTGGTGAAAGTTTTGAGAATACGAGGGCACAGATCTAAGAGAATTAGCAAAAGAAGTAGCGGGGCATGAGGCAACTTATTTTACACAATGAATGATTCGAGTTTGGAATGCACCATGGTGGTGGAGGCGGGTTCAACTTAGGCTTTCAAAAGGAAATTGGATCATTTCTTTAAAAAGGGAAAAAAATTGTGTTAGTGGGGAAAAGACAGTTGAAATGATGGTGGCTTTGGGCCGAATGGAATGGCGTCAACATTATAAATAATCAAATTGTTGGGAGAGGCAGCTCCTTAATTTTATGACGTGACATTAGATATTTCCAGCTAATATATATCTCAGAGGCAGTAATGAGTTATGAGTTTTCTGTTTGTAATATTCAGGATTGTAAGCAAACTAAAGTAGAATTTATCTCTCCATTAATGGATATTGCAGCTTTAGTTCCAGTTGTTACTTGACTGTTATATAGCGAGTAGAAAGATGTTCCAGTTTTGGATTTGTGACTCATGGAGGTTGGTCCTAATCTGATTAAATGCTAGTGGATAGAGTTTAACTGGAGTTTGCACATTCTCCCCATTTCTGCGTGGGTTTCCTCCGGGTGCTCCAGTTTCCTCCCTCAATCTAAAGATGTGCAGGTTAGATGAATTGGCCATGCTAAATTGCCCATAGTGTTAGGTGCATTAGTCAGAGGAGGGTGAGTTGCTCTTCAAAAGGTCGGTGTGGACTTGTTGGGCTGAAGGGCCTGTTTCCACACTGTGGGGAATCTAATCAAGTTTGTTTCTCGATTTCCCTCTGACTATTAGGGGGTCTACAATATAATCCCAATAAGGTGATCATCCCTTTCTTATTTCTCAGTTCCACCCAAATAACTTCCCTGGATGTCTTTCCAGGAATATCCTCCCTTGGTACAGCACTAATGCTATCCCCCTCCTCTCTTGCCTCCCATTCTATCCTTCCTGTAACATTTGTATCCTGGAACATTAAGCTGCCACTCCTGCCCATCTCTGAGTCACGTTTCTGTAATTGCTATGATATCCCAGTCCTATGTTCCTTACCATGTCCTGAGTTCATCTGCCTTCCCTGTTCAGCCTCTTGCATTGAAGTAAATGTAGCTTTATTTATCAGTCCTACCTTGCTCACTCCAGGAAAATGAGGACTACAAATGCTGGAGATCAGACTTGTAGAGTGTGGTGCTGGAAGAGCACAGCTGGTCAGGCAGCTCCTGAGGAACAGGAGAGACAATGTTTTGAGCAAACCTGATGAAGAGCTTATGCTTGAAATGTCAACTCTCCTGCTCCTCAGCTGCTGCCTGACCAGCTGTGCTTTTCCAGCACCACACTCTTCAACTACCTGTTCTCTGCTTTGTTCCAGCCTACTTTAATTGTTTGACTCGCTGCTCTCCTCCACTGTACCAGTCTCAGATTGATCTCCTTCACTATTTCCCTGGGTCCAACCCCACCCTCCCCCCACCAGTCTGTCCTTTCAAAAGCTATAGATGGGATAGATGTTCGCAGGTAAAGGGACGGCTAGAAAATTGGAATCCGTCAAAAATGAAATTCTAAGTATCCAGAGACAGTATGTTCCTGTTGGGGTGAAAGGAAAGGCTGGTAGGTGTAGGGAATGCTGGATGACTAAAGACATTGAGGGTTTGGTTAAGAAAAACAAGGAAGCATATGTTAGGTACAGACAGGAGAGAGGCCGTAGGAGAATACTTAAGAGGGAAATCAGGAGGTCAAAAAGAGGACATGAGATAGCTTTGGCAAATAGGTTTAATGAGAATCCAAAGGGATTTTATAAATACATTAAGGACAAAAAGGTAACTAGGGAGAGAATAGGGCCCCTTAAAGATCAACAAGGCACCCATGTGTGGAGGCGCAGGAGATTGGGCAGATACTAAACAAGTATTTTACATCAGTGTTTACTGTGGAGAAGGACATGGAAGATACAGAACGTGGGGAAATAGATGTTGACATCTTGAAAAATTTCCATATTGCAGAGGAGGAAGTGTAGGATGTCTTGAAACACATAAAAGTAGATAAGTCCCCAGGACTTGATCAGGTGTATCCTAGAACTCTGTGGGAAGCTGGGAAAGTGATTTCTGGGCCCCTTGCCTGAGATATTTGTATCATCGATAGTCACAGGTGAGGTGCCAGAAGTTGGCTAACGTGGTGCCACTGTTTAAGAAAGGTGGGAAGGAAAAGCCAGCCTGACATTGCTGGTGGGCAAGTTGTTGGAGAGAATCCTGAGGGACAGGATTTATATGTATTTGGAAAGGCAAGGACTGGTCAGCATGGCTTTGTGCATGGTAAATCATGTCTCACAAACTGAAGTGAGTTTTTGAAGAAGTAACAAAGAGGATTAATGAGGGCAGAGCGGTAGATGTGAACTATATGGACTTCATTAAGGTGTTTGACAAGGTTCCTCGTGGGAGACTAGTTAGCAAGGTTGGATCTCATGGAATACAAGGAGAACTAGACGTTTGGGTAGAGAACTGGCTGGAAGGTAGAAGACAAAGGGTGGTGATAGAGGGTTGCTTTTCAGACTGGAGGCCTATTACCAGTGGAGTGCCACAAAGATCAATGCTGGGTCCACAACTTTTCGTCATTTATATGAATGATTTGGATGTGAGCATAAGAGGTATAGTTAGTAAGTTTGCAGATGACACCAAAATTGGAGGTGCAGTGGACAGTGAAGAAAGTTACCTCAGAGTACAATGGGATCTTGACCAGATGGGCCAATGGGCTGAGAAGTGGCAGATGGAGTTTAATTTCGACAAATGTGAGGTGCTGCATTTTGGAAAAGCAAATCAGAGCAGGACTTATACACTTAATGGTAAGGTCCTGGGAAGTATTGCTGTACAAAGAGACCTTGAAGTGCAGGTTCATAGCTCCTTGAAAATAGAGTTGCAGGTAGATAGATAGTGAAGAAGGTCTTTGGTATGCTTTCTCTTATTGGTCAGAATAATAAGTACAGGGGAGTTGGGAGGTCATATTGTGGCTGTACAGGACATCAGCTAGGCCACTGTTGGAATATTGCGTGCAATTCTGGTCTCCTTCCTATTGGAAAGATGTTGTGAAATGTGAAAGGGTTCAGAAAAGATCAGCAAGGATGTTGCCAGGGTTGGAGGATTTGAGCTACAGGTAGAGGTTGAATTGGCTGGGGCTGTTTTCGATAGAGCATCAGAGGCTGAGGGGTGACCTTATAGAGGTTTACAAAATCATGAGGGGCATGGATAGGGTAAATAGGCAAAGTCCTGGGGTTGGGGAGTCCAGAACTAGAGGGCATAGGTTTAGGGTGAGAGGGGAAAGATATAAAAGAGACCTACAGGGCAACTTTTTCACACACAGTGTGGTACATGTGTGGAATGAGCTGCCAGAGGATGTGGTGGAGGCTAGTACAATTGCAACATTTAAAAGACGCCTGGATGGGTGAATGAATAGGAAGGGTTTAGAAGGATGTGGGCCAAGTGCTAGCAAATGGGACTAAATATTTGTTCAGCATGGACGAGTTGGACCAAAGGGTCTCTTTCCGTGCTGTACATCTCTATGACTCGATGACTCTGAAACTTCGGAGGGCAATGGGGAAATGAGGAGGGGAGTGGTTCCAGCTGATTGGTGGCAGGGATTTCATTGGGTGAATGGGAACTTCTTTACAGTGCGGGAAGGTTTGATGAGGAGGATAATACTCTAATGTTGGAATAGGTACAAACTCAGCCTGATCTGTGTTTTTTAATGAAGGAGGAACTTGCATTGTATCTGTGCCTGGTTTGAATACTGTTCAACTTCATTGCACTTCTTATTACAGACCTGATTTGTTTGTGATAATGGATTGTTTCCCCATGAGGCCGCATAAAGAGTAGCGGCGGTTTGGGAGGGAGGTAATGGAGATTGATGAGTGGGCCAAGGCTGCAAGTGTGTTGGTTTTCAGTTACAATTTCCATTTGCTCGCTGCATTTGGAATGCAATGCTCTGATTGGCCAGCCTGAGCAGGTTTAGACTTGTTCCAGGATTTCCTTGTAAGATGCCTTTAAATGGTAATAGACATCAGCCAGGCCATCGATTCAGTGCTGTTTGAGTTACAGAGACTTTAGACAGCAGTGTCTGCTGAAACTGCGGCCTTTTTCCCAGAGCAGTGAAGCCAAATGAGAGACCTGAGTTTGTAAATTGCTTTGAATTATAAGGGTTTGTTTTAAGATGTGTTGGGGAAAAGATCTCTTCTCACTTATTGAGTTGGCTGTCTGGTATCATTTTCAGTTATTACAAGAACAAAGCAAAGGTCTGAGTGTGAGCTGTTTTTAAATAAAGCTGTGGGAACATGCGTTGTCCATGCAGCAGTGGCATATACAGAACGCTTAAAGGGAAGTCTTTGAACAATGTTTGAATGCTTAAACAGGAAGCAGTTACAAAGGTCAGGTAAAGGGCAAGGGACTAAGACTAAACTCTTTTGGGAAGCTAGCATTGGTAGGATGGACCAAAGGGCCCCTCTGTCTCTGTAAACATTTCTATTTCTAGCCTGTGAAACGAGGCAAAAAGCAGTCTGCTTCCCACTCACTTCCTTGACATAGTGAGGAGAATGGCGGGGCTGAGACCCAGTGTTTTGAAGTGAATGGTGCTGATGACTTGAGGGAGCACAGCAGGTTTCCTTTGCTGCTGCAGGTTTGTCAACTTGTAAAACCTCCCGTTTGTAAGATATCCTTCAGCACCTGGAAGAGCATTCTCAAAATAGTGAGAAACGTGCATGCGTATCTCCTTCTGCTCCTTGCGCGCGCACACATTCACATGCCCAAACCCATACCAAAATGCACATTTACTCAAATCACAAAGAAACACATACACATTCTGACAATCCACCCATCTCTCTCTCTCGTTCACTCACTCACGCTCTCTTGCGTCACTCTCAGCACCTACTAAGCATACACTCTCAAATCAACACCACAGCCTGATTGCAACCCCCTAGCTATACATCCACCTAGGCTCATGGATGTGGGGGTGCTCTCCAGCTTCACCACACTCCATGGCTGTGAGAGGTACGGACAGAGATGTTACTGTGTGGAAAATCTGAATTTCAGCCTTAGGAATGAAGGAGCTAAAGGGGTGGATATAATACTTTATGCAGACAAATGCTGATTAATGGTTTAGCATTCTCTGCATTGATCTCACAGCATAATGTTGTAGATCAAAGAATGCTGTTTTCATGTGTGAGCATCCACCGTTAAGATGTGCACAGGGGGACACATTACTATAAGTCTGCAGTCTTTGCCAATGTCACTGGAAGCACATTAAACCTAATGCTCTGGGGCCGTGGGTTCAAATCCCACCCTGGTACGTGGTGAGTTCCAATTCAGATCTCGCATTGAAAGTTACTCTTCAGTCATGATGACCGTGAAAAAATCATCTATTGTGGGAGGCATCTACCTGGTTTACCAGCCTTCTTCAGAGAGGGAAATCTGCCATCCTGACCTGATCTCATCTATTTGTGACTTCAGATCCACTGCAGTGTGGTTGACTCTTGGCTGTCCTCTGACTAAGAACTCCGTTCTGGGGTATTTGATGAACTGGTCAGTGAAGCCAAATGCTTTAGACTCCAGTTCGTGATGCGCCTAAAAATGCTTGCTGTTGATGATTTACACTGATCCAGCCAGTAATGACAGCAAACCTCTGGATTCAATCGATTTTCTTCTGATAACACTTCTTGCAAAGAAGGACAGGGAACGTATTAGTTTCTGGTTATCTATGAAAAGTGAGAGGGCTCTAAACTTGGCTAAAGTTGCACCTTGTCCACATGATAGATACTTTCTGGCTGTCTGGTTACAGTGCTGTGACTGGGTAATGCTGACTGAAACAGTTCTCGGCTAACCTCCTGGGCTTTCCGGAAATTGCTGTTAATTAAATGTGCAGTGAATTTCCACCCCTTGTTGGGCCTGCTGCTAAGTGGAAATTTGCCAAAGGGTGGGTGTGGGGATTATGCCTAACTACATAGAGAATGGAGAGAGGTATATGGCTGTACATGGGGGCTGAAGATTATTTCAGACTTGCCAAAGGCTTTATAGGGGAAATTAAGTGACTAACGCTGTAGGAATGGCAGAAAGAAGAGCATGGGGCAGGAGTATGGGACTTCTTCGTTGATGTAAATCGAATAAAGGCTGTCTAACCTTTGAAGTGGGTGTAAACGTTGTTTTGTCTCCAGGGTATTGTCTCTATGGGAGCCTGGCAGAAAGTGATGGGCGACCAAGTTGGAGGAAGTGACACGGTTGTAGCTGCCAGTGCCATTCAGACAGTGCAGATTGACTGCAGATGGCACCGAACCTCACTTTGCTTCTCCACTGACCCAGAGGCTGTAGCAGCATTTGTTTTTGGTCTGTGTTAAATTGGTGGACTGCACACAGGGCTGGTGTTGGCTTTGTGTACGTTGACTGTGCTCTCTCCAGAACATCCTGGCATGATGTTTTTCATCTTGTATCATTTGAACTGTGAAAAAACTGGAATTGGAGCATTTCAAACCCAGTGCCTGACACTGACTGGAATTTTGCTTGCTGACAGCCTGGGGCTATTGACTCAGAAGATTGTTATTCCCTCATCTCCATTGAAAACCTGTACTGGAAGAGAACAGTTTTCAAACTCCTCCCCGAGTTTTCTTTTTGCCCTTCCATTCTGCTGTAGTCTTCTAAAGGCTTCAATTGGAGTTGGTTTTCCAGGAATTTGGGAGGGTATACTTAAATTCAATTTAAATTTCCACAAATTGTATCGTTGGGCAGGGGGAACAAAACAGTAGGTGCTTCATTAAATACAGCAGCAAAAAGAATTGTTGACAGAACCCACGTTAAGATTGAAAACTACTGACCTCCGTGCACCCATTGCTGCACTGTAATCAAATCTTCAGTGTGGAGAGGGAAGATACGTGTCAACTTGCAAGTTTAGTTTCCCCTGTGGGGAAGTGAAATAATGCACAGAACTTGAATGGCAGGGAGCCTTGACAGCCAGTATTGGTGTTAGTAATATGAGCACTCATACTGAGATAAGATTACTGCATTCACAGCATCCTCCAAATGGCACTCAGGCACTTGGAAATCTTTAGTCATCCACTTGACCCTGTGTTTTTCCAATTGCAATGTGTGATGCAAGTCCATGTGGTAATAGTAACCTGAAAAACCCTGGAATAGTTCAGACCAAGTAGAGGCTTTTCGCAAGGATTTCATTTGTGCAATTTGGACGCGGTGAGGGTTTAAACGGCTGGGTTTGCTTATGGCTGTCTGCAGTATTGAGTTTTTTTTTAACTGCTTCAATTATGAACTCCTGCTCTTTGGTCTGGGTCAGCTCTGCTGTAGTTGGGCTTTGTGTACCACTTTATCCTTTAGGTCTGGCCTCAGAAACTTCTTGTGTTTTAGTGGGAAAATTGTAAATAAAGTGCACAGCACCACCAGCGTCCCATCCCTCCACTCCCATCCCAAGTGGTTTAACACAGCACCCTTAAGAATCTCTGGCAGTTTTCTCTCTCAAGCCACTCTCCTTCAAGCCTAATGTGAGCTACGTTGTACTCTTTTAGCATGAGGATCTGAATTGTGCAACATTGGAAATGAGAATTCTTCGAATGTGCCAGTCATGGCTATCCACTTGCAGCCTTTTGACAGCACGCAGAAAAAAGCAATGCAGACAAATCCCAGAGTGCACTCATCCCTTCATACCAGTTTGTACAAATTATAGATTGTGTGTGCAGTATTAAGTACTGGACAAAACCATTGCCCATCATGTACGCATCAGGAGCTAGAGGCATTATCCTGTTAGCTCCAAAGATCAAATCTGAGTCTTGTTTATTCACCTCAAGCTCACTGTTCTGTGAGACATTGGTTCAACAACAAGTACGGTCCACACTGACCCCAGTAACAGCTCCCCCTCCACCCCACCGTCCACACTGACCCCAGTAACCGCTCTTTCTCCCCCCCCCCCCCCCACCACCATCTGCACTGACCCCAGTAACAGCTCCCCTCCCGCCTGCACTGACCCCAGTAACAGCTCCCCCCACTGACTGCAATGACCCTAGTAACAGCTCCCCCCCCCCCCCCGTCCGCACTGACCCCAGTAACAGCTCCCCCTCCCGTCTGCACTGACCCCAGTAACAGCTCCCCCTCCCGTCTGCACTGACCCCAGTAACAGCTACCCCCCCGTCTGCATTGACCCCAGTAACAGCTCCCCCTCTTCCCCCCCGTCTGCACTGACCCCAGTAACAGCTCCCCCTCCCGTCTGCACTGACCCCAGTAACAGCTACCCTCCCGTCTGCATTGACCCCAGTAACAGCTCCCCCTCTTCCCCCCCGTCTGCACTGACCCCAGTAACAGCTCCCCCTCCCGTCTGCACTGACCCCAGTAACAGCTCCCCCTCCCGTCTGCACTGACCCCAGTAACAGCTACCCCCCCGTCTGCATTGACCCCAGTAACAGCTCCCCCTCTTCCCCCCCGTCTGCACTGACCCCAGTAACAGCTCCCCCTCCCGTCTGCACTGACCCCAGTAACAGCTCCCCCTCCCGTCTGCACTGACCCCAGTAACAGCTACCCCCCCGTCTGCATTGACCCCAGTAACAGCTCCCCCTCTTCCCCCCCGTCTGCACTGACCCCAGTAACAGCTCCCCCTCCCGTCTGCACTGACCCCAGTAACAGCTACCCTCCCGTCTGCATTGACCCCAGTAACAGCTCCCCCTCTTCCCCCCCGTCTGCACTGACCCCAGTAACAGCTCCCCTCCCGTCTGCACTGACCCCAGTAACAGCTCCCCTCCCGTCTGCACTGACCCCAGTAACAGCTCTCTTCTGCCCTGCACTGACCCCAGTAACATCTATCCTTCACTGTGTACTGGACCCTTTACAGTAACATTGACTTTTCACTGACTCCAGTATTAATTGTTCTGCTTCTGCAGTACCCTGAGTAACATCCACCACCTATTCTGCACTGCTCCCAGAAATAACGTCTGTCCTGCACTGATGCCAGTAGCAACCACCCCGTTATACGTTGCCTTGTTTTAGTCACCCTGGGAGGTTTTCCGTATAATGAGTATAAATTCCAGTACAAGTTGATAATGTGGATTCCAAGGTTGAAGAATGCCATGAGTTTTAAATTTTTTTGACTTTTTTGGAGCTATAAACCAATTGTGAATTGCTACCTCATGGGTACCTCATCATTTTTTTATCTTCAGTGCTAGATTTGCATTGTTGTGATCCGACACTGTGCCAATATAATTTAACCTTGTGACTAATTGACTAAACCTCTTTCTATTATGTTACAAACTGCCAGATAGCCAGCTGTCATTCAGCAATCTGCTGTCTGGACACCTACAGCACACTGCAGTTGCCAAGTTGTTAAAAACTTTTAAGGTGGGTAAGTCCCCAGGGCCTGATCGAATCTATCCCAGGATACTGAGAGAAGCAAGGGAGGAGATTGCTGGGACCTTAACAGAGATCTTTGTATCCTCTTTAGCCATAGGTTCCAGAAGACTGGAGAGTTACCAGTATTGTTCCTTTGTTTAAGAAGGGCAGCAGAATGATCCAGGAATGAATTAGGCAATGAGCCTTCCATCACTGGGAGGAAAATAATTGGACCAGCTTCTTAGCAACAGGATTTACTTGCATTTGGAAAAGAATGGACTCATTAGGATAGCCTTTGTGTGGGGGAGGTGTTGTCTCTCAAATTTGATTGAGGTTTTTGAGGAAATGATGTAGACGATTGAGGGTAGAGAAATGGATGTTGCCTAATGGATGTTACTAAAGAATTTGACAAGGTCCCCCATAGAAGCCTGGTCCAGAAAATTATGTCACATGCTATCCACAGTGAGTTGGTAAGTTGGATACAAAATTGGGCGTTGTCGTAAAACCCATAGGGTATTTGTGGAGGGGTGCTTTTCTGACTGGAAGTCTGTGACCAGTGGTGTTTCAAAAGGATTAAATTATGTGGATGGTGAGGAAGGTTATCAAATAATATCGTTCACTTAGAAAGTTAGGGGGAGAAGTGCAAAGGGAGTTTCATCTGGGCTTGTGTGAGGTGATGCATTTTGGGAGATCAGATGCAAGAGGAAAGTATAAGGTAAACGGCAGGACCCTTAGGAGCGTTGATATATAGGGGAATCTTAGGGAACCGTCCATAGCTCCCAAAAAGTGACAATGCATGTGGGTAAGCTGGTGAAGAAGGCAAACAACATGCTTGCCATCGTCAGTTGGGGCTTTGAATATTAAAGTTGGCAAGTCAAGTTGCAGCTTATAAAAGTTTAGTTAGGCCACATTTGGAGTATTGTGCACAGTGCTGGTTACTACACTATAGGGAGGATGTGAAGGCTTTGAAGAGGGTCCAAAAGAGTTTTCCCACAATGTTGCCTGGATTGGAGTTTATTATCTATAAGGAGAGGTTGGACAAACTTGGATTGTTTTCACTAAAGAGTCAGAGGCTGAGGGGCGACCTGATAGAAGTGTATGAAAGTATGAGAGGCATGAATAGGGTAGATAGTTAGTCTTTCTCCCCAGGGTGGCAATGTTAAATATTCACAGGCATAAGTTAAAGGTAAGAGGAGTGAAGTTGAAAGGAGATGTCCAAGACAGAGAGTGGTAGGTGCCTGGAACATGCTGCCAAGGTATATAGTAGAAGCAGATATGGGAGCAATGTTTAAGAGGTGTTTAGACAGAAATGTGAACAGGTAGGGAACAGAGGGATATGGACTATGTGTAAGCAGGTGGGATTAGTTTAAAATGGTCTGATGGTTAGCACAGGCCCGGTGTGCTGAAGGAACTTTTCCTTTGCTGTGCTGTTCAATGTTCTAACCTTTAACTTCCTCAAGTGACAGTCTCACTCACGCTTGCTGAATCTGCTGTCTTGATTGCGTTGGTGTGCCTGCCTACCTTTGATGAGTTGCTTCCCCTTTGTGGTCTTGATAGTTATCTCACTTCCAGTGAAGAGAGTCAGAGGTTTGAAGATAAGCCAGTGGCTGTTAGTGCTGTGAGAAACAAATCTGTTTGTTTGAGAGATCAGGAGGACAGCATCTTGTCAGGATTGCAGCTTTGTTAACTTGATGTCATTTTCAAAAAAATGGATCATGTTGGTGTTCCTGCCTGACCAGAAAGTGGTTGTGTGAATCCTGCATGTGTGTGATATTTGTAGTCTCCCCTTTCCCATCTTGTTAATCTCCAGCCCAACAAGCTCCAGTTCTGGTTCTCTTATGGATGCTGATCTCCTTTACCTCACTGTCGGTGACCGTGCTTCAATCGTGCAGAGTTCTAGCTCTGGAATTCTCCTCTTAAACCTCTGAGCCTTTTCTCTCCTCCTCTGAGCTGACTTATTTGAAAGTTTTGGTGATCTAACCTAATATCTCATAATGTGACTCTGCCAAATTTTGTCTGATTATGATTCTCTGAAGCATTTTGAGATGTTTTGACTGTTTATAGGTACCAAATAAATCAAAGTTGTTATTGTCCCAATATACGAGTGACTAATTTGTGATAATTAGGGGATCAAGAATTGAGGCTGTCTGAAGTGCATTTCATGTCTATGTTTGACATATATTGGGGAGAAGAAACTTCAGCTGCATCGGGCTAAGCATGAGGTGTGCTTTTGAGTGGTGTACATATTTACAGTTTGATTGCCTCAGATATGTTCATGATGTGATTTTGTCTCTTAGTTGGAGGTGTTTCTGAGGGAGGGAGGAGGGAGAGAGACTTGATTTTGTGGCTATCATTAATTGCCTTTCAACGGTTAAGCAACATCTTGCTTTCTTATTGCACCTTTATTACAGGAAAACCACTCGAGGCGCTTCATGGGAGCACAAGCCAAACATTTATAGTAAGCTGAAGGAAGAGATGCTAAATGAGGTGACTTCAAAAAGATGGGTATGGGTGAGTTAGAAGGGGTGGGGTGAGGGTGAATTCCAGAGGTTGTAACCTGGATAACTGAGGGTGTAGTTCCCAGTGGGGGATTTGCACAGGTAGGGAGCAGTTATGAAAAGTTCACTCAATTAGCTGTCCTCTTGAGAGATCTAGCATGACCTGGTGGGCTGAAGCACGTTTTGCATTTTATCACGGTGTTGTTTGCTCTCCAGGATTTCAGTGTGTGTGTTGTGCAAGGCCTAACACAGAATATATCATTGTGTGTGTTTTGTTTCAGTATGCAATGTATTGGGGATGGAATAACTAAGTGCGTTCCTTGTACAGTACAAAGTGTACTCCCCCAAGGACTGAATGCCTGTGCACTTCACTAAGTGGATATTGGCACCATACTGACTCTAAACGCGAAGCTGCTCTGAATCACTGTCCTCACGCATTCCCTCGGGATAGTTGGTGAAAGAGACAGTAGGCAGCAATGCCAGCCACAAGATGTATTGATCAATTCATATTGAGATAGATCTCTCAATTTTGGAAAGATGCAAAATCTTAGGAAGCACGAGCTTTTGATTTCTGTCTCATGAAATCCTCCACACCAGGAGCTGTTTGCTTTTCACTTTGGTTTTTCTCCAGGAGCAGTGAAAGTGGTTTGAGAGAAGATGCCAATTGTGGATAGAAAACGGCCAGCTCACTGTATCCAACATGCATTAATCTGGTCACCTGGTCCTCAGCTCAGCTTGCTGGCTCCAACTCAGCTGAATTATTTAGAAAAACAAAATTAAGGATCAAATCAGGACACGAGAGGTAAAACGAAGCTGCCTGCTGTTAGCCCATTCTGTCAACAATGTTGTAAAGAAAGGCTGTGTGGTGAGGCACTGAGCTCCTTCAAATGGCCATGGTTCTGTATGGTCTGTGATGAGTCATCTCACCGCTGGTAATGAACTCTTTGCCAGTCACTCTGAAGAGACAAACAAACAACAAGTTGCTGGAAAAGCTCAGTAGGTCTGGCAATATCTGTGAAGAGAAACCAGAGTTAATGTTTCGAGTCCAATGGCCCTTTCTCAGAACTGAGGAAGGAATTTTCATTGCTGAGATGAGCAAGTGAGCCTTCATTGAGATATGTTTTGGCTAGGAGGACTGATTACCTGATTGTGGAGCAGGGAAAATTCGAATCTACCCCCGGCCACCGCCTCCCTTACTTCTTTCCCCTTTTCCCCACACAAGCTTGGCCTCCTCTTTTCTGGCCCTTTCATTATTGCTGAGTCAAAATCCTCCCTTCCTAACAGCACTGTGGGTGACCCAGTAATCTAAGTAAGGGCTGCAGTGGTTCATGAAGACAGCTGACCACCATTTTCTCCAGGGTCATTAGGGATGGACAATAGACACTAACTGAGCCGTTGATACCTACATGAGTGAATGTTCTTTTAAAAAACCCTCTGTTGTCTTGACACCTTTTCTCTTAGGGTTACTTTTAATCAATGTTAAAACATGTTTTGACGCACAGGAGAGACTTGAATCCAGACCTTCTGGCTCAGAGGCAAGGACACTACCCCCAGTCACAAGACCATCCATGCTTTCTTAATTACTGCCCCTTGAGGGGCATTAACTGCAACAACAGGAGTGGGAATTCTAGCTCTGATTATTTTGCTTTTTTTAGCACAGACTGGGTTCAAATCTTGAGAAGTTTCTGGCCTTTTGGTCTTCACTGGATAAATTTGAGTTTAAAATGTGGTTGACTTGTAACTGCCTTCTGGACAGTTAGGGATAGGTAATAAATGCTGGCCCAGTCCGTGACTCCCTCAACCTATGAATGAATTAAATAAAGATAAACCTGCTGCATTGTTTTTATTTGCCATCACAATTCAGGCAGAATGGAAATAACCAGACTTTGCAATCTACAAAAGGGTTAGAAGGCATAGTCCGGGGAATTCGAACTGAAGGGTTGGCCATGCATTAGAAGAATGTAACAGTTTTAGTTGTATTGATTTAATGAGGGTAGTTGGACCAGACACAATATTAATACATTGAAGCTGATTTGGAAACTCTTTATTCTGTTGATGGGAGGAAAGGCCATAACAGCAGAGGTTGGAAACTTCCATAAAATCAAAGTATTGTTGGAGTTTTGAGCGCTGCCAATGTTCCCCTAAACAGATGCTTCCTTCTACTGATTCCCAGGAATGTAGGAGGATCAAGACTATTCAGTCCAACCACTGCGTGCTGGTATTTGTTGCCTTAAGCCTCCTGTTGTTTTTGGAACACACACAAATTAGGAGCACGAGAAGGCCATTTAGCCCGTCAAGTCTGCTCCACCATTTGATAAGATCATTACTAATCTGATTATGGCCTGAATTCCATTTTCCAGCCTGCCCCAGATGGCTTTGATTCATAAGTTTGGAATAAGGCCTTGGTTCACATCTTCCGCAGTGGACAGGGACTCTATATGGAAGATACGGGCAGCACTGTGGTTAGCATTGCTGCCTCACAGCGTAAGGGACCTGGGTTCGATTCCTGCCTCAGGCAACTGTCTGTGTGGAGTATATATTTTCCCCGTGTCCTCTGGGTTTCCTCCAGGTGCTTTGGTTTCCTCCCACAGTCCAAAGATGCCCTGGTTAGGTGAATTGGCTGAGCTAAATTGCCCATAATGTTAGGTGCATTAGTCAGAGGTAAATATAGGGGAATGGGTTTGCGTGGGTCGGTGTGGATTTGTTGGGCCAAAGGGCCTGTTTCCACACCAAAGGGAATCTAACCTAATCTAATACTTTTTATAGACTACAATTACAATGATTAAAAAACATTTGGATGGGTCACAAGAATAGGAAGGTTTGGAGGGATATGGGCTAGGAACAGGCAGGTGGGGCTAGTTTAGTTTGGGATTATTTTTGGCATGAACTGGTTGGATCGAAGGGTCTGTTTCCATGTTGTGTGATTCTATAACTTACCAATGGAATTGAAAGGCAATTATTGACTGGTTTGGTTAAGTGACCAGAGACAGTAGTGCTTGAATTGAGGAAGTGTGAAGCATAGAAGCACAAAGTAGGAACAGGAGGAGGTTATTCAGTCAGCCAAGCCCACTCTCCCTTTCAATGTGATCATGTCCGATCATCTGTTATTGTCTAGGATGTATCTCTTATGTTGCAGTGAGTTCCAGGGTAGCTGGGAGATTTGATTTTATTGGCATCCATGTTGAGCATGTGATCAAGAACAGTCGGGCTGAGTAATGTTTGTAGTATGTTCAACAACATCATGCATTTTTATTGCACCCGTGGTATAGGTAAACAACCCAGTGCACTTCACAGAAGCATCCCACGACAAAAATTGACACCATACCAAAGGAAGAGGTGACTTTTGGGTGGCTTATAAGGAGTAGGAGAAAGTACAGATGCTCAGGAAAGGAATTGCACAGATGGCGGCTGAGAAAACTATCTTGTAAGGATCTCGTTTGGGATCTCAACTATTCATTGTGTTCAGGCTCGGCAGCTAGTAATTGATGTAATAACAATGGAGTAGTAAATTCTAAATTTTCTTATGGTACGAAGCTCGAGGTGGCACTGTAAGCAGTTTAAATGGAAACATAAAATTACAATAAAATATTGTTGGATTAGTAAATGGCCAATACTGTGTCAGATGGTTTCAGATAGAGGCAGATGTGGGGTTAGACCATTTCAGGGTTTCTGTTCAGTGGAATCAATGTTTTGGGCATAAGCCCTTCATCAGGAATGAGGCTTGTGGGCCGGGGCTGAGAAATAAATGGGAGGGGTTGGGATGGGGGAAAGCGGTAGGTGGACGAAAGTGAGGGAGAAGCTGATAGGTCAGAGGGGGGAGTGATGGACAGGTCCGGAGGGCGGTGCTGAGTTGGAGGCTTGGGACTGGGATAATGTGGGGGGAGGGGAAATGAGGCAGCTGTTGAAATCCACGTTTATCCTGTGTGGTTTTCAGGGTCCCAGGGTGGAATATGAGGCGTTCTTCCTCCAGGTGTCGGATGGTAACGGTTTGATGGTGGAGGAGACCCTGGACCTACATGTCCTTGGAGTGGGAGGGGAAGTTGAAGTGTTCAGCCATGGGGCGGTGGGATTGATTGGTGGGTGCGGGTGTCCCAGAGATGTTCTCTGAAACAATTCGCAAGAAGATGTCCTGTCTCCCTGATGTAGAGGAGACCACACCGGGTGTAACGGATGCAGTAGATGACGTTGGTAGAGGTACAGGTAAATTTCTGATGGATGTGGAAGGATCCCTTGGGGCCTTGGACGGAGGTGAAGGGAGTGGTGTAGGCACAACAGGTTTTGCTACCCGGTAATGATCTACAACCTTTTCCATCAGGCAGAAGGTACAGAAGCCCAAAGAGACACACCAGCAGGTTCAGGAACAGCTTCTTCCCAGCTGTTCTTAGATTGATGAATGGACTCTCCAGCCCCAAATAATGCTGGTCTTGCTAATGTTGATTTGATTGAGCACACTCCCTGTGCAATATAACCTTTGTTCCTCTGGCTAAATCTTTTTGACCTGTACATCCTCGCTTACTGTGATCCGCCTTTACTGTCGTAAACAAAGCTTTTCATTGCACTTTGGTACACGTGACAGTGAATAAACCAATCAATGTGTTAAACAGCACTGTGGAACAAGGCATGTCACAGGTCTGGTATCTAGCAAAATACCAGGCCACAAAAGACCAAGAGCTGTTCGAAGACTTGGTCTTAAAAGAGGTGGTAGAGAACCCAAGTGGATGAAGGAGGCTACTGTAGAGTTTAGAGCCAGGTAGCTGAAAGGATGGCTTTAAGTGGTGATGCTTGAGAGAGACAGAATTAAATTATATTGGGACCATCACTGTCGTCCTCCTATTTTTTTTAAGTTTTGATTTAGAACTGTGAGCTGAAGTTCAGAGTTGAACTTTAGACTTTGAGGAGCACTTTTTTTTTAAAAAAAAGAAAATGGAAGAACAAACGAACTGATATTTGTTTTTGGGAACTGGTTTGGAAAGTTAATTGTAGGTTGATCTTCGTTCTAAGAATGCTGCAGACATTTTGGCACCTGAGATGCTCTCGGACGGGCAGCTGCTCGGGTGTTAAAAGGGGAAATCAGAGAGGCCAGTGCCAGCCAGTCAACCAAAGGGAATGTTTGGGGAAAGAAAGGAATAGCAACCATGGATTGAATTGGGTTGGACTGGGTTTCAGGTAGCAGGCAGTCTGATTCTGAAAGCTGCTGGATAGAGGTTTAGTTGTTCTCTAGTTTTATACCCAGCAATGATATTATCACAAGCCTCTGAGAAAAGTCTGTAAGATGTAAGTAAAACTCTCCAGTGGTCTGCAGAAACTGTTGGCATTGACCAGTGACTTTGGAATTCACACAAGATGTACAGTTGGATATGTTGGGGAACCGCTTGTTTTCCAAGGATATCATAAAGGTTTAGCAACCATCATTCAAGACTGCTTAAGTGACTGGCCCTTTGCAGTACTTTTATTTTTATTCTCATTTATCCCTTAATAGTGTCCGCCTGTCTGCATGAGAGCGGATAGTATGATCAAGGAAGATTGGGTTTAACTCGTAGACATTAATTAGATTGCCTTGTAACTTTAGCACTTAATTTCTGTTGAAGTTATAAACTTGGTGTCTGACATCTGTCATCATAAAGTCTGGTTAGGAATAACTTTTGAGGGTCATTGAATATTTTTGTTTCACTGTGTTGTGATTTTCAGTGTTAGCGTGCCTGATTTGGTCGGGTTCGCGGTCCCTGTGTTCTAACAATCAGCACAGATATCTTCGATGGTTTTAGAACTGGATGAAATTATAAAGGTGAGGAGTGAGGTTTGAAAACACAGATGAGAATTTTAAAACTGAAACATTGTTTGACTGGGAGCCAGCATAGGTCAGTGAGCACAGGGGTAATGCATGAATGGAATTCCCTGTCGAGGAAGGGAAGCGGAGTTTTTGATGACCTCAAGGTTACGGGGGGAGAATGTGGGAGACTGGCCAGGCATATTTTGGGAATAGGCCAGTCTAGATGTAACAGAGGCATTGGATGAAGGTTTCAGCAACAGATGCAGTCAGGTGATGTTCTGGAGATGGAAATACGTGGTCTTGATGGTGCAGACACATGGCTAGATATTTACTTGGTACACAATAGGATTCCAGCTTTGTCACATTTGCATAGTTCGCAGTAACAGATGCATCATTTGTGAATATCATTTTATTGATTTCACTATTATCATTAACAACTTGATGCTTTTTAAACAATAGCCAGTTGAGCATGTCGGAAAATTAAATAAAGAAGGCTAATTTTTCAACCATCTTTCAAGTCATGGTTTGCTTCGTAGTGTCTTTAAACATGATGGTTTTGGTCACAGCTGACTGTGGTTCAGGGGTCAGGACCTTAGGCTTTCTGCTCATGGCTTGCAAAAATACAGAATTAATTTAAGGATTCAAGTGAATGTTTGGGTTATTCAGCAATTTGCACTGCAAGTCTTGTGGGTTGCAAACCACAGGAGAGCAATATAAAGGTTACAGGGAAAGATTCCTGACAAGACCTTAAAAATCTCAGGTTTACTTTTTAAGAAGTCAAGTCCATTTATTGTTATAAAGCTCTGAGTTTTTTTTGCTCAAGTGAATTGATAACACTTGGAGTATTGTGTACAGTTTTGTACACCCTCTTATAGGAAAGACGTAGTTAAACTGGAAAGAGTGCAGGGAAGATTTATGAGGATGTTGCCAGGACTAGTAGGCCTGTGTTTATGGGACAGGTTGGTCATGATAGGACTTTATTCCTTGGAACATAGGAGAAAGAGGGGTGACCTTATTGAGGTGTATAAAACCATGAGGGACATAGAGAGGGTGAACGCATATAGTTGTCTTCCCAGAGATGGGAAAATTGAAAACTTGGCAGCATAGTCCTAAAGATGTACAGCATGGAAACAGACCCTTCGGTCCAATCCATCCATGCCGACCAGATATCCCAACCCAATCTAGTCCCACCTGCCAGCACCCGGCCCAAATCCCTTTAAACCCTTCCTCTTCATATACCCATCCAGATGCCTCTTAAATGTTGCAATTGTACCACCCTCCTCCACATCCTCTGGCAGCTCATTGCATACACGTACCACCCTCTGTGATAGGTTTAAGATGAGAGGAGAAAGAGTTAAGCAGGACCTGAGGGGCAACTTCTTCACGCAGAGAGTCATGTATACATGAAATGGGCTGCCAGAGAAAGTAGTTGAGGCAAGTACAATAGCAACATCTAAAAAACATTGGGATAGGTACATGGATGGGATGGGTTTAGAGGACAAAGGACCAAATGCGGGCAATTAGAACTAGCTGTGTGGGCATCATGGTCAGCATGACCAACTGAGGCCAAAGGGCTTGTTTCCATGCTGTATGACTCTTTGATACCTTTAAAACGGTATGGGATAAATATATGAAGAGAAAATGTAGAAGGCTTATGGTAAAGAGCAGGTGACTAGAATGAATTGAATATCATCTTTGTATGATTGGCATAGAAATGGTGGGCCTCTTTTGCTTTAGAATTTTATCAATGTTATATCTGCTTTGCTTTCATCTAAAGTTTGGAAGCCTTTTTCAGCAATGTAACATCATCCTGTATTAACTTGTACACTTGTCTGTCAGTGGGTTTCGGGCAAGAGGTAATGTGGTGCCGTTCTGCAGATTAAACTTCAATGGTTCAATAAAATCAATAAGTTTCCACAAAACCTTTTTCATCATAAAGAGTGACTTGGAGCAGGTTCTGGCATGTTGGTCTGGAAGCAGTCATGCCAGAGAGCTGATTATGGAATTTATTTTAAATTACGGTCTCCTTCGATATAAAGGATCAGGGATCGATTGTGATGGTAGATCTGGCCGTGCCCCCTCCTGGGAAACTCTCTTGAGATATAGAGAGGGCCTCTGAATCCTTTCTCTTTGAGGTCTTGAGAACATGTGAAACTTGTGCTCACTACCATCACAGGCCCAAGACCTGCCACTGCCTACAGGCTTCCTCACTGTGGATTTAACATTGTACCCTTAACCTGCACAGTTCCAAAAGTAATCACTTGATATTTTATCCTTGTACTGCCAGAGTTACAGTGCCTCTCACAGCATGAGATCCCCAAATGTAGGTAAGGAAATTAAAATAGTGCTGAGCTCCTCATTTCTCATTGCCTCCCCACCACCAGCACATGGGACATATCTTCTTTCCACTGGGCTGCCACCTTTGAAGATATTCTTGGTAAAAGCAATCCCCTGGGTCTTCCTCCATTCTCTTGCTTTTTCTTCCAAAAGATGGCAATGTTCTGGCAATCAGACTTGTCCCAGAGGCATTTAGACACATGCGTGAACAGGATGGAGGGATATGGACCATACACAGATGGGATTAATTTAGAATGGCATCATGGTTGGAGTAGATGTGATAGGCCAGTGGGCCTGATTCCATGCTGATAGCTGTCCTTCTCCAATCATAGGTACCTTCCCTGGTGCCCTTTCTGCTTCCATTCTCCAATCGGCTCCCCGCCCATCCCCGCTTCTTCAATCACAGGATTACCCCTTCCTGCTTCTCCAATCACAGGACTCCCCCCCACCCCCCCCCACCCACCCCCACCCCCCCCACCCACCCCCACCCCCCCACCCCCCCCCCACCCCTCCCCACCCCTCCCCACCCCCCCCACCCCCCCCACCCCCCCCACCCACCCCCACCCCCACCCCCCCCACCCCCCCCACCCCCACCCCCATCCCACCCCCACCCCACACCCCCCCCCACCCCCCCCACCCCCACCCCCATCCCACCCCCACCCCACACCCCCCCCACCCCCCACCCCCCACCCCCCACCCCCCCCCCCACCCCCACCCCCACCCCCACCCCCACCCCCACCCCCACCCCCTGCTTCTGCAATCATAGGATTTCCCCCTTCCTGTTTCTCCAACCACAGGATTCTCCCCCCCCCCCTTCCCTTCCTGCTTCTCCAATTACAGGACTCTCCCCTTCCTGCTTCTGCAATCATAGGACTTCCCCCTTCCTGCTTCTCCAATCACAGGATTCTCTGCTTCCGACTTCTCCAATCACCGGTTTCCCCTCTTCCTGTTTCTCCAACCACAGGATTCCCCCCCCCTTCCTGCTTCTCCAATCACAGGTTTCCTCCCTTCCTGCTTCTCCAATCACAGATGTCCCCTGCCCTTTCGTCTCTTCCAAATCACATACTCCCTCATTCTCCCTCCCTTTCTGTTCCTCCAATCACAGGTTCTCCCCCTCCTGCCCTTCCTACTCCTCCAATCACAGGTACGTCTGACACCCTTCCTGCTCACTTGCAGCCTTTTCTGTTCCCTCGATCAATGATTCTGCCTCTCGAGTAGCAGCCGGCGTAGAAGGGAGAGAATCTGTCATTGAAGGAGCTGGAGCAATTGGCAGAGATGAATCAGAAACTGTGTTTGAGGAGCAGCACAGATTCCCACAGGCGATGACAAATCTTTCACTTGAGCTGTTATTTTCTTGCTCCCAATGAGGCATCTGTTCCTGTGATTGATTAGCCTGTTCAAACCATGAAGGATCTTTAATATCATTGAATAGAATGGGAGGATAACATGTCTTAAGTTTTCTGCTCCTGTCATTGCTTATTTGTGGGTTACTTATGTCGTTTCAAGGGTGAATTTACCCGCTGCTTTTCTATCGTTCGAACTCAATGACGATTGCCATATATTCGCAAACACACAGGTCATAAGTTTGTCATCATTATTTTGGAAGCTTGTTCTCTTACATTTCTGCTGTTGATCCAGGTCCCCTCAGCTGTAGAATGACATTGGAATCACTCTTGTGAGGTTGCAGCTATTAGAAATGTTTGTCTTTTCTAGAAGAGTTGTCACAAAATTATGAAGGGGTTTTATTGAGTACAAGGATCGAAAGTGTTCCATTTGTGTTAACGTCACAAACAAATATAATTCAAAATTCAGGAGAATGTTTTTTTCCTGAGTGGTGAGAATGTGGAACATTTACTGCATCAAGTGATTGAGAGGAATAGCGTATGGAGTCATTTATGGCCTGGAAGGAGGTCATTTGACCCATCGAGTCCATGTTGGCCCTCATGAGTAATCCTGTCAGTCCCATTACCCAGGTCAATCTTTTTTTGTTAATCTATTTTTCTAATCAGCCTATTCAGTGATGTTGTTACACAGCTCTGGAGTAGGTGGAACTTGAACCAGGCCTCCCATTCCAGGGTTAGAGCCACTACCACTGCACCATAAGAGGGCCACCCTGCACTTCATAGATTTGCACATTTATTTTTAAAAAAATGAACCTTTTTTTAATCAATCTATTCAGAGATGTCTCTGGGACAGGTGGGACTTGAACGCAGGCCTCAGTCCAGAAGTAGGCATTCTATCTCTCCACCACAAGAGGTATGATTTTGCAAGCTGCAAGCTTATTCTTTTTCAAATGGTCATCAAATTTCGTTTCAAGTCATTGATTCAGTGATATAGGAGTTCAGTCAATGTATAGGATCATAGGATCCCTTGTTCCTAATGAACTAACCACCAGCATTAAGTTGATATGTTCAGGAGGGGAAAGAATTGGCCATCAAAGTCATCAATGTCCTTGTTAAAAATTCTGAATTGATTGGCAGTGATGCAATGCTATTTAACATGATAGCTGGTTTAAAAAAAATCATAAATGTAAGAAACTGGAGCTAATATTATGATTTTAATATTGTGTAATGACAGTTTAATAGGCGACACCATAGGTTTCAGAGATGTCCCGTGAACAATTCGTTGTTCTTTCTTTCAGGTCCACACGTTCATGAGTGGATTAGGTTTCCATTCTCTCTATCTCAGATTTTGTAGATATTGTATTTTTACCCAAGTAAAAGGATCCCTCAGCCTGGATACCTTTAAAGGAAACTGTTGTGGACTTTACTGTTCTTTTCCCAGTTAGATCTTTCATCAAACCTGTCTTCAATTTATTGCTTGTTTTACAATCCATTCCAAAATTGTTAATCTTCTGTGGCAGTGTTCACTGATAAAATAAACTTGCATCCTATAACTCTACTTCTCCTCCTTTCCACTCATTATTCTTATGTCCCGAGAATCATAGAATGCTTCCAGCGGAAGAGACCACTTGACACAACTCATCTCAAGGCAGGAAATTCCCCTCCCTGTTCTCTCCACATTGCCCTGCATGTTCGTACTTTTCCTTCTTGACATCTTCAGTTGAACTGGTTTCCACTACAGTCTTGGCCAGGGCGTTCCAGATCCCACCAACTCATTGTGTGAAACATAATTCTGTCTTTTATATTCATGTTCTGACTCCTTGTCTCCTTTTATATGGAACAGGCTGCCAGAGGACGTGGTGAAGGCTGGTACAATTACAGCATTTAAAAGGCATCTGGATGGGTATATGAATAGGAAGGGTTTAGAGGGGTATGGGCCAAATGCTGGCAAATGGGACTACATTAGTTTAGGATATCTGATTGGCATAGATGAGTTGGACCGAAAGGTCTGTTTCCATGTTGTACATCTCTGACTCGATATCAGCTGTGGCTCAGTCGATAGCTCTTGTGTTTGAGACAGAAACTTGTGGGTTCAAGCCCACTCTGTGACTAGTGACACTCGAGCATCAAATTAAGGAATGTTGCCTGTCAGGGGTGCTGTCTTGGATGTTACACTGAGGAGCCATTTGCACCCTCAAGTGGGCATATTATGAAGAAGAGCAATGAAATTATTCTCTGCGCCCTTTGTTTTCTGCTTTTTGGTTTTTGCTCCGATGCTATTGAGAAGCCTCCGATTTGTCTGGGAGCAGCAAACTGTTCAAAGCAAGGGCCTATGTTTTTACATTATAACTGCGCTTCAAAATTGGCTGCAAAACATAATGGGCTGTCCTGAGTTATTGAAAGGTATGTTATGAATGCCAGTGTTTTTTTTAACCCATCTCTATGCTGTTGGCAAGTATTGGTTGCAGCCTCTTTGTAATGTTGGCCTTTAAGTGAACTATCTAATTTGCTGCTGTTTGAATTTCTTGGATTGCAAAGACTCATTTAAATTTAGCAGTATCATCACCCTTGGAATTTGCATTGCAATAAAATTCCAACCCCAGGCGCAGAGTGGTAAAGCTATGCAAAGCAAGCAGCAGAAACCAGAGCCCCCCCCCCCCGTGCTGCGGGTGTTGACAGGATAGGCTGTTTTCATTGCCAGCTGTCTGAAACAGAAGATGGCATGTTATTAGCACATGTCTCCATGCCACCTGTTTGCTGCTGGTTTGCTTTCATTGGCCATAATATGGGACCAAAGGCTTTATTGTGTTGTATGCAGTGAAGGTTATTCCAGTGAAGATCCAAGCTGAAGCCTTGCCAAGAGGCTGCATTTTGCATGTGACAAGGGAATATCAGTTGGGTCACTCCCCAAGACAGGCTGCTCAGTGTCTTGCTAAGCTGCTACTGATGGTGTTGTCACAAAGGCTTACCACTTCTGTTCAAGGGGAATGAGTTTATTCCAAGCGACAGTCCTAATGAAACATTTATGAGCGAAGAGGGCAAGTGAGCTGGGCCCATGCTGTGCAAACACAGCCTGCCAGAGCAGAGTTTTGTTCGGAGCTGAGCAGATCGTGGCTGGGTTCCCATCTCTGCACAGGCAAGGCTTTGTGTGGAATCAGCCCCAAGGCAGATCACGCCCTTGCATTCCAACCTTTTATTCTCTGCGATCATTCAGACATGAATCCGATTACTCGAGCTGCTGGCTGGGTTCTTGCCAATGTCTCAGGCAGTTTCAACTGCAAACTTGTGTTCTGTGGGAGAGTTGAACAAAAGGAAAGGTGGTATTGTGGAATCTTGGGAATGTCGTTCTGGTTGATTTATCTGCTTGCTGCGCTCTCACAAGTGATTTACATTCTTCTCCTTAACTACAGTTTATGATTTACATCCTAGATACGTCATTTATTTGTTTCTGGTTTTTCACTACTCCCTCGCCCTTTCTCCTCTTTTTCGGACACCTGATGCACTCCTGCTCCTTGAACAAAACTCTGCTGAAGGAATGCCTCTCGAAAGTTTGATCAACAATCCTATTGAGAATCTGACACTGAAGCCTTTTTGCTCCTCACCTGCTGTGAGCAGGCACCTTTCACTTCTGCTCAATGCATTTCCCACGTAGAATGGGCAAAACATTGGTAAATGAGGCTTCATGCTAATCAGTACAAGATATTACTGTACATTTTTTACAGTGGCTCAGTGGTTAGCACTGCAGCCTCACAGCACCAGGGTCCCAGGTTTGATTCCAGCCTTGGGTGAGTGTGTGTGGAGTTTGCACATTCTCCCCATGTATGCGTGGGTTTCCTCCCACAGTCCAAAGGTGTGCAGGTCAGGTGAATTGGCCAAGCTAAATTGCCCGTAGTGTTAGGTGCATCATACAGAGGGAAATGGGTCTGGGTGGGTTACTCTTCGGAGGGTCGGTGTGGACGGGTTGGGCCGAAGGGCCTGTTTCCACATTATAGGGAATCTAATCTAATCTAATCTACTTTTTTGTACAAAGGATAGGATGATAATTTGTTACGCAAATAATATGGGACCAAAGGAGTGCCCGAGTATAAATAAGAGATCACTAAAAAATCGTGCCACTTAATAAAAAAACAAACACTCAGCCTTATTTCTGGACTGATCGAATTGAAAAGTCATGAGAAGCCTTGGTTAGACCATATTTAAAGTGCAGACTGTGGTTCTGGATTGACAGACTCAGTCTCTTATAAATAGAAGCCGGTGGGGGTTGGGGTCAGGTGGGGCCGGGGTTGGATTGGGGCGGTGGGGGGGCGGGGGGGGTCTAATTGAGATTGTTTAAATTATGTGAGAACCTGAAACTCCCTCCCTCCTGCAGAGTGTGGTTGAGATTAATAGTGCATTTAAGAGGAAACTGGGTTAGAAGCAGGTAAGATACTTGGAATCCTGCAACAATAACTCACCTCCTGACTCACCAAGGGGTATACAAGGCATATGGCAGGGGTGTGATGGAATACTCCCCACTTGCCTGGATTCGCTCAACTCTAATGACAGTTAAGATTGACACCATCCAAGACAAAATCGCCCATTTGATTGGTATTACATCCACAAACATTCACTCCCTCCACTAGCAATGCTCTGAAGTGCCTGCAATTCACCAATGCCCCTTAGACAACAATTTCCAAACCCACAACAACTATCGAAAAGGACAAGAACAGCAGCGACATAGGGTTGCCATCACCTGGAACTTCCCTTCTCAGCCAGTAACCATCCTGACAATGGAAATATGTTGCTGTTCCTTTCGGGTCACCAGATCAAATTCCTGGTGGCCGCGTCTCCACTCACATTGTGGATCTACCTGCAGCAAATGGGCTCCAGCTTTTCAAGAAGGTTGCTCAGCAGCAGCTTCCTATTAACAGTTTGGGGTGGACCATGAAAGCTGGCTTGGCCTGTGACGCCCACATCCTGCGAATGGGTTTTGTAAAAAAAAAATCACTGTATTTGCATGTGGGAAATGGAGTTGCTTGTGCTTTGGATTGTATTTCTGAAAGGTTTGTTGAGTGATCATTGCTGAAAAAGCCTTCTATAAGGCTAATCTTGTAACATGGAAAAGCCCATTGGCCCATTGTATCTGTCCCAAATATATCAGTGTCAGTTGGTGGGAACATTCTGTTTTTTTGGAATCCATGTGTGAACCTGACTTTGTGTTACACTTGGTTAGAGAGGAAAAGCACTGCAGATGTGGCAATCCAAAGTAGACAGGCAGGAGGCTGAACACAGCAGGCCAGGCAGCATCAGAAGGTGGAGAAGTCGATGTTTCAGACTTAACCCTTCTTCAGGACTGGGGGGTGGATATAGGGGGAGCTGCAGATAAAGGGGGTGGCACCGGCAGAATGACCAAGTGAGGATAGGTGAATACAAGCACGGGGTATGACCTGGTTGGTCAATGGGAGGAATGAATCCAGTTGGTGGCTGGGAGGAGTGGAAGGGAGGGGGAGGGGCTGGGAATGGAGTCGGGGGATGGGAAGGGAGATTATTTGAAATTGGAGAATTCAAAGTTGAGTTCTTCGGGCTGTCAGCTGCCCAGGCAGAAGGTGAGGTATCGTTCCTCCAATTTGCAGTTTGGTTCATTTTGGCAATGGAGAGGGCCAAGGATGGTCATGTCAGAAAAGGAGTGGGAAGGGGAATTAAAATGGGCAGTGACTGGGAGGTCAGGTCAGCCCCCGTGGGCCCAGCTGAGATGCTCGGTGAGCTGTTTCCTCAGTTTACGTTTGGTCTTTCCGATGTAGAGAAGACCACACCAGGGGCACCTGATGCAATAAACTAGGTTGCAGGAGAGGCAGGTGAATCTCTGTCTCACCCTTCTGCCAACTCCAACTAAACCCCACCACCAAGAACATCTTCCCCTCCCCACCCCTGTCTGCCTTCCGCAAGGACCGTTCCCTTTGACAATCCTTGGTTTGTGACACTCTCCCCACCAAACTCCCAGGTACCTTCCCCTGCAACTGGAAAAGATGCAAAACCTGCAGGCTCCATTCCCCCTCTCCCCACCTCCATCTAGGACCGCTAACAGTCCTTCTGGGTGAGACAGAGGTTCACCTACCTCTCCTCCAACCTAGTTTATGGATCTGGTGTGGTCTTCTCTACATTGGGGAGACCAAATGTAAACTTAGGGAACGGTTCACCGAGCATCTCAGCTGGGCCCATGGGGGCCGACCTGACCTCCCAGTCACTGCCCATTTTAATTCCCCTTCCCACTCCCTTCCTGACATGACCATCTCTGGCCTCCTCCAATACCACAACGACTCAGACTGCAAATTGGAGGAACGACACCTCATCTTCTGCCTGGGCAGCCTACAGCCCGGAGGACTCAACGTTGAGTTCTCCAATTTCAAATAACCTCCCTTCCCATCACCCAACTCCCTTCCCAGCTCCTCCCCCTCCCTTGCACTCCTCTCAGCCACCAACTGGATTCATTCCTCCCATTGACCAACCAGGTAGTGCCCTGTGCCTGTCGTCGCCTATCCTCATTTCACTTCCCACACTACCCTTGCCACCCACTTTATCTGTAGCTCCCCCTACACCCAGCCCCAGTCCTGAAGAACAGTGAAACCTGAATTGTTGACTTCTCTACCTCCTGTTGCTGCCTAGCTTGCTGTGTTCTTCCAGCCTCCTCCAGTCTGTCTAATTTGTGTTACACTTGTCTGCTGAGTATATTGGATTGCAAAACACCTTTCCTATCAGCTTCTGGGGTGGCCAATATCCTTGTGTCGCAAGAACAAAGGGCCACAGGTCATACCAAGGAACCATGTTAATCACGACTGTCCAGAGCTCAATATTTGCAGTCTTAATGTTTGGAAAATTTCATGTGAATTATGAACGCTGTGAAAATTATCTGCACATTTTCAAAACTGGAACCGTAGTGTAACCAATTGCAGCTTTATTAAACAGAGCAAGCATAGCCTGCCTGTGAGAGCATATTCTGCCCATCACACATTGCATTCTAACTGTATTGTTGGTGAATTCAAAATTCAGCCTGGCTCTGTAAATGCTTTCAAGTTGAATATTTGATTATTAAACTGAGAGATTTAGACACCATTTATAACAATAATATAACTGGTTGCAGCAATCCAAGCACACATTACTGCAGACACTAGAAATTTGAAATGAAAACAGCCGTAGACATATCAGGTCAGTGATCTTTAATCATCGTGGATTATAAATAATCTTAATACACAGAGTAGCTGAGTGTAACATCAGTATGTGTTGGATCCGTTTATCTCAGCTTGGTGGCTTCAGGGAAGAATGATGATCCTTACAGATCATCAGAGAGGGATTGTTGACCAGTGTTCCTACTCCTAATTGTCATAGAACAGCCCTTGTCCATGTATGCAGATACCACGTGTATTTGGGGACAGCCTTGCCTTTGAGCTACCGTTGTTCATGCTTGGACAAAGGCTGCTGTGTCAGGGTCCTCGGAAAAGGATGCAAGCAGAATGTTGGCAAAGTGGCACTGCTTACAGAACAAAACAAGGTGGGAAACTGCTGGCATTCAATTCTATGCTGAATTGGGAGTGTATTGCAAAACAGTGCATCAGGAAGGAGTACTTTGAAACAGCAAATTTCAATATTTTATCAGTGAAGAACAATTTTGGTTGGGTATTTCCTTGATTGTGTTTATGTTGAAATGATCAGTTTCTGAGCCAGTCTTGCTCATAGAAACTTGTGCCTAACTTTCTGTTGGAACTCATTTAACTTCACCAGAACACAAGAGGGACCATTGAATGAGCACAATATTCTCAATTGATGTGGCAGTGAGAGGGCTGCTTTGTGCAGCCACAGCACCTCACTCTGTGCCACTTTGTTGCCGTAAGTCCCCTCCTGTTATTATTTAGAACAGGGATTTATTTTCCAACTGCGTCATGGATTGTTGGAGTGAGGAGGTGAAGTGTGCAAAATTCAGTTTCCAGTGCACTGAAACCTATAGCACAGCACCTTTAAATCATCATCAGCTATCCCCTGATTCATATTGTGGAGCTTCATGTGACTGAACAGGACAATTGCCAATCCACAGCCCTTTAACTATTTGGAGAAATAAGTCCTGGCAGAGTAGGGAATCTGGAGTGCAGGACGTTTTTCATTTCCTTCTCTGTGCTTTGCCTCATCGTTAAGGCAGTGTGATGGAGCCTGATGAATAAGTTGTTGCTGTCTTGATTAACTGGTAGCAGGTTCCTCTAAGTCATCGCCTTCAGTGCTGCCACTCTTCGAGAATAGCTTCAGATAGTCTTTGTAGCATCCCCTGGAATACTGGTCACTTGAAAAGTTAAAAAAATGGGAAGATGTTGTTCAACGTGAAAGTGTTGTAAAAAAAGGATGTTCCCAAGACTGAAAGGTTTGAGTTATAAAAACAGGCTGGATAGGCTGGGTCTTTTTTCCCCCTGGAGGGTTGGAGGTTGAGGGATGACCACATAGAGATGTATAAAATCATGAAGGGCATGGATAGGGTGAATAGCCAAGGTCTTTTCCCCAAGGTAGGGGAGTCCAGAACTAGAGGGCATAGGGTGAGAGAGGAAAGATTTAAAAGGGACCTGAAGGGTAACTTTTTCACCCAAAGGGTGATGTGTGTATGGAATGAACTGCCAGAGGAAATGGTGGAGGCTGGTACAGTTAGATTATTTAAAAAGCATATTTGTATGGGTATATGAATAGGAAGGGTTTGGAGGAATATGGGCCAAATGCTGGCAAATGGGACTGGATTAATTTAGGATATCTGGGTGGCATGAATGAGTTGGATGGAAGGGTCTGTTTCTGTGCTGTACATCTCTATAGACTGACCTAGCCAGCGAGAAGGTTGTCAGCTATTCAGGGCAGGGTCTAGTCCAGCAGTTGATTTTGCAGGAGTTTTTTCGAAATGCTTGCAGAGCTGCTTTTGAGAAGGACATTTGTTCAACCCATCGAATCTAGAGGATGAAGCAGAAATACTCTTGGTAAAATTTCACTAATGCTCTGATATGTCACTGATGCACAGTCTAGCTCTCCCTGCAGTGTGTATTTAAGTTCAATAAAGTCTGGTGTAGATTTCAGTAAGAAAAATTCTAAAAGAATTTGAAAGAAAATCTCCTCAAATTTCAATTATACTGACTTCAGTTATCTTTGGGATGTGCCTGAAATTTTGCCGATGTAAATACAGAACCCTTAAACATGAATAAGTAGAGAAGTATTGGTGGATGTTTCTTGGAAACACTCAATGGAGGAAATCCATGTGCTATGTGTGGTGTTTCATAATAAAACCAGCACAACTCACTCACTTGCAAATTAGACCTGAGGAAAAGCCACAAATTTACTTTTTCCTAGTTCCAAAACACAGTTCCAGGAATTTACAGGCTACTGTTGGGGAAAGGCTGTTGTCGGTGTAGAACAGTGTATGGGTGAGGAAGCAGAGACCTATCTGGAGGGAAGGGAAGTAATCTGTCTTTTTAGTGTTGGTTCTGTTCAAATACTGAACTGCTGGTAAACGACTGCAGGGTGACCTCTGGCAGCTAGTCAAGCCCGTCTGCGTAAATGCTGAGGAGCGGTCAGGTTTCAGGAAACGCTGATGTTTTTTATTCCTAATGAAAAGTGAATTTGTTGTACAGATTGCTTGCTCACATACCATTCCGATTAGGCACACATTACCTCAGTGTGGGTCAGGTTACAGAGTAGGGGTGTGTGTGTGTGTATATACGTGTGTTTCTAATGCTCAGTCGTTCAAACACAAACACACAACAATGATACAAGTATTGACAGAACGAAGGGATGAATAGATAGTTACTCAAATTCATACAGAATGGAAACAGACCCTTCGGCCCAACTCGACCATACCCACCAAGTTTCCCAAATTAAACTAATCCAGCTTGCCTGCATTTGGCCCATATCCCTCTAAACCTTACCTGTTCAAATACCTGTCCAATGTCTTCTAAATGTTGCAACGTGGCAGAATGTGAGAGTTGGTTTTCCTCGGGCTTGGAGTGGTGGGACCATTATAGTTTGCCATTTATATCAATAACTTGGTCTCTAGACTCAGAAAGTTGCCAAGCTGGAGAAGTAGAAGCACAACTATGACAAAATGCAAGACACCATACCAAAATTGTGAAAATGGCTAACGCACTTAAACCCAACGAAGTGAGAGATTTTGGAAGGAGAAATAAAACGACCACATATGCTTTAGAAGTAATTGGGATAGGGATCAAGGGAGTCTAGGACTATTGATATGCAAAGTATGAAAAGATCAATGGGACATTATCCAAGCTGTAAAAACCAGCAATCAGAGCACCGAGGTTCATTTCAAATGGGGTTAAAATTGAAAATTAGATAAGTTATTTAAGCTTGCACAAAAGCTTGTTGAAACCACACTTCGTATTCTGTGCACTTCAGCTATCATGTTGTAAAAAAAATATTGAAGTGTAATGAAAGTGCAAAAATAATTTGGCGACATTATGATGGTAGTCATTTGCATTGTCTGATTTAAATACATGATGGTGTGGTGGTAATGTCACTGGTGTAGTAATCTGGAGTACCAGGCGAATGGTTCAGAGACATGGATTCGAATCCTGATTTGCTGGATGGTGAAATTTGAAGTCAATGACAAAACAAGTGAGATTAAAAGCTAGACTAATAGCGACCACTGATTGGAGAAAAAATCCATCCGGTTCAGTAATGACCTTTTTTAAGAAAGGAAATAGGTCATCCTTACTTTGTCTGACTTACACAGCAATGTGGTTGACTCTTAATTGCATCTGAAATGGCCCAGGAGCCAATCAGTTTGTAACTAGGGATGGGCAACAAATGTCAGCCTTGCCAGAGATTGACTAGAATAATTTTTAAAGTGTAAAAAAAAACAGTTATAAGATGGTCAGAGTGGTCACTTGACCAAAGGAGCAGAAGTAGACCATTCGGCCAATTGAGTCCTCTTTGCCATTCAGTGAGATTGTGGCTGAGCTGATCATCCTTGACTCTGCTTAAATACCTTATGCCCAACACCTTTGATTCCTCTGACTAAAAATCAGTCTCTCACTCTTGAATATACTTAACGATACAGCCCTGACAGTGTTAAAGAATTCCACAGGTTCACTACACTCAGAGAAAAATGTCCTTAAATGAGTGAGTCCATACTCTGCCTTGTGGTGCTACTCTCTCCTACAAGGGGAAACAACCTCTACATATCTGCTCTGTCAAGCCCTCAAAGTATCTTATATGTTGCTGTAAGATCTTTCATTCTTGTAAACTTTAATGAGTACAAATCTAATCACAGAAACCTGTCCTTATAAAACAATTGTTCTGTGCTTGGGGTCAACTGAGTGAGCCTTCCCTGGACTATCTGCACTGCATTATGTCTTTTCTTAGGTAAGGAGACCAAAACTATTCACATTATTCTAGTCTAACTACTGTCTTGTATAATTTTAGCAAGACTTCCCAATTTTTATATTCCATTCCCTTTGAAATATAGGCCAATATTCCATTTGCCTTCCCTATTATCTGCTAAATCTATATGTGAGCAACTTGTAATTCGTGCACAAGGATCCCAAATGTATCTGTGCTACAGCTTTCTCAGGCTCTCCTCATTTAAATAATGTCCAGCTCTTCTATTCTTCCTATCCATGTGCACAACCTCACATTTTCCCACAGTGTTCCATCTGCCAAGTTTTTGTCCATCCACTTAACCCAGTGGATGGTCACAAGGGTCGGTGTTGGGTCCACTGTTTTTCATCATTGAAATAAATGATTTGGAATGTGAAGTTAGGAGGTATAGTTAGCAAGTTTACCGATGACACCAAAATTGGAGGTGTAGTGGACAGCAAAGAAAGATACCTCAGATTACAACAGGATCTTGATCAGACAGGCCAAGGAGTGGCCGATTGAGTTTAATTTAGATAAATGCGAGGTGCTGCATTTTGGAAAAGCAGATCAGGGCAGGACTAACACACTTAATGGTAAAGTCCTAGGGAGTGTTGCTGAACAAAGAGACCTTGGAGTGCAGGTTCATAGTTCCTTGAAAGTGGAGTCGCAGGTAGGTAGGATAGTGAAGAAGGCTTTTGGTATGCTTTCCTATATTGGTCAGAGCATTGAGTACAGGAGTTGGTAGCTCATGTTTCTGCTCTGCAGGATATTGGTTAGGCCATTTTTGTGTGCAATTTCCGTCTCCCTCCCGTAGGAAGAACGTTGTGAAATTTGAAAGGATTCAGAAAAGATTTACAAGGATGTTGCTAGAGTTGGAGGGTTTGAGTTCTAGGGAGAGGCTGAATAGGCTCGGGCTGTTTTCCCTGGAACGGGAACCTCATGAGGGGCATGGATAGGGTAAATATACAGGATCTTTCCCCTGGACTAGAGGGCATAGGTTTAGGGTGAGAGGAGAAAATTTTAAAAGTGACCTAAGGAGCAATGTTTTCATGCAGAGGGCAGTGCATCTATGGAATGAGCTTCCAGAGGAAGTGGTGAATGCTGGTACAATTGCAACATTTAAAAGACATTTGGATGGGTATATGAATAGGCAGGGTTTAGAGGGAAGGCAGAAGTGGGTACTGTAGCTGCTGGAGATCGGAGTCAAGACTAGAGTGGTGCTGGAAAAGCACAGCAGATCAGGCAGCATCTGAGGAGCAGGAAAATAGACATTCCAGGCAAAAGCCCTTCAGCAATGAATGGTATGGGCTGAGTGCTGGCAAATGGGACTAGATTAATTCAGGATATCTGGGTGGCATGAATGAGTTGGATGGAAGGGTGTGTTTCTGTGCTGTACATCTCTATGACCTATTTCCCTGTGTCAGCGTCACTTTTTGCCATCCCACCTATTTTTGTATCATATGCAGTCTTGGCTATAATGCATTCACTTCCTCATCTAAGTTATTAATACCTACTGAAAATAGTTGCAGCGTTAATTGCTGTAGGACTCCACTAGTTGCAGGTTGCCATCCTGAAAATGCCCCTTCAACTTAACACTCTGTCTTCTATTTATTAACTAATCCTCTTTCTATGCTAATACAGAACAACCTCAATTATCTGAACAAGCCGGACAGGGAGTACTTTGTACGGATAACTGAGAGTTTGGAAAATGGATTGTTCAGATAACGGATAGCATTTTTACGGGACTTTGAATGTTTGGGTAATCCGAAATTCAGATAACTGATGTTCAGATAATCGAGATTGTTCTGTATACCAACTCCAACGTGATGGGCTGTTCTCTAATTATGTAGTTTTATGTGTAGTAGTTTATTGAAATTCTTTTTTGGAAATCCAAATATCTTGTGTATCGATTGGTTTTCCTTTATCTCTCCTGTTTGTTACCATCGCAGGGTATTCTAATGAATTTGTCAGGCATGGTTTCCTATTCACGAAGCCATGCTGACTCTGCTTAATGCGTATCTAAATGCCTTGATAATTAGTCCTTTATAATAGCCTCCTTAACGTTTTTTCATTGGCAGATGTTAAGCTAACTGACCTTGTGTCATTTCCTGGCTCCCCATCATTGTTTCCCCAGCCTAGTTCTCCAAGCAGCCTCTTTCACTGTTACCTCCCTCTCTCTGTGTATTGAAAGAAGCTCTTTCTATCCATTTTTCTTAATTTCCCTGGTTAGCCATGCTGGGTTTATTCCCTTCCTAGAATTCCGCTTCACATTGGGCTGTACTTTTGCTGTGAATCACAAACTATTTTCTTAAGCATCTGTTGTTTTTCCCCAACAGCTTTTTCTGCTGCACTCTTATCCAAGTCCACTCTAGCCTAGAATTCTTATTTAATTGTTTCGGGCGACTGTCTGTGTGGAGTTGGCACATTCTCCCCGTGTCTGCGTAGGTTTCCTCCAGGTGTTGCGGTTTCCTCCCACAATCCGAAGATGTGCAGCTCAGGGGAACTGGCCATTCTAAATTTCCCATAGTGTTAGGTGCATTAGTCAGGGGTGAATATCAGGAAGGGGAATGGGTCTGGGTGGGTTGCTCTTTGGAGGGTCGGTATGGACTTGTTGGGCCGAAGATTAGATACTGTAGAGTATCTAATCTAATCTAATCTACCCGTAATTAAGTTTAACACAGTTGTTTCTGATCCAAGTTTCTCACCCTCAAACTGAACACTAGAGTCTATCATGTTATGGTCACCATTCCTGGAGGATCTTTTACTTGGACCCTGTTCCTGAAATCTGCCTCTTTACACATGACCTGATCCAAAATAACCAAATCCCTGGTTGGGTTCACAACACATCATTCTGGAAATCTGTCCTCGTTCCATTCAATGAATGTTCCTCATGATTACCTCTGCCAATTTCCCATGATCAATCTACTAAATTGGGCTGAGCTTGTGAAACCATCGATAAACAAGAATCAGTCTGAACTGAAATGAACATTATTGTAAAGAGGCATTGTAATTTAGATCTTGTTTGATTCGCTACTTCCTGGGAGTGTCACATGTGAGCATGAAAGTTTCCTGCAAATAATCCAGCTTAAAGGAAATCAATCCTGACATGGGAATACATAAATTAATCTATTTCAAGCAATAGCTATTTGGTGGGGAGAGAGAGAGAGAGAGAGAGAGAGAAGAAAATAGATTCATAACGCAGACCTGGAAGATTTGCTCTCTCTTGTTTCTCCCAGCCTCTCTCAAAACTGAGCTCCGTGATTAAAAAAAATCTGGAGAAATACCCATTTATTAAGAAATCAAGGATATCTACAGATTTTGCCACTGCTGAGGATACATATTAATAATTAAACAGCCGTGGTCTCAGGTTAAAATCTAATAGCTCAACACCTTTTACATTTTTTTGAAGAATGTCTATTGATATCTCCTTATTTTATACTAGACACCTTGACATTTTAAACCTGTATCAACTGTGTTTGATGCAGCAATTTACTATTTATCTCCGGGTTAGTTAAGTAACAAAATTTCTCATTCCTTTAAACTACTTTACTAATTAGCTCCTAATTTTGTGTCTTGTGTTTTAAATGAAGTGTGATTATAGCTGCCTGCTCAAAAGAATTTTGAAGCTTTTACTGTAGCCAACCAAGGTGGGTTTGAAAGGTCAATTCCTCATCTGTCCATCAGAATAATACCAGAACTGATGAGGGTTTTAACAATCAAGAACAATTGATCAGATAGAGGTCTTTTTTTTCCCAAAGAAAGAGTGAGAGAAGACTGAGGGTGTTAACATTAGAATGGGATTTTGTTAGGTAAATATAATGAAGAGGATTCCATTTCTGTGGTGTTCAATAGTAGGAACCATAAATATTTGATTTATTGAAAGCTACCTTATCAGGGTTTCAGGGAAAACCTCTTCACCCAGAGAGTGCTTTGCATGTGGAGCCTACTGTTGGACTTGTCACACTTGATATGAATAGATAGATGCATTTAAAGGGAAACTGGATAACTGCACGAAGGAGAAGTCAATGAAATAAACTGTGGAAGTGATCTTGTGTGGAGCAGAATTCCTGTTGTGTTGAATGGTCTGTTATGCATTCTGTGAAGGCAGCACGCTGATTCTCAATGAGTTGAAATATCTGTAACCTGTGCTGACACGTTAAGTGAAGTGAAGCTAACAGGGTTCTTGCTTAATGGCAGTGCCGACTACAAACTGTGTGGGCCAAGCAGGATCAATATGCAAGGCCGTTGTATCACGTCTGGCCTGTTGTAGTGTGGAGAAACAGCTATTTAAAGAATGGGGCAGGATAAAGCAGTTTCAAACATTGTTCCAGGTGGAATGATATTGCTGGGGACTGGGGAGAAATAATTCTCTTTCAAACATGTGTATTCGGTACTCCATCATTTACCACATCCCCATTACACCATGCAGTGTTAAGCGTGTTGTAGGGTTAACTCTGCCTCACGATAATTGGTGTCACTTTGTTTTCTGATGAGCAGAAATCAATATATCCATTTTGTGGAGCACAGTCTTATCATCTCTGAACTGTTCCCAGCCTGTTAACTTCACTACAGTGAACTCAATACCTGGCATGTGCTGTAACTTGTTTTTTTTTCCCCACCTCTGAAAGCCTGTGCCCTTTGACGGTGTGTTAAGGGAACTGGTCATGCAGTTTACTCTTCTTTTCTGCTCTTTTGATGCTCTCTCATACATCCCCACAGTTAGTGTGGGAGTTTTCTGTTGCCTTGCACTCCTAAAGGCCAATGGATGGGTTTAACTTTCAGAGGACCCAATGTTTTGATGAAATTACCTCATAAAACGGAGTAGGAGCTGAGAAAGATATTTTAAAAGTCTCCACAACTGGCCATTTATTGAATCATTCAGATCGTTGAACTCATGCTTGCTGTTTGAAAGAGGAATCCAGTTAGATTTGTTATGGGTCAGGCCAGACCCCCTCAAAATATTTTAAGAAGTTAGCCTAACCTTTCCTTCTTTTAAAAATAGATGAGAGTGGATATTCCAGGTGTGATGCAGCTGGTCAAACCACTCAGCTTTAAGAAAAGCAATTTATTTAAACACCACACTTAAAGTCATAGAGACTCGGTCTAACCTGTCCACGCCGACCAGATATCCCAACCCAATCTAGTCCCACCTGCCAGCACCCAGCCCATATCCCTCCAAACCCTTCCTATTCATATACTCATCCAAATGCCTCTTAAATGTTGCAATTGTACCAGCCTCCACCACTTCCTCTGGCAGCTCATTCTATACACGTACCACCCTCTGCGTGAAAAAGTTGCCTCTTAGGTCTCTTTTATATCTTTCACCCCTCACCCTAAACCTATGCCCTCTAGTTCTGGACTCCCCGACCACAGGGAAAAGACTTTGTCTATTTATCATATCCATCCCCCATATAATTTTGTAAATCTCTATAAGGTCACCCCTCAGCCTCCAACGCTCCAGGGAAAACAGCCCCAGCCTGTTCAGCCTCTCCCTGTAGCTCAAATCCTCCAACCCTGGCAACATCCTTGTAAATCTTTTCTGAACCCTTTCACATTGCACAACATCTTTCCGATAGGAAGGAGACCAGAATTGCACGCAATATTCCAACAGTGACCTAACCAATATCCTGTACAGCCGCAACATGACCTCCCAACTCCTGTACTCAATACTCTGACCAATAAAGGAAAGCATACCAAACGCCGCCTTCACTATCCTATCTACCTGCGACTCCACTTTCAAGGAGCTATGAACCTGCGCTCCAAGGTCTCTTTGTTCAGCAACACTCCCTAGGACCTTACCATTAAGTGTATAAGTCCTGCTAAGATTTGCTTTCCCAAAATGCAGCACCTCGCATTTATCTGAATTAAACTCCATCTGCCACTTCTCAGCCCATTGGCCCATCTGGCCCAGATCCTGTTGTAATCTGAGGTAACCCTCTTCACTGTCCACTTCATCTCCAATTTCAGTGTTATCTGCAAACTTACTAACTGTACCTCTTATGCTCGCGTCCAAATCATTTATGTAAATGACAAAAAGTAGAGGACCCAGCACCAATTCTTGTGGCACTCCACTGGTCTCAGGCCTCCAGCCTGAAAAATAACCCTCCATCACCACCCTCTGTCTTCTACCTTTTGAGCAAGTTCTGCATCCAAATGGCTAGTTCTCCCTGTATTCCATGAGATCTAACCTTGCTAATCAGTCTCCCATGGGAAATCTTGTCGAACGCCTTACTGAAGTCCATGTATATCATAACAGCCACTCTGCCCTCATTGATCCTCTTTGTTACTTCTTCAAAAAACTCAATTAAGTTTGTGAAACATGATTTCCCACGCACAAAGCCATGTTGACTATCCCTAATCAGTCCTTGCCTTTCCAAATACATGTACACCCTGTCCCTCAGGATTTCCTCCAACAACTTGCTCATCACCGAGGTCAGGCTCACTGGTCCATCGTTCCCTGGCTTGTCTTTACCACCCTTTTTAAACAGTGGCACCACATTAGCCAACCTCCAGTCTTCCGGCACCTCACCTGTGACTATCGATGATACAAATATCTCAGCAAGAGGCCCAGCAATCACTTCTCTGGCTTCCCACAGAGTTCTAGGGTACACCTGATCAGATCCTGGGGATTTATCCACCTTTATGCATTTCAAGACATCCAGCACTTCCTCCTCTGTAATCTGGACATTTTGCAAGATGTCACCATCTATTTCCCTACAGTCTATATCTTCCATATCCTTTTCCACAGTAAATACTGATGCAAAATATTCATTTAGTATCTTCCCCCATCTTCTGTGGCTCCACACAAAGGCCACCTTGCTGATCTTTGAGGGGTCCCATTCTCTCCCTAGTTACCCTTTTGTCCTTGATATATTTGTAAAAACCACTAAAGAAAGCAGAATTTAGAATAACTTAACTTTTGGAAAACCTAACTGACCCAATACAGCATCTTGACTCATTAACTGTTCCATTATAGTAACATCCCATAAACACACCCCTTGGCAAAAAGATAAATTCATACACCGACTCTTACAGACAGGAGAGAACAGTTTCCAGAAATAGATTTCAGAAGGAAGTCAGAGGAATTCTTTTCTGAAGCTTGCAACTCCCCTTGACACTCACATCTCATGACTGCTACAAGTAAAACAAGCTAAAAAAATCCTGAACTGGAAGAATTGGCCGACTCCCCTTCCATTGTAAACTAGATGCTTTGGCACCTCTGCCTTTGCAACCTCTCTTCAAAAACAAAACCAAGGACAAAATAACCTTTTTGAAGTCACAAAATGTTGTCACAGTATTTCATTCTTGCTCTTTTATCCATAGCCCTGGAATAGTTTCCTTTTCCTGAGTACTCAAAAATAAAATCCTTTTTGACTGCTACTATACAATTTGCTTCAGGCCCCCTACAGGTAGTGCAGTCCTGGTCACCATAACTTGCGCTTTTCAAAAAAAAACTCCTCGTTTCCCTCCTCTGGCTTCTTTCACCACGATCGAGATCTGGTTGCCGGTGACAAATTTCACCGTATCTATCCAGTCAAGCTCCCTGATCATTTTGAGCACCCCTATTCAATCTTTCCTTAATTTTCTTTCTTTGAATTGTTCTCCAGCCTGTTACCCTTGGATTAAAATCACTGTCGCAACAAATGAGCCAGGAGTTTTTACCACAACATGTTCTGATGGATGTGTTAATGATTTTTGTTCTTAAGTAGCAACTGACTAAAGGTCAATTGATGCTGTACTGCGTGCTGCAGGGAAGAGGGAAGTGTGAGATCCCTCGAGAGGTATGTGAGCTGACTGCTGAGGTAGATCCTGTGCCTGACAGCACTGATTTCCTTAGCTTGCTTCATATCGATCCAGTCTAGATCAACAGCCAATTGAATGATGTAATTGGTCATAAATGGTAACAATTAATTAAAGTTAAACAGAAAATTCTCAGGCCCAGAGAAATAGCTTGACATTCCAGCTCTGACTGACCCTCTGCAAAGGTCACAGGATTGTTTCCAGCTTTGGTGGCAAAGATCACAAAAGGGTATCTCAAGATCATCTGCTCTGGGTCAAGTTGAGTCATTTTAGAAGCAGCGAGTAAAGAATTTGGATTTATCTATCTCCCAATCTCACTAAAGTTGTCTCTTGCCCCTCTCACAACAAAAGGTAATAGCAGTAGCTTGCGAGTAAGTAGCTCATTTAGGAAAACGTTGAGACAAAGTTTGACACTGAACCGAGGACGGAGTTGTGGGAGTACCAAGGACCATGAAAAGAGGAAAGTCGGAAGGAAGTTGAGGAAGCAGTGTAAGAGATCCCCAAGGAAACAGTGACCATAACATTTAGCATTCAGTTTGAGAATGAGAATATTGGATTAGAAACAACTGTGCCAAAGGTAATTACATAATGATAAGATCAGAGTTGGCTGAGGAGGACAGAGGAACAAGTTTAGCAGAAAAGGCAGTTGATGAACAAAAGCAGACGATAAGAAAACAAAAGACATTCCAGGGAGGAAGGAGGATTTTAGGAAGGAGATAAACTGACCAAAGGACATTAATTCAGTATCAAATTGAAAGAAAAATTATACAATGTAGCAAAGATTAGAGATAAATCCGAGGAATGTGAAATATTTAAAGGCTAACAAAAAATTACCAACAATAATTAAGAGTGAAAAAAAAACAGTGCAAACTAAAATAATGACTGATGGTAGGAGCTTCTTTAAATATACAACAAGGAAAAGAAAGGACAAAGAAAACAGGCTCCTGACAGAGCAAGGTTAAGGAAATAATCGATAGCCAGGAAGTGTCAGAGGATTTGTAAAAGATCCTTTGCATCAATCTCTACCATAAAGGGCAGTAATAGCATTCCAAAGATGCTAAATGTTCAAGTGGCCTGAGTGGGGAGGAAGTAAATAGTTAATTATCATTAAAGAAAATTAATGGGGCTGAAGGCCTATAAATCCCTGGACCTGATGGGATGTGCCTAGGATATTAAAAGAAGCAGTTACAGAGATAGTGGATGTACTGGTAAGGTACCACACATTGGGCACCTTAATAAGATGATGTTGCGGGTAATCTGTTAGGAGAAAGTAAGGAATGCAGATGCTGGAGATCAGAGTCAAGAGTGTGGTGCTGGAAAAGCACAGCCGGTCAGACAACCTCCAAGGAGCAGGAAAGTCGACATTTTGGGCGTAAGCCCTTCATCAGGAAGGGCTACTAGCATTGGTAGAGGGCTAGTAGAGGTCCCAGAGTTGGGACAAAGAAGACATTTACAAAATGGCAATCTGTGACTAGTGGAGTGCTCCAGGGAACCATGCTGAGGCCACAGTTAGGTACAACATTTATTAATGACTTGGATGAAGGATGCAAATGTACTATGGTTAATTTTGTGAATGGCACAAAAATGGGAGGGTAAGGAGTGAGGATGACACAAGGAGTCTGCAGACGGATGTAGACAGATTGAGAGGGGCAGAAGCTTGATGGACTGTTACGTGGGAAAATGTGAGGCTGTGAACTTTGGCAGAAAGAATAGAGGAGCTGAATATTATTTAAGTGGAAGAAGATTGCTGAAAACTGCAGCACAGAGCTTTGAGGATCCTTGTGCATGAGTCACAAAAAGCTAGCACCCACGTTCCATTTGCCTTCCATATTACATGCTGAATGTTGGTCTTCATACTCAAAGGGAATGGAGTATGAAAATAGAGAAGTCGTGCTAGAACTACACAAGGTACTAGGCGCGCTGCATTTATAATACTCTGAACAGTTTTGGTTCCCTTATCTAAACAAAGATGTCCTGTCATTGGAGACTGTCCCCAGAAGGTTCTCTCAATTGATTCTGGGTATAGATAGCTTTTCTTATGAGCAGTGGCTGTGTTGGTTGAGGTTGTACTCTGTGGAGTTTAGAAGAATGCAAATTGACTTTATATTGCAACACAAGATTCTTGGGATGCTTGATGGGGTAGATATGGCAAGGTTGTTTCCCTTGTGGGAGAGTCTGTGATCAGAAGGCATAATCTCAGTATGAGCATGGCCCATTTAAGTCAGAGGTGAGTTGTTTAGTGTGGTGAATCTTTAGCAGAGGGCTGTGGAGACTGGGTCATTAGGTCTACCTAAGGTTGTGAGATTTTGTTTTGAATTAGTAAGGGAATCGATGCTTATGGAGAAAAGGCAGGGTAATGAAGTTGAAGATCAGTTGTGACCTCATTAAATGGCAAACTAGAGTTATTGGGCCAGTGGCCTAATGATGCTTCTGTGTTTTATGGTATTATTAAGTGCACACCTTGGGCCTAAACTTGTGAAGGAATACTTTTCAAGTTTGGGATGAAGCTTGTAGCATTAGCAGACGCAGGGGACCAGAGTCTTTTTTTTGGGGGTGGGGATGGTAGGGTGTTGGTTGTGAGGACCAGAAGTGGGTTAGAGAAGGCAGAGTTTTTGAGGTTTTTTTTCAGAGCTAGAGGATGCTACAGGGAAAGGAGGAGACTTGCATCAGACCCTAGGGATTATGAAGCTCCCTTGATAGTTGGTCGTCTGAGTCTGAAGGTTCTCTGGGAGTAGTTCAACCGCACACACAATCCATATGTTGGAGAAAACTCCCAGGGTATAGTCAGGCTTTTCCTCCATGTTGCCTGTCCGCCTGTGTACTGTGTAGGAAATTAAACCGACCACGCCAAGGTTAGGAAGCTGGGGTGTTGATGGAAACTTGATCTGGGTCTGATATTTTCCTAAGAACTAGAAGCATTCAGTTCAAAGGGAGCATTAGGTAGGAGTATGGTTTTTTTTTTGGGAGAGAAGGAGAGAGCTCAGGAGTGATACTGGTTGGGGCAGGTGAGTCTCAAGTCGGCTTTTTGGATCACGTATTTCTTTCTGTTCATGTAGTTTGAGATTAAAAGGTGTCCTGTGAGAGGTCAGGCTGGAGTGTTGGGCTTTCTATAACAACAGTTACCAGGTATGGTCTGCCCCCTGCAGGCCAGTTAGAATATCCCAGCTGCTGGCTGAGACATTGGCATTTCCTGTTGGCTCCCTTCAAGTCTGCAGTGTATTTTACAAGATGTTCTTGTTCTGACTTGGCTTGGTGATTGTAATTATAAAGTAAATCTCCTGGTTAAATATACTGCAAATTCAGTACCTACTGATGAAGATCAAACCCTCAATCCTGTCTGGATCCTCATCACTTTCAGCCAGGAATTAGTCTCAGAGCTGGCAGAAAAACTGTGCAAAGTCCAAAAACCTTGTACTTAATATAAAGAACCTCACAGTGAGTGAAGAAGCTGTCACCTGACTCTGGGATTCACAAGGTGTTTGTATAACACCTGAGCAGCCCATGCGATGAGACAATATCTTAGCAGTGAGTTGGAGGCAGGAATGATGCACACGTTCTGGTCTATTACCCAAACAGAGACATGGGATTTGGACTGTCGGCTTTCCAGTCCATTCCTACACAATTATATAATGGGGTGGGCGGGGGCATCCACTCTTCAAAAGGAAGTGTTCTGCGTCTATGTGAAACAAACAGGGAAGCGAGACTGAGGGCTCATGATTGTCCCTGACTGCTGCATAGTCTTGCTTTGAATGCTTTTATAAACTCTTCAAAGCAATCTATTGTGTGTATTTCTGGAATTCTGGCAGTGCAGGTACACAATGTGTTGAATTAGCTTATCTGTATCCTGTTCTGCTGGAGTTGCACAAAACGATTGCTGTGCAACCTGAACTCTAAAAGATATTTTGGACCTTGCTTGATTAAGTTGGGTAACTGCCATGTTACAAGTAGTGGCTCGGAATAAAATGGTTATGACTGTGTCCTTTTGAGAGCTGGCACTGTTTATGTTGTTTTAATAACATGCCAGCTGACCCTGGAAGGTTTGATTAGTGATTACAATAAGGCTCGAATTCTGTGTATTTGTCATTTTGAAGCAGAAACTTGGCATGGTCTCTTTTGAGGATGTAAAGAGTTTGACAAAGTTTGGAACAGTGGCTTCGTTGTACTCGGGTCAGTGTGATGTTTTGTTTGTTTATGCAGACTGGCAGCAAGCCCAACCGTTCTGTCCTTCGATTCCTTGGTTCTAAGGGGTCACTTTTGTCTTTAAGTTTAGATTAATGGAATAAGTGACCTATGCATCCATGTTCTGCTGGCTGTGACAAGTTGCAGTAGTCTAGGCCTCCAATTCATCGTATTGTGCACACTGCCTATTCCAAAGTCAGCACACCAACACCAAGATCATTATTGACTGCTGGTAAACAGAGCCACAGAATAGTCCTCAACATCTGGAGAATGGGACAACAATAAATCCTGAGTGACCAGAGATAATAGGAAGTTTTTACCTGCACAACATAACACTTCTAAGGAATAAAATATCCTAAGTTAAGCTGGTACAATTGCAACATTTAAAAGGCATTTGGATGGGTTTATGAATAGGAAAGGTTTGGAGGAATATGGGCCAGGTGCTGGCAGGTGGGACTAGATTGGGTTGGGATATCTGGTCGGCATGGACGGGTTGGACTGAAGAGTCTGTTTCCATGCTATACGTCTCTATGACTCTAAGTCTCACGTACTTCTAATTGGACTGAAGTTGGAAGGCTCGTTAAGATGGGGGCTGATGCCACAGACTCTCTTGTGCTAACCTGTTACCTGCATTCGATATTTAACAAAGGTTAAGTTTCAACATGTTACTTTCCTCTCTGAGGAGCTTGTAGGAAAGGGACAGATTTACTAGAGATCTCTTGTTCTATTTGTCAAAAAAAATTGAATACAAATTGTTTTTTGCATCTCGTGAAGAATTAAATGTGATGCAGCAACTGTACTGAAATTGTTCAACTCACTGGTTCAACTTGAGTTTTGAGCATGGCAGAATGCAAAGTCACATATCCACAGATGCTAGCCTCCTGCAAGCAAATCCTCTTAATAAATCTCTAATTCTCTAAACGCCTCGCTTATTTATGAACATGGGTGCAGCAAACAGCTTTATGGTTAGTTTTTCTTTAATTAAACTGGAAGTTATCTGGCGAATATTTCATTTTCAATGGGAAAAGATACCAAACTACAAATAAGATGCAGAATGAATAGAGGACTAGACAGGTTAATCCCATACTTTAGAAAACTCACAAATAGTACGGAGGCAATCGCCTAGTGATATTATCGCTGGACTGTTAATCCAGAGAACCACATAATATTCTGGGGACTTGGGTTTGAACTCTGCCATAGCAAATGGCAGAACTTGAGTTCAATGAATATCTGTAATTAAGAGTTGAATGATGACCATTGCCGATTGTTGGAAAAGCCCAAAGGTTCACTGATGTTGTTTAGGGAAATGACTCCAGACCCACAGCAATGTGGTTGACTTTTAACTGCCCTCTGAGCAATAAAGGCTGCCTAACCAGCGGCACCCTCATCCTGTGAATGAATAAATGAAATTTAATAAACTTGGGCTGACAGTATATGAATGATGGACTTTAAAATGCAGAATGCAATAAACCTTTCATTTTTATTACGTCAGTTAAGAATACCTGTGTTTTGCAATGTAATTATTCATGATCATAAATTATTTTATGCTTTTCTTAGTTCAATTATGAATTATATTACTTCTTTAATTTGCATTGTCATCTCAATTCAACACCTAGGCCTATGATGATTTTCTAATAAGCCAATTGTCTAAAACCTGTTTCTCTCTTTTTCTCCATCCTTTTACCAGGTGTACTGGTGGTGAATGTGACTTGGCGGAACAAAACTTATGTTGGAACGCTTCTGGATTGCACAAGACATGACTGGGCACCCCCAAGGTGAGCAAAGGGATAAGGCTGTGGAGGTAAAGGAAATTTGTGGTGAGAGAATATTGGAATAGTAAATACCTGAATGACCCGTAACACCCTGGTGACCACTGTTGTACATAGACCATTCACAGGCCACCGATTCCTACATAACACGCCCAGAGACTGTAGACACCCCGCCAACATTAAAGACATCTCGGAGATGACGACCAGACTACTCCGGCCCCTAGGCATCATGGTAGCCCACAAACCCACCACCACACTGAAACAGCTGCTGATGAATTTAAAGGACCCTGTACCAACAATCAGCAGAGCGAACATCATATACAAAATACCCTGCAAGGACTGCAACAAACATTACATTGGACAATAGGCAGGACACAAGCCACCAGGATACATGAGCAGCAACTAACCACCAAAAGACATGACCAACTTTCACTAGTATACACACACACAGACGAAAAGGGACTCCAGTTGACTGGAACAATTATGTCCATCTCGGGGCAGTTTAAACAAAGACATGCACGGGAATTCCCTGAGGCCTGGCAATCAAACAGAAACCCCATTAACAAGCATATGGATTTGGACCCCGTTTACTAGCCTCTTAGAAAAAGAACCGGAAATGGTATCACCCACCACAACAGACCAAGACAGATAAATGGCAAGCAAGAACAGAACACCAGCACCTCATCTGAGGCTCTCTGATGATGTTACCTGCCATGGTGATGATACGTCTGAGAACAAATCTACCAGCTCAGCGAGCAAACTTACAACCTGAGCTACAAATCTTCTCCAATTTCCCATAGACAGTCCGTTTCCTTGTCTGGTTACAGGCCTAGTCTCAACAAAATAGGTGCAATGAGAGATGTTTGTGGTGCTGAATGATCCACAGTCCCCCCCGCTAATGCCATCTAACTGTTCCTTTAACTGTCCTGGTGTTTGCCTCTGTTTTCCTGTCATGTGTTTGAACATCTTGTATTGGCTCAGGATCCTTTGTGCTCTCATCACCCCTCACTACAGTTGTTCAAACTTCTGACAGCAGTTATACTATCTCTGATGATCCAGGCATGTTTTTAATGCTTTAAGTTTTGTTTTGAATTGTCAAATAGCTAGAACAAGGCAATATAATTGTTGTAAAGTCCAGATTCATGCCAATATTTTTATTAGATACTTAAAATAACTTTGATGTAAGAAGGGTGGACTTTTCAGTCAATAAATGTATTGGGAAATTTGCTGGGCTGTTCTAATTAGCTTGGGAACAGTGAATATTGCCATGTTGTCCCTTTCAGTACCTCACTTTAATCTTTAATTGGCTTAATTCTGTGAATTTGTATGCAAGTTAGATTGTAACACACTGTAACACAGCCAGCATGGAAATTGTCCGAACGTTGAAGAGTTTTGCATTAATACAAGGGCATGGTGCCAGTCGAATTCAACAAAATATGATTGGAAATGACTTTCACCTGCACTCCTTTCTCCCAAATGCTTCTGATCCCACCTGGTTTGATGTGGGACAGTGTTGTGCAGAAACCAGATTTTCCCCTGCATCAACTGAGGTTGATCAGGACAATTGTAGTGAGCCGTCCATGCCAACATTTTTTCACGAGTCACCTTGATACCCCAGCTAAGCACAAACCTCACTAAAGTAGATTATTGGAAGGCATCCACAGAGTCATGCAGCACAGAAACAAACACTTCAGTCCAACTCATCCATGCCAACCAAGTTTCCCAAACTAAATTCATTCCACTTGCCTGCATTTGGCCCATATCCTTTAAACCTTTCCTATTTATGTACCCATCCAAATGTCTTTTAAAAATAACTGTACTTGCACCTACCACTTCCTCTGGCAGTTCATTCCACACACAAACCACCCTGTTTGTGAAAGTGTTGCCCCTCAGGTCCCTTTCAAATCTTTCTCCTAAAAAATATGCCCCCTACTTTTGAGCTGCCCCACCCTAGGCAACTGACCGTTACTATTCATCTTATCTATGCCCTTCATGATTTTATAAATGTCTATAAGGTCCAACTCAACCTTGTATACTTTGGTGATAAAAGTCCCAGTCTATCCTGATAAATGTTTTCTGAACCCTCTATTTAATAATATCCTTTCGAGAGCAGGGCAACCAGAACTGTACACAGTTCTCCAAACGTGGTCTCACCAATAATGTCCCAACTCCTAAACTCAGTAGTCTAAGCAATGAAGGCGAGCATGCTAAACATGTTCTTAACCACCCTGTCTACATGTGATGCAACTTCCAAAGAACTATATGCCTGAACTCCTTGGTTTCTTTGCTTGACAGTGCTACCCAGGGCTCTGCCATTAACTGTATAAGTCTTACCCTTGTTTGTTTTTCCAAAATGCAATACCTCACATTTATATCCAAATTAAACTCCATCTGCCACTGCTCAGCCCATTGGCCTGATTGATCAAGATTCCTTTATAATCTTCACTGCTGACAATGCCACCAATTTTAGTGTCATCTGCAAACCTCGTAACCATGTCTCCTAAATTCTCATCCAAATTGTTTATATAAATTACAAACAAAAGTGGACCCAACACCAACCTCTGCAGAACACCATTGGTTACAGGCCTCCAGTTCACCACCAACTGTCAAGCCAATTTAATATCCATTTGGCAAGCTTTCCCTGAATCCATGTGATCTAACTTCACTAATTAGTTTACCGTATGGAACCTTGTCAAAGGCTTAGTCCATGTAGAAAATGTCTACTGCTCTGTCCTCCTCAATCTTTTTGGTTATGTCCTCACTCAAGTTAGTGAGACATGACTTCCCATGCACAAAGCCATGCTGACTATCCCTAATCAGACCTTGCCTCCCCAAATGTATGTAATTCTTATCTCACAGAATCTCCTCCATGAACTTACCTACCATGAATGCCAAACTCTCACATCTAACCTCACCCAAGGCTGCAAATGATGCAAATATCTCTCTTAGGTCTCCAGCAATTTCTTCCCTAACTTCTCACAATGCCCTGGGATATATTTGATCAGATCCTGGAGATTTATCCACCTTGGATCTTTAAGACATGCAGTGCTTCCTTTTACTTAATGTGGACTGTTTTCAAGGCCTCTGTATTTATTTTCCCAAGTTGCCTAACCTCCATTTCTTACTCTACAGTAGAAACTGATGTAAAATATTTGTTTATTATCTCTCATCTCCTGCGGTTCTACACACAGACAACCTCATTGATCTTTAAGGGGCCCTATTTTCTCCTAGTTACTTTTTCGCTCTTCATGTATTTGTAGAATCTCTTTGGATTATCTTTAGCCTTGGAAGATAAGGTTATCTCATATTCCCTTTTTGCCCTCCTGATTTCCTTGCATCCCTTCTACTCTTCAAGAGATTCACTTGATCGCCATTGTCTCTACCAAAATGACTCCTTAGCCTTGATCAGAGCCTCAATATTTTTATTCATCCATTGTTCCCTATTCTTAGCAAACTTACTTTTCACTCTTACAGGCACATAATGCCTCTGAACTCCCATGATCTCACTTTTGAAAGCGTCCCAGTTGTGAGTCATCCCTTTACCTGAGAACAGTTTACTCCAATTAACTCTCTTCATACCATCAAAAATTTGAAAAACATCCAAAAGCATTTGTAAACCCCTTTCCTAATAGAATCCCTACAGTGTGGAAATAGGCAACTTTGGCCCAACAAATCCACACTGACCCTCCGAAGAGTATCCCACCCAGATCCATTCCCCCACCTTATGACTGTGCAGTTTCCCTGAATAATGCACCTAACCTACACATCCCCGAACACCATGGACAATTTAGCGTGGCCAGTTCACCCTAACCTGCACATCTGTGGGAGGAAACCAGAGCACCCTGAGAATGTGCAAACTCCACACAGACAGTCACCAGAGGCCAGAATTGAACCTGGGTCCCTGGCGCTGTGAGTCGGCAGTGCTAATCACTGAGCCACCAAACTACCCTTAATTGATTTTCGTCCTTTTCCATTTAACTCTGTGAAACAGCCTGAAGACCTTGACTCTTTTTTTCAGAAAGCTTACCAAAGGAAAAACCTCCTGCAGTAAAAGCTATATCTGCGTTCACTCTTTAACTCAGCATTGTCCTTTCCACTGTGTTTTGAATGTACTTAATATCTTAGAATGTATTGATGAATGAATTTATTATCCTCACTTTCTTATGTAGTGATTGGGTTTCATAAGTAGAACTGCTCTTTATTAGTGCCGACCCTTTCATTATCCCTTAAACTTGGTTGTGAACATTCTTTAAATGAGAAATCCTACAGTGTTCTCTTGTTTAGCTCACTGTGGTCGTTGATTGTTATGTGCCTTCTCTAGATTTTGTGAATCACCGACGAGTGACCTTGAAATGAGAGGAAACAATCGAGGTAGGGGGAAGCGGACCCGCCCTACTACAAATGCCCCAGTGATTGAGGCCACCACTGTGCCAGATAACAAGGTAGTCACCAAAACCCGGGCATGCACGAGTAGCAAGGGGCGTCGGGGCAGCCAGAACTCCTCGGACAGACGTACCCCAACAAACACAGTCGAGGACGTCAAGGCCAGCCCTTCAGCTGGAAACAAAAGGAAAAACAAGCCTGCTCCAGACTTGGACGTAACCTCGAGTTCTGAGGACTCAAAAGGAGGGAAGAGGATGCGTTCAAACTCACGCGGAACTGCAACCCCGACTCCGGTTACAGGGATGAAAAGCGAGCCGCCTGTGCCCGAGCATAACTGTCCGTCACCCGTTCTCATTGATTGTCCGCACCCTAACTGCAACAAGAAATACAAGCACATTAATGGCCTCCGCTATCACCAGGCCCATGCGCATACAGACAGTGACGGGAAACTTGAAGGAGATATCGACAGCGAGGAGAAGAACTCCGATGGTGAGGACTGCACCCAACACCCATCGCTGAGCCAGGATTCCAGCAGCTGCAATGGCTCTTCCAGCTCTCACACATTCTGCCAGGCAAAGGGCTCCATGTCCCCTGCTCGCTCAGTCACACCCAAAGGCAGGAGAGAAGGCAGCATGGAAGCTCATAGTCCTTCCCCTGCTGCAAAGCTCATTGCTGGGAAGGGCTCTAGTAAAAAGAAAGTCTCTTCAGAGGCTGATACTGAGCCTGGTGGGATGTATAATATTGAGTGTTCGGAAGAAGGGCCTCCAGTGGCCAGCCCAAGTGATGATACAGGCAATGACGGAGACGATTCAAGCGAAAAGAAGTCGGTCTTGGAAAAGGATAAAGCCAAGAAGTCCAGCAGTTTGAAATCCGAGAAGCTTCCACTCAAAACCAAATCAGCCAGGCCCATTGTCCCTGCCATGCCTGCGCAGATGTACAGCTTTCCCACTACTGGGTTTACTGCATCTGGCCCAGGGCCTGCTCAGAGCCTGGCCACCACTGTGGTCCAAGCGATGTCCAAGAGCCCCCCACTCAAAGCCATTCAACCCAAGCCAACTGTCATGGGGGAGCCGTCAACAGTCAACCCAGCTCTCACCCCCTTAAAAGAGAAGAAGAAAAAAGAAAAGAAGAAGAAGGATGCCAAGGAAGCAGCAAGTCCCAAGCCACTGGGGAAAGGAGGAAAGCCTGAGGATGGCAAAAGCCCCTTCCGGGATTCCTCCGCAGATGCTGCTCCCAAAGGTGAGGGCCTCCTAAATGGTTCTTCTGAGTCACATGAGAGTCGCTTGGCAAGTATCAAAGCCGAAGCGGACAAAATCTACAGCTTCACCGACAATGCCCCGAGTCCCTCCATTGGCACAGCCAGCAGGCTAGAAGGCAGCAGCTTGGTAACACCCATCACTCCCTTACACGTGGTGACACAGAATGGAGCCGACAGTTCTTCAGTCAAGACCAATAGCCCAGCTTACTCTGACATCTCGGACGCAGGAGAAGATGGAGAGGGGAAGGGAGAAGGTGCCAAAGTCAAAACAACATCTCCAGACCAAATGGCGAAGGAAAGTGCCAAGAAAGCATTATTTTCCTCCTCATCGTCGACCTCCTCTTCTTCTTCATCCTCTTCTTCAAGAACTCAGCCACCTTTAAGTAAGGAAACTCACTCTCCTTACTACCAAGGTTATGAAGCCTACTACTCTCCAAACTACCCCCACTCGAGCCCTGGGGGTGCCAGTAGTGGTTCAGGAGCAGTCAGTCATTCGGTCAAAATCAAGAAGGAAGTAGAGGAGGAGGGTGCAGAGGTGAGGGTCAAAGTTGAAAATGCAGACGATAAAAAGATTGACATGGGCACTACAAGTCACCATCCTTCAGTGATCCAGCAAAGGCCCCAAATGTACATGCAGCCTCTCTATTACGGCCAGTATGCATATATGCCTCAGTATGGGTACAGTGAGCAGGGATACCACAGTCATGTAATGAGCACAAATCCAGCATACAGGCAGCAATATGAAAAACTCTGTGAGGAACAACACAAGCAGAGGCAAGAGCAGAATCGTGGGAAACACAACACCAATGACACCGAGAAGAAGCAAGAGCATAGCATTAAAGATCGAGACAGGGAGGAATGGAAACAGAAGTCTTCTGCCTCAGCCACACTGTCAAAAGCCCCGAGCCTGACAGACCTTGCAAAGCCGGTGCCCAACAAACCTAAGGACTCAACGGACTCCATGAAATATGCCATTATGGCAAAAGCAGACGATGTCTCCAAGGTGCAGTCTCAGCAAGCTGAGGGACTAAAGATGAAATTGACTGAGGGGAGCCACCTTGGCAGGGAGTTATGTGAAACCAAACCCAGTCTAGAGTCCAGCAAACACTCAGGAATGGATCCAACACTATGGTACAGACAGGTAAGAATCAAATTCTGAAATCATACAGCTTACAGGTTGTTCTACACTAACAGCCACCATCAATACCCTAGCCCCACCTATCCTCCACCCCAGATGAAGAATTAACAACAAAATTTCACTGCTATTTTTACATCAAAATGAATTGGAATCCATGCAAGTTAAACATGAACTAATAGTCAAATGATACATAAGTCGATAAATTTCACTTTAAAGTCTAAATATGAAAAAGATATATCTTACAAAGCCACAGAGACCTGCATCACTCCCCACAGACAAGTGCAGTTCCATCTTTCTCTAATATAATCTCTGATGCGTAGAATATCTCAAATTTCCACTCAATTGATTCCGTCTCTCAATCACATTCGTTACTAGCTGGATTCTTCCAAAGGTTTTTGGAGGTGGGCATCACCAGAATGGTATGCACCTGTACAATAACCTTAGCTAGGTTTGCAACAGCCTTAGTCACACAAATTGCTCTTCAATAAATCCCAGCAAATGGTCTGGTCAGCTCTGACAAAAACCAAAGCAGCAACACTACAATTGTCCAATTCCAGTTGGTGCTGTAACCATTCTTCAACATTCTGTCCAGTTTTACTGTGTTACACACATCATCTTCTCTTTCTGTCATCTGCAGATCTCTTAGCAGTCCTTTTTGAACATTTTAAAAAAAGAACCGTTACTTCCGTGTCCATTTTGAAGAAATTATGAATTTAACTTGCTGCATTGCTTCCAGCTCAAAAGTCATCATGAACTATTTCTTCACCTAACCTGACCGCAACACAATGGCATTGCCAGGCTTGATTTAAAGGCCAGTCATTCGTGAATTCTGTTCCAAATAGCATTGAATTAAAATGCAAACTAAACTGATGCAAATATAAGGAAAGAACTTGAATTAATGAATTGCCCATCACATCCTCAACATGGCCCAAAATTCTTGATGGCCAATAAATTATGTTTTGAAATGTGTTGCTATCTTGAAAGCAAACCTGAACTGATTTGCGCACAGCAAAGTGCCAAATTAAACTTACAAGATAAATGATCAGATAATCTACTTTTTTGTTGGTAATGATCACAGAGTTGCTCAGGACACACACAGCTTCTCTTTTTAAGAGAAGAACTATGACTTTCCTTTATGTCCATCTAAATAAACACACAAGGCCACATTTTAATGTATTGTTCAAAGTTTGGCTTCCGTGGACACTATAGCATTTCCATAACAATGCACTGCAATGTTAAATTATGGAGTGAAGTTTACTCCCACAATCTTTTGACTCAACAAAAACTGCAACATTTAATTTCTGTCGCACCACTAACATAATGAAATTTCCCAAAGCCAATTCACGGGAGCATTGTAAACAAAATATGACACGAAGCCATGGTACCGAATGAGAGAACCGGCAAACAATGCTTTGGAATAGTTCACTGTAGAGGCAACAAAGACGTGAATGAGGTTTTTGCAACAGATGACTTGAGGAAAGTTAGTGACAATTGGGCGATGTCGCAATGGGTTGAAATGGTGCAAAGGAGAAAATGGTGAATATTCACGTTGGTATGAACGTGAGGTCAGAAACGCATCTTAGGATCAAATATGACACCAAAGTTGTGAACATCATGGCTTAATCTTTGACTATCGCCAGGGAGATGGTTGGAATCGGTAGCTAGGAAGGAGCTGAAACCCATGGCTTCGGACATCCCATGCATTATTGGAGGAAAGTTTTGCTCATCCAGTAGTGGCTCTCTGGTGAGCAGACTGATCACTTTGCAGCAGTGAGGAGTTGAGAAAGTGGTGGTAGATTAAAACTAGGTTTTGTTGTAAAACCAATGATATGACCAAAGGGCAGCATCTAGATCAGGAACTGAGGTGTGAGGTGGCATGGATCAATCCTTAGTGGACACCAGAGGTTGTGGATGTTGGAGAAAAAAGGGGAACTATTGCGAGTGATTCTTTGGCTGCAGCTGGATGGAGAAGAATGGGACCACGGGAAAGCAGTCCCACTCCGCTGGAGAGCTGTTGGAGGGAAATAATGTGGTCAACTGTGTCAGAGACTGCAAGTGCTTCAAAAAGGATTAACCTTGACACAGTCTGCAGAATGTCACTTGTGACTTTGATGAGCTTTTCAGTACTATGGCAGGGCAGAAATGGATTGGTAAAATTCAAGCTTAAAGTTGCAGTAAAGGTATAAACAATTAGAGATTGATTGTGGTTTGCATGGACTGTGGTCTAAAGTGTTTTTTTGGGGAAATACAAACGTTGCAGGTATGAGTATTTCTAGCATTTACTGTATTTATCCAAATTCCAGCATCTTCCGTATTTTGCTTTCGTTCTAATGAAATTAAAGTTAAGTTAGTCCTCTTAAAGTTTGGGGAGAAGAACCATCAGAGCTAGTATTTTAGATCTGGTTAGTTAATGTCACCCTGGGTGCTGTATAACCCTGGTTTTAAAACTTAGGTCCACTCTTTTGCAATTTGGGGTGATAATTTTTCAATTTATTTGAAAAGGTAGTCCTCTCAAATTATATTCTGTGTTCCGTTGCATACTGTGAATGCCATAAAACTGAATTTCGAGTAGGACTTGCAAAAGTTGAGTCATCTAGAGTAATTTCTTTTTTAAAATCTCTTTCCCCCTCAAATAACTCCAGTTGGTAAATCAAGGCTGAAGTCCTTGAAATTATTAAGATTTCACAAAGTATTACTGTTGCTTTTTGTGTCAGGTGATTCCACCCTGGCAGTGATTGAGGGTCTAACAACCTCATTGTCCTTGAGCTAGACTGCGTCAAAATCAATTAAAGTTGGCAGACATGGATCCCTTTGAACTTGGTTGTGATAGCCAATGTTTGTTATACAGAACACGAGTCACTGGCTACATTAAGGGAAAAGGCAAAGCAGTCAGGGAATAGGCCAGGGAATTGGATAAATATCAGAAGCGAAAATATTTGAAGGCTACATTGGAAAGGTCAGAGAGTTGGAGCTAACTATATTGCTTTTGCAGGGAACTGGCTTCGTCACCATCGACCAAATATCCTTCCCCCATGTCATAAACTTTGAACAAATATATGAAAAATAAATTTCCATTATCTGTGAAGAAGATTATTGAAATACTTCAAAACTGATTCCAGAATGTTCTCAGAAGAACTGCATAAAGTGCAGCTGAAGACTGTTCTTTTTTTTTGGGCATGAGCATTGGCTCGAAACTATGGAATTTCTTTCACTCAGAATTCAAATATTTCATTCAGTTAAATAGACTTAGTGCCACTGGTTTAATAAAATTAAAAACTGACTCAGCATAAATTCAGATTATGGAGGTATACTTTAGACATTGCAAGCCCAGCAACATCTGGTGGAGAAATCAACGTTTCGGGTACAATCCTTCTTCAGGGGTGGGTGTAGGAGGAGCTACAGATAAAGGAGGGTGTAGGGTGGGGAGAGTAACACATTGTTAAGATAGTGATGGTGAACACAGCTGGTGGGTACGACCTGGTTGATCGATGTGAGGGATGAATCCTTTTGGTAGCTGGACGGAAGGGTCGGTAGGTGGCATGGAAGGGAGGAGGCGGGACTGGAAACGGAGTTGGGGGATGGGTGGGAAGGTTATTTGAAATTGGAGAACTCAAAGTGAAATCCTCCAGCTTGTAGGCTTCCCAGGTGGACAATAAAGTGTTGTTGCTCCAATTTGCAGTCTGATTCACCATGGCAGTGGAGGAGGCCAATGACGAACATGTTGGAGTGGGAGTGGGAGGGGGAATTGAAATGGGTGGTGACTGGGAGGTCAGGCTAGCCATGTTGGGCCTGGTGAAGATGCTTGGTGAAATGGTCACCTGGACCACATTGGCTCTCACTGATGTAGAGAAGACCACATTGAGGATGATATGTTGGATGCAGAGGTTGGTGAGGTGGGAAGTGAGGATAAGGGTAACCCTATCTTTATTATGTTTGGAGGAGGGTGGTGGTTCAGAGCAATGGAATGGGAAATGGAGGAGGTGCAGTGGAGGGCTATCATAACCCACTATTGTTGAACAATTCCCTTGTCAGTTTGTACACTAGTACTGTTCGCTAATTCTTCTGCCATTACATAGGTGGTTGCATCCTGCACCAAGGCTGAACTGAAGCGGTTCATCAACTTTGCTAACAACTTCCACACTGCCCTCAAATTCACTTGATCTATCTCAGACACCTCCCTCACCTTTCTTGACCTCTCTGTTTCCATCTCTGGAGACAATTTACACACCAACATTTACTGTAAATCACAGACTCCCATAGCTACCTGAACTACTACAACTCCCACCCTGTAGTCTGCAAAAACTCCATCCCATTTTCCCAGTTCCTCCATCTCCGTCACATCTGCTCTGATGTGGAGACACTCCCCTTCCAGATGTCCTCCTATTTCAAACAGCAGTTTTCCCCCCTCTGTCATCCAGACAGCCCTCCACCACACCTCACCCAGTCCCTGCTCCACTGCTGTAAAACACCACCTTGTTTACCTATAGCTCCCTTCTACCCCCACATCTAGTCCTGAAGAAGGGTTACTGCCTGAAATGACTTCTCCACTTCCTGACGCTGCCTGGCTTGCTGTGTTCTTATAGCCTCCGGCTTGACTGCATTGGATTCCAGCATCTGCAGTTTTTTTTTGTCTCTACTTTAAGCATAAGCTTAACATCTTCAGATTTTCAGTGTTGTAGCTACGATTCCACCTCCCCATTCCCCCCTCCGTTTCCAAGGAAAGTATATGACATAGATGGTTTGTGTCGTTTGAAATGCCCACTGATCTATCCATTTCTGTATTGAGAATGGTGCCATTCTACTATTACTTTAGCTAACACCTAGATGTCTCTCCATTAGGAATCATGTTTGAAATATTCAGGGCACACTCCTGTTGCTATCTGTTTTAACAATTGAATGAGAGAGCTTTGTATACGTTTTAAATGCAAGTTAGATGACATTGCCATAAGGTAGAATTTCACTTTGTCTCCTTCATCGAAATTGATAGCTGAACATTTTACATAGGTTGTTAACATTCTATACTGAATTTCTGCGTTAAACATAAAAACTAGGAGCAGGAGTAGGCCGACTGACCTCTCGAGACAGCTGATCTTTTCATGGACTCATTCCACTTACCCACCTGCTCACCATAATCCTTAATTCCTTTACTGTGTCTCTTTGCCTTAAAAACATTCAGTGAGATAGTCTCAGCTGCTTCACTGGGCGGGGAATTCCCCAGATTCACAACCCTTTGGGTGAAGAAGTACCTCCCTCAGTTCAGCCCGAAATCTGCTCTCCCTTATTTAGAAGTTGAACCCCCTAGTTCCACCCACCAGTGGAAATGAAAATCATGGAGATATGAACAGAAAATGCACACTTCTAATATAATGAATGTTTTTTGGAATTAAAACATTGTTGGTGCTAATTGCTTAATTAACTCTGCGATAGTGGCAAAGGGGTGATCCTTAACCATGGAGCCTTTCCTGATCCCAGTGACTGCAGGCTAATGCTGATGATATGTCGATGCCTGGACTGCTGAGGACTGCACTGGACTAATGCTGCGGTGCTTGCCTGGATGTCCTGGTGATGTTCATGGTCCTCATCCATGTTCCTTTGAAGTTGCAGAGCCACACACACACACACCTTGCAGAAGCAAACAGAATTAGAAGCAATGTCGATCCTGGCTAATGCATGAAAATTAGCTACTGAGGCGTGACAGTCACAGGAATGTTGACTGGCATCTGTAGAGCGTTAGAAACATTGCAGCGTGGAAAGCAGCCATTCACCAGCTGAATGAATGCACCAACCTTTCTAATCCCACCTGAGCATCAGAGTCCGATCCCGATTCCTTCTCAGTGAGGGGTTCTGTCTGAAACACTAAACTGGGCAGTCAACTCCAGACAGCCACCATCTGCGGGGTGAAAACTTTCGGGATATGGGTGTTGCTGCTAGGGAGCAATTATTGCCCCTTATTAATTACCCTGTTAATAGTCAGCTACATCGCTGTGGGTTTGGAGTTACATGTAGGTCAAAGCAAGTAAGGATGGCAATTTCCTTCCCTCAAGGATATTAGTGAACCAATTGGGTCTTTCCAACAATTGACAATGCATTCATGGTCGTCTCTTTAATTCTCTTTAATAGCCTCTTTTTATTGAATACAAATTCCATCATCTGCTGTGGCAGGATTCAAACCTTTGTCCCTCGAACATTCCCTTAGATTCTGGATTAATGATAATAACAATAAGGCCACTAGACTATCGCCCATCCTTACATCCCTGCTAAACCTTCTCCCTCGTAATTGACCTCTCCTAGTTTTCCATGTCCAATCTATCCAAACCTCTCATTATTTTACACACATCAATCAAACCTCCTCTGTCGAGCTATAACCAAATATCACTCTTGGGAGAGGGCAGTAATTTATTGGGAACACACGGTGAGTTACATTTGCTCTTTGGAACACAAAGGAAAGTTTCTCATCTATCGTTTTTAACATAAAATACGAGGAATATTGTTGAAAAAAATGAATCTACATATTGCTCATTCTTTGCCTCACATGTTGCAATATGGAGCAGCTTAAAGTTTGTCATCCTTCTATTGTGGGGGGAAGAGAAATTCACAACAATATTAATTTTAAGTGGTATTAGAACTGTTGATTTTTTTCAGACAGTTGCTGTGACAAGTCCCAGTGGGCAGCATGGTGGCACAGTGGTTAGCACTGCTGCCTCACAGTGCCGGAGACCCGGGTTCAATTCCCGCCTCAGGCGACTGACTGTGTGGAGTTTGCACGTTCTCCCCGTGTTTGCGTGGGTTTCCTCCCACAGTCCAAAGATGTGCCGGTCAGGTGAATTGGCCATGCTAAATTGCCCGTAGTGTTAGGTAAAGGGTCGATGTAGATGTAGGGGTATGGGTGGGTTACCCTTGGGCGGGGCAGTGTGGACTTGTTGGGCCAAAGGGCCTGTTTCCACACTGTAAGTAATCTAATCTTTTAGGTTAGACTGAACTTGCAAGAAGACATTAGATGGCAATAGAAGACATCTGTTGCAAACAATAAAATTTGACGAAGGGATGCATTGTCTGCAAAGTATAGTGGGCTGTCCCATACATGTCCCTGCCCATGTTTGTTTGCATTGACAGAGTCTCACTTATGCTTTAGTGAAGCTGCAGTGCATCTGTTTTGTCTGACAAACTTGGGCCGAGGAAGCACATGTTTTGGTGGGCAATTATAACACTGCTACCTGCTCAAAACAAGAACGATTGCTAATTGGCTGAAAGTCTGGCTTAGGATCAGAGGGGCAAACAACTAAGAGATCTGGTAAGAATTTTAATTTCCTGTGACAGAGAAGCTGACCTGTTCTGAGCGAGTTGTCAAGTTAATTATGAAATACAGTTTCCTGGACAGCAGCAGCTTCGGCATTGATGCAGCTCCCAGGAGCTCTTCTCCAAGCAAGTACTTAAAACAGTTTGTTTTAATGTGTGTTTGCTTGCTTGTCAGGTGAGAAGTGCATTGTCATGTGAAATGGAACCGGGGATCAATGTCCAAACAGCCATTGCCATGTCCTAGGAGGGTGGCATTGCATTTACTTTGCCCTGTCCTCAGACCTCTCCGACCTAAGATCAGAATAGTTTGAAGGGATGACTCTGAGAGCTCATGGGTCAAGTATTTATCCCAAAATGTTAAGTTTGTCCAGGGTGGCAGCAGGGGATGGCGGTCTTCATCTCCACAATGATGGCTTTTTACCTGAGCAAAAGGGAGGCTCTGGTTCAGTCAATGGTCTGTCTCCATTTTGTTTCTGTATAAAACAAAGTGGGCCAGTTCACCTTCTGGCTGTGTTAAGAGGGGAGGACCTTAGAGTTTCCCTTCAACACAGTTTTAAATTTACTGCTGCTACAACAGAAAGATCACTGATTTGACCCTCCATCTGGAGGGTAATGTCTGTAAGACCATAAGACATGGGAGCAGAAATTAGGCCATTCATCCCATTGAGTCTGCTCCTCCATTCAGTTATGGCTGATAAGGTTTTTCAACCCCATTTTCCTGCTTTCTCCCTGTAACCTTTTATCTCCTTGGCATTTAAATCCCTGTTTTAAATATACTCAGTACTCTGACCTCCACAGCCTTCTGTGGCAATGAATTCCAAAGATTCCGCACTCTCTGGCTGAAGGAGTTTCTTCTTCACTCTATTCTAAAAGGTCTTCCCCTTACTCTAAGGATGTGCTCCCTGCATCCTAATCTCCCCTGCCAACAGAAGTAGCTTCCCAACATCCACTCTGTCCAGGCCATTCAGTACTCTGTAAGTTTCAATCAAATCCCCCCCCCCCCACCACTTATCCTTCGAAACTCCATTGAATATAGTCGCGGAGTCCTCAAACATTCCTCATATGTTAAGCCTTTCATTCCTGGGATCAGTCTCGTGAACCTTCTCTGGCCAATACATCTTTCCTGCGGTATGGGGCCCAAAATTGCTCACAATACTCTAAGGCTCTGGTCAGAACACATTTATAAAGCCCGAGAAGAACATCCCTGCTTTTATATTCTAGTCCTCTTGAGATGAATGACAACATTACATTGGCCTTCCAAACTACCAACTCAATCTGCAAGTTTACCTTAAGAGAATCATGAACTAGGACTCCCAAGTTCTTTTGCACTTCAGACTTCTGAATTTTCTCCCCATTTAGAAAACAATCCATGCTTCTATTCTCTTCCTACTAAAGTGCATATCCTTACACTTCCACACATTGTATTTCACCCGCCATTTCTTTGCCTACTCTCCCAACCTGTTTAAATCTTTCTGCTCAGTATTACCTGCCCCTCTACCTATCTTGGTGTTACCTGCAAAACTAGCCAGAACGCCCTCAGTTCCTTCCTCCAGATCGTTCATGTTTATAGTGAAAAGTTGTGGTCCCAACACCGACCCTTGTGAAACACCACTTGTCTCCGGCTGCCATCCTGAGAAGGTCCCTTTTATACCCACTCTTTGCTATCTGTGAGACAGCCAAGCTTCTATCCACGCTAGTAGCTGGCCTCCAACACCATGGGTCCTTATCTTGCTCAGCAATCTCCTGTGCGGCACTTTATCAAAGGCCTTCTGGAAGTCCAGGTAGACAACATCCATTGGCTCTCCTTGGTCTAACCTACTTATTAACTCCTCAAAGAATTCTAACAGATTTGTCCAGCATGACCTCCCTTGATGAAACCATGCTGATTTTGCCCTATTTTACCATGCACTTCCAAGTATTTAGAAGGTGTCTGTTAGGTGGCAGTACGGATCCCAGAGTTTTTAACACAAGAAAATCTCTGATTACTATCCATAATTACAGTTTGAGGTGTCTATGACATCAGCTTAACTCAGATGGCCCCATAATTAGTTAGACAGCCAGTGTTCTCTGCTAGAGCATGCACTTGGAAAATAACTCTCCCCTCAACCTCAACATGTGTTTGTTCCAGGGATGTGAAGAGAACATTATTTATATTTTTTATAAGAGAGCACCTTGTCCATTACCATTTAAAGCACAACTTCCAGTACTCTTGGGAGAGTTGGCTGAAGCCCTTTCTAATCAGGTGGATCTTACAATTAAGCCACATGAGTAAATTCAGAAGAATAGGTTAGTCATTTCTTTATGAGGTCTGAAACGTGACTTCCCGCTAACCTTTTAAATGTTGTTTAATCTGTGTTTTCCTGCCAACTGCATGCTCCAGTCTTGGTTGGCTGATCTGTTGGATGATCTTACATCACTGAGTTCACAATGGATTGCACCTGTGGCCTCACTCAAAGTTCCCTTCCACATACAGAATTGCAATTCCCTGTGATATACAATGCTACAATTTTAAGAATCTTCCTGTAGATTGGGAAAATCAGATTGGTAGAAGTAGCCATGAAGAAGAACTCATAGAATGTTATTTAGAATAGTTGCCCAGAATAAGAAGTTGTGGATCCAACCAGGTATCAAACTATTTTGGAGCTGGTAATATTTGATGAGGCAGGTTTAATAAGTTATGTCGGACCAGAAGATTCCCCAGGAAATAGTGATCATAACAAGGTAGAATTTAGCTTTCGGTTTGAAAGGGAGAAAATTGAGTTGGAAACAACTGTGCTAACCTTAAATAAGGATAATTACAAAGGATTGAGGACAGAGCCAACTGGAGTGGACTGGGAAAGGGGTTTAGCAAGAAGGAAGGATTAGGAGCAATGGCAGACATATAAGAAAGGAGTTCATGACTCACCACAAAGATATATCCCAGTGAGGAGAAAGGATTCTAGGAATGGGATAAGCCAACCATTTTTAACTACGTAAGTTAAGGATAGCATCAAATTGAAAGAAAAAAAACATATATGTGACAAAGATTAATGAGCTAGAAAATTCAGAAACTTTTAAAACCAACCAAAAAATGACCGATATAGTAATAGAGGTAAAAGATAAATGTTTAAAGGTGAACCTGGACTTAATATCAAGACACGTACCAAGAGCTCCCTCCATGGTAAGGAGATAAGGAGGCCAAAACTATACACAAGTACCCAAGAATAGGTCTCACCCAAGAACTCTACAACTGCAGCAAGAAATCATTACTTGTCAGTCAAATCTCTTTACAATGAAGGCCAACATAATTTACCTTTCTAATTGATTGCTGAACTTACAAGCTAACTTTTATTTGAACAAGGATATCCAAATCCCTTTGGACACAGGCACTTCTAAGCCCCTTATCATTTAGTAAACATTGTACCTTTGTATTCTTTTGCAAGGTGAATAATTTCATACTTCCTTCCATTAGGTTCTATCTGCCATGTTCTAACTCATTCAATTAGTCTGTCCAAGACCTCCTGAAACTTCCTGACATCCTGCTCACAACTTACGTTTCCACCCAGGTCAGTTCATCAGCAAATTTGGAAATCTTGCAGGGAGGCAATGGCCTAGTGTTGTTATCACTAGACACTGTTCTGCACACCCGGGTTCGAATCCCACCATGGCGGATGGTGGAATTTGAATTTAAAAAAAAACTCTGGAATTAAGAATCTACTGATGACCATGAAGCCATTGTTGGATAAACCCGTCTGGTTCACTAATGTCCTTCAGGAAAGGAAATCTGCCATCTTCACCGAGTCTGGCCTACATCTGACTGCAGACTCACAGCAATGTGATTGACTGTCAGTTGCCCTCTGAAATGGCCTGGCAAGCCATTCAGTGTACCAGTCACTACAAAGTTTCTAAAGAAATGAAACCAGATGGATCATTGGCATCGAGCTAGGCACCTGAAAAGGAAACCACCTGGTTACTGCATATTGCCCTCTCTCGGCTGATGAATCAGTTCTCCTCAATGTTGAACAACACTTGGAGGAAGCACTGGAGGTGGTAAAATCTACTCTGGGCAGAGGATTTCAATATCCATAAGACCATAAGACATAGGAGTGGAAGTAAGGCCATTCGGCCCATCGAATCCACTCCGCCATTCGATCATGGCTGCTGGGCACTTCAACTCCACTTACCTGCATTCTCCCCATAGCCCTTAATTCCCCGAGACAACAAGAATCTATCAAACACTGCCTTGAAGACATTTAGCGTCCCGGCCTCCACTGCACTCTGCGGCAATGAATTCCACAGGCCCACCACTCTCTGGGTGAAGAAATGTCTCCGCATTTGACCCCCTCTAATTCTAAGGCTGTGTCCACGGGTCCTAGCCTCCTCACCTAACGGAAACAATTTCCTAGCATCCACCCTTTCCAAGCCATGTATTATCTTGTACGTCTCTATTAAGTCTCCCCTTAATCTTCTAAACTCCAATGAATACAATCCCAAGATCCTCAGCCGTTCCTCATATGTTAGGCCTACCATTCCAGGGATCATCCGTGTGAATCTCCACTGGACACGTTCCAGTGCCAGTATGTCCTTCCTGAGGTGTGGGGACTAAAACTGGATACAGTACTCCAAATGGGGCCTAACCAGAGCTTTATAAAGTCTCAGTAGCACAATGGTGTTTTTATATTCCAACCCTCTTGAGATAAGTGACAACATCGCATTCGCTTTCTTAATCACAGACTCACCCTGCATGTTGACCTTTAGAGAATCCTCGACTAGCACTCCCAGATCCCTTTGTACTTTGGCTTTACGAATTTTCTCACCGTTTAGAAAGTAGTCTGTGCTTTTATTCTTTTTGCCAAAGTGCAAGACCTTGCATTTGTTCACGTTGAATTCCATCAGCCATTTCCTGGACCACACTCCCAAACTGTCTAGATCCTTCTGCAGCCTCCCCACTTCCTCAGTACTACCTGCCTGTCCACCTATCTTCGTATCATCTGCAAACTTCGCTAGAATGCCCCCAGTCCCTTCATCCAGATCGTTAATATATAATGTGAACAGCTGTGGCCCCAACACTGAACCCTGCGGGACACCGCTCGTCACCGGCTGCCATTCTGAAAAAGAACCTTTTATCCCAACTCTCTGCCTTCTGTCAGACAGCCAATCCTCAATCCATCCCAGTAGCTCACCTCGAACACCATGGGCCCTCACCTTGCTCAGCAGCCTCCCGTGTGGCACCTTATCAAAGGCCTTTTGGAAGTCGAGATAGACCACATCCACTGGGTTTCCCTGGTCTAACCTACTTGTCACCTCTTCAAAGAATACCAACAGGTTTGTCAGGCATGACCTCCCCTTAGTAAATCCATGTTGACTTGTTCTAATCAGACTCTGCTCTTCTAAGAATTTAGAAACCTCATCCTTAATGATGGATTCTAGAATTTTACCAACAATCGAGGTTAGGCTAATTGGCCTATAATTTTCCATCTTTTGTCTTGATCCTTTCTTGAACAATGGGGTTACAACCACAATCTTCCAATCATCCGGGACTTTCCGTGACTCCAGTGACTCTTGAAAGATCTCAACCAATGCCTCCGCTATTTCCTCAGCCACCTCTCTCAGAACTATAGGATGTATCCCATCGGGGCCAGGAGATTTATCAATTTTAAGACTTTTTAGCTTTTCTAGCACTATCTCTTTTGTAATGACAACCATACTCAACTCAGCCTCCTGACTCCCTTTAATTGTTGGGATATTACTCCTGTCTTCCACTGTGAAAACTGACGCAAAGTACTTGTTAAGTTCTCCTGCTATTTCCTTATCTCCCATCACTAGGCTTCAAGCATCAGTTTGAAGTGGCCCAATGTCTACTTTTGTCTGTCGTTTGTTTCTTATGTATTGAAAGAAACTTTTACTATCGTTTCTAATATTACTGGCTAGCCTACCTTCATATTTGATCCTCTCCTTTCTTATTACTCTCTTTGTTATCCTCTGTTTGTTTTTGTAGCCTTTCCAATCTTCTGATTTCCCACTGCTCTTGACCACTTTATGGGATCTCTCTTTTTCTTTAATACATTTCCTGACTTCCTTTGTCAGCCATGGCTGTCTAATTCCTCCCTGGATAATCTTTCTTTTCTTGGGGATGAACCTCTGTACAGTGTCCTCAATTATACCCACAAACTCCTGCCATTTTTGCTCTACTGTCTTCCCCGCTAGCCTCTGCTTCCAGTCTATTTTTGTCAGTTCCTCTCTCATGCCTTCATAATTACCTTTATTTAACTGTAACACTATTCCATCCGATTTTGCCTTCTCTCTTTCAAACTGCAGACTGAACTCTACCATATTATGATCGCTACTTCCTAAGGGTTCCCTTACTTTAAGATCTTTTATAAAGTCTGCTTCATTGCAAAGCACTAGGTCCAGAATAGCCTGCTCCATTGTGGGCTCCATGACAAGCTGTTCCAAAAAGCCATCCTGTAAGCATTCCATGAATTCCCTTTCTTTGGATCCACTGGCAACATTATTTACCCAGTCCACCTGCATATTGAAGTCTCCCATGATCACCGTGACCTTGCCTTTCTGACATGCCTTCTCTATTTCCTGGTACATGTTGCGTGCCTGCTCCTGACCACTGTTAGGAGGTCTGTACACAACTCCAATTATGGTTTTATCCACCGCTAGGAGTGGTTCAGCAGCACTACTACTGATGGAACTCGTCTGGTTCTAAAGGGTAAATGGTGAGGGAACCAACAAGACGGAAAACATACTTGACCTCATCCTGGCTGCAGATACATCTGTCCATGAAAGCATCCATAAGAGTGACCACCACACAGTCCCAACCTCCATTGTGTTGGGTGGCGCTATCACCGTGCTAAATGGGGAAGAACAGATCTAGCAACTCAAGACCAGGCATCCATAAGGTGTTATGGGCTATCATTAGCGGAAGGATTGTACACTCTGTGACCTCATAGCCCAATATATCCGCCGCTCGCCCATTACCATCAAGCCTGGTTCAATGGACAGTGCAGGGAGGTGTGCCAGCAGTAGCATTAGGCATGCCTGAAAATGAGATGTCAACCTGCTTAAGTGCTTGCATGCCAAGCAGCAAATGATCCCACAACCAACAGATCAGATCTAACCTCTGCAGTCCTGCCACACCGCGTCATTAATGGTAGTACAGTTGAACAATGCACTGGAGTAGGAGGCTCCACAAACATCCCCATCCTAATGTGGAAGAGCCCAGCACATCAGTGCAAAAGATGAGGCTGAAGCACGCACAGCAATCTTCAGCCAGAAGTGCCGAGTGGATGATCCATCTCGGCCTCCTCCAGTGGTCCCCAATGTTACAGGTATCAGTCTCAGCCAATTCGATTCACACCACGAGATATGAAGAAATGATTGGAGACACTGGATACTGCAAAGCTATGGACCTTGACAACATTCCAGCAATAGGACTGAAGTCTTGTGCTCCAGAACCTGCTGCTCCCCTAGCTGGGGAGTCCAGTACAGTCACAACACTGGCATTCACCCGACAATGTGGAAAATTACCCAGCTTTGTCCCATATGCGAAAAGCAGGACAAATCCAACCCAGCCAGTTGTTGCCCCATCTCTGCGGGAGTTCCTCAGTACTGTCTTAGGCCCAACTATCTTTAGCTGCTTCATTAATGATCCTCTCTCCAACATAAGGTGAGGGTATTCACCGATGATTGCACAATGCTCAGCGCCATTTGCAATTCCTCAGATACTGAAGCGGTCCATGTTCAAATGTGACAAGATCTGGACAGTATCCAGGCTTGGGCTGACAAGTGGCAAGTAACATTGGTGCCACACATATGCCACGTTATGAACCCCACCCAATAAGAGACAATTTAACCATTGCCCCATGACATTCAGTGATATCACCATCATTGAATCCCCCACTACCAACATCCTGGGGTTACCATCAAACAGAAACTCAACTGAACTTGTCACACAAACACACTGACTATAAGAGCAGGTCAGAGGCCGGGAATATTGCGGCAAGTAACTCACCTATTGACTCCCCAAAGCCTCTCCATCACCTATAAGGCATAGGTCAGGAGTGTGATGGAATACTCCCCACTTGCCTGGATGGGTGCAGCTCCAACAGCATTCAAGAAGCTTGACAGTATTGAGGACAAAGCAGCCCACTTGACTGGCACTAAATCCACAAATATCCACTCCCTCCACCACCAACACTCAGCAGCAGTGTACTATCTCCTAGATGCACTACAGAAGTTCACCCAAGACCTCAGACAGCACCTTCCAAACCCACTTCTATCTAGGAGGCTAATGATAACAAATGTATGGGAGTGCCACCACCTTCAAGGCTCTTACCATCCTGACTCTGAAATATATCACTGTTCCTTCAGTGTTACTGGGTCAGAAGCTTGGAATTCCCTCCCTAAGGGTATGTGGGTCAACTCACAGCAGGTGGACTGCAACGATTCAAAAAGGTAGCTCACCCCCACCTTCTCAAGGGCAACTTTGGTCAGGCAATAACTGCTGGCCAGCCAGCAATGTCCACACCCACAAATTAATGTTAAAAAGTATCCAAATCATGGAGAGAGAATGTTAGCAGTCAGAACCTGACCTACGATGATAATCCCAAAGTGCTTCACAGTAGTCATGTACTTTGGAAGTGTGATCACATAGGAAATACTGTAGTCTGCAGTGTATGTATAATGTCCTTCAAATAGCCATGTGATATTGAGCCAATATTCTAGGGATAGTCGTTGAAAATAAATATCGTCCAGGAGGATAGGGTGGTCTTCTTTGATAGTGGATGTGGGATCTTTTCCTTCGATCTGAGCGGATGGGCCGGGCCTTGGGTTTCATGTCTCCTCAGTACAGCCCTGAGAGGCAACCTAAAATACGGGTTCAAGTCTCTGTCATGTACTTGAACCTAAAATCTCCTGTCAGAAGTGAGGCAGAACCACTGAGCCATGTTCAGATGCAATCTAATACCGAGACATGGCAACGATTGAGATTCTTTCAAATGCTTTACATTGGATTGACAATTTTTCCCAATTTGATGGTAGGATTGGAGGTAGGAGGAGGAGAAAGCAGCCAATGCCATTTCAGACTTTGAGGATGGATGTTATCCTCAAACTAACTTGACAGTGATCACCATTAGCAGCATTTTCCTTACAGATTTGTCTTGGGGTATCTGCTGTGCGTTTTACTACCTTGCTGTCCCTCCGACTTGCTCACATACAGCGTCTGTTTCCCACCTGGTGGACTCGGTGGATAACTCATTTTTGTGAGTTTGTGTTACCGTGTAAGCGGATTTATAGAAAGTCCTTCAAGGTCCACTAAGTAGGAAGCTTTAAATAAAGCACAGATAGAAAATGTGATGTGATTGTAGCCTTAAAGGGAAAAGTCCTCTGTATAATCCCATGCTTCTTTAAAAAAAGAACGCCCATATTGTATATAGCAAACCTTGGTTTGCAGACTCCTGACTGCTACACGGTGGCGTGTAATCTATCTGTTTTTGTATTTATAGCAGATTACAGAGATAGAACCTGATCCTAGCTCATTTACTCAGTACTGCAGTTCATTGCATCTTGTGCCGAGACATGGCAGTGACTTTAATTCTTCATCACTAAAGGGATTTTCGAGATGCCAGCTAATTCATTCCTGGAGAGAGGTGAGAGGCCGCTCCCAGTAGCCCATTTGGCAAATCCTAAAGCATATTCTGTGTTTGTGAGTTATAATCCTGTCTGTGGTGGAAAGCACTCTGTTCATTATACCCTTAGAACTGTATGTATGTGTCAGCATTTGATTTTTTGATGCATCAGGGATTCTACATGATGAATTTTCACTTTATTCATGTCTTTACTGTGATATAGAATGTTTAGAAATCGCAATGCTGCACTTAGATCAGCCACTAACAATCTACCCAGAATTGAATTAGATTTCGGCATTGTGTTCATCTAAAATTGCACAGTTGGAGAGCAGTGAATGGAATGCACTGGGACAATGGAAACTCACTGGAGAGCTGTAAGGAGGACACCTCGAAATAGGGAAAGAGATGCATTTATCTAAGTATGCAGCATACAAACTGGAGAGTGGTGCAAGATGAAATTCATTCTGTTAGATTGATCTATCAGGTTTACATTTTACGATAGCCCGTTGAGTGTGTCTTTACCTTAACCAAAGCCATATTGAGAATGCCTTTGAAAGAGAATGCAAAGTGGTGACTTTTATGTCAATACAGGTACGTTAGAATTGTCAAACAGTTAAGGAGGAGGCTTTTTCACCCATTGTGTCCATGCTTGTAAACACAACTATCTCCGTTCAATTCCCTTGCAAATTATTTTCCCTTCCAATAATTATTCAATTTTCTTTTGAGGGTCTGGATTAAATCTGCCTCCTGCATACTGTCAGGCTTCACATGCAACTTTGACTTAATTTCACCACCATGCTTTTCAGTTGGTCAGACTCAAATAACCACTTTCAGCATCTTCCAAAGCCTGTTCTGTCCTGGTACAGGGGTTGAGATTTTGCACATGGGACGATGGTGATTAATGGAGCAACACTATTCCCAAAAATAATCTGTGTTTCACCCTAGTATACAACTCAACGAAGAGCAGGGTTATATTTAATATTCAATTCCAACAATTATGCAATGGTCCTGCTGTAAATTTAATCCTTTCTTAAATAAGTATTTGCATATAAACTGTGATAAATGTTATGAGATGTCACGCGGTGTTGAAGTTGAGCTTCATATTTAGTGTTAAAAATCGTGCTTTTAATTTAACTATGTACTAATTTTAAAAACCCTGAGGCAGCAGTGGTCAGCACCGCTGCCTCACAGCGCCAGAGACCTAGGTTCAATTCCCGCCTCAGGCAATTGTCTGTGTGGAGTTTGCACATTCTCCCCGTGTCTGCGTGGGTTTCCTCCAGGTGCTCCGGTTTCCTCCCACAGTCCAAAGATATGCAGGTCAGGTGAATTGGCCGTGCTAAATTGCCCGTAGTGTTAGGTTAGGGGTAAATGTAGGGGTGTGGGTGGGTTGCGGATCAGTGTGGACTTGTTGGGCCGAAGGGCCTGTTTCCACACTGTAAGTAATCTAATCTAATATGCATGAGTTAGGTAATAAAGCTATCATTTGACCATATTACATGCTCTCTTTAACGATATTGAGATTTTCCTTGAATGTTAGTAAGCATTCCCTCACTAAACCAGACCAAACTGAGTTCTGTCAGCCAATGTGGATTTCAGCCAGGGTGGTGGTACAGGGGATAGTCAGGATTAATAATATCCTAACTCAGGTCAAGGGAAGTAGCTGGGATTCTGCTTCCAATGAAAAGCAGAAATGCGGAGCATTGAGTGCAGTAAGGAATGGCTGGGGCTTATCTCCATGCAGAGTTAGTGCCTTATTCTGAAGATTAGTTAATTCCTTCAGGAATGGGATGGAGGAAAGAGACTAGCAGCGCAAACATTGCTCCATTGCTTTGGCTACCAGCTTGTAGAGGTGTTCATTAAAATTACAAAGGGCTGCATTAAAGAGCAGAAGGGACATGTAACAAGAAAAGCTCTCATTGCCCTTCAACCAAAAAGCCTGTTTGGAAGTGAGCATTAGGTTTAAGTTTTCTGCTAACAGGCAGCTTCTGACAGAATTGCAGTTCATTAGACACTGATATCTAACATCAGTAATATTGCACAGACCCTGAAAGTAGAAATAAAATTGAACTATACTCAGATATTAAGAAATCTGGAACAACCCGCCCAGCTGCCTTTCAGCTCCCCTTATCTTGGGGATGCTGCAGGAAGTTTGTGTCACAGGACATTTCAGGGTGGAGTTTTCTATGCTCAGGGACACCTTCCTTAACCAGCTGTGAATAGGTCCACTTGAGATATTTTTCTGGACAGTGTACTGTTTTGAAGGGCTGTCTGACTTTTTGCAACTACATTCACTGCCTCACCAACATATTTATTATTCGACACTCTCTTAGGTGTATTTAATCGCACTTAAGTTGTGGATAAAGTGCAGGAACAGAGGCGAGCAGCCATTCTCCTTAGAAATGTGAAGTAGCTATCCCACAGAGCAAAATGCAAACGTTATTTTCCCAAAGTGCTACTTTCAAGGAGAAAGTGTACACTGTCCACAGCCTTCGTGAAATGGTACAGAAAAGCTATGTTCCTATATTGAACCTGATCTTATTTCCAACAGTGGAGCTCCTCCCCATAAGAGTCATTTGAATGGTAAATGTCTCCACAGTTTCCAGTATGCTGCAACAGTTAATGTTGGGACTGGCTGGTGGAGGAAGGCAAGGCGCTCTCAACGAGAAGTACCCTGGCTGAGTCCTTAGCCCTTATAAAAGATTTTTGTTCAACAGTACCCTCGCCCACTGTCTCTGCTTGAGGTTCATAGAGGTCAAGTGGTTCAGGAGTCACCAATTCCACTGCATGTACAGCTGGGGTGTCTGATTGCTACCTGCCATCCAAAACTGGTTCCTGGTCATAGTGGGAAGGTGAAAGCAGTTTGTAGAAACTCCATCTCTCCCAAGACTCCCTGTACACCCCTTCATATTTTCCCCTTCTATCGGGATCAATTCCTATTGTTTCTTCAACAAAATCATATTTTGTGGGAATACAGCCGTGATCAGAATCTGCCCATTTTTGGGACCTGTATCTTCTCTTCTAATGGGACTTTGTCTCATTGTGCAGACCTGCTTTCTGAATTACACTGTCTCCTTGCTGCTTAACTGGCCTGATAAAGAGTGGACAGTGCTTCACAGGATCAAATGGTAGTTTCTAACAGCAGTCAAGCCAGCTTGCACCTTTTCTCAGTGCAGGCTACTATCGGAATTACAGGAGGCATTTGGTAGAACAGTCAAAGGAACTGCGCTCTTTCCCAGCTCCAGCTGCGTGTTTTACTGTGTGAGAGATGATTGAGAGAGGGAACTGACTTTGTGGAGGATTGTAGGAATGAATGTGCTGTGTATCAATGCGGTCAGTATCAACAAATTACTCACTTGCCCCGGTCATTGTTTTCCTAATTAGGGAGGCTTCTGTTGGCTGCGTTAAAGAAAAGCCAAACTGCCTCACTTTGCTGTCACCATCTCAAAACATTGGGTGTTCAGATACATACTTATATCAAACCCTTAAGCAGCAGCATGTTCTGCTAACAAAGCTTTGTCATATAGTCTGGGATTCTGTGAAGTTGCACATTGGCTTTTTGGGGAAGCTGAGCAACTTTTCATCTCTACAGATGCCAATAAGAAGCACCTGCCATTCCATAGCTGTTTGTTTCATACGATTGACCGAGTCCAGCAGGGTCTTGGCACTTCCACCTGATTGCACTTGTTAGTTTCATTGGGACTGAATGAAATCACCGAGTGTTGTGTTTTTCAGGAATCTGAAAGCAGGCTGTGGTCTTACGTCTATCCAAGTAAGTACTCGGAGCAACAAAAGGCAGAAGAGGAGCGGTGGAAGGAAGCGGAGCGGGACCGGAAATTCAAAGAAGAAAGCTCCTCGCGACTAAGAAGCAAAGAGATAGCAGTAAAAGAGGAAAGCAAAGACAGCATGTGCTTGGAATCCCGTTCGACCTCTCTGGAAGAGTGCCGATCTGTTGGGAAAGATCCCAGATCAGGACTTCACATTCCTGTGTCCTCCTCCATGGTTCAGCACCCATCTTACATGCCATACGTCCATGGTTATCCATATGGGAAACCATATGAAACCCCACACCCAGGATTTCGAGGAGTGACGCCAATGATGATGCAGAACTATCCAGGTAAAAGCATGGCTTTCTTTCTTGCTGCAAAGAATTCTGGGTGAATTACCAAGCCAGCAGCTGATTATTAAAATCCAGCAACAATTGACTTGTAGTATCAATACTTGCTAAAACAGTAGCAAACCAGAAGCACAGGTCATAAATTAATTTGTTTGTACATGGGATGTGGATGTCTCTGGCTAGGCCAGTATTTATTGTCCATTCCTGATGGTCCTGGAATTGAGTAGCATGCCAGGCTGTTTCAGAGGACCATTAATTTTCAACCCCATTGCTATTGATTTGGAATAACATGTAGCTCAGTTCACCTAAATACAACAGATTTCATTCCCTAAGGGACATTTAGAAACGAATGGGATTTTATGACAATCTGTCTTTCACTTTACAATCCTGGTTTTTAATTAAATTCAGACTTCACTATGTGCCACAGTGGGATTAAAACTCATATTACCATATTCGCCTGAAGTTCCCGATTACTGAAGTAGTAATGTTGCCACTATACCATTACTGTCCCTTGATTCTGGTTAATGTTTATGGTTTTGAACTACTCTCTTGATTATCAACTCTTTGGTCTCTATAACCAGTACTGCACTCTAACTCTTGGCCCATTCTTAGAAATTCAGTAGCAAATACAGAAGGTGCTGGAAAAGCTCAGCAGGTCTGGCAGCATCTGTGCAGAGAAATCAGAGTTAACGTTTCGGATCCAGTGACCCTTCCTCAGAACTTAGAAATTCAGTGTTTGATTCAAATGAGGTGGAGCAGAAACGAAGAGCCAGCATTCCAGCTGCATGTTTTAAGCGGACTTTGTAGGTAATTTTTCAATGGCATGGTGTCACCCAATTGCACACCCAACTGCACAGCACATAGGGATGTATAATTAGAGCCTAGCATTGCTCAGTCCTTGTCCTCAGCTGCATCACTATTGGGAGGTGCAGAGCAGATACCAGCGCATTTCAGCAAAGTCATCACTATAGTGGACCGTCGAGCATAGGAGAAGATCAGAGAGGCTTGCAGGGAAAAGAGAGTAGTAGAGACAGTCCCATTAAGGGCTCACTGTGTTTGCAGCTGAGATGAATCATGAGTATCTGCCCCATCTGTGGGGGAGTGGGATGAGGGAGTTATTGGGGAAGTGGGTAATATTATTGCTATAAATGATGGAATGGAGATTAGTATTTGAATTTACAAACCATGTCAACTTGGGAGGGAGGACACTGGGAGCAATAGGGAACATTAATTAAGTGGCTGGCCAAATGTGGAATTGATTGTAGGGATAGCATACGGAACTTGTGATTGGAGTCTGAGCAAATGGGGAAGCCCTAAATGAATTTTTTGCTTCGGTTTTCACTAAGGAAAGGGACCTTGTTGTGAATGAGAACTTTTGAGGAGCTGGTATACAGGCTTGAACAGATCAAGATTGATGAAGTTGATGTGCTGGAAATTTTGGCAAACATTAAGATTGATGACATTAAGATTTATCCTAGGCTGCTCTGGGAAGCGAGAAAGGAGGTTTCTAAGCTGCTGGTGAAGATCTTTGCCTCCTCACTGTCCCAGGGAGTCGTACTGGAGGATTGGAGGGAGGCGAATGTTGTTCCTCCTTTCAAGAAGGGGAATAGGGAAATTCCTGGCAATTACAGACCAGTCTGTCTTATGTCTGTAGTTAGCAAGGGTTTGGAAAGTATTCTGAGGGATAGGATTTATGACTATTTAGAAAAGCAAAGTGTAATTAAAGGCAGTCAGCATGGCTTTGTGAGGGGCAGGTCTTGCCTCATAAATCTTATTGAGTTCTTTGAGGAGGTGACAAGACAGGTCGACAAAGGTTGAGCAGTGGATGTGGTGTATATGGACTTCTGCAAGGCAATTGATAGGGTTCCCCATGGTAGGCTCATTCATAAAGTCAGGAAGGATGGGATACTGGGAGATTTGGCAATCTGGATTCAGAATTGGTTGGCTGACAGAAGGCAGAGAGTGGTTGTAGATGGAAAGTATTCTGCCAGGAGGTCAGTGTTGAGTGGTGTCCCACAGGGCTCTGTTCTTGGGCCTCTGCTCTTTGTAGTTTTTATAAATGACTCAGATGAGGAGGTTGAGGGGTGCGTTAGTAAATTTGCAGATGACACAAAGGTTTGAGGTGCCGTTGATAGTATTGAGGGCTATTGCAGGCTGCAGCGTGACGTAGACAGGATGCAGAGCAGGGCTGAGAAATGGCAGATGGAGTTCAACCTGGATAAATGTGAAGTGATGCATTTTGGAAGGTCGAACTCGAATACTGAATATAGGATTAAAGACAGGATTCTTGGCAGTGTGGAGGTACAAGAGGGATCTGGGTGTTCAAGAACATAGATCCCTCAAAATTGCCACCCAAATGGATAGGGTTGTTAAGAAAGCAATATGTTGTTTTGGCTTTCATTAACATGGGGATCGAGTTTAAGAGCCGTGAGGTTTTGCTGTGCAGCTTTACAAGACCCTGGTGATCGTCTGCTCTTTGTAGTTTTTACAAATGACTTGGATGAGGAGGTTGAGGGGTGCGTTAGTAAATTTGCTGATGATACAAAGGTTGGAGGTGCCGTTGACAGTATTTAAGGGCTATTGCAGACTTTGCTGTGCAGCTTTTACAAGACCCTGGTGAGATCACACTTGGAATATTATGTCCAGTTCCGATTGCGCTCTTATAAGAAAGATAGAGGCTTTGGAGAGGGTGCAAAGAAGGTTTACCAGGATGCTGCCTGGACTGGAGGGCTTGTCTCATGAAGATTAGATTAGATTACTTACAGTGTGGAAACAGGCCCTTCGGCCCAACAAGTCCACACCGACCCGCTGAAGCGCACCCACCCATACCCCTTCCCCTACATTTACCCCTACATCTAACACTACGGGCAATTTAGCATGGCCAATTCACCTAACCTGCACATTTTTGGACTGTGGGAGGAAACCAGAGCACCTGGAGGAAACCCACTGTAATGTAATGTAATGTAAGAGAGGTTGACTAAACTCTGGAGAGGAGGAGGAAGAAAGGTGACCTGATCGAGGTATACAAAGTAATGAGAGGCATGGATAGGGTCAATAAGCAGAGACTGTTTTCCCAGGGCAGGATTGACTGGTATGAGGGGTCATAGTTTTAAGATATTAGGAGGAAGGTATAGAGGAGATGTCAGAAGTAGATTCTTTATGCAGAGAGTTGTGAATTCGTGGAATGCGTTGCCAGTGGTGGTGGTGGAAGCAGAGTCATTAGGGACATTTAAGTGACTGCTGGACATGCACATGGATAACAGTGAGTTGAGGGGTGTGTAGGTTAGGTTATTTTAGATTAGGAATAATCCTCGGCACAACATCGTGGGCTGAAGGACCTGTTCTGTGCTGTACTTTTCTATGTTCTATTGTGGATCAGTGTGACATATTCACTTTGGATCTGAGAAAACTAAATCAGAGCTTATTGTAAATAGCTCAGGATTGAAGGGAAACAGAGGTATTTGAAAGTTCAACTACACGTTAAAAGCAAGTAGACAGATAAAAGAATAACGGCAATTGAAAAAGAAGAATAGGATTTTGACTTTTTCTCAGACTGGAACACAGAGAGAAGGAAGTTGTAGTTTTTAGTTATTTGTGGGATGTGGGCATTGCTGGCTGGCCAGAATATATTGTCCATCCCTCGTTGCCCTTGAGAAGGTGGTGGTCAGCTACCTTCTTGAACCGTTGCAGTCCACCTGCTGTGGGTTAACCCCCAATGTCATTAAGGAAGGAATTCTAGGAGTTTGAATACAGTTAAATGAAGCTCATTCTTATCCTATTCCGTCCAGTCTTGGGCACCTCAGGAAGGACACATTGGCCAGAGGGGTGCAATGCAGAACCATCAGGATCACACTGAAGCTTCAAGGATGGTATTTTGAGGATAAAGACTTGGCTTTGTTTTGTTGATATGGAAGATTGAAGTGTTTCTGATAACTAACAATTCAAAATACTTAAGTTATAGAGAAATTATTTTCTCTGTAAACTGCGAGAGATCGTTTTAAAAATAATGATTTCACGTGATGTGAGCATTGTTGGTATTCAGTTGTGTGATCCTCAATCTCCATTCACTGTGATCATAACTTACCAGGAAATCCACTCCGTTCAACAGCTACTGTAGCTCCAAATCTCTCAAAATGTAAAATGGTGCTGACAAGGGCTGTGATTCCTATGTTCCTAAGAATATATATATGAACTCAGGTGGAGCGTATGCATTGTGTTTTATCTGGAATAGAGTCGAAGAGTATGGTGCTGGAAAATTGTTATTGTACAGCTCTAATTATAGAGAGTAGCTAGCAGGAGACAAATTACTGCAATGAATTCCTTTATGAGAGGACAAATGTTGACTTTTCTTCGTTACCAATGACTTCTCACACTGATCTCAGAATATAGGAGCAAATTACTACAAATGCTGGAGCCTGTAATGGAAACAACCAATTCTGGAGATCACAGCAGGTCAGACAGCATCTGGGGCGGGGGGGGGGGGGGGGGAGGGAGTGAGCGGCCACGGGAAGGTCAGCATCTGTACCGAAAACAACAAATTCTGGAGATCACAGCGGGTCAGACAGCATCCGAGGAGCAAGAGAATCGATGTTTCGCACATAAACTCTTCATCAGGGAAAAATAATCAACAGATGACCCCAAAGGCACCACTTGACTTAACACAGCTGGGTATATTCTGAAAACAACAAATGCTGTAGGTCACAGCATCGATGGGGAGAGTGCAAGCTCACGGTTCGAGTCTAGATGAATCTTCACCAGAGCTGAAATAAGTGTCAAGGAAGCAGCATTTATGCTATAGTTGGGTGAGTGGGGGAGGTGGGAGGGAGGGGGAAAATGTTGATGGCTCAGATTAGGTGATCGGAATGTGAGAACGGCAGAACAATGGTGTGTCTACTGGGGGAGGGGAGAGAGGTTATGATGACAGAGAATGTAACAAGTAAAGCTAAAAGAAAGGGAAGAAATGGGAATTAGTTCAAAATCTCATGGGGTTGAACTCAGTATTAAGTCCAGAAGGCTGTAAAGTGCCAAGTCTGAAAATGAGATGTTCCTCCAGTTTGTGCTGTGATTCACTGGAACATGCTGAGGACAGACAGATGGGCATGCGAGCAGAGCGCAGTGTTAAAATGGCCAGCTATGGGAACATTGGGGTCATGCTTACACATAGACCGAAGGCATTCTGCAAAGCGGTCACCCAGTCTGACCCACTGTGATCTCCAGAATTTGTTGTTTTTGGTACAGTTGCTGACCTTTCCGTGGCCGCTCCCCCCCCCCCCCCCCCCCCCCCCCCCCCCCCCCCCACCCCCCCGGATGCTGTCTGACCCGCTGTGATCTCCAGCATTGGTTGTTTCCATTACAGGTTCCAGCATTTGTAGTAATTTGCTCCTATATTCTGAGATCAGTGTGAGAAGTCATTGGTAACGAAGAAAAGTCAACGTTTGTCCTCTCAAAAAGGAATTCATTGCAGTAATTTGTCTCCTGCTAGCTACTCTCTACAATTAGAGCTGATTTGCATGATTAAATCTGAGAGATTCAGATTAGCAGTTATACAGGCACACAAGAACAAACACAGATCATTTAAGATCTTGAGCCTGTGCCACAATTCAGAACCATCTGCTTAAGGCAGCTGGGAGAATTTAAATGCCATTAATTAATAAATCTGGAAGAAATGCTTGTCTCATTACTAATCATGAAACTACCAGATTGGCAGTAAAATCCACCTATTCACGAATTTCAAATCTGCCATCCTTATCTGGTCTGGCTTATCTGAGACTCCAGACCTGAAGCAATGTGGTCGATTGTTAGCTGCCTCTGGAATTACCGAATGAGAAAGGAAAAAGCACCATGGGTTTAGTTAAATGACACGGACTGCAATGATTCAGGAAGGTGGCTTACCACCACGGCCTCAAAGGTCATAAATGCTAGCCAGTAATTCTCAGGTCAAAAGAACAGAAACAAAAACTCAGTGTACCCATCTGCAACTCATATCCTTAATGGTGTTTTGTTAAGGGGTCAGTTAGCTAGATTGCTGGTCTGTGATGCAGAGTGATGCCAACTGCATGGGTTTAATTCCCACACGAGCTGTGGCTATGTGAAGGACTTCTTTCTCAATGTCTCCTCTCACTTGAGGGATGGTGACCCTTGGGTCAAACTACCACCAGTCATCTCTAATGAGAGTGTGCCTCTGGGTCTGTGGTAACTTTACGTATTTTATCTTTAATGCTTTTAGTTAACGGTCGCTGTTTGTGGAAGAGAGATCCAAAGTCCTCTTACGCTTTTGAGTATAGACGTGTTTCCCAATTTTATCTTAAAAGCTATTGGAGGCATAGACAGTTCCTTCAATGGCTGCGTCACTTCAGATTTGACTTATTGGGAAAGATAGACTGAAAGGAAACGGGGATGGTATAACTTTGCTAGTGAAGGAAGCGATCAGTGCTGTAAAGAGAAATGACATAAGCACTGGAGATCAAGATCTGGAATGAGTCTAGGTAGAAATAAGAAATAGCGAAGGGAAAATATACTTGGTATGAGGAAATATTAGAGGGTTGCAGAAAAGGCACGGCAATAATCATGGGTGATTTTAACATCCACATAGATTGGAAGAATCAAATTGGCAATAGTAGCCTGGAGGCAGAGTTCATTGAAGTATTAAAGATTATTTCTTGGAGCAGTATGTTATGGAACCAATTCAGAGAACAGGCTACTCTGGGTTTGGTACTGTGTAATGAGAAGAGTTTAATTGATGGCATCATAGTTAATGATACTCTCGGGAGTAGTGTCTATAATGTGACAGAATTCAAAATTCAATTTGGGGGTGAGAAAATGTAGTCCCACAGTAGTGTTCTGGAATTAAACAAAGGAAATTACTTCGGCATGAGAACAGATTTGTCCAGAGTTGATTGGGCAGGAAGGCTAAATGGTAAGACAGCGGATGAGCAGTGGCAGATGTTTAAGGAGCTACTCAATTCCTCACAACTAAAATGTATCCAGTGAGAAAGAAAGATGGTAAGGGGGTTAAAAAGCATCCTTGGCTAAACAAGATGGTCAAGGACAATATTAAGTCAAAAACTAAGGTATGCCAAATTGCAAAGGCCAGTGGCAGTCTAGAAGATTGGAAAGCTTTCAAACAGACATAAAGGGATATGAAAAAAAAATCAATGAAAAGACCTACAGTAAATTACGAAAGAAAACCAACACAAAATAGTGAAAGGATAGCAAAAGCTTCTGTAGGTTTATAAAAGGGAAGAGAGTCGCAAAGGTGAATGTTGATGCCTTGGAAGATGAAACCGGAGAATTAATAGTGGGGAACAATGAAATGGCAGAGATGCTAAATCAATACTTTGCCTCAGCTGTCATACTGGAGAATAATTAGATTCCCTGCAGTATGGGTACAGGCCCTTGGGCCCAACAAATCCACACTGACCCTCTGAAGAGTAACCCACACAGACCGATTCCCCACTTACCCTTGACTAATACACCTAACACTGTGGACAATTTAGCATGGCCAGTTCATCTGACCTGCACATCTTTGGATCATGGGAGGAAACTGGAGCACCCGGAGGAAACCCACGCATACACGGGGAGAATGTGCAAACTCCACAGAGACAGTCGCCCAAGGTGGGAATCAAGCCTGGGTCCCTGGTGCTGTGAGGCAGCAGTGTTAAGCATTGAGCCACCCATTTTTTTTTTTAAATGGTGTTCTAGATTCTCATTATAGCACAAGACCCCTTAATTTTCTCTGACCACAACAGATCTGTACTTGGAAGAGACCTTAGATTAAACACAACCACTGCAATGAATTGAGGCATGATCCTGAGCACTACAATAATACCATTTCTATTGGAACGGGCAAGCCAAGGTGGCAACTTCGAACAACCAGCAGCAATGGGGAAAAGGTGCTCAGCAAACTATTAGGATTGAGGGCAGACAAGTCCCCTAGGCCTGATGGCCTACATCCTAGGATATTAAAGGAAGTGGCAGTGGAGATAGTGGATCCATTGGTTACAATTTTCCAAAATTGCCTTGACATGGAAAGGGTTCCAGCGGTTTGGAAAATTGCTAATATTTCAATAAGGGAAGGAGACAGTATGTGGGAAATTACAGACCAGTTAGTTTAACATCTATTGTTGGGAAGTGTTCAAATCAATTATCAATGAAGCAATATCAAAACGCTATCCATCAGAGTCAGCATGGTATTATGAAGGCCAAATCATGTTTGGTTAATTTTCTAGAGTTCTTCAAAAATGTAACAAGCAAAGTGGATAATGGGGATCCTGTAAATGTAATATATCTGGTTTTTCAGAAGGTGTTTGATAAGGTTAATTCATAAGATTGGAGCATATGGGTTTATGACTAATTTATTAGCTTGGATAGATGATTGGCTGATGGACAGAGAGTCGGGATAAATGTTTTTTTTTCTAGATGGCAAGACGTAATTAGTGGGGTGCCATGGGATTCAGTCCTTGGACCCCAGCTATTTACAATCTATATTAACAACTTGGGTACAGGGATAGAAGGCTCGAGAGTCAAATTTGTGGATGACACAAAAACAGGTGGGATGGTAAATTGCAATGAGGAAATAAGAACCTTACAAATAGATATGGATAGGTTATGAGACTGGGCCAAATGTGGCAGCTTGAGTTTAACGAGGATAAGTGTGAGGTCAGGCACTTTGGTTGAAAAAATGGGAAGGCAGCCTATTATCTAAATGGGGAGCGACTTCGGGGTCCTCCAGTGCAGAGGGGATCAGGATATCCTCATTCATGAGTCACAGAAAACTAGCCACACAGGCACAGCAGATAATAAAGAAAGTGAATGGATTGTTGGCTTTTATAGCTGAAGGAATAGAATATAAAGGTAAGGAAATATTGTTGCAATGATACAAGGTATTGGTGAGACTGCACCTGGAGCGGTGTGCACCGTTTTGGTCCTCTTATTTGAGGAAAGGTGTTGTGGCATTGGATGGAGTTCAGAGGAGGTTCACGAGATGGATCCCAGAGATGAGCAGTTTGTCGTATGAAGAGAGATTGAACAGTTTAGGCCTCTACTCTCTCTGGAATTTAGAAGAATGATGGCAGATTAAATTGAGGTATTCGAGATGATAAAAGGTGTGGATGAAATAAACGTGGAGCAGATGATTCCTCTTTTGGGGCATTCATGGATGAGAGGTCATAGTCCTAGGTCAAGGGGCAGCAAATTTAAAGGAGAGTTGTGGAGAAACTACTTCTCCCAAAGGGTTGTGAATCTCTAGAGTTTGCTACGCCAAAGTGCGGTGGATGCTGGGATAGTGAGTAAATTTAAGGAGGAGTTAGAGATGTAATTGGTAATGGGTTGAAGGGTTTTGGGGAGAAGGCAGAAAAATGGGGGTCAGGAGCATATCAGCCATCGAGCAGACTCGATGGGCCAAATAGCCTAATTCTGCTCCTATATTTTATGAAATTATGAACTTTTATACCTTTACAGTTAGATTGCAAGTTAATGCCACTGTTGTGATTAATTTGGATGATCTGCTTTTCAGGGTCGTATCTGTCCTCTGGATTCTCTTTCTCGCCTTATGCCAATAAGGTTCCAGGGCACGAAGACAGCGATCGAGCTCGTGGGAGCCCTGGTGGAGGTAGCAAGCCGAGCTCTGAATCGATGGCCCTTGATATCCTGCAGCAGCATGCCAGCCAGTACAAGAGCAGGTCACCAACAGTAAGTAAGCAAGGCTGGCACCATAGCAGAGACTGTCTACTGGGAACACAGCAGCTCATTTTATACCATGCAATACCTGTTAAACCAAATAGCCCCTAATTCAGAACCTCTTTCCAGATTGTTTTAGTATAGAACCCATACCATTCTCCAAACCGTTAAACTGTGCATTTCAATACAAGTTAGCATGACCGAATCAGTTTGAGCTATGTAATTTAGATGTTCCATTTGCGTCATAGAAGCAGAGAAAATAGAAGTGGGTGAAAGACTTTTGGCCAATCAAACCCTTGTGCCAGCCACACACTTTCCTTCTTGCACTATTCTCTTTGACATCTAAAACTGATAGCTTGACATTTGCTTCCTTTTCAGTAACTTTGGGATCTCCTCTCTTTCCCATTGTGGTCTCTCCACAGTGTCTGTACCTTCACTTGATGAATTTCATTAACCCGTTTGACATTGAGTGCACTCTACAGTCATCAAATTTCTTTCACTCTCAGTGCATATAGTTTTAACCTTTTGAAGTGATTGAAATCTTCACATCCCAAGAAGGTCTCAGCATGCGTAGGACGATCTCAAAATCCTAGTTATAGCTTAGTGAAGAAGGCGTTTGGTAGGCTTTCCTTTATTGGTCAGAGTATTGAGTACAGGGATTGGGAGGTCATGTTGCAGCTGTACAGGATATTGGTTAGGCCCTGTTGGAATATTGAAGGCAGTTCTGGTCTTCTTCCTATCAGAAAGATGTTGTGAAATTTCAAAGCTTTCAGAAAAGATTTACAAGAATGTTGCCAGGGTTGGAGGATTTGAGCTATAGGGAGAGGCTGAACAGGCTGGGGCTGTTTTCCCTGGAGTGTCGGAGGCTGAGGGGTGACATTATAGAGGTTTACAAAATTATGAGGGGTATGGATAGGATAATTGGACAAAGTCTTTTCCCTGGGGTCTGGGAGTCGAGAACTAGAGGGCATAGGGTTAGGGTGAGAGGGGAAAGGTATAAAAGAGACCTACAGGGCAACTTTTTCACGCAGAGGTTGGTACGTGTATGGAATGAGCTGCCATAGGAAGTGGTGGAGGCTGGTACAATTGCAACATTTAAGAGGCATTTGGATGGGTATATGAATAGGAAGGGTTTGGAGGGATATGGGCCGGGTGCTGGCAGGTGGGACTAGATTGGGTTGGGATATCTGGTCGGTATGGACGAGTAGGACCGAAGGGTCTGTTTCCGTGCTGTCCATCTCTATGACTATGACTGTCAGTTCATTTGCCTTACTGGTCATACTCCTTGCATTAAAATAAATACACTTCAGACCGAGGGTCATGATACACATTGATACTAGCAACATAAGGCAGGAAGAGTAATGAGGTCCTGCAAATGGAGTCAGGGACTAGGGAGGAGGTTGAAAAGCAAGACCTCCAGGGTTGCAATCTTGGGAGTACTCCCTGTACCAGCGAGGCTAGGACTAAGAACATAGTACAGTTAAATATGTGGCTAAAGAGCTGGTGTAATATGTGGATCATTGGAAGGTTTTCTGGGGCAGGTGGGACCTGTACACGAAGGACAGGTTGCATCTAAACTGGAAGGGCACCACTATTCTGGCAGGGGGTTCAGGAGGGTTTAAACTAATGTTGTGAGGGGTTAGCAACCAGAATAGTGGGCCAGCATATGAAATGACTAAGGGAGGAGTTAGAGACTGAGGCCAGTCAGGCTAAGAAGAACAGATAGGGGAGTTACTGAGCACAGTGAGACTGAAATATATTTGTTGTAATGCAAAAATATGACAGGTAACAAAAATGAACTTGCAGCTTGGATTATTATATATAGTTATGTTCCTGTAGTTATTACAGAGACTTGATTGAGAGTGTGACAACTGGCAACTTAACATTCCAGAATTTAGATGTTTCAGGCATGATAGAGGGGGATGTGAAAGAGCTTGGGCGAAGATGTGTTATAATTGTAAAGATTATTACAGCTGTACTGAGGGATGATGCCTTGGAGGGTTCATCCAGCAATGCAATATGGGTAGAGCTCAAGAGTGCAATCACCCTGGGGTTTTAATACAGGCCTCCCAAAAGCCAGCGGGTGATAGAGGAACAGATGTGGGCAGATTATGAAAAAAATGTAAAAACAGCAGGGATGCTCTGGCGGGTGATTTTAACTTCACCTACGTTGACTTGGGCTCTCTTAGTGCCAGGGGTTTGGGTTGGGGGGAGGGAATTTGCTAGGTGTGCTCAGGAGGGTTTCTTGAAGCAATGTGTAAATAGTCCAACTCAGGAAGGGGCCGTTCTTGATCTGATATTGGGCAATAATCAAAGTTTCAGTGGGAAAGCAATTTGGGAACAGCGACTTTAAGTTTTAGGTTACCTATGGGTGAGGATAAGTGTGGTCATCTGGTGAAAATACAGATCGGGAGGTGGCTGACTACAATAATATTAGATTGGAACTGAGGAATGTAGATTGGAATCAGCTGTTTGAGGGTAAATCCACATCTTTTAACGGCCAGTTGATTAGAGTTCAGGACCAGCATATTCCTGTGAAAATGAAGGATAAGGATGGCAATATTCAGGAACCTTGAATGATGAGAGAAATTGTGAGCTTTGTCAAAAGGAAAGGAGAAGCGTTATGTAAGGTTTAGGAAACTGAAGACAGACAGGTCTCTCGAGCAGATAAAGAAAGCAGGGAAAAAAAAACTGAGAGAGAGCTAAGAGAGGCCATGAGATGTCCTTGGCAAACAGGATTAAGGAAAACCCCAAAGTGCTTTATCCATTTATAAGGAACAAAAAGGCAGCCAGGGAAAGGAGGGGATTTATACCTGAAACCAGAGGAAATGGGTAAGGTCCTCTGCAATTACTGTCATTCATATTCACAAAGGCAAATGATATGGTGGATGGTGAGTCTCAGGAGAGATATGTTGATATTCTAGGGTATGTCGATATAAAATTGGTGTTGAGTGTTTTGAAAAGTATTAAAGTAGACAAGTTCCCAGGACCTGATGGAAGGTGAGGAAGGAAATTGCTTGGGCCTTGTCGAGGTGCCAGAGGAATGGAGAATGGCCAGTGTTGTTCCTCTGTTTAAGAAGGGAAACAAGGATTATCTGGGAAATTACAGGCCAGTGGCCTTACTCAATTATTGGAGAACAGTCTTAGAAACAGGGTTTACTCACATTTGGAAAAATGTGGACATATTAGCAATAGGCAGAATGGCTTTGTGTGGAGCAGGTCATGTCTCACAAACTTTATTAAGTTTTTTGATCAAGTGACAAAGATGATTGACAGCAGGGCATTGATTTTGTCTACATAGGCTTCAGTAAGACCTTTGACAAGGTCCCTTATGGCAGGCTAATACAAAAGGTGAAGTCACATGGAATCTGCAGTGAGCTGGTAAGATGGATATAGAACTGACTTGGTCATTGAAAACAGACAGGAGTGGTGTAAGGGTGTTTTCCTAATTGGCAATCTGTGTCCGATAGTGTTCAACAGAGATCTGTGCTGGCACCCTTGTTTGTATTATATATAAATGTTTTTGAAGAGAATTCAGATGATTTAATTGGTAAGTTTGCAGATGACACAATGATTGGATTAGCTGCAGATAGTGTGGAGGATTGCCAGAGGTTACAACAAGATATAGATAGGGTGAAAACTTGGGCAGAGAAATGGCAGATGGAATTTAATCTGGATAAACATGAGGTGAAACATTTTGGAAGGTTTAATGCTGGTGGGAAGTATACAGTCAATGGCAGAACCCTTCGAAGTATTAACATACAGAGGGATCTCGGCATACAGGTCCATAGTTCCCAGAAAGTGGATAAGAAAGCAGATACGTTTTTGCCTTCATTGATTGGTGTACAGAGTATATTTGTAAGTTATGTTGCAGCTGTATTCCACATTTGGAATATTATGTACAGTCCTAGTTGTCACACTCCCAGAGGAATGTTGAGGCTTTGGAGAGGGTACAGAAAATGTTGAGAACACAGAACAGTACAGCGCAGAACAGGCCCTTCGGCCCTCAAAGTTGCACCGACCTGTGAACTATTCTTAGCTTGTCCCCCTACACTATCCCATCATCATCATCCATGTGCTTATCCAAAGATTGTTTAAATCTCCCTAATGTGGTTGGGTTTACCAGGGACTTGCCTGACTTGGAGGGTAAAATCTATGAGGAGAGGTTAGAAAGATATTGTTTTCACCTTAAAAGTTATAGGCTGAAGGGCAACCTGATAGAAATTTGCAAAATTACGAGGGCTATGGACAGAAAGGATAGTCGGAGTCTTTTTTCCCCAGGGTAGCAATGTCAATTACTGGGACATAGATTTAAGGTAAAAAAGGGGAAAGTTTAACTGAGATGTGAGAGACATTTGTTCACACGGAGGGTGGTAAATGTCTGGAATGCACTGCCAGAGGAGGGGGTACAGAAGGATACAATAGCATAATTAAAGAGGAACCGTGACAAACATATGAATAGAGGCATATGGACCGTGTGGAGGCAAAAGGTTTTCAGTTTGGAAAGATATAATTTGGGCATAGGCTTGGTGGGCTGAAGGGCCTATTCCTGTGCTGTACAATTATTTGTTCTTCTTTGAATCGTCTTTGTTTTTAAATGGCAATAAAAAAAATCTGATCTCTTGCTAATTTCCCGTTTCTTGATTTCCTGTGTCTAACTAGCAGCTGCTGCCTTTTACCCTTGGTGATTCTGTTTTGAATTTTTTCATCAGTGAACATTCTCACTGCTCCCTCTGATCTCGCATTTCAAAAGGAATGTCTCCAAACAGCTTGCTTTCTCATTCTGTACACAGTATCGCTTCCTCTCAGCAACACTCCATTCTCCTGTAACATGCAGGCCTTTCCAGTGCTTCATCTAACCCTGTTCAACCATTTCCACTCGTGCTCCTGGTCAAGGTACTGGAAGGCCTGTCTGTGACCTTTCTCTCCCTAGCCCTCCCGTTTTACACAGCTGTACCTGTTACTAGGTCGATCTGATTGTATCTCTTATTCTACAGAATCTTATAAACAGGCTCCCTCCATTGCTCATCCTTGCTCTGTTGAAATTTAGGCTTATTGGTGTAGTCTTTTGATCTGACTGTTTGGTGACATCTGTAGGACTCTGTGCCCTCTCTCTTTGTCTTTCGGCAGCTTTCTCAGTTTGGAAGTCCAGCTTGGTATCATCTGGGAAATATTACCTCAGTTTCATTGTCTCGTGTCCTATTTGGTTTCCTGCATTTTGATTCTTTGTGTAGATTTCTCAATTAGAAGTAAATACTCAATACTTCATCGGAGTTTGTTCACTGCTGTGAGACAGAGTGGAGGGGAACCGTAACCTAAATTACGTGCTAAACGTCTTTCTCTTATTCGGTCAGTCTCCTAAACTGCCTGGTCGCACCTATCGGTCCAATGTAACGCAGGCTGCCTGATAAAAGGCTGAAATTCAGCTGTAATGTGCAATTGAGAGAGTCATACAACACAGTAACAGACCCTTTGGTCCAACTTGTCTGTGCTCACCAGACCTCCCAATCGACCCAGTCCTATTTACCAGCACATGCCCCATATCCCTCAAAACCCTCCTATTCACGTACCCATCCAGATGCCTTTGAAATGTTGTAGTCATACCCACCTCCACCACTTCCTCTGGAAGCTTGTTTCCTACATGTATCACCCTCTGTGTGAAAAAGTTACTCCTCAGGTCCTTGTTAAATCTTTTCCCTCTTGCCTTATGCCATCTAGTTTTGGACTCCCCTACCCCCTTACCCCTACCTCTTTCCCTATCTGTGCCCCTCATGATTTCCAAACACCTCGATAAGGTCAAACCTCCTCATGAAAGAGAACGAGGAGAGCGAGAGATCGATAAAGAACGGCCCCGTTCTTCACCATCCCAGCCTCCAATCTCCAAAATATTAACGTTAATAGAACGAAGAGGATGGGTAATCTGATTACAAATACATATAATTTTGTCTTAATAGATTTATTAGCCAGAGTTGATGCTTTATTTTGGTCAAAATTGTTGATTTTTTTACTTTGCAAAGAATTGGTAGCATTGTCAAAATCCCAGCCTTGCCTCCATTCTACTTGAGCTGTGCTGCTATGCAGGGAAAGGGCTACTCAGTAGATATTACTCTAGGTCTCAGAAAGCACGCTGATCAGCCACAGTCATGCAATGTAGTTATGTACTGATGTGCAAGTGTAGTAGAAATTTGTTCAGAACCCCACTGAACTCCAATCCTGCCTCCAACTGTCGTATTCATTTAACCCATCGTGGCACTGCTAAATTGTAAATTAAGGCAACATGAATAAATTTTTTTTATTTTGAATTTTACTTAAAGGGGACTTCTCTGTTTCTGTGTTAGAGAAGGCTAGCCATCTTTTAACTAGTCCAGGACTGGACAGAGAGTATTGCATTTTGGTACATGCTAAAATATCTTATTAAGCTTGTGGAGGAATGGTCACTGCAAGGTAGTACTGGTAGAATGGATTTCTCAAATTTGTAATTTCAAAACTGTTAAGCCATCACCTTAAAATGTAAAGTGATCTTCAGTTGAGAACGGTTGGAAATCTCCATCTGCTAAGTATAATGATTCAAAGTGAAACTGGTTTAGGCCGAGTCAAGCAACTCCACAATGCTAACATTTTCAGCCGTTTTTGTATTTAGTCACTTTCTCCCAGTAAGACTTGGAAATGCTTGACAACTGATGTGATGAGGTTGGATAAAGGCATATTATTGAGATGACAAGAGAGCTACATTTAATTGTTCTACTCTTGGAGTTGGCATTCCCTAGCACTGACATCCCTCGCTTTGATAAAGATGAAACTTGTGTGTTCATAATATGGGGAACGTAGTTATCCTCCAGAGGTGAATATCTCAATTAGTGTGCTCCATGTCGAGCTGAATACCCTTCACGATCGATTGATGACATCAAGGAAAGTGGAGGGTCTTTTTCTTTGTCTTGACATGAATTGTTCCCACAAACAACAACTGTGTTGAATGACTGCTTAGCCAGGACACCAGACAGACTTCCAGCTGCTCTGTAAATAGTGTCATATGATAGTTTGTGCCCATTTTGAGAGACAGGATCTTAACTTAACACTTGATTCAGACGAACACACCCCAAACAATATAGCAGTCCAGACACCGCACAGTACTGCAACCTGGGTAATTAGTTTGAATCCTGGAATGAGGCTTAGTGTGATATCTTAGACAAGAGTACTCTTGACTAAGGCAAATTGACCAAGATGTGTATAATATTAATGGGTATTTTTTTAAAAACCTAGACGAGTGATAAACCACCTCATGAAAGAGAACGAGGAGAACGAGAGATCGATAAAGAACGGCCCCGATCTTCACCATCCCAGCGACAGATCACCTCACATCATCACCTTGGGATGGGCTACCCGTTACTCCCAGGGCAATATGACCTTCCATATGCAACAGGTAGGACACCGTTACTCTTCATGTACTGGTATATTTAGAATTGGTAAGTGGAATTCAGTAATTCTGAGATATCAGTTGATGGACAATGTTGCACTGAGCTGTTTCACCACCTTGACTGCAGCCAAGTTCCAACCATCCATTCAGTCCCCATGTTGGGCGGGTATTATCTCTTCCCACTTAACATTTCCTTGAAGTGATTTTTTTAAAAACTAAGAATGGTTTAATTTTAACATACAACTGTGAAGTTACTGGATATCAAATTTATTCTAAAGTGGTTGCTGATGGCCATTTCATATTTGGCTGTTTGGGGTTTGATATAATTCAGAATAAATGTGTATTAAGGAAACAGCTATTAGTTCCACTGTTAACATGGCTTATGCTCTCAGTTCTTATACAGCTGACAGATCCTCTAAATAATCATAGGAGGGGGACCATTTGGCCCATCATTGTTCTGCCAGTCATTAAGATTGTGGCTGGCCTAAATCTAATTCCATAAACCTGCCATAGAACATTACAGCGCAGTACAGCCCTGTCGGTCCTCGATGTTGCGCCAACCTGTGGAACCAATCTGAAACCCATCTATCCTACACTATTCCATTTTTATCCATATGTTTATCCAGTGACCATTTAAATGCCCTTAAAGTTGGCGAGTCTACAGTTGCAGGCAGGGCATTCCATGTTCCTACTACTCTCTGAGTGAAGGAACTACCTCTGACATCTGTCCTATATCTGTCACCCCTCAGTTTAAAGTTATGTCCCCTCATGCTAGCCATCACCATCTGAGGAAAAAGACTCTCACTGTCCACCCTATCAAACCCTCTGATTATTTTGTAAGTCTTAATTAACTCACCTCTGAACCTTCTTCTCTCTAATGAAATCAGCCTCAAGTCTCTCAGCCTTTCCTCATAAGGCCTTCCCTCCATATCAGGCAACATCTGAGTAAATTTCCTCTGAACTCTTTCCAAAGCTTCCACATATTTCCTATAATGCAGTGACCAGAACTGTATGCAATACCCCAGGTGTGGCTGCACCAGAGTTTTGTACAGATGCAGCATGACCTAATGGTTCTGAAACTCAATCCCAATAAGAGCTAACACACCGTTTGGGTTTGTTGCTGAGAAATCTTCAAGACCATCAATAATACCCTCACTGTCATAAAATTCACTAAAGAGGAGGGAAACAACAACAAACTGCCATTCCTGGATGTCACAGTAGAGCAAACAGCCAATGGGGAACTTCAAACCAGCATCTACAGGAAAACAACATATATGGACCAAATATTGAACTACAGAAGCAATCAATTCAACATCCACAAACGAAGCTGCATTAGAACATTGTTTTAATGAGGCACTACACACTGCAGCACAGGGGAACTTCGCAGACCGAGGAAAATCACCGATGCGATGTTTTTAAAAAGAATGAGTACCCAATGAACACAGTCCTCCGATTTCTCAGCAACAAACTCAAAGAAGCAGACAAAACACGTCCAGAAACCCTAGCCATGCTCCCCTACATCAAAGACATCTCGGAAATGACTGCCAGACTATTCAGACCCCTTGGCATCATGGTAGCCCACAAACACTAAAACAGCAGCTATACAGACAGCAAGCAGAACTAATATAATTTACAAAATACCGTGCAAGAACAAACACTACATTGGACAAACAGGCAGAAAACCTGCCACCAGGATACATGAACATCAACTAGCCACAAAACGACATGACCCTCTCTCACTAGTGTCCTCACATATGGATGAGGAAGGACACCACTTCAACTGGGACAATACATCCATTCTAGGACAAACCAAACAGAGACATGCACGAGAATTCCCAGAAGCATGGCATTCCAACCGGAACTCTATCAACAAACACATTGACTTGGACCCCATTTACTACCCCCTGAGAGAAAGAACAGGGGATGACATCACCAAACATAGAACTAGAAAGCAGGAATCATTAGCAGTGCTTCGTCTGGAGGCTCACTGAAGATGTTGCCTAGTATGGTGACGGAACATCAGAAAATGAACCTTCCAGCTCAGCGAGCAAAGCTGCATCCAGAACCTCAACCTGAGCCACAAATCTTCTCAAAACTCACTAATGATGTAAAATCCCTAACCACAGGAATGTGAACAAAGAAATGCTATAGATATAGTTACCTGAAACATGTTGAATTATAAAGCAGCAGCACTTATCTAAATAGTGTATCTTCTGTATTTCAGCAACCAAAGTGCTATATTAAAATGATGTTGATAATGTTGAGGGAACTGTTTGGGTAGATGTGAAAAATTTCCAGACCACTGTAGATTTCCTTTCCAGATTAAGGCGGTTACAATGCGTACATATTTCCTCAACCTTCACTTTGGATGTGTCACTTTCTTGGTCTGCTTTGGAGAAATTGCTGGGGGTCGAGGAAATTCTTGTCACACCTCTCTATTGTGTCTCTTAAGACATTATGTAGCAGAGTGGGGGTGGGCTAGAGAAAGGAAGACTCTCTTTAATCAGGATGGTCCAGTCATCATGGGGGTGGGGTGGGGCTGAAAAGGCCAATTGGTCTGTTCCTGCTGATCTTGTTTGGTTTTGATTGCGTTGCTGCACTTGACTCTCTTACCCTGTAATCCTCTCCATATTACTAGGTCTATCCTCACCAGCCATTGTCACAAGCCAACAGGCTGCTGCACAGGCCTCGGTGTCGACCCTGTTCCCACCAGCCAGAAGGTGAGAATGGTAAGAAAAACCAACTCTTTCTTTGTCCTTCCCACTTGCACGTTTAACGATGCGAACAAAAGTCAGTGGTGTTTACTTCTTAGAGTCATAGAGACGTACAGCACGGAAACAGATCCTTCAGATCAACTCATCCATGCCAATCAGATATCCTAAATTAATCTAATCCCATTTGTCAGCACTTGGCCCATATCCCTCCAAACCCTTCCTATTCATATACCCATCTTGATGCCTTTTAAATGCTGTAATTGTACCAGACTCCACCGCTTCCTCTGACAGCTCATTCCATACACACACCATCCTCTGTATGTAAAAGCTGCCCCCTAGATCCCTTTTAAATTTTTCCTCTCTCACCCTAAACCTGTGCCTCTACTTAGAGTCATAGAGATGTACAGCATGGAAACAGACCCTTCGGTCCAACCTGTCCATGCTGACCAGATATCCCAACCCAATCTAGTCCCACCTGCCAGCACCCAGCCCATATCCCTCCAAATCCTTCCTATTCATATACCCATCCAAATGCCTCTTAAATGTTGCAATTGTACCAGCCTCCACCACATCCTCTGGCAGCTCATTCCATACATGTACCACTCTGTGTGAAAAAGTTGCCCCTGAGGTCTCTTTTATATCTTTCCCCTCTCACCCTAAACCTATGCCCTCGAGTTCTGGACTCCCCGACCCCAGGGAAAAGACTTTGCCTATTTATCCTATCCATGCCCCTCATAATTTTGTAAACCTCTATAAGGTCACCCCTCAGCCTCCGATGTTCCAGGGAAAACAGCCCCAGCCTATTCAGCCTCTCCCTGTAGCTCAAATCCTCCAACCCTGGCAACATCCTTGTAAATCTTTTCTGAACCCTTTCAAGTTTCACAACATCTTTCCGATAGGAAGGAGACCAGAATTGCATGCAATATTCCAACAGTGGCCTAACCAATGTCCTGTACAGCCGCAACATGACCTCCCAATTCCTGTACTCAATACTCTGACCAATACAGGAAAGCATACCAAATGCTGCCTTCACTATCCTACCTACCTGCGACTCCACTTTCAAGGAGCTATGGACCTGCACTCCAAGGTCTCTTTGTTCAGCAACACTCCCTAGGACCTTACTATTAAGTGTATAAGTCCTGCTAAGATTTGCTTTCCCAAAATGCAGCACCTCACATTTCTCTAAATTAAACTTCATCTGCCACTTCTCCTCCCATTAGCCCATCTGGTCCAGATCCTGTTGTAATCAGAGGTAACCTCCTTCACTGTCCACTACACCTCCAATTTTGGTGTCATCTGCAAACTTACTAACTTTACCTCCTATGTTTATATAAATGAAGAAAAGTGGACCCAGCACCAATCCTTGTGGCACTCCACTGGTCACAGGCTTCCAGTCTGAAAGTCAACGCTCCATCACACTCTCTGTCTTTTACCTTTGACCCAGTTCTGTATCCAAATGGCTAGTGCTCCCTGTATTCCCTGTGATCTAATGTAGCTAACCAGTCTCCCATGAGGAAACTTGGCAAACACCTTACTGAAGTCCATATAATCACGTCCACTGCTCTGCCCCCCTTAATCCTCTTTGTTGTTACTTAAGAAAACTCCAATCAAGTTTGTGAGACATGATTTCCCATGCACAAAACCATGTTGACTACCCCTACTTGCGGAACGTTTCAGAGAACACCTCTGGGACACCCAGACCAACCAACCCAACCACCCCGTAGCTCAACACTTCAACTCCCCCTCCCACTCCACCAAGGACATGCAGGTCCTTGGACTCCTCCATCGCCAGACCATGGCAACACGACAGTTGGAGGAAGAGCGCCTCATCTTCTGCCTAGGAGCCCTCCAACCACAAGGGATGAACTCAGATTTCTCCAGTTTATTCATTTCCCCTCCCTCCACCTTGTCTCGGTCAAATCCCTCGAACTCAGCACCGCCTTCCTGACCTCTCCGCCTCCACCCCACTCTGGCCTATCACCCTCACCTTGACCTCCTTCCACCTATCGCATTTCCAACGCCCCTGCCCCAAGTCCCTCCTCCCTACCTTTTATCTTAGCCTGCTGGACACACTTCCCTCATTCCTGAAGAACGGCTTATGCCTGAAACGTCGATTCTCCTGTTCCTTGGATGCTGCCTGACCTGCGCTTTTCCAGCAACACATTTTCAGCTCTGATCTCCAGCATCTGCAGTCCTCACTTACCCCTAATCAGTCCTTGCCTTTCCAAATACATGTAAATCCTGTCCCTCAGGATTCCCTCCAGCAACTTGCCCAGCACCTCATCTAGATACCAGTGCTTTGAGATACAGAATACACAAATAGTCTTTTACTCAACCTCAGCAAAAGTCCATCCTTCCTACTGATCACAGAATAACATGCAAAGAAGCTTTATGAAGTGTTGGTGAATGCTGTCAGGGTGAATTGTAGGATTTATCTGATCACCATAGTCATCAGCTAGAGAATGGGGGCAATGAGAACTGACAAATTTCTTGGGCTATGTGTTTTACCTTTGATTCTCCTGCAAGAGGATATCATTTCAGGTCACTCCAGGGAAGGGGAGAAAGCTGTGTTTACTCAGTGAGTGAATACTGACACCTACTGTTCACATATTGGATTCACTGTATTGGATAGAATCAAAAAGAAGTACATTTTATAACTCGCCTTTCAGTAGCACCTTTCACAATTTCAGGATGTTCCAAATAGCTTCACACAAAATAATGGGTAAAGGTCTGTTCATGAGAGAGAGGGAGACAACTGATGGTAGTTTACCCTGAGTTTCACAACACTTCAGGCAAGGCAGGAGGTTGAGAATCCTTCATGGCACCCTCAGCTGGTGATGGGAATTGAAGTCAAGATGTAATAGTTTCCTACCACTAATATTAGACTCACTGCTCTGTAATTCCCTGGTTTATCACTCATGATTATTAATGCTCCCATGAAATTATCAATAAAGATACTTTGTACTTGAGAACAACTTTTTAAAAGATAATTTTGCCTGTTTTGGATATAGTAATGTGTAATGAGGTATGTTTAATAAATTATCTCAGAGATAACCAATCTTCTTGGAAACCGTGTCCGGTATAATTTAGCATTCAGATTGAGAGGGAGACACTTGGGATGGAAACATCTGTGCGAAACTTAAATCAGGGCAAAGTTGGCTCATGTGAACAATTTAGCAAAAAAGACAGCGGTTGAATGTAGATACACTCATGTGAGGAGGATAGATTGCAGGAAGAGGATAAACCTGATCAAAGAAAATCAGGATAGTATCAAATTGAAAGAAAAAGCATGCAACGTGACAGAATCACTGGGAAGCCAAAGGGTTGGGAAAGTACTGAAGGCAGACAAAGAATGTGCAAAAATAAAGGGAGAAGATGATTTTGAAAGGGTAACAAGTAAGTAATACTTCAAAAAGGATTGTAAAAGTTTCCTTAAATGTAGAAAAGGCAAAGAGAGATCAAAGTGAATACAGCCCTCTGGGAGAATGAGTCTGGGGAAGTAACGGAGCCTGGCAGGAGCAGAGCAGTTGAATGAACTTTGTATCAGCCTTCACCATCGGGAACACGAGGAGCATTCTAAAAATACTCAATAATCAATGGGATAAAACTGGGCAGGAAGTAAACACAATAACTATCATTCGAGAAAAGTACTATGGAAAGTGAGCAGACCAACCTGAGGATTGAGGTACCTGGGGTAAGTGCAGAGTTGGAGTTTAACAAGTAATTTATCTCCTGGCAAGAAAGTGAGGTGGTTCCTGAATCACACTTTGTATTCAGGCTTTGGCCTGGCTGATCCTGCTGTTAAATTCACTGAAAGTTTGTCTGAGGGAGGTTCTGTGAAGGCGATGTTGCAGAAGGTGGGACTAAGACCATGGTGTCAACTATCTGCAGACAGCTCTGGTTGAGCAGCTGAAGATCGTAACAGGAAATAGTCAGGGGGGTGAGATATCAGAACTGGGAACAAACTACACCAGAGATTGTCATAAGGAACATTACTATTGGTGGCAGGGAAGGAGTGCATTGGCAGGAACCTGGAGACATGTTGGACGGCAACGAATGGAGAAGCAGAGCGGGTGAAGGCTACGGAGAGGGAAGGGTGAATTTCTGAAGCTGCTTCAGTTTTAGGAGTATCGATTTAATATTAATTTATTCAGTCATCCAAGATGGCACCGGAATGTGTCAACATTATACATTTGTCACTCGTACCTGGGTACAAGTGGCTGTCTTAAATGAATGTAACTCGAAGGAAACGAACAGGGCTAAAGGCTGTAGGATGTTAAAGGAAGTAAGTACAGAGATAATGGCTGCATTCTTCAGGAATCCTTAGATTCTAGAAAAGTTGCAGAGAATTAGAAAACTGCCAACATACCATCATTATTTTTAAAAAGCAATGTAACAAGTAACTATTGGCCAGTTAACCTAAAATCTATTATGAAGAAACCATTGAGAGTCTATTACAAAGGATGTAATATCAGGGCATGTAGAAGCACAGTAGCTCAGTGGTTAGTAGTGTTGCCTCGCAGCACTGGGGTCCCAGGTTCGATTCCAGCCTCAGGCAACTGTCTGCGTGAAGTTTGCGCGTTCTCCCCGTGTCTGTGTGGGTTTCCTCCCAGTGCTTCAGTTTCCATCCAAAGATGTGCAGGTTTGGTGGATCGGCCATGCTAAATTGCCCATAGTGTCCAGGGAAGTGCAGAGTGACAGAGACAGAGTGGGTCTAGGTGAGAAGCTCTTTGGAGGGTCGGTATGGATTTAATGGGCTGAATGGCTTGCCTCCACACTGTAGGGATTCTATGAATCAAGTGAAGTCAGCATAGCTTCAAGAAGGGGCAGTCATGCCTGACATTCTATAGAATTCTTTATAGAGACAACAACAGGATATATGTTTGGATTTTCAGCAATTTAAGGTACCGAACATTAGGGTATTTAGTAAGATAAGAGCACAAGATGTTGGAGGCGCTATATTAGCATGGATAGAGGGTTTGCTAATGACTAGAAGACAGAGTTGGGATAAGGGAAGCATTTTCAGGATGCCATCTTGTAACCAGTGGAATGCTACAGGGATCAGTGCTGGGCCACAGTTATTCACAATACTGTATATATTACTGACTTGAATGAGGGAAGTGCAACTACAGTAGCCAAGTTTACAGGTGACACAAATCAGTGGGAGGGTAAATGGTGAGGATGGCACAGATTCTGCAGAGAGATAAGTGAAGTGAATAGATAAAACCTCACAGATGGAATATAATGTGGGAAATGTAAGGTTTGACAGGAAGAATAGCCGAGCTAAATATTATTTACATGGAGAAAGACTGCAGAACAGAGGGATTTATGGGACCTGATGTATAAATCACAAAAAGCGGGCAACACGGAAAGTAAATAAAATGGTCGCCTTTGTTTTATTCAGAATGGAATACAGCCCCGTTTTCTGGTACTCAAGTGTCCAGAATTCTCATTAGGCTGGAAGAAATTTGTCAAGTTTCTTCAAAAATATCTGTTTGAACTTGGTCCGACAGGTTCCAGTGCATGTGTGTGCATCCACAATGTGGCCGTTCTATCACTCCCTGCTACCCCATGACCTCCCTCATACAGGCATCATTACAATAGCAGCTAGTTGATCTTGTAATCATGTTAGAACTGAAACCTTTCACCTAACAATCTGCTATTTCACCTGAGAAGGCCCCACACAACAATTCAATCAAAAACGTGTTGCAGAAATTGGAAATGGTGAAAATCATAATTTGCTTATGCAAGAATTCAGTTTTTATTCAAAGATTACTAGAGTGTATTGTACTGAATTTCTGTAGAAGTATTTCTTATGTAACTGGTGACCCTGATTCCCTATACATGCTGGATAATAGGATGTTTATTGTGTTAAAGTAAGGAAGTATACCTAAAACGATATATCGCACTTTAAACAACAGCTGGAATACTGTGAATGGGTTTGGACCCTTAGGGAAGATGTACTGATATCGGAGGCACTCCTGGGTGTGGAAGGACTGACTTATTGAAACACATAAGAGTCTTGGAGGGCTTGACGGGGTAAACACTGAGAGTCTAGGACCAGATGGCATAATCTCAAGAGTAAGGGGGCACTCATTTAAGGTTGTGATGAGGAATTTTGTCTCTGAGGGCAGTGAATTCTTCAGGCTACATCATTGAGTATATTCAGGGCTGGGAGACAAATTTTTAATCAGTAAGGGAATCAAGGTTATGATGAAAAGGCAGGAGAGTGGAGTTGATTATCAGATGAGCCATAATCTCCTTGAATAGCTGAGCAGACTCAATCCAACAGTGGCCTATTCTTTATTGCATTCCATTCTGGCCACGACACTACAGAAAGGATGTGGAGGCTCTAGGGGGAGTGCAGAGGAGGTTTCCCAGGGTGCTGCCTGCATCAGCAGGTATGAGCTATAAGGAGAGGCTAGAAAAACTTGGGTTGTTTTCTCTGGAACGACAGAGGTTGAGGGGAGACCTAATAGAAATTTATAACATTATGAGAGGCACAGATAGGAATGATGGTCAGAATCTTTTTCCCAGAATTGAAATGTCTAAAACTAAGGGGCATGCATTTAAGGTGAGAGGGGTAAAAGTTCAAAGGAGATGTGAGGGGCAATTAGTTTACACAGAGAGTGGTAGGAGTATGGAATGCGCTACCAAGGCTGGTGTGAGGGCAGATATGTAGGGACGTTTAAGGGGCTTTTAGATTAACACATGAGTAAGCAAGGAATGGAGGGATTAGTTTAATTTGGCGTCATGTTCAGTGCAACATTGTGGACTGAAGGGCCTGTTCCTTTGCTGTACAGTTCTATGTTCTGCTCCTACATCTTACGGTCATGGATTCATCTTTTCCCAATTTTGATAATGGCTGCCTTGTTTCTCACCCTGTTCCTTTTTCCTTCCAGGATCTGAAGGGATGCAATCACTTCACTCAAAGTCATGTGACTGGATCACATGAGGACGGTCTCCATTTTCTTAAACATCAGTTCAATGGTGTTCCTGGTTACTGCCATGAAGTTGGGCAGACTATTGTAATGTTTCTCCTGTAGGACTGTAGAGACCTTGGTAATGGAGTTCTGATGCCTATTGGATGGGTTCTGGTGGTTAAGAGCAGGAGGGGTGACAGGCCTGCCTGTCTCACTGTGTAGATGTATTATAGAATGCACTCTGATCTGACTTGCCAACCCTGCCAGTTTTTTAAGATTGACTGCATCAGTGCTGTTGTTGAGTTCACTGCTTTATGAGGACTGAAGGGTATGATAATACTGGCCTGCTCTAGGGCTGTTCTGACCTTTGGACACTCTTTAATGACCTGGCCTGGATTGGAAGTTGTTGATTTGCAAGTGACTCAATCATTACTGACATCCTAAACTAATTATGAAACTTTATTTGAATGAACAATGAATAGATTCGGGAATATTGGTGCTATCAGTTTGCCTTCTCATTCCTGTGTCACCCTTTGTAGTACACCTTTTAACCAAGGAGATAGCCCAGCAGCCTTGGGCCCTTGCCCACCCACCTTCAGACAATGTTTAGTGCGGCAGGGAACAGGTTCTGCTGGCTCTCAAGATCCTGGGGAAGCAATGCAGCACAAAATGGAAGGAGAGTGATTCTTCTCCCAGGTGAGCATGGCTGCTCCTTTGTTCCAGGGGGGAGACAGTCTCACCCTGGTGAGATTTGACGTTCGTCTGAAGTAGAAATGACATTCGATAGGCCCCCTGGGACTTCTGGCCACTTTGAAAGTCTGCCTGGAGTTGATTCAAATGCTGAGGTAGTGCAAACACAGCTGTCCGAGCTCACGCAAAGGACTCGATACTTCATCTTTTCTCCTCAAAGTGCGAAGTTGTTTTGGGGCTGGAGAGTGGAACTTGTCCTGTTTCAGGCTGTGTAATGATCAGCCAAACAGCAAAGCTTCTCCATTTTCTGTTCTGCTCCAATCCTAGAGAGGCCTGCAGTCCCCACCACCAGAATGGTATTTTCTCCCATTGGTCCTCAGCAGCGTCCATCAGTCTCTCTTGTCATTGTTGCCATATCCTGAGTGGTCAGCCTCTGTCAAAGTTTATGTGTGATTTGAGTCTGACCAACCTCATTGCTCATAGCTGAGCTCTGCGTTCCTGACCAGCCCCTTCAGCTGAAAGACCCTGAAGCACATCTGCTACGATACACCACCGTCATCTTCTGCATTCTCCAAATACACATCAACCTGCTACCACCAGCCATCGAGTCCATATGAGAGGGACACGCAGATGGCATTTAGAATCAGACTGTAGAAATGGAAACTGTTCCACCAGACTGACTTCTGGTTGGAAACAGTAGTATAAATAAGGCTTCCATATCCCTCTGCACCCAGGGCACTGCATCAGTTTGTAACAATTGAAACCTGTTCGAGTACAATTCAGAATGTGTCTAGGGAAGTACATCATTGAGGTCATTCTGATCACCTTTAAAATACAGTGTGCTCCAGACCAGAGGCTTAAAGCTGATGCTGCCAGTTTCAACCCATTGTTGTGTTTCTTTTTGTTTGATGGCTTTGTATCGTGTGTTAGTGTATCAGAACACAGATTTTACCTTTCAATGAGTGAGTCCCAGATTGGCTGCATGGGAGCAAGGATTAGCAGCCTAAACCCTTGGGAAATGTAAATAGCATCATTTATAAATCAGGAGCAGTATCCACAAAAGGCACTTACTTACTTTACGTAGGATTCACACAAAACATATACACCAATTTATTTTCATTTCCAGAAAGCAGTTTCTGGCTATTCTGTATATAAATCCCTTCAACCTCATGATTGGAATCTAACGTGACGCACACTCAATGTTCCATGCTCCTTTGGCAACTTCAGGCTGGTTTGAAATCTGAGGGGTGTTTGTTTGGACTGTGGTTCTCTTGTAAGATGCGCACAAATACGGAAACACACAGAGATAACATGCACAAATCCCGTACACGCACAGCCACCCCAAATCTAATGACTGTGTGAGAAGTCTGAGGCGGTGCCATCCAGTGGAGAGAGCCAATAGTCTGATTAACCAGACCTGCCAAGAGATCAGCTTCAGTTGCACCACGAACTAGGGACCACCTTTCTTGCCTTTATCAAGCCACCCAGCGACACGGAGGGCAGATCCTCATCACTGCAGTGACTATTTCCTCACTTTAAAAACCTATACCTGCTGTTAGAACATTTGGCACAGGTTTCTTAATTGTTTAGCTTCTGGATTCTTAAAGCTGTTCTCATGCTTGAGGTTATGGGTTGCTGGGAATAATGTTTTGGGAACTATTGCACCTTTCATCCGGAATATCTGGCACAGATTAATGCTGTTCTGTCTTCTGTGAATAATAGAGTTGGGGTGAGGGCAGGATACCCCAGAATGAAATGATCAATGTTTTTGTGATTGGGCAGTCTATAATCAGTGCGGGTTTTGTGTTGATGTTTGAACCCTATGCCTGAGAAAGCAGTGACCTCCCATCAGCTGACAGACTGCACCTCTCTGCTCACTATATCTCGCACTACTGCCTTGGAGCAGTATCTGCTGTTCCCTGTGAGGACAGGCTAACCTTTTCATAATGGTTTCCCAGTGAACAAGAGTTAAGTTCTGGAGGCAGAGTTTGTTGTTAAAATGCTGGCAAAGGTTTCTGTATCGTTGCTGCAATTTTTCATTCACCTGACAAAGTGTGAGGAAGTGAGTTTGTCTTCAAGGGGAGTGCCCCAGTCCTCATAGGACTCTGTTTGGACTGGCTCGGGTCAGGATATAATAAACCCCGCCAAGATGCCACAGTGCACCTAAAGGGACGGTCACAATCTCATCTGCTTCATCACCTTTGTAATAGAGAGTTAGAATGGTCAACAAAGGGTTTTTTTTAAAAATACTGTTACGCTGTAAAAAGAGAAAGAGCAACTTGTTTTTCCTGTTATTGGATGGTTCTTGATGTTCCTCCCTCTCTCTTTGTGTCATCGATTTTATGCATTCTCGCAGCCATTTGTTTTCCTGCTCCAATGAGGCATCCTCTTTGCCCCTCTGTTTCCAGAGTTAATTTTCACCCCCCCCCCCCCCCCCCCCGTCTACTCAGTGTGTAATGTAACCACCCGTTGTGTGCAGAACCTCGTTACTGCTGCCCGGCGCTGTTTGCTGTAAATATTGTACAGAGAAACTATTGTAAAATGTTCTTTTTAAAGAAAAGTCCTAGATTTTGATTTCCAGAGATTTTTTTTTTGTTGGTGAAGTTGTTTCCAAAATCCTAATTATGTGATTTTTTTATCATCTTAAACCCTGCTCTTAGGTGCTGGTGAATTCTATGGTGTCGGTGGGCCCCACAAAACCCTTCCCTTTAAAAATGTGGAGTTTGTTTTAATATTGGGTTAGAATTTGCTTGCCATTACAAAACTCTCCAGAGTGCTTGACTGCACTTTCCTCATTCTGACTGTGCAAAATAACCAGTGTCTTTCACACTCCTAACTAGATCCCCATCCTGATCCCTGTGCCAAGTATCAGTCTATTGTGTCAAGTCTCTTCCACTGCACTTAACCGAAGCTCTGGTTCTGAAAATCACGTTTCCACAAACTTGCCATTCTCTCAGTTTCTGCTCCCTATTGAGTCATCAGCAGCCCTGCACTGTAACTGGAGTACTACACAGCACAGGAACAGGCCCTTAGACCCACCAAGAAAGCTAAGGAAGGAAATACTGACCATGGAGGGGATGCAGAGAATGATCACCAGCCTGATTTCTGGGACAGCAGAGTAGTCCACTGGGGAGAGATTGAGCAGACTGGGCTAGCACTCCTTGGAGTTTAGAAATGACCTCATAGAAACTTAGAAAATACTTACCTTGGCAAAGTTAATACAGAAAGGATGTTTCTCTAGGCTGTGGAGATAAACTTCAGAGTAAGGGGAGGCTATTTGGGACTGAGGAGAGGGATGTCCTCTCTGAGTGCAGTGAATATTTGGAATTCTCTACCCCAGAGGATTGTGGATGCTCAGTTATTGAGCATGTTCAAGACTGACACCACAAATAACTTGATGGATTCTAACATCACCTTGAATGTCACAACAGACAAAAGTAGGAGAGGGATAGTTCAAGCAGACATTCTCTCTCTCTCTCTCTCTCTCTCTCTCTCTCACACACACTCACACTCACTCACACTCACACACACTCACACACACACATCCAATACCTGGAGGACTACTTGCTGCCCGGGGGTGAGGGGAGGTACCTTCCTTGGCGCGAGTAGGTGCAACAGTTTGTGCCCAAGTGAAGGGACCTGTCTCTGTTTCACTCTGACCAACACTGGAAAAGGTTTGAACCCATCCTTCATGTAAGGCTGTGGTACACTGACCCACTCCCCCTGGTCTTCACCAGTCACCATCGAGGGGAAAACCTTGCTGTTCTTGTATTTCATTTGTCCTGTTACTGTTCTATAGTTTCCTGACCCCAATTTCTAACCTTGCCCCGTCCGTCCCTCCCCCGTGAATGTAGCTGTGCGTCAGACTGACGGAGCCTCACCGGTACTTGAAGTGTAGACGTTTACAACATATTATTTTTGTTGCTGCGTTGAATTGGTTTCCTGATAAGTCAACTGAAAGCTCTTACTAGTGTATCTCATGTAAAGTGTATATTAAGGAGTTCTTTTTTATACAGTACTGTACCTTGCCTTGTGCATTTAGGCAAAAAAAAGTAATAAATCTTTTTATGAGACAATCACAACTCCTGCAGTCTTGTCTTTTTCTTCTGATTAATTATTGTTGCAAGTTTGTGGAGCACTCATTGCAATATTGTGGCTTAATGTGGGTGCATTTTTGGAGGTTTGACCTGCTCAATTGATGCATAGACAGTGATAGTATTATGGAAGGGCAGATGTTCACAGGTAAAGGGACGGCTGGAAAACGGGAAGCCTTCAGAAATGAGATAATGAGAATCCAGAGAAAGTATATTCCTGTCAGGGTGAAAGGGAAGGCTGGTAGCTATAGGGAATATTGGATGACTAAAGACATTGAGGGTTTGGTTAAGAAAAAGAAGGAAGCATATGTCAGGTATAGATAGACAGGATAGATCAAGTGAATCCTTAGAAGAGTATAAAGGAAGTAGGAGTATACTTAATAGGGAAATCAGGAGGGCAAAAGGGGACATGAGATAGCTTTGGCAAATAGAATTAAGGAGAATCCAAAGGGTTTTACAAATATATTAAGGACAAAAGGGTAACTAGGGAGAGAATGAGGCCCCTGAAAGATCAGCAAGGCAGCCTTTGTGTGGAGCCACAGAAAATGGGGGAGATACTAAATGAATATTTTGCATCAGTATTTACTGTGGAAAAGGATATGGAAAATATAGACTGTAGGGAAATAGATGGTGACATCTTGCAAAATGTCCAGATTACAGAGGAGGACGTGCTGGATGTCTTGAAGTGGGTAAAGGTGGATAAATCCCCAGGTCCTGATCAGGTGTACCCTAGAACTCTGTGAGAAGCGAGAGAAGTGATTGCGAGGCCTCTTGCTGAGATATTTGTATCATCGCTAGTCACAGGTGAGGTGCTGGAGGACTGGAGGTTGGCTAATGTGGTGCCACTGTTTAAGAAGGGCGGTAAGAACAAGCCCAGGGAACTATAGAGCAGTGAGCCTGACGTTGGTGATGGGCAAGTTGTTGGAGGGAATCCTGAGGGACAGGATGTCCATGTATTTGGAAAGTCAAGGACTGATTCGGGATAGTCAACATGGCTTTGTGCGTGGGAAATTATGTCTCACAAACTTGATTGAGTTTTTTCAAGAAGTAACAAAGAGGATTGAGGGCAGAGTAGTAGATGTGATCTATATGGACTTCAGTAAGGTGTTCGACAAGGTTCCCCATTGGAGACTGATTAGCAAGGTTAGATCACATGGAATACAGGGAGAACTAGCCATTTGGATACAGAACTGGCTCAAAGGTAGAAGACAGAGGGTGGTGGTGGAGGGTTGTTTTTCAGACTGGAGGCCTGTGACCAGTGGAGTGCCACAAGGATCGGTGCTGGGTCCTCCACTTTTTGTCATTTACATAAATGATTTGGATGCGAGCATAAGAGGTACAGTTAGTAAGTTTGCAGATGACACCAAAATTGGAGGTGTAGTGGAGAGCGAAGAAGGTTACCTCAGATTACAACAGGATCTGGACCAGATGGACCAATGGGAGGAGAAGTGGCAGATGGAGTTTAATTCAGATAAATGTGAGATGCTGCATTTTGGGAAAGCAAATCTTAGCAGGACTTATACACTTAATGGTAAGGTCCTAGGGAGTGTTGCTGAACAGAGACCTTGGAGTGCAGGTTCATAGCTCCTTGAAAGTGGAGTCGCAGGTAGATAGGATAGTGAAGGCGGCGTTTGGTATGCTTTCCTTTATTGGTCAGAGTATTGAGTACAGGAGTTGGGAGGTCATGTTGCAGCTGTACAGGATATTGGTTAGGCCACTTTTGGAATATTGCGTGCAATTCTGGTCTCCTTCCTATCGGAAAGATGTTGTGAAACTTGAAAGGGTTCAGAAAAGATTTACAAGGATGTTGCCAGGATCTGAGGATTTGAGCTATAGAGGGGGGCTGAACAGGCTGGGGCTGTTTTAGAACATAGAACAGTACAGCACAGAACAGGCCCTTCAGCCCACGATGTATGCACCCTCAAATTTCTGTGACCATATGCATGTCCAGGAGTCTCTTAAATGTCCCCAATGACCTCGCTTCCACAACTGCTGCTGGCAACGCATTCCATGCTCTCTCAACTCTGTGTAAAGAACCCACCTCTGACATCCCCTCTATACTTTCCTCCAACCAGCTTAAAACTATGACCCCTGACCCCTCATGTTAGTCATTTTTGACCTGGGAAATAGTCTCTGGCTATTGACTCTATCTATGCCTCATGTTTCCCCCGGAGTGTCGGAGGCTGAGGGGTGACCTTATAGAGGTTTACAAAATTATGAGGGGGGCATGGATAGGGTAAATAGACAAGGTCTTTTCCTTGGGGTCGGGGAGTCTGGAACTAGAGGGCATGGATTTAGGGTGAGAGGGGAAAGATAGAAAAGAGACCTAAGGGGCAACTTTTTCACACAGGATGGTACATTTATAGAATGAGCTGCCAGAGGATGTGGTGGAGGCTGGTACAATTGCAACATTTAAGAGACACTTGGATGGGTATATGAATAGGAAGGGTTTGGAGGGATATGGGTCTGGTGCTGGCAGGTGGGACTAGATTGGATTGGGATATCTGGTCGGGTTGGACTGAAGGGTCTGTTTCCATGCTGTACATCTCTATGACTCTAAGTGCCAGGTGGTAAATATTAAAAAAATCAAAATGCTGGAAAATCTCAGCAGGTCTGGCAGCGTGTGTGAAGAGTCAAGCAAAGCTACGATTTATATGACAAGGCACATCAACTCTCTCTCTTTCCACAGAGTTTCTCCAGCAATTTGTTTTTCTTCCAGTTCCCCAGAATCTGCAGCACTTGCTTTTATTAAAGGTAATAATTGTATCATAACCTCCAGTGATTCCCTTTATTACATCAGTGAGAGGGAAGCATTGCTCTCTCGGAATAGGTAGGAGATGGATTCTCAAGTCCCATTCAGTGCATTACAGTGTCTTGCTGAGAAAGGTCTGTTTTGGTCAGTGATGGTGCTAAAATAAATCCAACGCCTGTCTGTGTTTGCCTGGTAAACTATCTCAGGACTGATTTCTCAATGTCCTGACCAACATTAACCTTTCATTAGTCACACCACAAACACAATTCTTTGGTGATGTATCTCACTGATGTTTGAGGAACCTCGCTGTCTCATACTGACTAAACCTGTATTTCTGTCTCTCTGATTTTTGTTAATTCTGCTTGGTCTGAATCTCAATCCCTAGAAAACTGGGTACATATCTAAAATGCAAGGACCCCCTTACCAACTATAACATGCCACGTGAGAGTTGGAGGAGGTGAAGAAGAGAGGAGGCTATGATGATGGCCAATGAACCTTGAAGCGTGACGCTAAATGGATGAGTTACCTGGTCTTGCATCCCACGTTGTTAAAGGAAGATAATGAACGAGATTATTATCATCATCGTCCCTTTATGAAGGTGTCAGAGGATTTGTTCGGAGTAAACCTAATAGCTTTATTCAAGAAACCCTGCAGTTGGGCGGGTTTATAAACTAGTGTGGCAGGAGGATGGGAAAGGAGCAGCAGGTCAGTCAGTCTCGAGACTGGAGAAGAACCTGAGTCAAAGGCAAATACAGCTGAGAGTTTGAGCATTCAGGGAGACGTTGCTGAACTCAGTGGAACTGGAGGCTGAGTTTGTATTTGCTTCAGATTGAACGGGTGAACTTCGAGCCTGGATTAATGACGTTGCTATCACAGTGAAAAAAGGACAGGATTGGCAGTTTAATGTTCCAACATATTGATGTTTTAGACCAGACAGAGGAGGAAGCAAATATGCTGGGAGTGTCACATTACTGGTTAGAGAGCATATCACAACTGTGTTCGAGGAGGACACTCTGGAGAGTTCTTGCAGTGAGGCATTGTGGGTAAAGCTCAGGAATGGGAAGGATTGGTGTGACAATGCTGGGATTGTCCTCCAGGCCTCCCAGCTGCCAACAGGAGATCGAGGAAGAGAAACAGTCAAATTCTGGCAAGATGTGGAAATAACAAAGTAGTTATGGTGGGTCATTTTAACCCCCCCCCCCCCAATATTGCCTCTTTAGTGGCAGGGGTTTGGATGGGGAGCTCTGTTAAGTGTGTCCAGGAGGCTGATTGAAACTCCAATATGGAAGGGGCTATACAATGAGGGAGGGGGTATTGAGAATGAGCCCAGTCATGTGATCAAAGTTTCAGTGGGAGTGCATCTTGGAAATGGTGACCACAATTGCCTAAGTTTTCAGATACTTTTCGATAAGGGCAAGGGTGAACCGAAGATGGAGGTGTCAAACTGGGGAAAGGCCAACTACAATCCAATTGGGCAAGAATTGGAGAACATGGATTGGGAATGCCTGTTTCAGGGTAAATCCACATCTGACACTTGGGAATTTTTGAAAGAGCAGTTGATAAGAATGCAGGACAGGCATGTTCCTGTGAAAATGAAGGACGGGAATGGCAGGATTCGGGAACCTTGGATGACAGGAGAAATTATCAGCTTAGTCGCAAAAAATTAAGCAAACCCTATGGTCTGGGTAACCAAAAGCAAAGTCCTTGAAGAATATCGGGAAATTAGGAAGGAGCTCAATTGGGGAGTTAGGAGGGCTAAAAGGGACTATGAAATGTCCTTGGCCAGCAGGATTAAGGAGAATCTCAAGGTATTTTATACATTTATTACGGGCAATAGGGTAGCTGGGGAAAGGATAGACCCACCCAAGGATAAAGGAGGGAGGTAACATGGAGCCAGAGGAAATGGGTGAAGATCCTTAAAGAGTTTTATTGGTATTCACCAAAGAGAGAGGTGTGAGGGATATGGAGGTTAGGGAAAAGTGTGCAAATACTCTCAGGCAGGTCAACATAATGAAGGGACAAGTGTTGGGTGTCTTGAAATGCTTTAAAGGTAGGCAAATTCTCCAGGGCCAGATGGGATCTATCCCAGGATACTGTGGGAGGCAAGGAAGAAAATAGCTGGAGCCTTAACCGATATTCTTGCATCCTGTTTGGCTCAGTGACGTTCCAGAGGACTGGAGATTGTCAATGTTGTTCCTTTGTTTAAGAAGGGAAACAGATAATCCATATAAGTCTATGGGTGAATTTGCATTTGCAAATTCTATTTTAATCAAAAAGCAAACAATCTGCAGGCAGTAATTCGGTGTAACATTTTATAAATTCATATTTTGGAAATAGAACCAGTCTGACTCAACATCGGGTTAAAGACAGACTCTAACCTCACACCTTCAACACATTGCCTGAGCTGAAATATCAGTTTGTTTTATATAAAACCTTACGTTATCTCAAGAATATGACTTAAAAGTAGTTCTGGGATTTATATATTAATGAACCAAAACCTACAACCCTTTCTAAAAGATTGAACAGCAATCTAGGCTTGTTCAATATATCATTTCAGTTGCACGACACTAATCTTTTGCTATAAATTTTGTGTCTTAGGATCTTGTTTCACAGTTACCTGATGAGGGAGCAGCGCTCTGAAAGCTAGTGTTTCCAAATAAACCTGTTGGACTATAACCTGGTGTTGTGTGATTTTTAACTTGGTCATAGGAGACAGAGAGTAGTGATGGAAGGATGTTTCCTTCTCAGAATGGAGATCAGGAGCTATTGTTGTTTGTAAAATACGTAACTGATCTGAAGGAAAATGTTGGTGGTCTGATTAGTAAGTTTGCGGATGACATCAAAATTAGTGGAGTTGCAAAAGGTGAGGAGGATTGTCAAAGGATATAGATAGATTGCAGATTTGGGCAGAGAGTTGGGAGCATTTTGGAAAATCAAATTCAGGTACAAATTATACAATAAATGGCAGAACCCTTCAGAGCGCTGACATGCAAAGGGACCTGGGTGTACAAAGGGATCTGGGTGTGCAAAGGGACCTGGGTGTACAAAGGGATCTGGGTGTGCAAAGGGACCTGGGTGTACAAAGGGATCTGGGTGTGCAAAGGGACCTGGGTGTACAAAGGGACCTGGGTGTGCAAAGGGACCTGGGTGTACAAAGGGATCTGGGTGTGCAAAGGGACCTGGGTGTACAAAGGGACCTGGGTGTACAAAGGGACCTGGGTGTACAAAGGCATCTGGGTGTACAAAGGGATCTGGGTGTACAAAGGGACCTGGGTGTACAAAGGGATCTGGGTGTGCAAAGGGACCTGGGTGTGCAAAGGGACCTGGGTGTACAAAGGGACCTGGGTGTGCAAAGGGACCTGGGTGTACAAAGGGATCTGGGTGTGCAAAGGGACCTGGGTGTACAAAGGGACCTGGGTGTACAAAGGGATCTGGGTGTACAAAGGGACCTGGGTGTACAAAGGGACTTGGGTGTACAAAGGGACCTGGGTGTACAAAGGGACCTGGGTGTACAAAGGGACTTGGGTGTACAAAGGCATCTGGGTGTGCAAAGGGACCTGGGTGTACAAAGGCATCTGGGTGTACAAAGGGATCTGGGGGTACATGTCCACAAAGTGACAACAGAGATGGATTAGATGGTGAAGAAGACGTACAGCACACTTAGGAGAAAGTGAGGACTGCAGATGCTGGAGATTAGAGTCGAGAATGTGATGCTGTAAAAGCACAGCAGGTCAGGCAGCATCTGAGGAGCAGGAGAATCAATGTTTCGGGCATAAGCCCTTTGTCAGGAAATCCTTATGCCCGAAACGCCGATTCTCCTCCTCAAATGCTGCCTGACCTGCTGTGCTTTTCCAGCACCACTCTCTCAATACAGCAATCTTACCTTCACTGGCCAGGGCATCAAATATCAAAGTTGACAGGTTACGTTACAGCTGTACAAAACTTTACAGGCCACATTTGGAATATTGTGTGCATTTCTGGTCACCACACTATCAGAAGGCCGTGGATGCTTTGGAGAGGGTACACTGAAAATTTACCAGGACATTGCCTGGTCTGGAGGGTTTCACTTATGAGGAGAGATTGGAAAAACTCGGATCGTTTTCACTGGAAAGTCAGAGGCTGAGGGTCTATGACATTATGAGGGTCAACTACAAGAGGCCACAGGTTCAAGGTGAGAAGGGGAAAATTGTGGGGAAAATGTTTTACCCAGAGGGATGTGGGTGCCTGGAACACACATTAGCAACGTGGTGGAAACAGGCACATGAGCAATGTTTAAGGCATGTTTGGATAGATACATGAATGGGAGGGGATCAGAGGGATAGATCCCACACACAATAGCAGCTCTAAATGAGGGTTAGGAATCGGCACAGGCTTGGTGGGCCGAAGGACCTGATCCTGTGCTGTGTTGAATTGTGATTGTAAAAGCAATGTGAGGATATTCCAAAAATTACAGGCCAGTCAGTTTAACATCAATGGTGGGTAAGCTTTGTAAAACAACAAGGTAAAAACAATGACTGCAGATGCTGAAAACCAAATACTGGATTAGTGGTGCTGGAAGAGCACAGCAGTTCAGGCAGCATCCAACGAGCAGCGAAATCGACGTTTCGGGCAAAAGCTGTGCTCTTCCAGCACCACTAATCCAGTATTTGTAAAACAACAATTTTGGGACAATATTAACAGGCACGTGGAGAGATTGGAGTTAATTTAGAAGAGTCAGCACTTATTTGGGAAAAAGTTCATGTCTGACAAATCAAGTTTTTTTGAAGTAACAAGAGGAGATTGTTCAGGGGAACGCAGTGGATATTACTTAAATAAACATCGAAGTGTTTGACCAGGCACAATGTAGAAAGCTGGTCAACACCGTGGTGAATTGTGGAACAGGAGGGTCTGTGTCAATTTGGATGAAAAACATAGGTTCCTTGTAGTAACTGGTTACTTCTCAGACTGGAGACTAGACATAGAGTGTATAAGCATTTTGGTAAATTTTGAAATTTTCCAAACTTGCAAGAAGGGTAAATGGTCAGGCTAATACCAATCTAGCCTGGTTCAGGACGTTGGGGGTGAAGGATTGCCAAGGCCGGTGATTAGATTCTCTTTGGTTGGAGATGGTAACTGCCTGGCACTTTCATGGCTTGCTGTTTGTCAGAATGAGCCTGGATAGTGTCCAGGTCTCGCTGCTTTTGGACACGGCCTTCACTATCTGAAAGTTGTGAATGGTGCTGAACATTCTGACCTCTGACCTTATCATGGAGGAAGGTCATGTTGGAGCAGCTGAAGATGGTTTGTCTTGGACACTATCCTGAGGAACTCCTGCAGAGATGTCTTGGAGCATTGGTGACTGACCTCTAACAACCAGGACTATCCGGAGAGAGTTCCCCGGATTCTCGTTCACCCCATTTTTGCGAGGGCTGCTTGAGGTGACACTCCATTGCCTTGCTATTCACTCTCACCTCATTAATGAATTCAGTTGTTTTGGTCCAATATAGACTTAATGCTGCAAATCCAAATGTCGTCAGGGACAGAGGGAACTGGAGGTGCATATACATTGATGAATGTGGATGGCAGGATACGTTGACAGAGTGGTTAGTAAAACATTTGGGATCTTAGATTTTGTAAATGGAGGCACTGTCTGTAAAAAGCAGAGAGGTTTAGCTGAGTATTTTAAACAGCTGTGGTTCGAACTCAGCACTGTGTCTACCTTTGGATGCTACACTTTAGGAACAATATGAAGGTTCTGAAATCTTGACAGGATTTACCAGAAGATCACATCCCAAACTAAGGAATAGATTTTCGTTTTTTTGGCTGTTACCTCTTTTGCATAAATGATACACAGTGTATCATTCGGAAAGGAAACTGGTTTCTGTTGTGTTTAGCTTATGTGTGAAACTCATGAAATTCAGTTGTCTTAATCCTGTAAATTTTCAGACTGATTGAATGACCAATGATTTGAAAGGATAGAGATGCCAGCTGTTTATACAAACCATGTGACAGCTGGGGAAAATGGTACATCACCATGTACAGTAAAGTTTAATTTCGGTTAGTTTTCTAGCAGTGCCCTAAAGTATTGATCAGATCCGTGTTCGCTTGTTCAACCAAGTTGATAGATGAAGGAAGGGCTGTAGATGTCATATACATGGACTTTAGTAAGGCATTTAATAAGGTTCCCCATGGTAAACCAATAGAGAAAGTGCAGTCACATGGTGTGCAGGGTGTTCTAGCTAGGGGGATAAAGAACTAGTTGAGCAACAGGAGACAGAGAGTCGTAGTTGAAGGGAGTTTCTCGAAATGGAGAAAGGTGACTAGTGGTGTTCCACAGGGATCAGTGTTGGGGCCACTGTTGTTTGTGATATACATAAATGATCTGGAAGAGGGCACTGTTGGTATGATCAGCAAGTTTGCAGATGACACAAAAGCTGGTGGAATAGCACAAAACATAAGGGACTGTCAGAGAATACAGAAGCATACAGATAGACTAGAGAGTTGGGTGGAAAAGTGGTAGATGGAGTTCAATCGAGGTAAATGTGAGGTGATGAATTTTGGGAAGTCTAATTCTAGAGTGAACTGTACTGTAAACAGCAGAGCCTTGGGAAAAGTTGATGGGCAGAGAGATCTGGGAGTTCAGGTCCATTGTACCCTGAAGGTTGCTGCACAGGTGGATAGAGTGGTCAAGAAGGTATATAGTATGCTTGCCTTCATTGGACGGGGTATTGAGTATAAGAGCTGGAAAGTCATGCTAACATTGTACAAGACTTTGGTTCGGCCACATTTAGAATACTGTGTACAGTTCTGGTCGCCACATTACCAAAAGGATGTGGACACTTTGGGGAGGGTGCAGAGAAGGTTTACGAGGAAGTTGCCTGGTATGGAAGGTGCTAGCTATGACGAGAGGGTTGAGTAGGTTAGGATTGTTTTCATCAGAAAAAAGGAGATTGAGGGGGACCTGACTGAGGTTTACAAAATCATGAAGGGTATAGACAGGGTGGATAGAGATAGGCTTTTTCTCAGGATGAGGGATTCAATTACAAGAGGTCATGCATTCAAGGTGAGAGGAGAAAAGTTTAAGGGGGATACACGAGGCAAGTACTTTACACAGAGGGTGGTAGGTGCCAGGAACGCATTGCCAGCAGAGGTGGTAGAGACAGGCACGGTAGATTCATTTAAGGTGTGTCTGGACAGATGAATGAATAGGTGGGGAGCAGAGGGATACAGATGCTTAGGACTTGGGTGACAGGTTTAGACAGTGGATTTGGATCGGTTCAGGCTTGGAGGGCTGAAGGGCCTGCTCCTGGGCTGTAAACTTTCTTTGTTCTTTGTGTTTCAACAGTTCCATCTTGATCTGATTAAATTAGGCCTTGAGACCATTTTTATTATATATAATATTGAGTCTTTGACAGATTCATGATACCTTGAACTGTTCAGTAGATCAGCCGTGTTTCTATTGTGGAAACCTGGAGCTGCTATATTTAGTTGAAGGTTTATTCTCTCGAGTTTGGTGGCTTCAAGTTTTGCAAGCTGTTTTTGAGCAGTTACTTCAGGGATGAATAAATAACATCAGTAGCAGGGAATGTGCTGGAGTGTATTGTAAAGGATGTAATAACAAGGCGCTTAGAAAATACCAATGGTATTACACAAAGTCAGAATGGATTTCTGAAAGGGAAATGGTGTTTAACACCAGCTAGGGTTTTTTGAGGATATAACTCGTAAAATAGATGGAAGAGAACCAGTGGATGAAGTGTATTTGGATTTTCAGGTAGTTTTTGATAAAGTTCAACACGAGGTTATTGTGGAAGGTGGGTTACCACAGCAATCAGCGCTTTAGGCCTCAGCTCTTCACAATATTTATGAAAGCTTTGGATGGGGGAATCAAGTGTAATATTTCCACGTTTGCTGAAGACACAAACGTTAATGGCAGTGAGAGTGGCAAGAAGGACATAAAGATATTGCAGGGTGATTTAATCAAGTTGAGGGAGTGGGCAAACACAGTATAAAGTCAATTAATGTGAAGCTTTGGTAGGAAGGACAGAGTGGCAGACTATTACTTAAATGGTGATAGACGGGAAAAGGTTGATGAACAAAGGGACGTGGGTGTCCATGTATACTGCCCATAGAAAGTAATCAGTTAGGGAGTCAGATGGAACGTTGGCCTTCATTGCAGGAGGGTTTTGGCGTGGGAGCTAGGAGGTTTTACTAAACAGGATCTTGGTGAGACCACACCTGGGGTATCAGGTCCTGTGTTGGTCACTGCACCTTGGGAAGATATATTCTAGCCACAGAGAAAATGTAATGAAAGTTCACCAGATGCCTGCCTGGGGTGGCAGGATTGTCACATGAGGAGAGATTGGGTCTTATTCAGGGCATGGCTGAATGTTTGCTGCAGTTGTTGTAACTGATGTTCCAGAACAGAATACAATTTGAACCTGTACGTGGTGCGAGACCACCATCTAGTGGCAATGGAGCATACTTCAGCATTGAGACTAAAACGAGAACCGGAACAGAGTCGCGATGCGGTGGTGGCACCAGGTTATGGTCCAATGGGTTTATCTGAAAACACGAGCTTTAAGCAGCGCTCCGAAAGCTCGTGTTTTCAAATAAACCCATTGGACTATAACCTGGTGTCATGTGATTTTTTAAATCTAAATAGAATCCTGAGAATAGGATAGTTTCTGTTCAACCTGACTGACATCATAAACACTTCAAAATGTGTGAAATGATTCAAAGTATAAAATATTTCCCTTTGAATAGAGAGGCAGGTTTCTAGTGTTTTGTTATAAATATGGAACATGCTAAATCTAAGGATTTATATTTGGATAATCCTGTATTATTAAACTTGCAATTGGTACTGATTAGGAGATTGAATAGGATTTAATGTGGGGAAGGTGCAGGGGACATTTACTCAGATTATGTTGCAGAAGAAATTCTAATGTTTGAACTCAAACTGATATCAATGTCCTGGGGGACCAGAAACTGAACTGGACGAGCCATAATCAATACAGTGGCTACAAGAGCAAGTCAGAGACTGGGGGTCCTGGTGAAGTAACACCTCCTAACTTCCCAAAGCCCCTCCACTATCTACAAGGCACAGGTCAGCAACGTGATGGGATGCTCCCCACTTGCCGGGATGGGGGCAGCTCCAAAAACAGTCAAGAAGCTTGACACCAGCCAGGACAAAGCAGCCGCTTGATTGACACCCCATCCACCAATTTCCACTCCTTCCACCACCGACACTCAGCGGCAGTAGCAGTGTGTGGACTATCTACAGGATGCGCTGCAGAAATCCACCAACGCTTGTTCACCCCTTTCAGACCCCATGACCACTTCCGTCTGGAGGAACGTGGGCAGCAGATACAGGGGAACACCACATCGGCAAGATCCCCTCCAAACAACTCACCATCCCGACTTGAAATTGCCATTGCTTCAGTTTCGTGGAGTTAAAATCCTAGAATTCCTTCCCGACCAGCATTGTGGGTCAACCTACAGCACATGAACTGCAGCAGTTCAAGAAGGCAGCTCACTCCTGTTAATATTCAAGAAGCATCACAGGCCAAAGTATGTCACAACAGCAGGAGCTGTATTTAAGGAGATACTCACTCGACAAGGCCGTGCAAATAACTTGGGGCATTTGGCAGCAGATGATAGGGTCATAATGTCACATGATTGCATTCCTAAAGTGACAGTTCAATATATACAATACAAAACATTCCACCCAGTTAATGTCAGAGGTTCCTGCAATTAAAACATTGATCATATTTACGATTGGAAACAACAGCTCACAGAAATGGAAAGGATCATTTGTCATCTCACAGCTCCCACTTACCAATGTTTCTTGGGGTAAATCTGATGAGGTAAAAACCAAGGGCTGCAGATGCTGGAAACCAGATTGTGGATTAGGGTGGTGCTGGAAAAGCACAGCAGTTCAGGCAGCATCCGAGGAGCAGGAGAATCGATGTTTCGGGCAAAAGCCCATCGTCAGGAATACAGGCAGAGTGTATCTGATATGGAGGTGCCTCTTATAGACACTAGTGGTCAGCATTGTCCTGGTCTTTAACCTGCTGCTAGAACCATACCCTCTTCATTTTGATTGGTCACACAGTAGCTTTTTGACTTCATTCTAGGACATGGGACAAACACAGAGCAATGTTGCCTGCAAGTGTGGTGGGCTTAAACCACTCGCTGTAGCGTGAGTATTGTAAAAGAAAACAAAGACCTGTACAGTTTAAAATTCAAGTCACCTTAGCCCTTATACACACCAACGTACAAAGTTAAAAGAGTTGAAACACTTGGAATGATTTAAATGCTTTCAGTTATGGAGTAAATAACTAAACTAAGGCAAATGTACAATTTAATTATCATCTTCATCTTTGTCATCATTACAATTTAGCTCCATCAAGTCAGACACGATAATCAGTGATATCCTTATCATATTTCTCCTTGGTCTATAAGCTTTTCTAAACAACAGCTTCTGCTGTTCTTCACTGTATCCGGTCCACAGGTCACCAAAGTGTCTTTGCTCCATCACTAATACATAAGGCAAGAGTCTTCAGTGTTCGGCACATTGGCCAAAAATCACCAAGAGCCCAGGAGGAAGCTTTTCTGGTGCAATGGGGTCCTTCTCCAGACTGGTACCTCCAGCTGGCGTTGACCTTGACACTTCCCTGTCATAAAGTGCCTCATCTGCTTGAACCAATTCCTCGCATCTGCGTTCCTCTTCGTGTTCTCTTCCATCTTTCAGAGCACTTTTGAGAAAATCCCAAGAAGTTACCAGGAACGTCAAGACTTTTCTTCTTCACGCCAAATCTGAACAAATTTATCACTCGAGAACATCGAGAATATCGAGAATACTCGAGAGCCTGGAGAACATTCGAGAACGATCGAGAACATTGAGAATATCGAGAACACTCGAGAGCATGGAGAACATTCGAGAACGATCGAGAACATCAAGAACACTCGAGAGCATGGAGAACATTCGAGAACGATCGAGAACATCGAGAATATCGAGAACACTCGAGAGCATGGAGAACATTCGAGAACGATCGAGAACATCAAGAACACTCGAGAGCATGGAGAACATTCGAGAACGATCGAGAACATCGAGAATATCGAGAACACTCGAGAACATCGAGAACATCAATACCATTGTGCTTGTTGACTCCTTCGGGTCACGATGTCTCATTTTGATGTTTTTTCCAAGGGCTGGCTGCCTCAGTCACAGCTTTTCCTTTTGATGGTGACTTTTTGTTGGTCTCTTAGCGTTGATAGTATGACCTCGATCTTCAATAGAACATTTTTTAAAAATCCCTTCTGTCTTTCCTCGCTATTAGACCAAAATCCTCGTGTCTCTGCGAATTAGTGTCTAAGCTGTGGAAATGCTGTCGTCCATTTCTCCCTGTAACTAAAATATCATCCAAGGAACATCTTTCCAACTCACCGCAAATCTGATCCATGGTGCCGTGGAATAACACAGGTGCAGATGTGATTCCAAATGGAAGTCTCTTGTATTTGAATAGCGTTCCATGTGTTACCACCGTGAAGTATTTCTGTGACACAGGATCTACATTCACCTGGAGAGAGTAAAATTGACCTTGGTCAGACCTGAAAAGCTGACTCCAACTGTTCCAACAAAAAGGTCATTGATTAAAGATATTGTGTTGGATTAATACTGACCTTAAAATCACTGGCGGTCTGTATGGATCCATCATTGGGACCATAGATTAGATTCCCTACAGTGTGGAAACAGGCCATTAGGCCCAACAAGTCCACACCGACCCTCCGAAGTGTAACCCACCCACCCAATCCCCTGCGCTATATTTCCCTGTGACTAATGCACCTACCACTACGGGCAATTTAGCACGGCCAATTCACCTGGCCTACACATCTTTGGACTGTGGGAGGAAGCTGGAGCACCCGGAGGAAACCCACACAGACACGGGGAGAATGTGCAAACTCCACGCACACAGTTCCCCGAGGCAGGAATCGAACCTGGGTCCCTGGCTCTCTGAGGTAGCAATGCTCACCACCGAGCCACCCATAAGTGTAGCTCATTCAGTCACATTTATAGGTTGAAGAGTCCCATCTTGACCAGTCTCTCTAATCTGGTGGAATCTTTGCCGAATGAATAAAGCACTGATCTGCCTTGTAGCATTTTGGTGGCTTCTCATCCCAGATTTTCAGTTGGATAAAGATCTTTTCCATGATTCCTAACTCCCATTGAACACGATGGCAGGTTTTTTTCCGAATTTGAGTTTGATCAGTCTCAGAATCTGACAATGATCTACCTCAGGTCGGTTGAGTTTGATTTTCTCTCACCATATTCTTCCCAAGAAAGCTGGAACATTTCCACTGTCCAGTGTAAGGACAGATCTTCAGACTGACCGTATCACCGGGCAGTGTCCCTCAGACTGACCGTATCACCGGGCAGGGCCCTCAGACTGACCGTATCACCGGGCAGGGCCCTCAGACTGACCGTATCACCGGGCAGGGCCCTCAGACTGACCGTATCACCGGGCAGTGTCCCGCAGACCGACCGTATCACCGGGCAGTGTCCCTCAGACTGACCCTATCACCGGGCAGAGTCCTTCAGACTGACCATATCACCGGGCAGAGTCCCCAGGGTGACCGTATCATGGGGCAGTTTCCCACAGACTGACCGTATCACCGGGCAGTGTCCCACAGACTGACCGTATCACGGGGCAGTTTCCCTCAGACTGACCGTATCACTGGGCAGTGTCTCTCAGACTGACCGTATCACCGGGCAGGGTCCCTCAGACTGACCTCATCACCGGACAGAGTCCCTCAGACTGACCATATCACGGGGCAGTGTCTCCAAACTGCCCGTATCACCGGGCATAGTCCCCAGGGTGACCATATCACCGGGTAGTGTCCCTCAGACTGACCATATCACCGGGCAGTGTCCCGCAGACCGACCGTATCACCGGGCAGTGTCCCTCAGACTGACCCTATCACCGGGCAGAGTCCTTCAGACTGACCATATCACCGGGCAGAGTCCCCAGGGTGACCGTATCATGGGGCAGTTTCCCACAGACTGACCGTATCACTGGGCAGTGTCTCTCAGACTGACCGTATCACCGGGCAGGGTCCCTCAGACTGACCGTATCACCGGGCACAGTCCCCAGGGTGACCATATCACGGGGCAGTTTCCCTCAGACTGACCGTATCACAGGGCAGGGCCCACAGACTGACCGTATCACCGGGCACAGTCCCCAGGGTGACCATATCACGGGGCAGTTTCCCTCAGACTAACCGTATCACCGGGCATCGTCCCTCAGACTGACCGTATCACCGGGCAGTGACCCTTAGACTGACCGTATCACTGGGCAGTGTCCCTCAGACTGACCGTATCACCGGGCAGTGTCCCTCAGACTGACCGTACCACCGGGCTGGGTCCCCAGACTGACCGTATCACTGGACAGGGTCCCTCAGACTGACCGTATCATCGGGCAGTGACCCCCAGACTGACCGTATCACTGGGCAGGGTCCCTCAGACTGACCGTAACACCGGGCAGGGTCCCTCAGACTGACCGTATCACCGGGCAGTGTCCCTCAGACTGACCGTAACACCGGGCATCGGCCCTCAGACTGACCGTAACACCGGGCATCGTCCCTCAGACTGACCGTATCATCGGTCAGTGTCCGTCAGACTGACCGTATCACCGGGCAGTGTCCCTCAGACTGACTGTGTCACCAGGCAGTGTCCCTCAGACTGACCGTATCATCGGTCAGTGTCCGTCAGACTGACCGTATCACCGGGCAGTGTCCCTCAGACTGACCGTATCACCGGGCAGTGTCCCTCAGACTGACCGTATCACCGGGCATCGTCCCTCAGACTGACCGTATCATCGGTCAGTGTCCGTCAGACTGACCGTATCACCGGGCAGTGTCCCTCAGACAGACCGTATCACCGGGCAGTGTCCCTCAGACTGACTGTGTCACCGGACAGTGTCCCTCAGACTGACCCTATCACCGGGCAGTGTCCCTCAGACTGACTGTGTCACCGGGCAGTGTCCCTCAGACTGACCCTATCACCGGGCAGTGTCCCTCAGACTGACCCTATCACCGGGCAGTGTCCCTCAGACTGACCGTAACACCGGGCATCGGCCCTCAGACTGACTGTGTCACTGGTCTGAAGCAGAAGAGGTTCCTGTTCATTCAGAAACACGCGCTCACCACCTCCACAGGGTTACAAACCCCCCCCCCCCCCCCACCTCTCAGGACCCCGTCAGGAATAATGATCATCCTCGTTTCACACACACACACACTCACACTCAGGCACACTCACAGAGTCACACTCTCACACACTCTCTCACAACCTCATGCATACGCACAGTCACACTCACCCTCAGTCACACACTCACACACACACACACTCACTCACACACATGCACTCACACACACACAGAGTCACACTCACACACATTCTCTCACACTCTCACACACGCACACACACATTGACACTCACACATTCACACTCACACACATGCACACACACTCATGCACACACACACACGCAACTCTCACACACACACATGCACAGTCACACTCACACCCTCAGTCACACACACTCATACACACTCAAACTTGCTCACACTCACACACATTCACACTCACATACACACATTCACACTCAGTTACACACATACTCAGTCACACACACACAGTCACACTCACTCACACACTCAGTCACAGTCACACTCAGTCACACTCTCAGTCACTCACACACACTCAGTCACACTCACACACACACTCAGTCACACTCACACACACTCAGTCACACACACACAGAAACACACTCTCACACACAGACATACACACTCTCACACACACTCACTCTCACAGAGTCACACTCACTCACACACACACACTCAGTCATACTCACTCACACACACTCAGTCACACACACACAGTCACACACTGAGTCACACACACACACACACACACAGGGTCACACACACACATTCTTCACACTCACACATTCTCTCACACTCTCACACACTCTCTCACACGCACACAGGTATACACACACTCAGGCACACACGCATTCACACTCACACATTCACACCCTCTCACACACGCACACACTCATGCACACACACACACGCACACTCACACACAAACACATGTACATTCACACTCACACCCTCAGTCACACACACACACTCACACTCACACACACTCAGTCAAACTCACGCTCTCACACACACATTCACACTCAGTCACACACACATTCACACTCAGTCACACACACTCAGTCACACTCACACACTCAGTCACACTCACACACACAGTCACACACTCACTCACACTCACACACACATTCACACTCACACACACATTCACACTCAGTCACACTCACACAAACACATATTCACGCACACACACACTCAGTCACACTCACTCACACACTCAGTCACACTCACTCACACACACTCTGTCACTCACACTCAGTCTCACACACACACACACTCAGTCACACACAAACACACAGACACACACACACTCAGTCACACTTACACACACTGTCACATTCACTCACACACACTCAGCCTCACTCACACACTCGGTCACACTCACTCAGTCACACACACAGTCACACACTCACTCACACTCACACACACATTCACACTCACACACATTCACACTCAGTCACACACACTCAGTCGCACTCACACAAACACACACTCACGCTCACACACACACTCAGTCACACTCAGTCACACTCAGTCTCACACACTCAGTCACTCACACTCACACACTCAGTCTCACACACACACACTGTCACACTCACACACATACACTCACACTCACTCACACTCAGTCACACACTGAGTCACACTCACACTCAGTCACACACACTCAGTGTCACACTCAGTCACACACAGTCACACTCACACAAGTCAGACACACACAGTCAGACACACACACAGTCAGACACACATTCAGTCACACTCACTCACACACACACTCAGCCACACTCACTTACTCAGTCACACTCACTCACACACTCAGTCACACACACTCTCACTCACTCACACACACATGCACACTCACTCACACACACACGCACACTCACTCACACACACACACACAAACACACACTCTGTCACACTCACACTCACACACACTCACACACAGTCACACTCACACACAGTCACACTCACACACACTCAGTCACACACTGAGTCACACTCACTCTCACTCACTCACAAACAAGTCACACACACACATTCACACTCACACAAGTCACACTCACACACACTCACTTACTCAGTCACACTCACTCAGTCACACTCACTCACACACACAGACACACACTCACTCACACAAACACACACTCTATCACACTCACACACACTCACTCACACACACACATACTCACACACTCAGTCACACTCACACTTACTCACACAATCACACACACTCTCACAGTCACACACTCAGTCATACTCACACACACACACTCAGTCACACACACACTCAGTCACACTCATGCACACTCACACACTGAGTCATACACACACTGAGTCACACTCACACTCACTCACTCACACACACACTGTCACACTCAGTCACACTCACACTCAGTCACACTCAGTCAGTCACACACATTCAATCACACACAGAGTCACACTCACACACACTGAGTCACACTCACTTTCACACACTCAGTCACACACTCAGTCACACTCACACACTCAGTCATACTCACTCACACACAGCCACACTCACTTACTCAGTCACACTCACTCACACACGCACACTCACTCACACACGCACACTCACTCACACGCACACTCACAATGAGTCACACGCACACTCAAAATGAGTCATACACACACTCACTCAAACACACACACACTGTCACACTCACACACACACTCACACTCACTCACACACACACATACTCACACACACTCAGTCACACTCACACTCTCAGTCGCACGCACACACTCAGTTACACTCACACACTCACTCACACAGTCACACTCACACAGTCACACACACACTCAGTCACTCAGTCACACACACACTCAGTCACACACACACTCAGTCACTCAGTCACACACACACTCACACCACACACAGTCACACTCAACACAATCTCACACACACGCTCAGTCACACTCAACACAGTCTCACACACACTCAGTCACACTCACTCACACACACACACACTCAGTCAAACTCACACGCACACACACACTCATACTCACACTCACACACTCACACTCACACACAGTCACACATACAATCACATAACAAATTCACACTCATACACACTCACCCATACACACACTGCCTTACTCTCACTTACACACACCCCCACACACTCATACACACACACTCCATCATTCCCACACTCTCATACATAGCCAGTCACGCACTCGCATCCATACACTGACACACCGTCACACTCACACCCAGACACACACCCCTGCACACTCACTCACACACTCACTCACACACAGCCCTTGCTGTCACTCCTATTAAATTTGCCCATCGCCTTCTCTGCTGTAGAGAACAATTACAGCCTCAGGAGTCTCTCTGCGTTCACTATCCATCCTCATTGCTCCTGACAGGAGATCAGAGAGAAACAGGGCCCTCTCCCTTTTCATAGATCCGGGATGGTTATGAGGGAGTTTGATAAATAATCAGGAGGAGATTCTACTCGCGAATGTGTCAATATCTGGTTGATTGCAATCCAATGTTTTCAGAGGAAGATGAAGTTTAGGAGAGTGTATTTTACAGAATGTTGTCAGGACAGAAACTGCCATGGCCCAGAATCTGCACTGAGCCTTCAACGAGCAGCTTAATTGTTGAAAAGGAACGTTTGCAAGGCAACGTGTTGAGAATTCTTTGAAAGAGTCATGCTGGGTGAGGTGACCTGAACCGCGTCCGCCAGTTCTGTCCCTCTCTCCTTCCTTCCCTGAAGCTCCCCCTCAGTGGTGGATCCCACGGTCGGCCGACCATAACGCTGACAGGCATCTGCCCAATGTTCACCTTCATGGTCAGGAGCAGGAGGAGGAGGAACACGAACACTGCTGAGGGCAGAGGTCACGTGAATGCTCCCATGAGGCATTGGACCATGAGTATTAGGGCTTCTGGACTCCAGAGCAACCGAGTGATGATGTCATGAAGCTGCACATCACTGGGCCTAAATAGTGCGGTGTTAGAACATTCTAGAACGAGGGAGAGAGGCGGATGAGGAAATAAGCTTGAAAACACGAAGATTAGTCCTTACCTGATGTAACTACATTTCGGAGACTGCAGTACCTATGAATTACAGAGGTATTCAGTCTGACTGTGTAAGAAATTGGCACATTGTGGTTTTCTATGCTGTGCAGAAAGTCCAAGAGGAGTAAAATGATGAAGGCCCCAGCGCAGCTCCCTGTGGCAAGACACTGGACATTCTCTACCCATTACCTTTCCCCCTCTCTCCTGTAAGTCAGCTGAGCTCCTAGCCAAGTCGAGGACTTGCTTCAGAGTCCTGACCTCCAGCTTGGAAACTCTCTGCCTTTGGACACTTGATCCAATTCCTCCTGGAAACCTGTCAAAGTGACCTTCCAGCATCACCCCGTAATAAAACCCAGTCGGGGAGGTTAACCATCTCCTGCCCAGGGCTGCTGCTTGTGTCTCCTTCAGTCTCATTCTATCTCGTGTGATCGTTTTGCTGAAACCCACTCTCTGATCAACTTCTCGAGAGGAGCCTGGAGGAGGCATGGTTACAGGAAGGGATGTTTCGCTCTCAGCAGGAGATAAGGGTGGGGGGGGGGGAGACCTGTTTCTCCCCCAGAGGCTGGTGGGTAGGTGCCCGAAAGGGTAGTCAATGCAGAAACCCTCATCACATTGAAGGCGAATTCACATGTGGACCTGCTAAGACCCAGAAGGCTTGGACTGAGTGCTGGCAAATGGGATTAGAATGGTTAGATGGCTGGTTTTGATTATGACTCACATCCAAGAAGCTGATTTATAGTAAATACTGACACAAAACCAATTATTTAACATGTCCCCCAGTTACTAATTCCCATTGATAATGTCACTGGGTTTAATTTTCACGAGGCCATTTGTTCACTGCCCTAATCATTAGATTAGATTTCCTACAGTGTCCACACCGCCCCGCCGAAGAGCAACCCACCCAGACCCACTCCCCTACATCTACCCCTTACCTAACACTACGGGCAATTTAGCATGGCCAATTCACCTAACCTGCACATCTTTGGACTGTGGGAGGAAACTGGAGCACCCGGAGGAAACCCACGCAGACACGGGGAGAATGTGCAAACTCCACACAGAGAGTCACTTGAACCAGGGATCGAACCCGGGTCCCTGGCGCTGAGAGACACAAGTGCTAACCACTGAGCCACCGTGCTGCCCCAAGGTATGAAGTCAATGTTGAAGACTCCCAGGGCAACTCCCTCCTGACTGTTTCCCACCTGCCAGTGAGGTAGGACATACCCAGGAACAGTGATGGTGCCTCGGACATGGTCTGTACAATAGACACCTGTCAGGCTGTTCCTTGGCCTGTCGGAGTAAATCTCGCTCTCTCGGTTTGGGCCCAAGTATCGGTCAGGGCGACCTTGTCGATTGTCAGATTGAGGGAGGGGCCCCGTTTGCTTTTTTTCTTAAACAATTTGGTGTGCCAGGGATTGCTCAGCCACTTGGCAGAAGCCCATTGAAGAGCTGACCACGTTGCTGTGGGCCTGAAGTCATGTGTCAGTCAGACCGGGTAAGGACGGCAGGACATTAGTGAACAGCTGGGGTTCGATAACAAACACTGATTGTTGTCATGGTCACCATCGATGAGACTGGTTTTGGTTCCCAGATGTATTCACTAAACTCCACCAAGAGGCAGGATTTGAAGCCATTTCCCTGGAGCACTTGCTATGACATTATTTCTACCACAATAGACACACAACAAGTTGTATCATGTCTTAGCCTTAATCATTGATATGATTTATATCGACATGTACGTGTCCTTTAGAGTTTTCTTCCATTTCTGGCACTGAACACTGGATAAAACATGTAAATGTTTCAGACTTTATCTTTCAGGTTTATGAATTGATTTTCAGGCCTTTATGAACCAGTTTGTGCAGCACCCCCCCTGGCTCTGATCAGCTTCACTGTTCCCCCTAACCCCTGACGTTTGTCCTGTATTTATATCACAGTCTTTTCGCTAACACTCAGTGCGAACGTGGCAAAAGGGACAAGACACAATCAGGTTGTCTGCTGTGTGTCTGCGAAGCTGATCTGAGGAACGTGGCTGAGAGTTTTTGTGTGAGTTTGAAGTGGGTGGAGGATGGTGTTCTGTGTTTTGTTGGGGGGCGGGGGGTGGTGGTGATGCAGGGCTGGAGGGAGATACTGAACCCAACGCTTAATTGAGAAGTGGATCACGTCATGCACGAGGGAGAAAGTTGTGAGGGAGAGAGAGTGGAATAATTCTGGTGCTCAACAAACTCCCACTCACTCTCCTATTTCTGGAGCACCGTGTTCAGAGCTAGAACTGGGGATGGCCCAGGAGTGTTTGCTCATCCTCTACATTAGGTTCTTGTGGGACTTTTCACTGAGACTGGAGACTGAGATCACTACTGCCTTACATTGGGAGCTGGAAAATAGGAACTGGTTGTAAATCTGTGGAGAGACAGAGACACAGAGACGGTTCAGAAGGGATATAAATCACATGCTACAAAGCTGAGATCTCCCAATGTGTCTGCACCTGAATGGTATTTACATCAAAATGGGAAGCCTCAGGGAGATTTCTACGACATGGAGAGTTGGTTAGACCTGGGAAATTAAACCAAAAATAGCATCGGAAACAGAATCCCAAATCATTGCACAAAGAAAAGTTGCTCTGGTTTGAAATTATTCTCCTGAGTTAGCGCGCATTTGTTCCTTCTCCCTCACTGTCCTTGAGAAAGAGGCGCTGTGTTGCCTTTTTAAATTGCTACAGACCCCTGTGGTTCTGTAGGCAGTGTGGCTGCCTCCAGCAGCGGGTTGTTAAAGTGCCAGTACGCGGAGCCGAGCCTGGCGCCGAACGGAAGGAGTTCCGCCCCACACCAGGTGATGGTCCGTGCACGACACCTTCCGCGTGGAGGACTTCGGGAAACAGGAGGCGTACGCCCGCGAAACGTACAGGCGGTCGATTCTGGACGCTCCGACCCCAGGCCTCACGAAGGTGGAGGCGATGGAGTCGGGATGGAGATTCCGCCAGACGTCCACCAGGTCGAAGGACTTGACCAAGTCCACCAACCTCTTCCCTGACGCCCAGCCAGTGCGGGCACCGCCGTGGTCCCTGCCCTCGAGGACGCAGTTAAAATCTCCCCCGAGGACGACGCACTGGTTCTCGTCGATGGAGGAGAGCTGAGCGGACACTTCTTCGAAGAATCTCGTCGGGCGGCAGAGGCTCAGGGCCCCACTCCCGACACCGGGACACCCAGCTCCTCGGGGAAAAGGTCCTCCCCCAGGGCCAAGGCCCCCGGAAAAACAGTCTGGGAGGGAGGAGGGAGGAGTGAGGATAACACCTTCCTCCCCTCCACAACCCAGCAGAGAGTTCACCGTTGTCACCCGCACCACGGCCCATGTGATTATTAAAGCCCTCCCCAGGGGCTGGAAGAGTTATAGCAGCAGAAAGTCCTGCTGTAGCCCCTGGGGGTTCAGGCAGTTTAGGCTGCGGTGCGAGACAGGCAAGAGACGCCGTAGGCTCATTCCCTGGAGAGGGGCAGGGGCAGGACCACCACACCGCTGGGACATCTCTTCCCCAGAGAGACAGGGGGGAATTTATGGGCCATCCCCTCTCCGCCCGCCTTGGTGGTCATGGGGCCCGAGGTCCCCCCCCCCCCCCTCCCCCAGCCTTTCCCAGAATACTATTGGCTGGGGGAATGCAGAGGGTGTGGCCAGGGTGGGGAGGGTCAGCTGTGTCAATTCCTGCCCCACCCCTGGTTTATCAGATGATGGTGGGCAGGGGCCCAGTTCCCTCTCTGGGGCCCAGAGACACGGTCGCTGCAGGAGGTGAGGCAGTGGTGGTTCCCCCCAGGTTAGTGCCAGGGTGTGCCAGGGTGTGGCAGGGCTTGGGGGCCCCTGGGCAAGGTGTTGTAGTGCCAGGAGCAGGCATTGAAGCCCCAGGGGGTTTCTGTAATGGGGCGGGGGTTGGGTGTGGGGTCAGTGGGTGTAGCAGGGGCAGGTACGGGTTTGGGGGTTTAGGGCAATGCTGGCGCGGCCACGGGAGCATTGTCATGCTGGGGCGGGGCAGGTTGTGGGTGGGCTGGCCGTAGGGGATGGTGATAGGGTGGTCTCCCCGTGGGCAGGCCTGGCGCGTTGGGTCGTCTTGAGCACCTTCTGTCCGGCCGGACGTTCGCCCCCCCCCCTCCCTGCCAGAGGCTGAGGTATTGGAAGCCTCTGGCTCAGCCCTCACTGCCGGGGCTTGTGGTGTTGACTTCGGGGGAGGGGGAGTGGATGCAGCGGTGTCACCCTCAGCCATTGGTAGGGGCTGGGCAGCCTTCTGGGTGGGGCTGTGTCTTTGTATGTGTCCCACCTCGTGGCACAGGTGGCACCGCATGCCGTCCGCCGTCCAGAAGGTGCGGTAGGCCGCGCCCTCGTGGAGGAGGGTAAAGGAGCCCTCCGTGACCTCCTCCCAGGCCAGGCAAATGAGCCCCTGGCGTCGGAAGGAGTAGATGTGCCGGAGGGCGGGGTCCTTCAGACCGAGCAGGAGCGGTTGGATCCCCGACCGGATCTCCCCCAAGTTGGTGAGGTGGGGGAGAAGGAGCTCGCTGGCAATGAAGGGCGGGACGTTGGAGATCACGACCCTCTGGGCCGTAACCTCCAGAGGGTCGACTGGCAAATGTGTCCCGCCCACAGTGAGCCCCCTCTCCACGGCCAGGTGGACCGCCTGCTCAGTCTTCAGGAAAAGGACGGCATTCCCGTACATCCGGGCCGCAGCGACGATGGCCAATGGGCCGACCACACTAGCCATGGCCTTGCTGCAGGCCTCTATGGCCATGTTGGGGTGGGGATAGGCCTTTACCCCCAGGCGTTTAGTCAGGTGCCTGAAGGGGGTTGCGCTTGTAGCCGGGGTTGGAGCAGCCGCCCTAAGGCAGTGGCTACCCCGGCGTAGGTGCGGCTGGGCCCCGCAAGTTTGGGACTCGCCATACTGTGCTGCTGGATGTTGGTAGGCCCAGGAACCAGCTGTGTGTGTTGAGTCCAGTTGAGGCCTCAGGCAGTGTCAGCAGCAGGTGGAGGCAGGGGAGGGGCCCAAGGAGAGTCCCAGGCAGCACCAAATCGAGTCCCAGGAGTGGTGGTGGAGGCAGGCCTCAGGCAACAGCAGCAATGGAGGCAGGCCTCAGGTAGGTCCTTGGTCACAGCGGTGGGGGCAGACCTGTTGGGGAGGGTCCCCAAGGCAAGTCCCAGGCAGCAGCGGTGGAGGTCCTGGGCGGGGACCAAGGCGAGTCCCAGGCAGCAGCAGCTGAGGCAGGTCCGGGTGTGGTCCCAGAGACCAGCAGTGGGAGTGGGCCCCAGGTCAGCAGCAACACTCCCTTGACCTGGGTGAGGCCCAGGCTGCAGCTCCAAAAGCAGGCCCAGAATTCAAAGCTCTCACCTCCTTCTGTCTCTGCCTCCTCCTCCTTCCTCTTCTCCCTCCTTCTCTTCGTCTTCTTCCTTCCTCTCAGAGCTCTCTGGATGTGGGGCAGCTGGTCTAGGGACAGTCCCCTTCCTCTCAGACACAGTCAAGGAGGAGAGTCCTTGCACACACACACACACACTGATCCAGCTCCCTCAGAGCCAGCTCTGAGTGAACAGAACCTCTGACACTTCTGTTTATATGTGTTATTTTCTTTTCACTCCTTTTTTTTTAGAGCTTATATTTTTCCCCAGCACCCATGTCATGTGCGTGCAGGTTTGAGACATAGTGAAGAACAACAAGTGTGTAAACCTTTATCGATAGTTCAGCACCACCAGGAAGTAAGGAAACATCCGTGTTTCCAGTGACAAGCAATGCCCTTCTCATCGAAGGGCAAGACACTGCTATTTCTTTTTTTTTTTTCTTTTTTTTTTCACTCAAGTGGCCAGTCACAACTCCAGGGTGTTGGTGGACACCGCGTGCTCCTTCTCCAAGGACACCCGGGCCAATCCCCTGTTTATATTTTTTTCTCTCTCATGGGAAGGAAACACTCAAGTGGCCAGTCACAACTCCAGGGTGTTGGTGGACACCGCGTGCTCCTTCTTTTTGTTCTTTTTTTACTTTTTTTTTCTTTTTTTTTGACACTGCTATTTCTCTCTGTCAGCCAGGGCTCCCTGATTGGACCAGGTTAACAGCCTCAATCAGGGAACTCAGATTTTACAATATCCACCTTGTTCCAATCACTACAGAAAGTTCATGGATCAACAGATTACTGAAGCAAGTTGCTACCATCGGGATATGTCTAGACTCAAAATGTCTGAACTTTAAAGTAATAGTCACCCCGAGTTCCAACACTCGAGCAAGTACAGGGCAAGTTCACAGGAGCTAAATCCCTCGAGAGCGTTCTGTCTGGACGTATCACTCCCTGGTAGGCCAACTGTACCATTCAAGATCGGAGACGGTTACGGAGAGTGGTGAACTCGGCCTGGACAATCACAAAGGCCAACCTCCCAACTATAGAATCCATCTACCAGGCCCGCTGTCAAGGAAAGGCCGCCAACATTCTCAAAGATCCATCCCATCCTGGCAATGTTTTTCTACAACCTGTAACATCAGGGAGAAGCCTGAACACACCCACCAGTGGGTTTTGAAACAGTTTCTCCCCTACTGTTGTTAGAATATTGAATGGACTCTCAAACGCTTACCATTTGCCTGTCCCTGTGTTTTTGGTTTTGTTGCTGTTTACCTATTATTTACTTATCTAGGCAACTTAACTCTGGGATCTGCCTGTATTGCTCACAAGACAAAGCTTTTCACTGTGCCTCGGTACACGGGACAGTAAATTCAATTCAATTCAATTCACCAAACACAGATTCTGGTTGGTCCGTTTGACAAAGGGGACTCTGCAAACCTTGTCTTTCGGAACACTGTTTGGAAGAGATTGCTTCTCGATCTTTCAGAGTCTCCTCCAGCAGCAGATGGACGTTGAGCCTGAGGATGTGGGTGATGCCAATGACGTTCTAGCCCCAGAGATCACTGAAGACCAGCACGGCCAAAACCAACTCTCACTGACAGCAGCAGCTCATTACAAAGGTGTCACCTTCAACAGGAAAAACAAATCCGGACCATGGTCAGTCAGATCATCTTCTCTGGCTTGACACATTCCGATTCTGGGATCCATTCGGAGCCAGGTAAGTAACAGCTCCCTCTCCAAGACACGCGGCACCCGCACACGTCTTTGACTTTCTTAAACTTCATCATCATTTATACCGAACCTTCCCAACCTAGCCCCGATGCCGAGAGAATGCTTTAGGAAAAGCAGAGGCCGTTGGCACAAGCTCGTCACACTGTCAGCAGATATGGAATGGCAGCCTCAACGTGGGGCAACTGCTGCATCTCAAAGTGCTGGGAGCATTAAAGATGGCAAACGGATTTCATTTGGATTCAGAAGTCAACCCACTTATTTCAGAGAAGGTGCACTGCTTGCTCTGCTGTCTGGGACACCGACCTGGTAAGTAATTCGCTGCGGAAACTCAGACCAAATCATTGGTAGTTACTAATGGTTCAGTACAAACCACTGACAAATGACTCAAGTACAACACCTTCCAGTAAAATTACAGGGATGTGACTTCAACATCCATCGTTTTTGAATTGACGTGGGGCGTGGGTGCCACTGGCCAGCATTTATTACCCACCCGTGGTATGGGCACTCGACCTGGTACTGAACTGGGAGTACCAGGTTTAGGGTATAGTCTTTGTGTGACCAGTAACGATCATGTCTGGAAGGCAAGGTGGGACAACCAGCCAAATCCTGAGCGCTCGGATTGCTCAGAAATGCAGGAACAGCTGCTCAAAAAAAATAAAAGGGAAGGAGGATTTTTTTTAAAACCACCAGCAGGGAGGTGGTGAACCACCTAGTTTGTGCACAAGGTCAGAGTGGTACGTCATTCCCGCAGAGGTACCTGGAGTGAGTCAGGAACCTCGATCCCAGGAAGTTACAACACCAAATGGAACAACATTGGGGAAGAGAAACAGAAGCCAGCTCAGGGAACTGTACAAACTTCAGCTGTGTTCAAAGCTCACACAAGAATAAGCTCGGATCATGAGTGTGTTGAAGGGCAGCAGAATGAGAACAACATACATGGTTCCAACGCACCAACATCCAAAAGTAAGGTCTAAACCTCCCGAAGGTCTCATCTTCACAAAATCTGGATATTGACATCTATAACTCATACAAACGTTTGGACCCTTCAACACTTACACTTTCTCAATTATTGTTCTGCAGAAATAATTTTGCAAGTGCTCTTTCACTGTGTGTAATTTGCTCTGGGGTTTCAACTCTGTTTTCCTGCCCACTCCTCATCTCCCCTGAGTCCGATAAAGCCAGGAAATCTCTGTTAGCCTTGAATATACTCAATGATGCAGCAGCCACAATCCTGATGTTGGTCCTGAACTCACCTCAGTGACCAGCAGCATCCCATGCTGATGGTGAACAGATTGGCTCAACCGCAGAGAGTGGCCAGAGAGAGGAATGAAATGTCGGAGAAGGGCATGGAGTTTATGTTGGGGATGAAAGACAAAGGCTTTTGTCTCGCAATATTTATTTGGTACATTGGTCTACTGGATATTGGATGATAATTCAGCAACGATGGAGGACTTGGGAAAGATACTGGTGAGGTGGACCGGAGTGCTTTTTCATCAGGGATCTCAATTTTAAAATGGGGCAGATGGACTTTAGTCATTTTTGAACAGTAGCTTTTCCAAAGAAAAGGTCAGGAAGTCATTCGGAATAGTGAACTAAATACATAACTTCCACAAAAATGTGGATTGGATCGTCTGAATAGCCTGTTTCCAGACTGCAGCTACATGGTGTTAATGGATGAAGTGTTGAAATTGTTGAGTTTATGACAGGTAAGGATAAACAGACCAAGGCCACTAGTTCTGTTTAGAATTCAGAGCAGAGGGAACAAGGTTTTAGTTTTGGGGAACCAGCTGTCCCCAGCAGAAATGGTGAAGCCTTCAGGCTGTCAGAGGATATAGAATGGTTCAGCTATCAGAATTGATGGGCAGCACGGTGGCTCAGTGGTTAACACTGCTGCTTCACAGCGCCAGAGACCCGGGTTCAATTCCTGCCTCAGGGAACTGTCTGTGTGGGTTTCCTCCGGGTGCTCCGGTTTCCTCCCACAGTCCAAAGATGTGCAGGTCAGGTGAATTGGCTGTGCTAAACTGCCCGTAGTGTTAGGTGAAGGGGTAAATGTAGGGGAATGGGTCTGGGTGGGTTGCTCTTCGGAGGGTCGGTGTGGACTTGTTGGGCCGAAGGGCCTGTTTCCACACTGTAAGTAATCTAATCTAAAAAAGTGTCCTTCCAGCAGACTTAGAAAGAAAGCCTTTAAACTTTCTTCATATCTGAGGGGGAGAAATGGAAAGAGCCAGTTACATAAGAGGAAGAGTATTTATTCTCTGGAATTTGAAGTCTTATAAAGGTTATTGCTGGGAAATCAGTTGAAAGTTTATTTTGCTGTTTATGTTAACATCTGACTTGTCCCTATAGTTTTGTCGCTTTTTTTACATTTATGATTAAGCTTACGTTATTTTGTTAAAGAACATTTGGAGCCCCAAGTGATTGGGTTTTTGTAACTAACCACCATGTGTTTTTCAAAATCCTGAGGCGAGTTGGAGAGAAGCTTTTCCCATTTGTAAAAGAAACCAGATTGAGAGAGCACCTATTCAAAGTGATGGACAAATGAAGCAAGAGCGATGTGAGAAAAACCCTTTTCACCCGGGGAGTATTTAGGGTGTGGAACGAATGGTCTGGAAATGTAGTAGAGGCAGATTCCAGTGAGATGTTCAAGAGGGTGTTGGATGTGCTTTTGGATAGAAATGGTTTGCAGGGATATGGGGAAAAGGCAGGAGATTAACACTAGAGAATAGAACCAGAACAAGGACAGTAGGTTGAATGGCCAACCTCCTTCTGCCGTGTAATTGAAGATCTAGACCCCTGGGAGGGGCCTCACGGTTCCACGACTGGTCAAAAGAATCACTAGGATTATGGTCTGCTTCAGCAAGGTTTCACAGTTTAATCGTGTCAGCAAGGTGCAGATTTGTCCAGCAACACAGAAGTTAAAAACTTCTGTGTTGCTGGACAAATCTGTACCTGGCTGACACGATTAAACTGTGAAACCTTGCTGAAGCAGACCATAATCCTAGTGATTAAAAACTTCTGTGTTCCTTGAATTAAATTGGAACAATATGCAATTTTTATATGTTTCTTAAGAGACTGTACAACCTTAATTACAAATGAAAACCAATGAAATGTAATAAAATGACATAATGGACAGCAGGTTAATCCAATGATATTTCCTGGGAAACAGTATTGTCTTACGCACATAGTCATCTCATACTCGTGGTTCAAGGTTAGTCAGGGTGGTAAGTTAATGTCTTATGATTCATATTATGAAGACTCCATTGTCTGCTTTGTCTCTTAATTCAGCGAGCTCAGCAAAGCAGGAATGCAGCTTACAATCATTTTAGCACAGCATTCATTTATAACCTGAAGCCATTTTGTTACGTTACTTTATCTTGAGAAGCCATTTTGTGGTTAATAAAAGCTTGCATAGATTTGTTGCTCCTGACAACAGCCTTAATCCAGATATTAGATTCTCATAATATTTCTGTGATTTCAGCAAAGCGCAAAAATGAAACTTATGAAGCCAGGTTCTCTTCAGTTCTCCCCCTCAAGAATATGAAGACAGTTTAAAATCTGCTGGAAGGACCCCTTTTCAAATCTTGTTATAATTAATCAAATTCAGAGGTAACTTTTTAAAGGGCATTGGATAAAATTTGAAAGTGTTTGCAGGGCATTGGGCTGATTAACTGGATAGTACTTTGTGTTCCAGGCTAGGCAGAAAGGGCTGAATGGCCTCCTTTTGTGCTGTAAGATTCTGTGATGTTTGTATGTTACCAAACCGATTGAGTTGGTTGTATTTTTGAGAAAAGGTACACTTCTTCAAAGCTTTTCTTTGTGCACTCATCAGGACCTTTCACAAGAATACCCAAAGGCAAATGGAAAACAACAGTTGTACATATGAGAGCCCAGTGCTGATTGGTTGGCAATTTGCCTCTGATTGGTAGAGGCAGTCCTGGAGATTGCACCAGTTAGATATTGACTGATGGTTAACCGCCAAAGTTATTAATATAAACAGGTTTACTCCAGTGATCAAGAAATTGCCTGAGGGATTTGTTGAGATGCAATATGCGCTGTTTGTTTGAATATATGTTTTCTGTCTGAGGATGTCTCTGTGTAGAGGCTGTGGTTTGAGAGACAGGTGTTAGGGCGGAGAGTGTAGGAGAGAAAAAGTGTGGAGAAGGGAGGGAATATGTAGGGGATGGAGGGGGTAAGAGAAGAAGAATGTGAGGGAGGGTGGGTGTGGGGGTAGGAGAGTAGGAGGAGGGTGTGGAGGATGGGGTGAGGGGAAGGAACGTGTTTGTGAAGGAGGGTGTAGGGGAGTAGGGTGTGGGAGACAGTGTAGGCGAGGGAGGGTGAGAGAGTAGGTGTGGGGATGTGGGGGAGGGACTGTATGAGGGAGTGAGGATGTAGGGGAGGGAAGGTGTGGGTGGGGGAGGAACTGTGTGAAGGAGTCAGGGTATGAGGGAGTGGGGACGTAGGGGAGGAAAGGTGTAATGGAGGGAGGGTGTGAGGGAGTGAGGATGTAGGGGTGGGAAGGTGTGGGTGGGGAGGGTACGGAGGAGGGACTGTGTGAGGGAGTGAGGGTGTGAGGGAGTGGGGATGTAGAGGAAGGAAGGTGTAATGGAGGGAGGGTGTGAGGGAGTGAGAGTGTAGGGGAGGGAGGCTGTGGGTGGGGAGGAGATGGAGGAGGGACTGTGTGAGGGAGTTAGGGTGTGAGGGAGTGGGGACATAGGGGAGGGAAGGTGGGGTGGGTGTGAGGGAGTGAGGAAGTAGGGGAGGGAAGGTGGGGTGGGTGTGAGGGAGTGAGGAAGTAGGGGAGGGAAGGTGTGGGTGGTGGAGGGTTTGGAGGAGGGACTGTGTGAGGGAGTCAGGGTGTGGGGGAGGGAGGGTGTGAGGGAGGGGGGATGTAATGGAGGGAGGGTGTAATGGAGGGAGGGAGTGAGGGTATAGGGGAGGGAGGCTGAGGTTGGAGGAGGGACTGTGTGAGGGAGTCAGGGTGTGAGGGAGTGAGGGTGTAGGGGAGGGAGGCTGTGGGTGGGGAGGAGGTGGAGGAGGGACTGGGTGAGGGAGTGAGGGTGTAGGGGAGGGAGGCTGTGGGTGGGGAGGAGGTGGAGGAGGGACTGTGTGAGGGAGTGAGGGTGTAGGGGAGTGAGGGTGTAGGGGAGTGAGGCTGTGGGTGGGGAGGAGGTGGAGGAGGGACTGTGTGAGGGAGTGAGGGTGTAGGGGAGGGAGGCTGTGGGTGGGGAGGAGGTGGAGGAGGGACTGTGTGAGGGAGTGAGGGTGTAGGGGAGGGAGGCTGTGGGTGGGGAGGAGGTGGAGGAGGGACTGTGTGAGGGAGTGAGGGTGTAGGGGAGGGAGGCTGTGGGTGGGGAGGAGGTGGAGGAGGGACTGGGTGAGGGAGTGAGGATGTAGGGGAGGGAGGCTGTGGGTGGGGAGGAGGTGGAGGAGGAACTGTGTGAGGGAGTAAGGGTGTAGGGGAGTGAGGGTGTAGGGGAGGGAGGCTGTGGGTGGGGAGGAGGTGGAGGAGGGACTGGGTGAGGGAGTGAGGATGTAGGGGAGGGAGGCTGTGGGTGGGGAGGAGGTGGAGGAGGAACTGTGTGAGGGAGTAAGGGTGTAGGGGAGTGAGGGTGTAGGGGAGGGAGGCTGTGGGTGGGGAGGAGGTGGAGGAGGGACTGTGTGAGGGAGAGAGGGTGTAGGGGAGTGAGGGTGTGGGTGGGGAGGAGGTGGAGGAGGGACTGTGTGAGGGAGAGAGGGTGTAGGGGAGTGAGGGTGTAGGGGAGTGAGGCTGTGGGTGGGGAGGAGGTGGAGGAGGGACTGTGTGAGGGAGTGAGGGTGTAGGGGAGGGAGGCTGTGGGTGGGGAGGAGGTGGAGGAGGGAGTACACATTGCTGGATGGGGCTGTTTTGGGTTGATCAGATGGTGGGAATGTTACTCTCAGTCTGTCTTCACCATCGGGCTGATCTGCTGGAGATTGCAGAATGACGCTGCTGACTGTGCCTCTCCCTATGCCCTGAGCGCGCACACACCCCTCGGTACTGACACTGTACCCAGTGAGGGACGTTATCATTGATCTCCACACTGCACCTGTTACTGGGTTGATGGACCCCTGGAGATGATTTGGTTTGTTAACGGTGCTATATAGATGCAGATTAGTTGGCATTTCAGGAATGGAGCATTCTTTGCCAAAATTGAGCTCAGCACCCTGTGGCACCATGTGACCTTTGACACCATGTGACCTTTGACACCATGTGTTGCCTGCTTTGAGGAGTTTATAGCCTCTGGTCTCATGACTGGCCGAGTCAGTTCTTGGCACTCAGTCACTGAGTTGTATTCGAGAGGTCAACTCAACTGAATCACAAGATCTTGATCTCAGCAGGATCCTGTTGTAATTTTACAATGTTTTGTTCAGTGAGGCATTCGTTGTATGTTTGCAAGTACGGTTTTAATGTCCTTGTGAAAGGACCTGGGAGGTTACTTTAAAGAGCCTGCAGCACTTGTCAGGACTATGTTTCCAGCAGTGACTGGCTGCTGCAACTTTGTTTGGAGACAATTTAGCTTTAACAGGCACTCTCAGGTACTTCTGTGTCCTTTCATGTTCCCCTGGTCTTTCCCCCTCCTGCTCCTTGAATCCAAACTTTGACATTTAGCTTCGCTGTTCTCATTCTCTGACAATTCCTGAAAAATCTGTCTCTCCATCTCTTTATTCTCTTACTGTGTTTCCAAATCCATTCTTAAGACTCAATTTTTAACCATTGTCTCCTGTCTCTCCAAACACCTCCTGGAGCATTGTCCCCACGTCAGTGTCAATCCAGGTTGCGGACTGTTTTTTATAATGATCCATTGTTATCCCATTGTTGCATTAACCTTTGCAATAGGCCAACTATTAAGACAACTTGTTTCTTTAAACTCACAAAGTCTGATTGCTGTAAATCCTGAGGTTATTTACAGACCCCTTGGTGGTGGAAAGTTTCCAGTTGTGAGATGTGTGGAAATCTCTGGCCGCAGGTCACAGAAGGAAGGGACAGCCTTCAGGTCTCTGTCTGTGATGGGTTTTGGAACTCGGATATCTAAAGAGCAGGTTTGTGCTCACCACTCAATATCTTACCTGCTTATTTTCCCCTCCCCACAGCTACTAACACATGGGACAAATCTGCAGGTGGTTTCCATGGCGACCAAGGCTGTAGCTCTGAGGAGCACCATGGCTGACCAGGAACCTCTGTCCTTCTGACCACCTGAAATTAGCGTTTGTTTTTGGAAGGAGTCTCCATTCTCCCTCCCTTAACCTTCAAGACTTGGAGTGGCACTGCTTCCAGCTCATGAGGCAGGGTTGTCACAAGCATCCCTCCAGTATATTATACCCAAGCCCAATTTTAACTCAACCCGTAAATTCGGGAACCACACAGCTAAAATGGCCGCCGTGACTCAGCCTGTCTGTGACAGTAGAAGTTAATGAAGGAGCCAGGGTTGGACTGGAGTGGATGAGGTTAAAAATCGCACGTCACCAGGCTCTCGTCCAACAGATTTATTTGGACGTACAAGCTTTTGGAGCACTGCTCCTTTGTCAGCTTCCAAATAAACCTGTTGGACTCTAACTTGACATCGTGTGATTTTTAACTTAATAAAATTTTACTCCTGTTTCTGGCACAAAGTAGGGCACCCTTCGGAAAACAGTAAATCAAATATATCTCCCTACCTTTCTGGCTGAATTAATATTCTGAAGAAAGTGAATGTCAAAGACAAGGATGATTGAGAGATATTGATGGCCATACAATGTGGATGTGGTGGGATATGTGCGGCTGTAGGATATGTGTTACTGCGGGAGACGTGCGGCTGTGTTTATAGTTCTTGTCTTCTCATTGAAAGGTCGTGTGTTCATGAGTCTGAGCACAAATTCCAGATGCTGAGGGAGTGCAACACTGTCAACGATGCAGTATTTGAATCCCGTCGGCCTATTCAGGTGGATACCAATAACCCCCCAGGCACTGGTTTGAGGAAGGGTGGGGCCAGTGCCCTAGTTAGGATTTACCTGAATGTCACTCAGAAACAGTGCCCTAGTTCCTGTTGCCTTGCTGTTTCTGGAGCCACATTGACAGATACATTCCCTACATTACAGCAGGAAGTACACTTCACACATACTTCATTGGCTGGGTACAGGTGGCTAAGATTAGAAAAGGCACCATATAAATGCAAGGCTTCCTGAGTGACAGATCACACCCTCATCTCCGTGACTAACCCTGGGATGTTTTATTGGGTTAAAGGTGTGATTTGAAACATGGGTCACTGTTAATATCGCTCCTGTTCTTGGGGCTAAAGAAACGAGGCAACTTGCTTTTTTTTGAGTGAACTGATTTCGCTGACGAATCAAATTAATCCCCTCAGAGACGTTGTGTGCGTGTTCCATCATGAATGCCCTCTGGCTGGAGATCGAGGTGGAATGTTTGTAACCTTTCCCTCCCACAGTGGGTGCAGTTTCTGGGATGGGCTCAGAGCTCAGTGCTGTGATGAAGCAATCGCATCCACAGAGCACAGACTCGAACAAATCGAAGGGGAAGCAATTCGCCCTGAATCTCCCGGTTCCACTGTTCAGTAATCTGTTGAATTGCACGTCCCCGATTTTGAGACTGTCACACTGAGCTCTCTGCTGCATTTCATTCCTGTAGCTGCATCAGGACCTCACTCCCTGGCAAAGTGAAACCTGGTCTTGGGTCAGGGCATGGAATCAAACAGAAATTGGTCCACGTTTGGACTGGATATCTGAGTGACCTGCCTCAAGCTTTAGACACATAGACACACTCGCACACACACACTCTCAGACACACACACACTCAGACACGTGCACTCTCACTCTCATTCTCACAGACACTCACTTACATTCACACACATAGGCATGCACACTTACACTCACATTCTCGCACACTCACACACTCATAGACACATGCACTTACACTGATATTCACACGCACACTCTCACACTCCCACACAGACATGAGCACTCACACACACACTCACATTCACAGACATGCACACTTACACTTACACTCACATTCACACACAAACAGATACAGACATGCATACTTACACACATGTTCACCCACACACAGACATGCATACTTACACACACACAGACCCACACACATTCGAGCACACTCACACACATGCTCAGACACTCACTCATAAACACACAGACACATACACACTCACTCACTCACACATACGCATTCAGCATAGACACACATACACTCTCACTTACATAGAACATAGACCAATACAGCACAGAACAGGCCCTTCAGCCTGTTGCGCCGACCTATGAACTATTCTCAGACCATCCCCCTACACTATCCCATCATCATCCATGTGCTTATCCAAGGATTGTTTAAATCTCCCTAATGTGGCTGAGTTAACTACATTGGCAGGTAGGGCATTCCACACCCTTACCACTCTCTGAGTAAAGAACCTGCCTCTGACATCTGTCTTAAATCTATCACCCCTCAATTTGTAGCTATGCCCCCTCGTCCAAGTTGGCATCATCCTAGGAAAAAGACCTTCACTGTCTACCCTATCTAATCCTCTGATCATCTTGTCTGTCTCTATCAAATCCCCTATTAGCCTTCTTCTTTCCAATGAGAACAGACCCAAGTCTCTCAGCCTTTCCTCATAAGACCTTCCCTCCAGACCAGGCAAGATCCTGGTAAACCCCCACTGCACCTTTTCCAATGCTTCCATATCCTTCCCAAAATATGGCGACAAGAACTGTACACAATATTCCAAGTGCGGCCGCACTAGCGTTTTGTATAGTTGCAGCATGACATTGTGATTCCGGAACTCAATCCCTTTACAAGTGAAACCTAACACACCAGATGCCTTCTTTTTTTATATATAGATATTTTTATTAGAAATTTAACATTTTTACAAGTTTACAAAAATAAACAAAACTTTCAAATACAAACATTGATATACAATTAAATCAAATATACAATAGCCAAAATTTAACAAAAGAAAAAAAAATACCGAAAAGAAAAAAAACAAAACTCAACTGTCTACTAATCTAACCTACAACTAACCAGAGTGTATATTTAAGTCTCTTACATGCTCAGAATGTGTAAACATCAAATCTCATAAAACCGTATTCGTGCGGGATTCCTCTCCCAAGGGGCCCCGGACCAGCCAGGTTCGTAATCTCAATTAAATAAAAGCCCTTGTTAGGATAGCCGAAATATCTGTATTCATATAATTCAAGAAGGGCTGCCATATTTTATAAAATAATTCGGTCTTTCGGTGCACCATATTTGTCAGGAAGTCAAGGGGAATACATTCCATAATTAATCTGTGTCAATCTGAAAGTCCAGGGGGGCCCTCAGCCACCCAGTTCACCAAAATATTTTTCCTTGCACAGAAAGAGAGAATAGAAAATAGTCTCTTCCCGTACATGTCCAGGGAGGGAAAGTTCGAAAAGCCCAAAAGGAGAGATACGGGGTCCACTTTAATTTCCGTTCCTAAAATTTCTGTCAGGGCACTTGTTACTTTAGTCCAGTATCTACGGATCTTCTGACAGGTCCATCGACAATGTACAAGAGTGCCCACCTCTATTTTACATTTGGGACACATTGGAGATGCCCCTGCCTTAAATTTTGCCAATCGATCCGGTGCTATATGGGCCCTATGAAGTATCTTCGGCTGGATAGCCTGAGTTCTGTTACAGATAGTGATTCTTCTAGCGTTTTCCCAAATGTCATTCCACGTTTCTATAGAGATTTCTAGTCCCAAATCCTGATCCCATGTTTTAAGCAGATTGTTCATATCTCCCGATACTTCATCATGTAGTAAATGATAAATGGTACTGATGGAGGATACCCCCATTGGTCGTAGTACTCTACATTCTCTATCTGATTTATAAAGACTATCTAATAATGGAGTCTTCTTCTGTATATAGTCTCGAATTTGGAAGTATCGATAGAGGTCTCCATTAGGTAATCCGAATTCTGACGCAGCTGTTCAAAAGACATCAGGACCCCATCTTTAAATAGGTCCCCTAGACATGAGATACCCCTGGATCTCCAGAGTTTAAAAGTGGCATCTGTAAACCCCGGTTGGAATCCCCATGCTCCCACTGTCGGCGTATAGGGGGATGTTTTATGAGAATTACCCTCATTTTGCCGCATTATATTCCAAGCCTTAATTGTTGCTGTGGTTCTGTTCGCCGAGCTGGGAATTTGTCTTGCAGACGTTTCGTCCCCTGTCTAGGTCAGATATGTGGATGACACCTTTGTAATAATTAAAAACACAGAAATAGAGAACACACACCAGATCATCAACGCCACACTCACAGGAATCCGATTCACTAGAGAAGAAGAAAAGGACAACCAACTCCCATTCCTAGACGTGATGGTACAGAGAACACCGAACGGAGAATTCACCACAAAGGTTTACAGGAAAGCCACACACACAGACCAAGTCCTGAACTACGAAAGCAACCTCCCCAACACACACAAACGAAGTTGCATCAGGACACTATTCAAAAGGGCCACAACACACTGCAGTACACCAGAGCTACAAAAAGAGGAAGAGGAACACCTATACAATGTATTCACCAAAAACAGATACCCTCGCAATCTCATCAACAGATGCCTAAGGGAGAGACAACGGAACGAGGACATGCCACAACCCAAAGGACTAACCACACTACCATACATCAGGAGCATTTCTGAACTGACAGCCAGACTACTGCGACCACTAGGACTCATAACAGCACACAAACCAACAGCCACGCTCAGACAACAACTCACCAGAACGAAGGATCCGATACCCAGCATGAGCAAAACTAATGTAGTGTACAAAATCCCATGCAAGGACTGCACAAAAGACTACATCGGACAAACAGGAAGACAGGTAACGATCCGTATACACGAACACCAACTAGCCACGAAACGACACGACCAGCTATCCTTAGTAGCCACACACACAGACGACAAGCAACATGAATTCGACTGGGACAACACTACCATTATAGGGCAAGCCAAACAGAGAACAGCCTGGGAATTCCTAGAGGCATGGCACTCATCCACAGACTCTATCAACAAACACATCGACCTGGACCCAATATACTGGCCATTACAGCGGACATCTCGAACTGACAACCGGAAGTGGCAGAGACAGGCCACTATAAATGCTGGAGGAAACAGCACAGAAGCGCTTCACAGGAGGCTCCCAAGCACTGAGGATGTCATCTAGACAGGGGACGAAACGTTTGCAAGACAAATTCCCAGCTCGGCGAACAGAACCACAACAACGAGCACCCGAGCTACAAATCTTCTCCCAAACTTTGAAAGCTTTAATTGTATTTAGTATTATAGGGTTTTTACAGTAATCCGTAATGATTTTCCTCTTGTCTGAAAATAAAAGGTTAATAAGTGGGCATTTTACTTGAGAAGCCTCGATGTCCAGCCAGATTGATTGCGGGTCAGACAAGACCTAATCGGCTATGTAACTTAATAGGGAACTTAACTGATATTTCCTAAAATCTGGGAAGTCCAATTCTCCCCTTGCCTGTGGAAGCTGTAGCTTCTTCAGCTTAATGAGGGGCCGTCTATGATTCCAGATAAAGGAACCCAGCCAGCCATATAATTTACGTAGTGCCAGCCTTGGCAGCTTCACCGGAAGCATTCTCATAGGGGATAGGAGATGGGGCAGGACATTCATTTTAATTAGTGCTATTCTACCCAGCCAGGAAATTGGAAGGTCTCCCCATCGCTGGAGGTCCTGCCTCATCCTTTCCAGTAAATGCACAAAGTTAGCCTTATACAACTGACCAAATACTGGGGTAATAAAAATGCCTAAATATAAGAAACCCTCCAGGGACCAACGAAAGGGAAAATGGGATCCGTCCACTAAGTGAGGTGTCATAGCAAGGCCATCCATTGGCATAGCCTCCGATTTTGAAAAATTAATTTTAGCGCATTCTCAGGCTATAAATGTATTAATAACTTGGATTAAGCGAGGTACGGACATCAGAGGATTACTGAGGAATAGAAGAACATCATCTGCATAAAGGCTAATTTTATGTTTACCTGTACCAATCCTCGGGGCCGTTAAATTAGGATCAGCCTGTATAGCTTCTGCTGGTGGTTCAGTTATTAGCGTAAATAACAATGGCGAGAGAGGACATCCCTGATGGCAGACCCCACCCACACTGAAGCTATCCGAGCCTAATCCATTGGTAACCACAACTGCTTTGGGATCACTATACAGGGTTGAGACCCATTTGGTAAACACCTGTCCAACACCAAACCTTTCCAATGTGTAAAACAAATATGACCGCTCAACCCTACTGAATGCCTTTTCCGCGTCTAATGAGACTACTACACCTGGTATCTTTCCCTGATGACAGGCTTGAATCATATTCAAAACCCTTCTAATATTATTGGATGATCTACGGCCCTTAATAAACCCCGTCTGATCCTCCTTTATGATATGTGGCCGTACCCTTTCTAGTCTCAGTGCTAATGTTTTAGAAAGGATTTTAAAATCTACATTTAGCAAGGATATTGGTCTGTATGACGTACAATCTTCTGGATACTTTCCTTTTTTAAGGATAAGAGAGATATTTGCCTCTTTCAACGAAGGCGGGAGATAGCCCTGACTATATGCAAAGTTATACATGTCCATAAGTGGACCAGCCAATATTTCTATAAATTCTTTATAGAATTCAGCTTGAAAACCATCTGGGCCCGGTGCCTTACCGCTCTGAAGTTGCCTGATTGCGTCAAGTATTTCTTGGACTGTTAGGGGAGCATTTAAGACCGATACCTGTTCCGGAGTTAGGCCCGGAAAGGTCAAATTTTTAAAATATGACTGCATCCTCCTAGTCCTATCTTCACAATCCTGAGATTTATATAAATCAGAATAAAATTCTCTAAAGATCGCACTAATCTTTTTATGATCATGAGTCAAAATACCCGTACTTTCCTTGATAGACGTAATAGTCTGAGGGGCCTTTTTTTTCTTTGCAAGAAATGCTAAGGATCTACCCGGTTTGTCGCCAAATTCATAGAACCTTTGTTTTGCAAATAATATTTCCCTCTTAGGCGTTTGGGTAAGCGTAGTGTTTAGAGCTGTCCTAAGAGCAGTAATCCTTTGCAATTTAATAATAGAAGGTCTATCAGTGTATGCTGTTTCAGCTGCTTTTAAGTGAGCTTCGAGCAGACGCTGTTGTTCTCCTTTTAATTTTTTCTGGGTCGCTGAGTAGGAGATCATCAAACCTCGCGTGTAAGCTTTGATGGTCTCCCACATCATTGATGGGTTGGTAGCCGTACCTAAATTAATTTCTAAAAAAGTTTTAACTTCTTGAGAGAAGTACTTTACAAATATACTATCTTTCATTAGGAAGGGGCCCATACGCCAATGCCGAGGGGTTGTCCCATTGTTCCTCACCTTAGTTTCCATATATACAGCAGCGTGGTCGGAAATTGCTATACTACCTATTTTACAGGATGACATGGAATTTAAAAAAATCAAGGGGTCTAAAAACATATCAATTCTGGTTTGACATTTATGTGGATTGGAGTAAAAAGAAAAATCTCTGCCCTGTGGATGAAGACATCTCCATCCATCTACTAATCCTAATTCTTTGTTCAGATCCACCGATTGTCTAGATCTGGGAGATACTCCTGCAGTACTCTTGTTAATCCTATCTATTTCCAGATCCATAATACAATTAAAGTCTCCCCCTATAATTGCATGACGGGCACCGAGAGCCATCAATTTTGAGAAGGCTTCCGTTATAAATTTAAAGGGGTGTGCCAGGGGGCAGTACAAATTTAAAATCCCATATTCCTCTCCATTTGTAAGGGCTTTGATCAAAATATATCGTCCAGATTCGTCTTTTATCTGATTTAGGATTTTGAAAGGGGAATTCTTCCGAACAAGAATAACAACTCCCCTGCTTTTTGAGCTAAAAGAAGAAAAAAAGGCCTGATCAAATCCACCCTGTCGTAATTTCAAGTGTTCTTTATCCGACAGGTGTGTCTCCTGTAGGAGAGCTATATCAACTCTTTCTTTCTTAAGATTTGATAATATTTTCTTCCTTTTGTCTGGCGAGTTACTCCCCTTGACATTCCAGGTGCACCACTTAACCAACTGATCAACCATAATCATCTGGGCAAATCCGAGACCCCTCGGGAGGGGAAACCCTATCCAAAACATCCCGAGCATAGAGCATATAAAATTTACAAAAATAAAGGCTCTCTAAAACACTCACAACAGTATAATAAAAAACTATTTCTAAATAAAAAAAATATAAAATGTACTCAAGTGGAGAGTTTCCCCCTTGTTCCCAGAGGGTGTCACTTCCTTTCCAAAGGTCCATCGTATCCTCTCCCAACCAATGCCCCACCCTTGACCCAGGTGCTCCTCAATAAAATGAGGAGAATTCTGATATAATACAAAGCTAGAGTTAACAGTGAGCACGCTATCCCCACCCCCCTCACCCACACCTGGATATATTTGGTAATGTTAATACTATATATAAACATATAACTATAAAATTACAACCTCAACAAATAATAATTAAATATAATAATCCAAAATAACAAGGGAGAAACAACCCCGCTCCTAAAGACTGAGGTAACATAGAATAAGGTAACCACTTCCCCCCACCAACATTAACTAAAACCCCCAGCTTATATATATATATATATAATATATACATATACATACATACCCACATATATACATAAAATAATAAAAGAAAACAACCCCAAGGGGGGAGGGGGAGAAAATCAAATCCCTCTCCCCACCCCCCATGATAATATTAAACAGTAAAGTAAGAAAAAAGAAAAAAAAAGGGGGGATATAAACCAAAGCGAGGGGAAAGGCAAACCAACATCCATTATCTCTTACAGTTTATCTAAGAGAGTCCAAGAATTCCTTAGCCTTTTCTGGTGATCCGAAGTTATACACGGATCCTTCATGGTTAAAGCGTAGCGTCACTGGGTAGCGTAAGGAGTACTGAATATTTAAGTCCCTTAAACACTTCTTCGCCTCGTCGAATGCCTTCCTCTTTCGGACCAGAGCTGGGGAAAAGTCCTGGAATAACATGATCTTGGATCCTTTATAGATCTTAGCTTGGGGGTCTTTTCCAAGATTTCTAGAAGCTTCTAGGAGTATCTGCCTCTCCCTATACCTCTGCAGCCGGAACAGGACTGGGCGAGGGCGCTGGTTCGAGCCGGGCCTGTGTATTGCGACTCGGTAGGCCCATTCTACCCTTACCTGGCCTGATCCAGCCTCCAGATTTAAAAGCTGTGGCAGCCACTGCTCGAGGAACGCTGAAAGCTGGCCTTCCTCTTCCCGTTTGGGAAGACCCAGCAAACGAATATTTTTTCGATGACCTTGATTATTGAGGTCATCAGTATGATTCTCTAAGGTCCGGACTCGCTGTTCGAGATTCTGGACCTGATCCACGGCCGATTGTGCTGTAGTTTCGGAGGTCGCAGCCTTTATCTCTGCCCCTCCGACTCGGCGCTCGATTTCTTTAATGTCTCGGTCGTGCTTTTGCAGCGCGGCCGAGAGTGAGTCCCATCGACTTCGGGATTCTTCAATAAAAGCGTTGATGTTCGCATCCAGTTTGGAGATGATTTTCACAAGGTTCGCCACTGTAGGTAAGTCCCCCGGGGCGGCTGTGGATGCCTCTGCTGCAGCTGGAGAGGGTGGGGGAAAGGGGTCCTGCTTGCTGAGAGCTGCGGGCTCCCTTCCCTTTGGTCATTTTTACTAAAGATTAGATTGCTTAAATTTAATACTAAGCAACTAATTAAATTAAACAGCTATTTTAAATGATTTGGTGAGTGTGGTGGGGGTGGGTGACCCACTTTACCCAAGTCTTGGGAGGAGCACTGTAGACTCAGACTTGCTGGGTCGCCGCCATCTTGGATCCCCCCATATGCCTTCTTAACAGCACTATCCACATGGGTGGCAACTTTCAGGGATCTATGTATATGGCCTCCAAGATCCCTCTGCACATCCACACTACCAAGAATCTTTCCGTTGACCCAGTACTCTGCCTTCCTGTTAGTCTTCCCAAAGTGCATCACCTCACATTTAGCTGCATTGAACTCCATTTGCCACCTCTCAGCCCAATTCTGCAGTTTATCCAAGTCCCCTGCAACCTGCAACATTCTTCCAAACTGTCCACTACTCCTCCAATTTTAGTGTCATCTCCAAATTTACTAATCCATCCACCTATGCCTGCATCTAAGTCATTTATAAAAATGACAAACAGTAGCTGTCCCAAAACAGATCCTTGTGGCACACCACTAGTAACTGGACTCCAGGCTGAATATTTCCATCAACCACCACTCGCTGCCTTCTTTCAGAAAGCCAGTTTCTAATCCAAACTGTTAAATCACTCTCAATTCCATGCCTCTGCATTTTCTCCAACTGCCTACCATGTGGAACCTTATCAAAGGCTTTACTGAAGTCCATATATACCATGTCAACTGCCCTACCCTCATCTACATGCTTGGTCACCTTCTCAAAAACCTCAATGAGGTTTGTGAGACACGACCTGCCCTTGACGAAACCATGTTGACTATCTGAAATCAAATTGTGGCTTGCTAGGTGATTATAAATCTTATCTCTTATTATACTTTCCAAAACCTTTCCTACAACAGAAGTAAGACTCACCTGTCTATAATTACCTGGGTCATCTCTATTGCCCTTCTTGAACAAGGGCACAACATTTCTAATCCTCCAGTCCTCTGGTACTAAACCTGTAGACAATGATGACTCAAAGATCAAAGTCAAAGGCTCTGCTATCTCCTCCCTAACTTCCCAGAGAACCCTCAGATAAATCCCACCCAGCCCAGGGGACTTATCTACTTTCACTCCTTCTAGAATTGACAACACCTGTGCATAACTAACATTGATCCTTTCGAGTCTAATATCTCGTACCTCATTCTTCTCCTCTACAATATTCTCCTTTTCCTCAGTGAAAACCGATGAGAAATGTTCATTTAGCACCTCTCCACTCTCCACAGGGCCCACACTCAACTTCCCACTTCTGTCTTTGACTGGCCCTATTTCTATCCTAATCATCCTTTTATTCCTCACATACCTATAGAAAGCTTTAGGGTTCTCCTTTCTCCCTTATTCTATTTGCTAAAGACTGCTCGTGTCCTCTCTTTGCTCTTCTTAACGCTTTACATCCTTCTTCACTGATCTGTAACTCTCCATCGCCACATCTGAACCATCTTGCCTCATCAACACATAAGCCACCTCCTTCTGCTTTACAAAAGATGCAATTTCTGTAGTAAACCACGGTTCCTTACCTTATCACTTCCTCCCTGCCTGATAGGGATAACTATCAAGGACACGCAATATCTGTTCCTTAAACTAGCTTCACATTTCCATTGTCTGCATCCCCTGCATTTTTGCTACCCCAATCTATGCATCCTAATTTTTGCCTAATCGCCACATACCCACACACACACTCACAATCACACACAGACATACATGCTCACACTCTCTCACACACAGACACTTATACTTACACTCACATTCACACACACAAACACACCCACACACACACAGACACAGACATGCACACTCACACACAGACCCACACCCACCCACACACATTCAAGCACACTCTCTCACATGCTCAAACACTCACTCATAAACACACACATGGACACATACACACTCACTCACGCACACACACACATACCACAGACACACATTCACACCCATAAGTGCCGCACATTGGGTCGGCACAGCTACACACATACCCATTCCGACACACACACAAATGCATATATATAGACATACATAGAAAAAAGGCACACACAGACTGGATGTACACACACACACAGTTTCACAAATACAGATGTACAAAGCAGACACACAGGTGCTCATGCACACATAAGTACACACAAACACAGACACCCATATTAACACACACACAAATACAGAAAAACAGCAACACATTTAGAGACAGATACCTATGTAGGCACACACACAAATACAGACATATATGCAACACACAAAAACAGGCAGACACTGGCACGCACACACACACACACACACAGTAAGAACTTTGAGAGTGAAAGCGAGAAATGACCCAGTTTATATTCAGCAGATATTGTGTAGCACAGCAGGCCATAGTGTTTCCCAAACAATTCACATTATTTGATTCTTGAAGAGATTGGAGGGGTTCAGAGGAAAGAATATGAAAAGGGATTGTGTGAAGCTGCCCAAACCCAGGCTGGTTGCTCAGAGGGCTGGGTTTGACCGGCATCTTTCAGAGTCACGGCACTGGGCAGCTACAAAAAGCCAAGACCAGGAGATTATAAGAAAGAGCAGGACGACTAGGCCCCTCTGCCTACTCAGACCATGGCTAATCTGATTATGGTTTTAGCTCGACTTTCCCTGTCTCCGTGAAACCCGTGACTGTCTTTTCAATCAGAAATCTGTCTAACTCAGTCAGAGCTCCAAGGTCAGAATTCCACATTTCTATTTATACAACTTCAATTCCCACTGAGTGGAGTCAGCCGCGCTCCTAATTAATGCCTGGTAACTGTATCTGCCTCAGCAGTGAGGTGTGTGCTAAGACTGACAGCAACTACAATGTTGGTAATACTCAGTGAAAACCAAGCTATGTTTCAGAAGAGATCAGCCCCTTTAAGATGCCTCAGGTATCGAATTCCTCTCAGTCTTGCCGCATCCCTGCTTGAGTTTCACTCTGGTATGAACAGGCCATTCGGCCCCTTATTGACACCATGGTGAAGTTGGGTAAAGTGGGGAGGCTTAGACTGGGCGAGGTGGGCAGGGGAATTGGGATAGAGGGGAGTCCAGAAGAGACGACGCGCTGAGCTTCCTGGTTAGACTGTTCCTTTGAGCCCACAAAGAGCCCCAGGAAATGAAACCAGTCCACTTTTTAAGGACCATTTCTGTTCTTGCTCTCTGAGCTGGGCTGCTATCAAATCTGCACTGTGCCCATATCTCCAACTGATTCCCCTGCCTCATCTGTACCACCCAGAGGTAGAGTTAAAATTGGGCATCTAAGCTTTAAAACAATGTGTACTTGGGATGTAGTTGGAGGCAACGCCAGCATTTATTGCCTTTTCCTAAATTGCTCTGGAACTGAATGGCTTGTTTAACCATTTCAGAAGGCAGTGAAAATTGAACCATGTTGCTGTAGATCTGGAGTCACATCCAGGCCAGACGTGTAAGGATGACAGATTTTGCTTCCCTAAAGGATGCCAGATTTGAAGCCATATCCTTCCCATTGGGTATTGAACTGTTTGGATATCTGAGCCCCAGAAACCATCACAGACAGACAGAGACCTGAAGGCTGTCCCTTCTCGGACCTTTCTTCTGTGACCTGCAGCCAGAGATTCCCACACGTCTCACAATGCGGAAATTTCCACCACCAACGATTGGTCTCTAATTAACCTCAGGATTTACAGCTATCAGACTTTGTGGGTTTAAAGAAACAAGCTGTCTCATTGGTTGGTTTATTGTAAAGGTTGATGTGTCATGGGGTAATGATAGATCATTATAAAACAAGACGTAACCTGAATGAATATTAACAAGTCACAAGAAAAAGTGGACACCACACAATGTTGGGCAATGACCATCTTCAATAAGAGACAATCTAACCACCATCCCATGACATCAATTCTATTGCAATCACTATCAACATGCTGGGGGTTACCATTAACCAGAAACTCAGCTGGACTTATTACCTAAACACAGTGGCTATAAGAGCAGGTTGGAGGCTAGGGAGACTGTGGTGAGTAACTCACTTCCTGACTCCCCAGAGCCTTTCCACCATCTACAAGACACAAGTCAGGAGTGTGATGGAATACTCCCCGCTTGCCTGGATGGGTGCAGCCCCAACCACACTCAAGAAGCTCAACACCATCCAGGACAAAGCAGCCCCCACTTGGTTGGCAACACATCCACTCCCTCCACCACCAATGCTCAGTAGCAGCAATGTGTACTGTCTCCAGGACGCACTGCAGAAATTAACAAAGATCCTCAGACAGCACCTTCCAAACCCCTGACCTCTTCCATTTAGAAGGGCAAGGGTAGATACATGGGAACACCACCCCCTGCACGATCCCCTCCAACCCACACATCATCCTGACTTGGAAATATATCACCATTCCTTCACTGTCACTGGGTCAAAATCCTGGAATTCCCTCGCTAAGGGCATTGTGGGTCAACCTACAGCACATGGACTGCAGCGGTTCAAGAAGGTGACTCACCCCCACCTCCTCAAGGGGCAACTAGGGATAGACAGTTGGCCCAGTCAGTGATGCTCATATCGCATGACTGAATAAACTAAACACATTGTGCTGTGGAAATTAAAGTGTTGAGGGAGTGCTGCACTGTCAGAGGCATCACCTTTCAGACGAGATGTGAAGTCAAGGGCCTGTCTGAATCTCAGTTGGAGTCATAGAGTCATAGGGATGGACAGCACGAAAATAGACCTTCAGTCCAACTCATCCATGCAGACCACTTATCCCAAAATAACCTAGTCCCATTTGCCAGCATTTGGCCCATATCCCTCTAAACCCTTCCAATTCATATACCCAATCCAGATGCCTTTTAAATGTTGTAATTGTACCAGCCTCCACCACTTCCTCCTGCAGTTTGATTACTTTACAGTGTGGAAACAGGCCCTTCGGCCCAACAAGTCCACACCGACCCGCCGAAGCGCAACCCACCCATACCCCTACATCTACCCCTTACCTAACACTACGGGCAATTTAGCATGGCCAGTTCACCTAACCTGCACATCTTTGGACTGTGGGAGGAAACCGGAGCACCCGGAGGAAACCCACGCAGACACGGGGGGAATGTGCAAACTCCACACAGTCAGTTGCCTGAGGCCGGGAATTGAACCCGGGTCTCTGGCGCTGTGAGGCAGCAGTGCTAACCACTGTGCCACCGTGCTGCCCACCCTTGATTCCGTGATTCATCCTTGATTCCACGGCACTACATGGAAGATGGAGTGGGCCCTGTTGATAGTCAACACATTTTAAAGGAAGTGGCATTGTCTGTCAGATTAACAAAGAGGAAACAGCAGCACTTCGTAGCAGTTTGTGGGAGTGATGGGACATTACAGGGCCACTGAGGGGGTCTTTACTGCTTTGTCAAAGTTAAAAATCACACAACACCAGGTTATAGTCCAACAGGTTCATTTGGAAGCACTAGCTTTCGGAGTGCTGCTCCTTCATCAGGTAACTGACAAAGGAGCTAGTGGTTCCAAATAAACCTGTGGGACTATAAGCTGGTGTTGTGTGATTTTTAACTCCGTCCACCCCAGTCCGACACTGGCTCCTCCAAATCATGACTGATGGGTCATTCAGTCTCACCTGCAGACAGACCTATCCACCCGACGTAAAGCTTCACAAGGCCATTAGCCAACTCTCTGACTTTCCTGCTGTGCACGGATTTCCAAGCTATCACTAATAAACTACAATAATATAAACAGAGCCCCACTTTAAACACATTCTGTGACAAGTGGTGTCTGGATGGGACTCTGACAGGTACGGATAGTCCCAGGCTGGGATGCGGGAAAGAATCTCTGGATTATTTACATCCGACATGGAGTTAACCTGGGGAGGTGCAGGGAGACTGCTGCAGGAATCTGAACTTCTGTTTTCTTTCTCTGTTGGGAGATCTAAATTTCTTTTTCTTTAGAATAGATCATGCAGTCACTGTTTCACACTGCTGCCTCACAGCGCCAGGGAGCCAGGTTCGATTCCACCCTCGGGTTGACTCTCTGTGTGGAGTTCGCACATTCTCCCCGTGTCTGTGTGGGTTTCCTCCGGGTGCTCCAGTTCCCTCCCACAGTCCAAAGATCTGCAGGTCAGGTGGGTTGGCCATGGGAAATGAAGGATTGCAGGGATAGAGCAGAGGAGTGGGGTCTGGATGGGATGCTCTTTGGAGGATCAGAGTGGACTTGATGGGTTGAATGGCCTGTAGGCATTCTTTGATTCGATATGGTCTTTGAGCAGACATTGAGGTCCTCATAGCCGCAGAATCGAATGGACAGGAGACAATCCAGTTGGATAAATTGCGGCTGTCCTGAGCTTCACTGGGATATGTTACGAAGAAGAGAAGACCATTCAGCCCGTCAAGTATATTCTTCAGTTCGTTCAGGTCAACACTGGTCATTTAGCATTGAATATTGTTATCAATCAACATCCATTTTAAACTTCTCAGCTGACCCGTAGCTTTAGCACTTTGACAGGGAGTGATGGTAATGCTCATGATTTGTAATTGAACCTCAGCAAAATGGATTCCTGACATACCCTACTAAATCTTTTGAGAAGGATTTCTTCCTCTCCAAACCCGTAAACAATAACTGGTGAAGTAAGCAGTTCAAAGGGATGGAGATAAATATTGATGTGGAAAATTTCCAGTCAGTTGAGTGACTGCCCTTCAGCAGTTTCATTATGATTCATGTTAACTTTTGGCAAATTTTCAGGTCATATTTATAAATCTGTGACATGTCGTGGGAGCTGATGGCTTAAGTCTGGTGATAAGTTGTCTAACTGGAACTTGCTACATAAGATGCAGTTAAGATAAGTCATAAACTTTGACTTGCTTGCTGTGGCATTTGACCCTTCCACTCAGCCCCTGTCCCATATGCTCACAGAGAGAGGTCCGAGAATCTCACAACTTACACAACAAAACAAATCAGAGGAAACACGATTGCAAACTAAAAGTTGTTGCACTGGAAACGGGCAAAAGTCAGGGTCCGGTGTTGGGGGAAAGCCTGACAGGCCAGACCTGAAAAGAGAGACAAAAACATGCGTTTATATAGTGCCCAAACTCAGAGTGTCCCAAAGCATTTAACAGTCCAGTCTCAGCCAGATTTGTGTTCAGGGCTGCAGAGACCTGTTCATGGGGTTTGGGAGAGGCTGACATAGACTTTAGAGACATGATTGACTCTAATCTCCTGCAACTGTGGTACCCATGTCTGCCTTATAGACTTTAGAGAGTGTGAGTCATTCACTGCTCAAGGCTTATCTGTGGGCAGCTTGGCAGCTCAGTGGTTAGCACTGCTGCTTCTCAGTGCCAGGCACCTGGTTCAATTCCACCCTCAGGTGACTGTCTGCATGAGGTTTGCACAATCTCTTTGTGTCTGCGTGGGTTTCCTCCCATAGTCCAAAGATGTGCAGGTTAGGGTGGATTGGCCATGGGAAATTGCCCATAGTGTCCAGGGATGTGCAGGTTAGGGTGGATTGGCCATGGGAAATTGCCCATAGTGTCCAGGGATGTGCAGGTTAGGGTGGATTGGCCATGGGAAATTGCCCATAGTGTCCAGGGATGTGCAGGTTAGGGTGGATTGGCCATGGGAAATTGCCCATAGTGTCCAGGGATGTGCAGGTTAGGGTGGATTGGCCATGGGAAATTGCCCATAGTGTCCAGGGATGTGCAGGTTAGGGTGGATTGGCCATGGGAAATTGCCCATAGTGCCCAGGGATGTGCAGGTTAGGGTGGATTGGCCATGGGAAATTGCCCATAGTGTCCAGGGATGTGCAGGTTAAGGGGAGTAGCTTGGCTAGGGCCGGGGGCTGGGACCAGGTGGGATGCTGTTGGTCGGGTTGGTGCAGACTTGATGGGTCAAATGGCTTTTTTCTGCCCTGTAACGGATTCTATCATCCTTTGAGGAGGAGCAATGTTGGTGGTTTTGAAAGGGAGGATGATAGTTTGTGAAAAGGAGCAGCAATTTAGAAAGTTGATCAGCCTGAGGAAGATGAGGGGAACTCGCAGCAGTCAAATGGGAATGGACTGACGGATGGGGTTAGTCGGATGGGAATGGAATGACGGATGAGGTTAGTCGGATGGGAATGGACTGACGGATGGGGTTAGTCGGATGGGAATGGACTGACGGATGAGGTTAGTCGGATGGGAATGGAATGACGGATGGGGTTAGTCGGATGGGAATGGACTGACGGATGGGGTTAGTCAAATGGGAATGGACTGATGGATGGGGTTAGTCAAATGGGAATGGACTGACGGATGAGGTTAGTCGGATGGGAATGGAATGACGGATGGGGTTAGTCAAATGGGAATGGACTGACGGATGGGGTTAGTCGGATGGGAATGGATTGACGGATGGGGTTAGTCAAATGGGAATGGACTGACGGATGGGGTTAGTCGGATGGGAATGGAATGACGGATGGGGTTAGTCGGATGGGAATGGACTGACGGATGAGGTTAGTCGGATGGGAATGGACTGACGGATGGGGTTAGTCGGATGGGAATGGACTGACGGATGGGGTTAGTCAAATGGGAATGGACTGACGGATGGGGTTAGTCGGATGGGAATGGACTGACGGATGAGGTTAGTCGGATGGGAATGGAATGACGGATGGGGTTAGTCGGATGGGAATGGACTGACGGATGGGGTTAGTCAAATGGGAATGGACTGACGGATGAGGTTAGTCGGATGGGAATGGAATGACGGATGGGGTTAGTCGGATGGGAATGGACTGACGGATGGGGTTAGTCAAATGGGAATGGACTGATGGATGGGGTTAGTCGGATGGGAATGGACTGACGGATGAGGTTAGTCAAATGGGAATGGACTGATGGATGGGGTTAGTCGGATGGGAATGGACTGACGGATGAGGTTAGTCGGATGGGAATGGAATGACGGATGGGGTTAGTCAAATGGGAATGGACTGATGGGGTTAGTCGGATGGGAATGGACTGACGGATGAGGTTAGTCGGATGGGAATGGAATGACGGATGGGGTTAGTCGGATGGGAATGGACTGACGGATGGGGTTAGTCGGATGGGAATGGACTGACGGATGGGGTTAGTCGGATGGGAATGGACTGACGGATGGGGTTAGTCAAATGGGAATGGACTGATGGATGGGGTTAGTCAAATGGGAATGGACTGACGGATGAGGTTAGTCGGATGGGAATGGAATGACGGATGGGGTTAGTCGGATGGGAATGGACTGACGGATGAGGTTAGTCGGATGGGAATGGAATGACGGATGGGGTTAGTCGGATGGGAATGGAATGACGGATGGGGTTAGTCAAATGGGAATGGACTGACGGATGGGGTTAGTCGGATGGGAATGGACTGACGGATGAGGTTAGTCGGATGGGAATGGAATGACGGATGGGGTTAGTCGGATGGGAATGGACTGACGGATGGGGTTAGTCAAATGGGAATGGAATGACGGATGGGGTTAGTCGGATGGGAATGGACTGACGGATGGGGTTAGTCAGATGGGAATGGACTGACGGATGGGGTTAGTCGGATGGGAATGGACTGACGGATGGGGTTAGTCGGATGGGAATGGACTGACGGATGGGGTTAGTCAAATGGGAATGGAATGACGGATGGGGTTAGTCGGATGGGAATGGACTGACGGATGGGGTTAGTCAAATGGGAATGGAATGACGGATGGGGTTAGTCGGATGGGAATGGACTGACGGATGGGGTTAGTCAAATGGGAATGGACTGACGGATGGGGTTAGTCGGATGGGAATGGACTGACGGATGGGGTTAGTCAAATGGGAATGGAATGACGGATGGGGTTAGTCAAATGGGAATGGACTGACGGATGGGGTTAGTCGGATGGGAATGGATTGACGGATGGGGTTAGTCAAATGGGAATGGACTGACGGATGGGGTTAGTCGGATGGGAATGGAATGACGGATGGGGTTAGTCAAATGGGAATGGACTGACGGATGGGGTTAGTCGGATGGGAATGGACTGACGGATGGGGTTAGTCAAATGGGAATGGACTGACGGATGAGGTTAGTCGGATGGGAATGGACTGACGGATGGGGTTAGTCGGATGGGAATGGACTGACGGATGGGGTTAGTCAAATGGGAATGGACTGACGGATGGGGTTAGTCGGATGGGAATGGACTGACGGATGAGGTTAGTCGGATGGGAATGGAATGACGGATGGGGTTAGTCGGATGGGAATGGACTGACGGATGGGGTTAGTCAAATGGGAATGGACTGACGGATGAGGTTAGTCGGATGGGAATGGAATGACGGATGGGGTTAGTCGGATGGGAATGGACTGACGGATGGGGTTAGTCAAATGGGAATGGACTGATGGATGGGGTTAGTCGGATGGGAATGGACTGACGGATGAGGTTAGTCGGATGGGAATGGAATGACGGATGGGGTTAGTCAAATGGGAATGGACTGATGGATGGGGTTAGTCGGATGGGAATGGACTGACGGATGAGGTTAGTCGGATGGGAATGGAATGACGGATGGGGTTAGTCGGATGGGAATGGACTGACGGATGGGGTTAGTCGGATGGGAATGGACTGACGGATGGGGTTAGTCGGATGGGAATGGACTGACGGATGGGGTTAGTCAAATGGGAATGGACTGATGGATGGGGTTAGTCAAATGGGAATGGACTGACGGATGAGGTTAGTCGGATGGGAATGGAATGACGGATGGGGTTAGTCGGATGGGAATGGACTGACGGATGAGGTTAGTCGGATGGGAATGGAATGACGGATGGGGTTAGTCGGATGGGAATGGAATGACGGATGGGGTTAGTCAAATGGGAATGGACTGACGGATGGGGTTAGTCGGATGGGAATGGACTGACGGATGAGGTTAGTCGGATGGGAATGGAATGACGGATGGGGTTAGTCGGATGGGAATGGACTGACGGATGGGGTTAGTCAAATGGGAATGGAATGACGGATGGGGTTAGTCGGATGGGAATGGACTGACGGATGGGGTTAGTCGGATGGGAATGGACTGACGGATGGGGTTAGCCGGATGGGAATGGACTGACGGATGGGGTTAGTCGGATGGGAATGGACTGACGGATGGGGTTAGTCAAATGGGAATGGAATGACGGATGGGGTTAGTCGGATGGGAATGGACTGACGGATGGGGTTAGTCAAATGGGAATGGAATGACGGATGGGGTTAGTCGGATGGGAATGGACTGACGGATGGGGTTAGTCAAATGGGAATGGACTGACGGATGGGGTTAGTCGGATGGGAATGGACTGACGGATGGGGTTAGTCAAATGGGAATGGAATGACGGATGGGGTTAGTCGGATGGGAATGGACTGACGGATGAGGTTAGTCGGATGGGAATGGACTGACGGATGAAGTTACCTGATCTTCATCCCTTTTCCTGACTCCTTATTCCCAGGAAGGTGAGGGACTAGGAGACAGTAATCCTTGATGAGATAGAAGTGGTAAATCCTCATCTGGCCTTGTTACATAAACAAACCCCTACCTAAAAAGGCAGTGGAGCCTAAAAGTCCTTTCTGTAAACACCCTTGCTGTTCCATCTCTTCTGGCTTATGAAGACCCAAGGGCACCAGTGGAATTTCAATCCCTTGCTGACTGGAACTGGAGCCCGTGTGAAATCAATCCACAGCAAAGGGAGCATCACCATCAACAACTAATCCCAATTAATTTATGTTCTGTTTACATCAACACCAGAACACAATGATAATTCTGTTTTAGAGAAAAATATTATTCGTTTCTCACATGTCCCTGGGCAAGGTCACGTCGCTTTAAGAAAGTGGTGCATGTCTGGTTAAAGCTGCCTGGTTCATTCTATGGAATGTCTTGTCTGAATTGGAGGCCGAGGTGTATTTTTCAGTGGACGCATTGTTAACAGTTTGTGATCGAGAGGATCTGCGAAGGAGGAGTTATCAGCCGAAGGTGCTCTCAGCTGGCGCATTGCCCTTTCTCGAAATCTTTTCTCATCCTCCTCCTCAGAGCTGGTGGGATCTTCCTCAAGAGCAAACCCACCTCCAGGACGGTCCCAACATGCTTCACGAGAAGGACTATCAGACAGAAGTTGGCACAGGGCCAACGGAGAGAGGGTCTCACAGGGGACTTGAGATGCAGGCACCTTAACGGGAAGAGAGGTGGAGCTGTACGGACGTTTACAGAGGAGCAGTGTTCAGGTGCAGTCCATTCTAATGTCTTCCTTCTCTTGCGAGTCTTCCAACAGAGTCGAAGAGCTCTGAGGACAGAACTGCTCTCAAGTTCACCCTGTGGCCCTCAGCTGCCTGAATATAGCCCACATGGAGTCTGGTGGATCCTGTGGCTGCATGTGACAGGGTAATCAACTCATTCAAAGACATGAGGAATGGGACATTCCCACCACCAGGCCTTTTATTCCTACGGTCAGTTGTGGGTGTTGCTGGCTGGGCCTATCCCCAGTCACTCGAGAGAAGTTGGGGGTGAGCTGCCTTCTTGAGCCACTGATGTCCATCTACTGTAGGTAGACCCATACATAAAAAAATACCCATACAACAGGGAGCTCCAGGAGTTTGACCCAATGACACTGAAGGAACTGTCATTTATTTTCAAGTCAGGATGGTGAATGGCTGGGAGAGGTAGTGGTGTTCCCATTTTTTTGTTGTCTTTGTCCTTCTGGGTGGAAGTGACTGTGGGTTTGGAAGATGCCGTTTGAGGATCTTTGGTGAGTCTCTGCAGTGCATCTTGTAGATAGTACACACTGCTGCTACTGACTGTTGGTGGTGGAGGGACTGAATGTGGATGTGATACCAATGAAAAGGGCTGCTTTGTCTTCAATGGTGTCAAGCTTCTTGAGTGTTGTTGGAGCTGCACCCATCCAGGCAAGTGGGGAGTATTCCATCACACTGCTGACTTGGGCCTTGTAGATGGGGGATAGACTTTGAGGAGTCCGGTGTGTTACTTGCCATAGAGTTCCTAGCCACTGACCTGATCTTGTAGCCACTGTGTTTATATGACTGGTTCAGCTGAGTTTCTGGTCAATGGTAATGCCCAGGATGTTGACAGTGGAGAATTCAGTGACGGTAATGCCATTGAATGTCAGGGCATGATGGTTAGATCCTGTCCTGTTGGAGATGGTCATTGCAGGGCACTAGTGTGGCATGAATGTTCCTTGTGACTTGTCAGTCCGAGTGTGGATCTTGCTGCAGTTGGACTCGGACTCCTTCATGGCGAGTGTTGTCATAATGTAGGAAACAAGACTTATCGATTCATACTTAACAAGCTCCCATGAACAGCAACAAGTTAATTACAGTTTCAAAGTGTTTTAATAATGTTAGTTGATGGCTAAATGGGGAGTCTAGTTCAGGATTCCCTTCAGGTTAAAATGCAGATTCAATTGGCAGTTAGCAACGCAAATGCAATGTTAGCATTCATCACAAGAGGGATTGAATACCAAAGCAGAGATGTACAACTGAGGCTGTGTTAGGCTCTGGCCAGGCCGGATTTGGAATATTGTGAGCAGTTTTGGGCCCCGTATCTAAGGAAGGATGTGTTGGCCTTGGAGGGGGTCCAGAGGAGGATTACAACAACCCCAGGGATGAAGGGATTGTTGAGGACTCTGGAGTTTAGAATGTTGGAGGGGATCTGATAGAAACTTACAGGATACCGAGAGGTCTGGATAGAGTGGACATGGAAAAGCTGTTTCCACTAGTCGGAGAGACTCGGACCCCCCCACCCCCCTCAAGGGCACAGCCTCAGAGTGAACTGAGATGCGGAGGGATTTCTTTGGACGGAGGCGAGTTAATCTGGAAAACTCATTTGCACAGAAGACGGTGGAAGCCAAGGCGTTGAGCCTATTGAAGACCGAGATAGGCAGGTTGTCGATTAGTATTGGTAACAGGGATTACAGGGAGAAGGTAGGAGATGGGGTTGAGAAAAATATCAGCTATGATCGAATGGGTGGAACAGACTTGATGGGCTGAATGGCCATAATTCTGCTCCTAAATCTTATGGTCTAAATATTATTGAGGTTGCTGAGGAGAACCTGTGCTCCTCGACACCGTGCCATGGGTTTTGACATGTCTATCTGACAGGGCCTCAGGTTATTGCCCATCCCTCGCTGCCCTTGAGAAGGTGGTAGTGAGCTGCCTTCTCAAACCGCAGCAGTCCATGTGTGGTAGGGACCCTTAGGGAGGGAGTTCCAGGATCTTGACAGTGAAGGAACAGCGATATATTTCCAAATCAGGACGGTGAGTGGCCGGGAGGGGAACTTGTAGGTGATGGTGTTCCCATGTAGCTGCTACCCTTGGCCTTCTCGATGGTGGTGTACATGGGTTTGGCAAGTGCTGTGGAAGAAGCTCTGGTGAATTTCTGCTGAATTTTAAAACTTCACAATCCAGGTCTCCCTGGTGGTTAACTGAGGCAAGGGAGGGTATAGCAAGGATGCTTGCAAAGGTGTTCAATTCCTCTCTGGGCACAGAGAGAGGTGCCAGAGGACTGGAGGACAGGCAATGTGATACAGATTCAAAAACACCAGCAACAGTTCTCCTTCAGGATCCTCCGCTCCACTCTTGCAGCAATGCGTCGGCACCTAACCTCTCTCCAGTCAGCCCTGCCCCAGCTGAGGGCCACACTCTCTCAGAATTGCAAAGGACCCACTCTGTACTACATCCTCAGGAGAATTCATACTCTCAACAAACAGTATTTCGATTCCATCTCAAACATCAAAAACTGTAAGTACAACCAACTTTTATCCACCCACCTCCATAACCAGCGCTCCTCAAACATTCCAGAAGATTCCCCTGGCCTCGGAAACGCCATTAGCCATGCGGCTGACGCAGCTACCACCCCCACGCTGAGTGATGATGTCACTTCCACCCCCATCACGGCCACTCCCACAGCCACGTCCGGCCCTCACATCATCGCTGATGCCACACGCTCAGTGACTCCCACCACCCCTACTGCCACGATCACCACCACTTCCACCCCCACCAGCGCCACTCACCTGCATTCTGCTGACACACCCCCCACAGACCCCACTGTCACTATCCCCACCCCCCAGAACCCCGAGGGGAACATTACCCCAGCTCATACCCCCATTCCCCCCACCATCACACCCACTCCAGGTACTGGCTCCGACCCCACTCCCAGCTCCACACCCACACCAGATCCCAGCTCCCGGCCCTGCCGAGTTTTCACCATCCCCCCCAGACCTCCCACTCACTGAGGACGAACGATCAGTCCTCAGCAAAGGACTCGCCTTCATCCCCCTCCGTCCACGCATCAATGAATTTAATACACGACGTGACATCGAACAATTCTTCCGTCGCCTCCGCCTCCGAGCTTACTTTCACAATCAGGACTCCCGCCCACCTTCCGAGGACCCCTTCGCCCACCTCCAACACACTGCATCCACCTGGACACCCCGCGCTGGCCTATTACCTGCCCTCGACCTCTTCATTTCCAACTGCTGCCGGGACATTAACCGCCTCAACCTGTCGACCCCCCTCCCCCACTCCAACCTCTCAGCCTCACAACGCGCAGCCCTCCAATCCCTCTGCTCCAATCCCAACCTCACCATCAAGCCAGCGGATAAAGGGGGAGCATGGTAGTCTGGCGCACTGACCTCTACACCGCTGAAGCCAAACGCCAACTCGAGGACACCTCCTCCTACTGCCCCCTCGACCATGACCCCACCCCCCATCACCAAACCATCATCTCCCAGACCATACAGAACCTCATCACCTCAGGAGATCTCCCACCCACAGCTTCCAACCTCATAGTCCGGGAACCCCGCACTGCCTGGTTCTACCTCCTTCCCAAGATCCACAAGCCTGACCACCCTGGCCGACCCATTGTCTCAGCATGCTCCTGCCCCATTGAACTCATCTCTACCTACCTCGACACTGTCCTATCCCCCTAGTCCAGAAACTCCCCACATACGTTCGAGACACCACCCATGCCCTCCACCTCCTCCAAGACTTCCGTTTCCCCGGCCCCCAACGCCTTATCTTCACCATGGATATCCAATCCCTCTACACCTCCATCCGTCATGACCAGGGCCTCCAAGCCCTCCGTTTTTTCCTCTCCCGATGTCCCCAACAGTACCCTTCCACCGACACTCTCATTCGTTTGGCCGAACTAGTCCTCACCCTTAACAATTTCTCCTTTGAATCCTCCCACTTCCTCCAGACCAAAGGCGTAGCCATGGGCACACGTATGGGCCCCAGCTATGCCTGTCTCTTTGTTGGCTATGTAGAACAGTTGATCTTCCGCAATTACACCGGCACCACTCCCCACCTCTTCCTCCGCTACATTGATGACTGTATTGGCGCCACCTCGTGCTCCCGCGAGGAGGTTGAGCAATTCATCAACTTCACCAATATATTCCACCCTGACCTTAAATTTACCTGGACCATCTCTGACACCTCCCTCCCCTTCCTGGACCTCTCCATCTCCATTAATGACGACCAACTTGACACTGATATTTTTTACAAACCCACCGACACCCACAGCTACCTGGATTACACCTCTTCCCACCCTGCCTCTTGCAAAAATGCCATCCCGTATTCCCAATTCCTCCGCCTCCGCCGGATCTGCTCCCAGGAGGACCAGTTCCACCATAGAACACACCAGATGGCCTCCTTCTTTAGAGACCGCAATTTCCCTTCCCACGTGGTTAAAGATGCCCTCCAACGCATCTCGTCCACATCCCGCACCTCCGCCCTCAGACCCCACCCCTCCAACCGTAACAAGGACAGAACGATCCTGGTGCTCACCTACCAACCTTTGCATAAACCAAATCATCCGCCGACATTTCCACCACCTCCAAAAAGACCCCACCACCAGGGATATATTTCCCTCCCCACCCCTTTCCGCCTTCCTCAAAGACCGTTCCCTCCGTGAATACCTGGTCAGGTCCACGCCCCACCTACAACCCACCCTCCCATCCTGGCACTTTCCCCTGCCATCGCAGGAACTGTAAAACCTGTGCCCACACCTCCTCCCTCACCTCCATCCAAGGCCCTAAAGGAGCCTTCCACATCCATCAAAGTTTCACCTGCACATCCACTAATATCATTTATTGTATCCGTTGCTCCCGATGCGGTCTCCTCTACATTGGGGAGACTGGACGCCTCCTAGCAGAGTGCTTTTGGGAACATCTCTGAGACACCCGCACCAATCAACCACACCGCCCCGTGGCCCAACATTTCAACTCCCCCTCCCACTCTGCCGAGGACATGGAGGTCCTGGGCCTCCTTCACCGCCGGTCCCTCACCACCAGACGCCTGGAGGAAGAACGCCTCATCTTCCGCCTCGGAACACTTCAACCCCAGGGCATCGATGTGGACTTCAACAATTTCCTCATTTCCCCTTCCCCCACCTCACCCTAGTTCTAAACTTCCAGCTCAGCACTGTCCCCATGACTTGTCCGGACTTGTCCGACCTGCCTATCTCCTTTTCCACCTATCCACTCCACCCTCTCCTCCCTGACCTATCACCTTCATCCCCTCCCCCACTCACCCATTGTACTCTATGCTGCTTTCTCCCCACCCCCGCCCTCCTCTAGCTTATCTCTCCACGCTTCAGGCTCACTGCCTTTATTCCTGATGAAGGGCTTTTGCCCGAAACGTTGATTTCGAAGCTCCTTGGATGCTGCCTGAACTGCTGTGCTCTTCCAGCACCACTAATCCAGAAGCTGATATCATTATTCAAGAAGGGAGCATGGGATAAACCAAGAAACTATAGGCCAGTCAGCCTAACCTGGGTAATGGGGAAACTATCGGAAGAAATTTTGAGGGAGAGAATGAATCTGTATTTCTGACCAACTTGACTGAATTTTTAGATGGTGTCACCAGGTGTGCAGATGAGAGTAAAGCTTTTGATGGATTCGACTTGAACTTCAGCAAGGCTTTTGGGAAGGTCCCACCGGAGACTGGGATCCAAGGAAATTTGACATATTGGATCCATAGTTGTCTGAGCGACAGGAAGCAGAGGCTCGTGGTTGAGGGGAAATTCTCCGGCTGGAGCTCTGTTTCCAGTGGGGTCCCGTGGGGATTAGTTTTAGGGCCTCTACTGCTTTCTGGTTGAAATAAATGACTTAGACTTGAAAGTAGGAGTTCAAAGATGATACAAAATATAATGGGGTGGTAAGTAATGAGGAGGATGGCCATAGGTTACAGGAGAATATGGACAGGCTGCTCAGGTGGGCGGATTAGTGCATGATGAACAGCAGGACCCTGGGTAGCACCAAGGATCCGAGGGACAGTAGAGTGCAGGTACACCGGTCCCTAAATGTATCAGGACAGGTGGGTAAAGTAGTTATACTCGCGAAGGAAACCAGGTCAAAGCATTAGGTTGAAGAGCAGGAAGGATATGTTGGATCTGAAGAGAATATTACTTCGGCTGGAATGAGACTATTGTGTGCAGTCTGGGGTCCACAGTATAGGGAGGGATGTGATAACACAGTATAGGGAGGGATGTGATAACACAGTATAGGGAGGGATGTGATCACACAGTATAGGGAGGGATATGATTGCACAGTATAGGGAGGGATGTGATAACACAGTATAGGGAGGGAAGTGATAGTACAGTATAGGGAGGGATATGATTGCACAGTATAGGGAGGGATGTGATAGCACAGTATAGGGAGTGATATGATTGCACAGTATAGGGAGGGATATGATTGCACAGAGTAGGGATGGATATGATTGCACAGTATAGGGAGGGATGCGACAACACAGTATATGGACGGGTGTGACAGCACAGTATAGGGAGGGATGTGATAGCAAAGTATAGAGAGGGGTGTGACAGCACAGTATAGGGAGAGATGTGATAGCACAGTATAGGGAGAGGTGTGATAGTACAGTATAGGGAGGGATATGATAGTACAGTATAGGGAGGGATATGATAGCACAATATAGGGAGGGGTGTGATAGCACAGTAAGGGAGGGATGCGATAGCACAGTATAGGGTGGGATATGATTGCACAGTATAGGGAGGGATATGATAGTACAGTATAGGGAGGGATGTGACAGCACAGTATAGAGAGGGGTGTGACAGCACAGTATAGGGAGGGATGTGATAACACAGTATAGGGAGAGGTGTGATAGTACAGTATAGGGAGGGATGTGATAGCACAGTATAGGGAGAGGTGTGATAGTACAGTATAGGGAGGGATGTGATAACACAGTATAGGGAGGGATGTGATTGCACAGTATAGGGAGGGATGTGATTGCACAGTATAGGGAGGGATGTGATAGCACAGTATAGGGAGGGATGTGATCACACAGTATAGGGAGGGATGTGATAACACAGTATAGGGAGGGATATGATTGCACAGTATTGGGAGTGATATGATTTCACAGAGTAGGGAGGGATGTGATAACACAGTATAGGGAGGGATGTGATAACACAGTATAGGGAGGGATGTGATAACACAGTATAGGGAGGGATATGATTGCACAGTATTGGGAGTGATATGATTTCACAGAGTAGGGAGGGATGTGATAACACAGTATAGGGAGGGATGTGATCACACAGTATAGGGAGGGATGTGATAACACAGTATAGGGAGGGATGTGATCACACAGTATAGGAAGGGATGTGATAGTAGAGTATAGGGAGGGATGTGATAGCACAGTATAGGGAGAGGTGTGATAGCACAGTATAGGGAGGGATGTGATAACACAGTATAGGGAGGGATGTGATAGCACAGTATAGGGAGAGATGTGATAACACAGTATAGGGAGGGATGTGATGGCACAGTATAGGGAGGGATGTGATGGCACAGTATAGGGAGGGATGTGATAGCACAGTATAGGGAGGGATGTGATAACACAGTATAGGGAGGGATGTGATAGTACAGTATAGGGAGGGATGTGATAGCACAGTATAGGGAGGGATGTGATAGTACAGTATAGGGAGGGATGTGATAGCACAGTATAGGGCGGGATATGATTGCACAGAGTAGGGAGGGATATGATTGCACAGTATAGGGAGGGATATGATTGTACAGTATAGGGAGGGATGTGATAGCAGTATAGGGAGGGATGTGATCACACAGTATAGGGAGGGATGTGATCACACAGTATAGGGAGGGATGTGATAGTACAGTATAGGGAGGGATGTGATAACACAGTATAGGGAGAGGTGTGATAGTACAGTATAGGGAGGGATGTGATAACACAGTATAGGGAGGGATGTGATCACACAGTATAGGGAGGGATGTGATCACACAGTATAGGGAGGGATGTGATAGTACAGTATAGGGAGGGATGTGATAGCACAGTATAGGGAGGGATGTGATAGTACAGTATAGGGAGGGATGTGATAGCACAGTATAGGGAGAGATGTGATAGTACAGTGTAGGAAGGGATGTGATAGCACAGTATAGGGAGAGATGTGATAGTACAGTATAGGGAGGGATGTGATAGCACAGTATAGGGAGAGATGTGATAGTACAGTATAGGGAGGGATGTGATAGCACAGTATAGGGAGAGATGTGATAGTACAGTATAGGGAGGGATGTGATAGCTCAGTATAGAGAGGAATATGATAGCACAGTATAGGAAGGGATGTGATTGCACAGTAAATGGAGGGATGTGATAGCACAGTATAGGGAGGGATGTTATAATGCAGTATAGGGTGGGATGTGATCACACAGTATAGGGAGTGATATGATTGCACAGTATAGGGAGGGATATGATCACACAGTATAGGGAGGGATGTGATAACACAGTATAGGGAGGGATGTGATAGTAGATTACAGGGAGGGATGTGATAGCACAGTATAGGGAGGGATGTGATAACACAGTATAGGGAGGGATGTGATCACACAGTATAGGGAGGGATGTGATCACACAGTATAGGGAGGGATGTGATTGCACAGTACAGGGAGGGATGTGATAGCACAGTATAGGACGGGATATGATTGCACAGAGTAGGGAGGGATGTTATAATGCAGTATAGGGAGGGATGTGATAGCACAGTATAGGGAGGGATGTGATCACACAGTATAGGGAGGGATGTGATTGCACAGTATAGGGAGGGATGTGATTGCACAGTATAGGGAGGGATGTGATTGCACAGTATAGGGAGGGATATGATTTCACAGAGTAGGGAGGGATGTGATAACACAGTATAGGGAGGGATGTGATAACACAGTATAGGGAGGGATGTGATAGCACAGTATAGGAAGGGTTGTGATAGTAGAGTACAGGGAGGGATGTGATAGCAGAGTATAGGGTGCGACGTGATCACACAGTATTGGGAGTGATATGATTGCACAGAGTAGGGAGGGATGTGATAGCACAGTAAAGGGAGGGATGTGATCACACAGTATAGGGAGGGATATGATTGTTCAGAGTAGGGAGGGATGTGATAGCACAGTATAGGGAGGGATATGATTGTATAGTATAGGGAGGGATGATAGCACAATATAGGGTGGGATATGATAGTACAGTATAGGGAGGGATGTGATAGCACAGTATAGGGAGTGATATGATTGCACAGTATAGGGAAGGATGTGATAGCACAGTATAGGGAGGGATGTGATAGTACAGTATAGGGAGGGATGTGATAGTAGAGTATAGGGAGGGATGTGATAGTAGAGTAGAGAGAGGGGTGTGATAGCACAGTATAGGGAGGGATGTATTAGCACAGGATAGGGAGGAATATGATAGTACAATATAGGGAGGGATATGATAGTACAGTATATGGAGGAATATGATAGCAAAATATAGGGAGGGATATGATCATACAGTATATGGAGGGATGTGATAGCACAGTATAGGCAGTGATATGATTGCACAGAGTAGGGAGGGATATGATTGCATAGAGTTGGGAGGGATGTGATCATGCAGTATAGGGAGGGATATGATCACACAGTATAGGGAGGGATGTGATAACACAGTATAGGAAGGGATGTGATAGTAGAGTATTGGGAGGGATGTGATAGTAGAGTATAGGGAGGGATATGATCACACAGCATAGGGAGGGATGTGATCACCCAGTATAGGAAGGGATGTGATAGTACAGTACAGGGAGGGATGTGATAACACAGTATAGGGAGGGATGTGATCACACAGTATAGGGAGGGATGTGATCACACAGTATTGGGAGTGACATGATTGCACAGTATAGGAAGGGATGTGATAGTACAGTACAGGGAGGGATGTGATAGTAGAGTATAGGGAGGGATGTGATAGCACAGTATAGGGTGGGACGTGATCACACAGTATTGGGAGTGATATGATTGCACAGTATAGGGAGGGATGTGATAGCACAGTATAGGGAGGGATATGATCACACAGTATAGGGAGGGATGTGATAGTAGAGTACAGGGAGGGATGTGATAGCACAGTATAGGGTGGGACGTGATCACACAGTATAGGGAGGGATGAGATAACACAGTATAGGGAGGGATGAGATAGCACAGTATAAGGAGGGATATGATTGCACAGTATAGGGAGGGATGTGATAACACAGTATAGGGAGGGATATGATCACACAGTATAGGGAGGGATGTGATAACACAGTATAGGGAGGGATGAGATAACACAGTATAGGGAGGGATGTGATGGCACAGTATAGGGAGGGATGTGATAACACAGTATAGGGAGGGATGTGATGGCACAGTATAGGGAGGGGTGTGATAACACAGTATAGGGAGGGGTGTGATAACACAGTATAGGGAGGGATGTGATAACACAGTATAGGGAGGGATATGATTGCACAGTATAGGGAGGGATGTGATAACACAGTATAGGGAGGGATGTGATGGCACAGTATAGGGAGGGGTGTGATAACACAGTATAGGGAGGGATGTGATAACACAGTATAGGGAGGGATATGATAGTACAGTATAGGGAGGGATGTGATAACACAGTATAGGGAGGGATGAGATAACACAGTATAGGGAGGGATATGATTGCACAGTATAGGGAGGGATGTGATAACACAGTATAGGGAGGGATGTGATGGCACAGTATAGGGAGGGGTGTGATAACACAGTATAGGGCGGGATGTGATTGCACAGTATAGGGAGGGATATGATCACACAGTATAGGGAGGGATGTGATAACACAGTATAGGGCGGGATGTGATTGCACAGTATAGGGAGGGATGTGATAGCACAGTATAGGGAGGGATATGATCACACAGTATTGGGAGTGATATGATTGCACAGTGTAGGGAGGGATGTGATAACACAGTATAGGGAGGGATGTGATTGCACAGGATAGGGAGGGATATGATTGCGCAGTATAGGGAGGGATATGATTGCACAGTATAGGGAGGGATATGATTGCACAGTATAGGGAGGGGTGTGACAGCACAGTATAGGAAGGGATGTGATAGTACAGTACAGGGAGGGGTGTGATAACACAGTATAGGGCGGGATGTGATTGCACAGTATAGGGAGGGATATGATCACACAGTATAGGGAGGGATGTGATAACACAGTATAGGGCGGGATGTGATTGCACAGTATAGGGAGGGATGTGATAGCACAGTATAGGGAGGGATATGATCACACAGTATTGGGAGTGATATGATTGCACAGTGTAGGGAGGGATGTGATAACACAGTATAGGGAGGGATGTGATTGCACAGGATAGGGAGGGATATGATTGCGCAGTATAGGGAGGGATATGATTGCACAGTATAGGGAGGGATATGATTGCACAGTATAGGGAGGGGTGTGACAGCACAGTATAGGAAGGGATGTGATAGTACAGTACAGGGAGGGATGTGATAACACAGTAAAGGGAGGGATGTGATCACACAGTATAGGACGGGATATGATTGCACAGTACAGGGAGGGATGTGATCACACAGTATAGGACGGGATATGATTGCACAGTATAGGGAGGGATAGGATAACACAGTATAGGGAGGGATGTGATCACACAGTATAGGGAGGGATGTGATAACACAGTATAGGGAGGGATGTGATCACACAGTATAGGGAGGGATGTGATTGCACAGTACAGGGAGGGATGTGATCACACAGTATAGGACGGGATATGATTGCACAGTATAGGGAGGGATAGGATAACACAGTATAGGGAGGGATGTGATAACACAGTATAGGGAGGGATGTGATCACACAGTATAGGGAGGGCTGTGATCACACAGTATTGGGAGTGACATGATTGCACAGTATAGGGAGGGATATGATTGCACAGAGTAGGGAGGGATGTGATAACACAGTATAGGGAGGGATGTGATAACACAGTATAGGGAGGGATGTGATCACACAGTATAGGGAGGGATGTGATCACACAGTATTGGGAGTGACATGATTGCACAGTATAGGGAGGGATATGATAGCTCAGAATAGGGAGGGATATGTTAGTAGAGTATGGGGAGGGATGTGTTAGTAGAGTATAGGGAGGGGTGTGATAGCACAGTTTCAGGGGGGATGTGCTGGCTCAGTATAGGGAGGGATGTGATCGTACAGTATAGGGAGGGACGTGGTAGCTCAGTATAGGGATGGATGTGATGGCACAGTATAGCAAGGGATGAGATTACACAGTATAGGGAGGGATGAGATAGCACAGTAAAGGGAGGGATGTGATGGCACAGTATAGGGAGGGACGTGGATCGTGCAGTGTAGGGAGGGACGTGGATCTTGCAGTGTAGGGAGGGACGTGGATCGTGCAGTGTAGGGAGGGACATGGATCGTGCAGTGTAGGGAGGGACGTGGATCGCGCAGTGTAGGGAGGGACATGGATCGTGCAGTGTAGGGAGGGACGTGGATCTTGCAGTGTAGGGAGGGACATGGATCGTGCAGTGTAGGCAGGGACGTGGATCTTGCAGTGTAGGGAGGGACGTGGATCGTGCAGTGTAGGGAGGGACGTGGATCGCGCAGTGTAGGGAGGGACATGGATCGTGCAGTGTAGGGAGGGACGTGGATCGCGCAGTGTAGGGACAGACGTGGATCGTGCAGTGTAGGGAGGGACTTGGATCACGCAGTGTAGGGAGTGACGTGGATCGCGCAGTGTAGGGAGGGACTTGGATCGCGCAGTGTAGGGAGGGACGTGGATCGCGCAGTATAGGGAGGGACGTGGATCGCGCAGTGTAGGGAAGGACTAGGATCGTGCAGTGTAGGCAGGGACATGGATCGTGCAGTGTAGCGAGGGACATGGATCGTGCAGTGTAGGGAGGGACGTGGATCGTGCAGTGTAGGGAGGGACGTGGATCGCGCAGTGTAGGGAGGGACGTGGATCGTGCAGTGTAGGGAGGGACGTGGATCGTGCAGTGTAGGTAGGGACGTGGATCGTGCAGTGTAGGGAGGGACGTGGATCGTGCAGTGTAGGTAGGGACATGGATCGTGCAGTGTAGGGAGGGACGTGGATCGGGCAGTGTAGGGAGGGACGTGGATCTTGCAGTGTAGGGAGGGACGTGGATCTTGCAGTGTAGGGAGGGACGTGGATCGTGCAGTGTAGGGAGGGACGTGGATCGTGCAGTGTAGGGAGGGACATGGATCGTGCAGTGTAGGGAGGGACGTGGATCGTGCAGTGTAGGTAGGGACATGGATCGTGCAGTGTAGGGAGGGACGTGGATTGTGCAGTGTAGGGAGGGACATGGATCTCGCCGTGTAGGGAGGGACATGGATCGCGCAGTGTAGGGAGGGGCTTGGATCGTGCAGTGTAGGGAGGGACATGGATCGCGCAGTGTAGGGAGGGACATGGATCGTGCAGTGTAGGGAGGGACATGGATCGTGCAGTGTAGGGAGGGACATGGATCGCGCAGTGTAGGGAGGGACATGGATCGTGCAGTGTAGGGAGGGGCTTGGATCGTGCAGTGTAGGGAGGGACGTGGATAGCGCAGTGTAGGGAGGGACGTGGATCGTGCAGTGTAGGGAGGGACGTGGATCGTGCAGTGTAGGGAGGGACATGGATCGTGCAGTGTAGGGAGGGACGTGGATCGTGCAGTGTAGGGAGGGGCTTGGATCGTGCAGTGTAGGGAGGGACATGGATCGCGCAGTGTAGGGAGGGACATGGATCGCGCAGTGTAGGGAGGGGCTTGGATCGTGCAGTGTAGGGAGGGACGTGGATCGTGCAGTGTAGGGAGGGACATGGATCGCGCAGTGTAGGGAGGGACATGGATCGTGCAGTGTAGGGAGGGACATGGATCGTGCAGTGTAGGGAGGGACGTGGATAACGCAGTGTAGGGAGGGACATTGATCGTGCAGTGTAGGGAGGGACATGGATCGCGCAGTGTAGGGAGGGACATGGATCGTGCAGTGTAGGGAGGGACATGGATCGCGCAGTGTAGGGAGGGACATGGATCGTGCAGTGTAGGGAGGGACGTGGATAACGCAGTGTAGGGAGGGACGTGGATCGTGCAGTGTAGGGAGGGACATGGATCGCGCAGTGTAGGGAGGGACATGGATCGTGCAGTGTAGGGAGGGGCTTGGATCGTGCAGTGTAGGGAGGGACGTGGATAGCGCAGTGTAGGGAGGGACGTGGATCGTGCAGTGTAGGGAGGGACGTGGATCGTGCAGTGTAGGGAGGGACATGGATCGTGCAGTGTAGGGAGGGACGTGGATCGTGCAGTGTAGGGAGGGGCTTGGATCGTGCAGTGTAGGGAGGGACATGGATCGCGCAGTGTAGGGAGGGACATGGATCGCGCAGTGTAGGGAGGGGCTTGGATCGTGCAGTGTAGGGAGGGACGTGGATCGTGCAGTGTAGGGAGGGACATGGATCGCGCAGTGTAGGGAGGGACATGGATCGTGCAGTGTAGGGAGGGACATGGATCGTGCAGTGTAGGGAGGGACGTGGATAACGCAGTGTAGGGAGGGATATTGATCGTGCAGTGTAGGGAGGGACATGGATTGCGCAGTGTAGGGAGGGACATGGATCGTGCAGTGTAGGGAGGGACATGGATCGCGCAGTGTAGGGAGGGACATGGATCGTGCAGTGTAGGGAGGGACGTGGATAACGCAGTGTAGGGAGGGACGTGGATCGCGCAGTGTAGGGAGGGACGTGGATCGTGCAGTGTCGGGAGGGACGTGGATCGTGCAGTGTAGGGAGGGACGTGGATCGTGCAGTGTAGGGAGGGACGTGGATCGTGCAGTGTAGGGAGGGACGTGGATAGCGCAGTGTAGGGAGGGACGTGGATAGCGCAGTGTAGGGAGGGACGTGGATCGTGCAGTGTTGGGAGGGACGTGGATCGTGCAGTGTAGGGAGGGAAATGGATCGCGCAGTGTAGGGAGGGACGTGGATAGCGCAGTGTATGGAGGGACATGGATCGCGCAGTGTAGGGAGGGACGTGGATCGTGCAGTGTAGGGAGGGACGTGGATAACGCAGTGTAGGGAGGGACGTGGATCGTGCAGTGTAGGGAGGGACATGGATCGTGCAGTGTAGGGAGGGACGTGGATAGCGCAGTGTAGGGAGGGACATGGATCGCGCAGTGTAGGGAGGGACGTGGATCGTGCAGTGTAGGGAGGGACGTGGATAGCGCAGTGTAGGGAGGGACATGGATCGCGCAGTGTAGGGAGGGACGTGGATAGCGCAGTGTAGGGAGGGACGTGGATCGCGCAGTGTAGGGAGGGACTAGGATCGTGCAGTGTAGGGAGGGACATGGATTGCGCAGTGTACGGAGGGGCTTGGATCGTGCAGTGTAGGGAGGGACATGAATCGTGCAGTGTAGGGAGAGACGTGGATCGTGCCGTGTAGGGAGGGACGTGGATCGCGCAGTGTAGGGAGGGACGTGGATCGTGCAGTGTAGGGAGGGACGTGGATCGCGCAGTGTAGGGAGGGACATGGATCGTGCAGTGTAGGTAGGGACATGGATCGCGCAGTGTAGGGAGGGACGTGGATAGCGCAGTGTAGGGAGGGACATGGATCGCGCAGTGTAGGGAGGGACGTGGATCGTGCAGTGTAGGGAGGGACATGGATCGTGCAGTGTAGGGAGGGACATGGATCGTGCAGTGTAGGGAGGGACGTGGATCGTGCAGTGTCGGGAGGGACGTGGATCGTGCAGTGTAGGGAGGGACGTGGATCGCGCAGTGTAGGGAGGGACATGGATCGCGCAGTGTAGGGAGGGACGTGGATCGTGCAGTGTAGGGAGGGACATGGATCGTGCAGTGTAGGTAGGGACATGGTTCGCGCAGTGTAGGGAAGGACGTGGATCGTGCAGTGTAGGGAGGGACATTGATCGCGCAGTGTAGGGAGGGACGTGGATCGTGCAGTGTAGGGAGGGACATGGATCGTGCAGTGTAGGGAGGGACTAGGATCGTGCAGTGTAGGGAGGGACATGGATTGCGCAGTGTAGGGAGGGACGTTGATCGCGCAGTGTAGGGAGGGACATGGATCGTGCAGTGTAGGGAGGGACATGGATCGTGCAGTGTAGGGAGGGACATGGATCGTGCAGTGTAGGGAGGGACGTGGATCGCGCAGTGTAGGGAGGGACGTGGATCGTGCAGTGTAGGGAGGGACGTGGATCGTGCAGTGTAGGGAGGGACGTGGATCGCGCAGTGTAGGGAGGGACATGGATCGCGCAGTGTAGGGAGGGACGTGGATCGTGCAGTGTAGGGAGGGACATGGATCGTGCAGTGTAGGGAGGGACGTGGATCGTGCAGTGTAGGTAGGGACATGGTTCGCGCAGTGTAGGTAAGGACGTGGATCGTGCAGTGTAGGGAGGGACGTGGATCGTGCAGTGTAGGGAGGGACATTGATCGCGCAGTGTAGGGAGGGACGTGGATCGTGCAGTGTAGGGAGGGACGTGGATCGTGCAGTGTAGGGAGGGACGTGGATCGTGCAGTGTAGGGAGGGACGTGGATAGCGCAGTGTAGGGAGGGACGTGGATAGCGCAGTGTAGGGAGGGACGTGGATCGTGCAGTGTTGGGAGGGACGTGGATCGTGCAGTGTAGGGAGGGAAATGGATCGCGCAGTGTAGGGAGGGACGTGGATAGCGCAGTGTATGGAGGGACATGGATCGCGCAGTGTAGGGAGGGACGTGGATCGTGCAGTGTAGGGAGGGACGTGGATAACGCAGTGTAGGGAGGGACGTGGATCGTGCAGTGTAGGGAGGGACATGGATCGTGCAGTGTAGGGAGGGACGTGGATAGCGCAGTGTAGGGAGGGACATGGATCGCGCAGTGTAGGGAGGGACGTGGATCGTGCAGTGTAGGGAGGGACGTGGATAGCGCAGTGTAGGGAGGGACATGGATCGCGCAGTGTAGGGAGGGACGTGGATAGCGCAGTGTAGGGAGGGACGTGGATCGCGCAGTGTAGGCAGGGACTAGGATCGTGCAGTGTAGGGAGGGACATGGATTGCGCAGTGTACGGAGGGGCTTGGATCGTGCAGTGTAGGGAGGGACATGGATCGTGCAGTGTAGGGAGAGACGTGGATCGTGCCGTGTAGGGAGGGACGTGGATCGCCAGTGTAGGGAGGGACGTGGATCGTGCAGTGTAGGGAGGGACGTGGATCGCGCAGTGTAGGGAGGGACATGGATCGTGCAGTGTAGGTAGGGACATGGATCGCGCAGTGTAGGGAGGGACGTGGATAGCGCAGTGTAGGGAGGGACATGGATCGCGCAGTGTAGGGAGGGACGTGGATCGTGCAGTGTAGGGAGGGACATGGATCGTGCAGTGTAGGGAGGGACATGGATCGTGCAGTGTAGGGAGGGACGTGGATCGTGCAGTGTCGGGAGGGACGTGGATCGTGCAGTGTAGGGAGGGACGTGGATCGCGCAGTGTAGGGAGGGACATGGATCGCGCAGTGTAGGGAGGGACGTGGATCGTGCAGTGTAGGGAGGGACATGGATCGTGCAGTGTAGGTAGGGACATGGTTCGCGCAGTGTAGGGAAGGACGTGGATCGTGCAGTGTAGGGAGGGACATTGATCGCGCAGTGTAGGGAGGGACGTGGATCGTGCAGTGTGGAGAGGGACATGGATCGTGCAGTGTAGGGAGGGACTAGGATCGTGCAGTGTAGGGAGGGACATGGATTGCGCAGTGTAGGGAGGGACGTTGATCGCGCAGTGTAGGGAGGGACATGGATCGTGCAGTGTAGGGAGGGACATGGATCGTGCAGTGTAGGGAGGGACATGGATCGTGCAGTGTAGGGAGGGACGTGGATCGCGCAGTGTAGGGAGGGACGTGGATCGTGCAGTGTAGGGAGGGACGTGGATCGTGCAGTGTAGGGAGGGACGTGGATCGCGCAGTGTAGGGAGGGACATGGATCGCGCAGTGTAGGGAGGGACGTGGATCGTGCAGTGTAGGGAGGGACATGGATCGTGCAGTGTAGGGAGGGACGTGGATCGTGCAGTGTAGGTAGGGACATGGTTCGCGCAGTGTAGGTAAGGACGTGGATCGTGCAGTGTAGGGAGGGACGTGGATCGTGCAGTGTAGGGAGGGACATTGATCGCGCAGTGTAGGGAGGGACGTGGATCGTGCAGTGTAGGGAGGGACATGGATCGTGCAGTGTAGGGAGGGACATGGATCGTGCAGTGTAGGGAGGGACGTGGATCGTGCAGTGTAGGGAGGGACGTGGGTCGTGCAGTGTAGGGAGGGACGTGGATCGCGCAGTGTAGGGAGGGACGTGGATCGTGCAGTGTAGGGAGGGACATGGATCGCGCAGTGTAGGGAGGGACATGGATCGCGCAGTGTAGGGAGGGACATGGTTCGTGCAGTGTAGGGAGGGACATGGATCGCGCAGTGTAGGGAGGGACATGGATCGCGCAGTGTAGGGAGGGACATGGTTCGTGCAGTGTAGGGAGGGACATGGATCGTGCAGTGTAGGGAGGGACATGGATCGCGCAGTGTAGGGAGGGACATGGATCGTGCAGTGTAGGGAGGGACGTGGATCGTGCAGTGTTGGGAGGGACATGGATCGTGCAGTGTAGGTAGGGACATGGATCGCGCAGTGTAGGGAAGGACGTGGATCGTGCAGTGTAGGGAGGGACATGGATCTTGCAGTGTAGGGAGGGACGTGGATCGTGCAGTGTAGAGAGGGACGTGGATCGCGCAGTGTAGGGAGGGACGTGGATCGTGCAGTGTAGGGAGGGACGTGGATCGTGCAGTGTAGGGAGGGACGTGGATCGTGCAGTGTAGGGAGGGACATGGTTCGCGCAGTGTAGGGAAGGACGTGGATCGTGCAGTGTAGGGAGGGCCATTGATCGCGCAGTGTAGGGAGGGACGTGGATCGTGCAGTGTAGGGAGGGACGTGGATCGTGCAGTGTAGGGAGGGACATGGATCGTGCAGTGTAGGTAGGGACATGGATCGCGCAGTGTAGGGAAGGACGTGGATCGTGCAGTGTAGGGAGGGACATGGATCTTGCAGTGTAGGGAGGGACGTGGATCGTGCAGTGTAGGGAGGGACGTGGATCGCGCAGTGTAGGGAGGGACTTGGATCGCGCAGTGTAGGGAGGGACGTGGATCGCGCAGTGTAGGGAGGGACGTGGATCGCGCAGTGTAGTGAGGGACGTGGATCGAGCAGTGTAGGGAGGGACGTGGATCGCGCAGTGTAGGGTGGGACGTGGATCGCGCAGTGTAGGGAGGGAAATGGATCGCGCAGTGTAGGGAGGGACGTGGATTGCGCAGTGTAGGGAGGGACGTGGATCGTGCAGTGTAGGGAGGGACGTGGATAGCGCAGTGTAGGGAGGGACGTGGATCGCGCAGTGTAGGGAGGGACGTGGATCGTGCAGTGTAGGGAGGGACGTGGATAGCGCAGTGTAGGGAGGGACGTGGATCGTGCAGTGTAGGGAGGGACTAGGATCGTGCAGTGTAGGGAGGGAAATGGATCGCGCAGTGTAGGGAGGGACGTGGATCGCGCAGTGTAGGGAGGGACTAGGATCGTGCAGTGTAGGGAGGGACATGGATCGTGCAGTGTAGGGAGGGACATGGATCGCGCAGTGTAGGGAGGGACATGGATCGTGCAGTGTAGTGAGGGACATGGATCGCGCAGTGTAGGGTGGGACGTGGATCGTGCAGTGTAGGGAGGGGCTTGGATCGCGCAGTGTAGGGAGGGACATGGATCGCGCAGTGTAGGGAAGGACGTGGATCGTGCAGTGTAGGGAGGGACGTGGATCGCGCAGTGTAGGGAGGGACATGGATCGTGCAGTGTAGGTAGGGACATGGATCGCGCAGTGTAGGGAGGGACGTGGATAGCGCAGTGTAGGGAGGGACATGGATCGCGCAGTGTAGGGAGGGACGTGGATCGTGCAGTGTAGGGAGGGACATGGATCGTGCAGTGTAGGGAGGGACATGGATCGTGCAGTGTAGGGAGGGACATGGATCGTGCAGTGTAGGGAGGGACGTGGATCGTGCAGTGTAGGGAGGGACGTGGATCGTGCAGTGTAGGGAGGGACGTGGATCGTGCAGTGTAGGGAGGGACGTGGATCGCGCAGTGTAGGGAGGGACATGGATCGCGCAGTGTAGGGAGGGACGTGGATCGTGCAGTGTAGGGAGGGACGTGGATCGTGCAGTGTAGGGAGGGACGTGGATCGTGCAGTGTAGGTAGGGACATGGTTCGCGCAGTGTAGGGAAGGACGTGGATCGTGCAGTGTAGGGAGGGACGTGGATCGTGCAGTGTAGGGAGGGACGTGGATAGCGCAGTGTAGGGAGGGACGTGGATCGTGCAGTGTAGGGAGGGACATGGATCGTGCAGTGTAGGGAGGGACATGGATCGTGCAGTGTAGGGAGGGACATGGATCGTGCAGTGTAGGGAGGGACGTGGGTCGTGCAGTGTAGGGAGGGACGTGGATCGTGCAGTGTAGGGAGGGACGTGGATCGTGCAGTGCAGGGAGGGACGTGGATCGTGCAGTGTAGGGAGGGACGTGGATCGTGCAGTGTAGGGAGGGACGTGGATCGTGCAGTGTAGGGAGGGACGTGGATCGCGCAGTGTAGGGAGGGACGTGGATCGCGCAGTGTAGGGAGGGACATGGATCGTGCAGTGTAGGGAGGGACATGGATCGCGCAGTGTAGGGAGGGACATGGATTGCGCAGTGTAGGGAGGGACATGGATCTTGCAGTGTAGGGAGGGACGTGGATCGTGCAGTGTAGGGAGGGACGTGGATCGTGCAGTGTAGGGAGGGACGTGGATCGTGCAGTGTAGGGAGGGACGTGGATCGTGCAGTGTAGGGAGGGACGTGGATCGTGCAGTGTAGGGAGGGAGGTGGATCGTGCAGTGTAGGGAGGGACATGGTTCGCGCAGTGTAGGGAGGGACGTGGATCGTGCAGTGTAGGGAGGGACATGGATCGTGCAGTGTAGGGAGGGACATGGATCGTGCAGTGTAGGGAGGGACGTGGATCGTGCAGTGTAGGGAGGGACATGGATCGTACAGTGTAGGGAGGGACGTGGGTCGTGCAGTGTAGGGAGGGACATGGATCGTGCAGTGTAGGGAGGGACGTGGATCGTGCAGTGTAGGGAAGGACATGGATCGTGCAGTGTAGGTAGGGACATGGATCGCGCAGTGTAGGGAAGGACGTGGATCGTGCAGTGTAGGGAGGGACATGGATCTTGCAGTGTAGGGAGGGACGTGGATCGCGCAGTGTAGAGAGGGACGTGGATCGCGCAGTGTAGGGAGGGACGTGGATCGCGCAGTGTAGGGAGGGACGTGGATCGTGCAGTGTAGGGAGGGACGTGGATCGCGCAGTGTAGGGAGGGACGTGGATCGCGCAGTGTAGGGAGGGACGTGGATCGCGCAGTGTAGGGAGGGACTTGGATCGCGCAGTGTAGGGAGGGACGTGGATCGCGCAGTGTAGGGAGGGACGTGGATCGTGCAGTGTAGGGAGGGACGTGGATCGTGCAGTGTAGGGAGGGAGGTGGATCGTGCAGTGTAGGGAGGGACATGTTTCGCGCAGTGTAGGGAAGGACGTGGATCGTGCAGTGTAGGGAGGGCCATTGATCGCGCAGTGTAGGGAGGGACGTGGATCGTGCAGTGTAGGGAGGGACATGGATCGTGCAGTGTAGGGAGGGACATGGATCGTGCAGTGTAGGGAGGGACGTGGATCGTGCAGTGTAGGGAGGGACATGGATCGTACAGTGTAGGGAGGGACGTGGGTCGTGCAGTGTAGGGAGGGACATGGATCGTGCAGTGTAGGGAGGGACGTGGATCGTGCAGTGTAGGGAAGGACATGGATCGTGCAGTGTAGGTAGGGACATGGATCGCGCAGTGTAGGGAAGGACGTGGATCGTGCAGTGTAGGGAGGGACATGGATCTTGCAGTGTAGGGAGGGACGTGGATCGCGCAGTGTAGAGAGGGACGTGGATCGCGCAGTGTAGGGAGGGACGTGGATCGCGCAGTGTAGGGAGGGACGTGGATCGTGCAGTGTAGGGAGGGACGTGGATCGCGCAGTGTAGGGAGGGACGTGGATCGCGCAGTGTAGGGAGGGACGTGGATCGCGCAGTGTAGGGAGGGACTTGGATCGCGCAGTGTAGGGAGGGACGTGGATCGCGCAGTGTAGGGAGGGACGTGGATCGCGCAGTGTAGGGAGGGACGTGGATCGCGCAGTGTAGTGAGGGACGTGGATCGTGCAGTGTACGGAGGGACGTGGATCGTGCAGTGTAGGGAGGGACGTGGATCGCGCAGTGTAGGGAGGGAAATGGATCGCGCAGTGTAGGGAGGGACGTGGATCGCGCAGTGTAGGGAGGGACGTGGATCGTGCAGTGTAGGGAGGGACGTGGATAGCGCAGTGTAGGGAGGGACGTGGATCGTGCAGTGTAGGGAGGGACGTGGATCGTGCAGTGTAGGGAGGGACGTGGATCGTGCAGTGTAGGGAGGGACGTGGATAGCGCAGTGTAGGGAGGGACGTGGATCGTGCAGTGTAGGGAGGGACTAGGATCGTGCAGTGTAGGGAGGGAAATGGATCGCGCAGTGTAGGGAGGGACGTGGATCGCGCAGTGTAGGGAGGGACTAGGATCGTGCAGTGTAGGGAGGGACATGGATCGTGCAGTGTAGGGAGGGACATGGATCGCGCAGTGTAGGGAGGGACATGGATCGTGCAGTGTAGGGAGGGACATGGATTGCGCAGTGTGGGGTGGGACGTGGATCGTGCAGTGTAGGGAGGGACATGGATCGTGCAGTGTACGGAGGGGCTTGGATCGTGCAGTGTAGGGAGGGAATCTGGAACTCATTGTGTTTTAGAAGCAGAAACCCTCATGATATTGAAGGAGTATTTCGATGTCCAATTGTGATTAGATTCCCTCCAGTGCGGAAACAGGCCCTTCAGCCCAATAAGTCCACACCGACCCACCGAAGATCAACCCACCCAGACCCATTCCCCTCCGTTCACCCCTGTCTCATGCACCTAACACTACAGGCAATTTAGCATGGGCCAATAGGTGAATGGGGGTGTGGATGAAGGTGATAGGTCAGAGAGGAGGGTGGAGTGGATAGGTGGGAAGTTATCCACTTATCCACGCCACCCTCCTCTCTGACCTATCACCTCCATCCCCACCCCCATTCACCTATTGTACTCTATGCTACTTTCTCCCCACCCCCACCCCCCTCTCATTTATCTGTCCACCCTTCAGGCTCTCTGCCTCTATTCCTGATGAAGGGCTTTTGCCCAAAACGTTGATTTTCCCTGCTCCTTGGATGCTGCCTGAACTGCTGTGCTTTTCCAGCACCACTCTATTCCGGAATCTGGTTTCCAGCATCTGCAGTCCTTGTTTTTACACAAGGCTACGGGCCAAGTGCCAGAAAATGGATCAGAATGGTTAGTTTGACCAGCATGGTTGGGTTGAGCCAAGGGGTTTCTTTCTGTCTGTACATCTCTCTGACGACAGCAGAAAGAGCTCATGGCCAGAATGCAGCAACCTCTCCTGGGAATTTTCTCCTGCAAAAATGCAGTCGGGGTGGGGGGGAATCGTTAGACACAAATTAAGTTAATCCCAGTCAGGTTCAGCACTGCCTTCTCCAGGGGAGCTGACAGGGACAATTCCACATCCACGTTGGCTGGGAGCAGTTGAGTCACAGTATTCTGCCAACACACAAGGGATGACTGATGGTAACCATCAGTGGTATTTACACCTATCTGGCACTGACCGACTTGAGCCAATACAAAAGTGTACTTCAGTGACTAACTGGATACTGATGTGGAGGTGCCAGTGTTGGGCTGGGGTGGACCAAGTTAAAAAAAACTCACGCAACACCAGGTTAGAGCCCAACAGGTTTATTTGGAAGGACTAGCTCTCAGAGTGCAAGCTACCTGATGAAGAAGCAGTGCACCGAAAGCTTATAATTCCCAAAAAAAACCTGTTGAACTACAACTTGGGGTTGCATGATTTTTAGCTTAACTAGAGAATGGGATACAAGGAGCTGTGCTCCTTAATGAGAGACCTTGAAGTTGACAATTATCATTATTTTTCTTCAACATTCATGGCATCATCGGCAAGTCGAGAGTTTGCTCCCAATCTCTGTAAAATCCTGAGGGGACCTGACCGGGTCAACAATGTTTTCCACTTTTGGCGGTAAAAGGGAATGACCATTTAAAACAGAAATGAGGAAACAGTTTTTCTCTCCGAAGTCTGTGAGTCTTGACAAGGCAGTGGATGAGGAGTGAATCAATAAGAATGAGGTGTTGGATTTTGGGAGGTGCGACGCTGGAGGAACATGGACACTTAAACGTAACACTGATATACAGAGGGATCTCGGGATGCACATCTCAAGCTCCCTGAAAGTGGCAATGCACTGTGCTGACTGAATCAGTTCCATGTCATTATCAATGTGCTAGGGAACTGCTGGATAAACAGTGTGTTATTGAATTGGTGGATGGGAGGGAGAGGGTTGGCTGAATTTCTGCCCGATTTCCTCAGTGCTTGAAGGCGTGTGTTAGTCACAGAATAAATCATGCCCAGGCACCATTGGGGTGTGGCCGCACTGTTTTTTTTACATTAGATTAGATTCCCTACAGTGTGGAATCAGGCCCTTCTGCCCACAAGTCCACACTGACCCTCCGAAGAGTAACCCACACATTCCCATTTCCCTCTGAGTAATGTATCTAACACTATGGTCAATTTAGCACGGCCAGTCCATCTGACCGGCACATCTTTGGATTGTGGGAGGAAACCGGAGCACCCGGAGGAAACCCCCGCAGACACTGGGAGAATGTGCAAACTCCACACAGACAGTCGCCCAAGGCTGGAATCAAACCTGGGACCCTGGTACTGTGAGGCTGCAGTGCTAACCACTGAGCCACCGTGTTTGTGCATCGTCCTTGCAGTTTGAAAATCTGTGAAGAGCTTCACTCTGAACCAAAGTCCCTCCCCTGACCTGAGCCATTTACTTTGAGCTTTGCTGGGAAACACGGTCTCCCACATTCTGCTGGGAAATGTGGTCTCCCACATCCTGCTGGGAAATGCGGTCTCCCACATCCTGCTGGGAAACGCGGTCTCCCACATCCTGCTGGGAAACACGGTCTCCCACCTCCTGCTGGGAAACATGGTCTCCCACATCCTGCTGGGAAAGACAGTCTCCCACATCCTGCTGGGAAACACGGTCTCCCACAACCTGCTGGGAAACACGGTCTCTCACATCCTGCTGGGAAAGACAGTCTCCCACATCCTGCTGGGAAACACGGTCTCCCACATCCTGCTGGGAAACACGGTCTCCCACATCCTGCTGGGAAACGTGGTCTCCCACATCCTGCTGGGAAACGCGGTCTCCCACATCCTGCTGGGAAATGCGGTCTCCCCCCTCCTGCTGGGAAACACGGTCTCTCACCTCCTGCTGGGTAACAGGGCAACTTGCCTCTGGCTGGGAAACAGAGTTGCTCGCCTCCTGCTGGGAAATACGGTCTCCCACCTTCTGCTTGGAAACCACATCAATCACCGCCTGCTGTGAAACATGGTCTCTCACCTCCTGCTGGGAAACACAGTCTCCCATGTCCTGCTGGAAAACACGGTCTCTCACATCCTGCTGGGAAACGCGGTCTCCCACATCCTGCTGGGAAATGCGGTCTCCCACCTCCTGCTGGGAAACACGGTCTCCCACCTCCTGCTGGGAAACCACATCAATCACCGACTGCTGGGAAACACGGTCTCTCACCTCCTGCTGGGTAACAGGGCAACTTGCCTCTGGCTGGGAAACAGAGTTGCTCGCCTCCTGCTGGGAAATACGGTCTCCCACCTTCTGCTTGGAAACCACATCAATCACCGCCTGCTGTGAAACATGGTCTCTCACCTCCTGCTGGGAAACACAGTCTCCCATGTCCTGCTGGAAAACACGGTCTCTCACGTCCTGCTGGGAAACGCGGTCTCCCACATCCTGCTGGGAAATGCGGTCTCCCACCTCCTGCTGGGAAACACGGTCTCCCACCTCCTGCTGGGAAACCACATCAATCACCGACTGCTGGGAAACACGGTCTCTCACCTCCTGCTGGGTAACAGGGCAACTTGCCTCTGGCTGGGAAACAGAGTTGCTCACCTCCTGCTGGGAAATACAGTCTCCCACCTTCTGCTTGGAAACCACATCAATCACCGCCTGCTGTGAAACATGGTCTCTCACCTCCTGCTGGGAAACACAGTCTCCCATGTCCTGCTGGAAAACACGGTCTCTCACGTCCTGCTGGGAAATGCGGTCTCCCACATCCTGCTGGGAAATGCGGTCTCCCACCTCCTGCTGGGAAACACGGTCTCCCACCTCCTGCTGGGAAACCACATCAATCACCGACTGCTGGGAAACACGGTCTCTCACCTCCTGCTGGGTAACAGGGCAACTTGCCTCTGGCTGGGAAACAGAGTTGCTCACCTCCTGCTGGGAAATACAGTCTCCCACCTTCTGCTGGGAAACCACATCAATCACCGACTGCTGGGAAACACGGTCTCTCACCTCCTGCTGGGTAACAGGGCAACTTGCCTCTGGCTGGGAAACAGAGTTGCTCACCTCCTGCTGGGAAATACAGTCTCCCACCTTCTGCTGGGAAACCACATCAATCACCGACTGCTGGGAAACACGGTCTCTCATCTCCTGCTGGGTAACAGGGCAACTTGCCTCTGGCTGGGAAACAGAGTTGCTCGCCTCCTGCTGGGAAATACGGTCTCCCACCTTCTGCTTGGAAACCACATCAATCACCGCCTGCTGTGAAACATGGTCTCTCACCTCCTGCTGGGAAACACAGTCTCCCATGTCCTGCTGGAAAACACAGTCTCTCACGTCCTGCTGGGAAACGCGGTCTCCCACATCCTGCTGGGAAATGCGGTCTCCCACCTCCTGCTGGGAAACACGGTCTCCCACCTCCTGCTGGGAAACCACATCAATCACCGACTGCTGGGAAACACGGTCTCTCACCTCCTGCTGGGTAACAGGGCAACTTGCCTCTGGCTGGGAAACAGAGTTGCTCGCCTCCTGCTGGGAAATACGGTCTCCCACCTTCTGCTTGGAAACCACATCAATCACCGCCTGCTGTGAAACATGGTCTCTCACCTCCTGCTGGGAAACACAGTCTCCCATGTCCTGCTGGAAAACACGGTCTCTCACGTCCTGCTGGGAAACGCGGTCTCCCACATCCTGCTGGGAAATGCGGTCTCCCACCTCCTGCTGGGAAACACGGTCTCCCACCTCCTGCTGGGAAACCACATCAATCACCGACTGCTGGGAAACACGGTCTCTCACCTCCTGCTGGGTAACAGGGCAACTTGCCTCTGGCTGGGAAACAGAGTTGCTCACCTCCTGCTGGGAAATACAGTCTCCCACCTTCTGCTGGGAAACCACATCAATCACCGCCTGCTGGGAAACATGGTCTCTCACCTCCTGCTGGGAAACACAGTCTCCCATGTCCTGCTGGAAAACACGGTCTCTCACGTCCTGCTGGGAAACAAGTCTCACCTGATCCAGAGGTGTGTAATAACACATCTGAACAGGTTGATACAAAAACTAGGTTAAGCTTAAGCAAAGAGCAGGATCAGCTCCTGACCTCTCCCTTACCTTTGGTTTGTATTGCCTATAACATGGTGATTCCCTGCTGGTGGTTAAGAGGGGTTGGAAAAATACTCCTGTTATGTGTAAGAACACATCAAGATATTTTAAAATAAAGACCAGGGCAGATTGTCTGTATAAACCTTAACGGGCTTTGCACATGAATTATTCACTTAGAAACTGGGTTTGATCTCCCACCGGTGGTTTATAGAGAAAATAAAAAATGTGGGTGATTTGGTGAGAGGATATAAAACCTGTTCAGTTGTGTGTAAGAGTTGGATATTAAGAGGCAGTGACCAGAATCAGAGGCCCCAACCCCTTTCCTGGCCTGGGCCCTGAGGCCTGGTCCCTGACTCCCAGGGCACCAGGCCCTGGAAACAGGCTCCAATGTACCCTGGCCCCAAGCAAAGACCAAAGTAGCAAATACAGAGATGGCTGGAGAAACTCAGCAGGACCTGAAACTCGCTGAGCAGAGGCGAGGGGAGGGGAAGGAGAGGTGTGTTTGCAGGGGATGGGTGGAAGAAAAGCTAATGACGATGAGCCATTTTAAAAGAAAATCATGGAATCCCTACAGCATGGAAGCAGGCCATTCAGCCCATCATGTCCACTCCAACCCTCAGAAGACCATTCCACCCCACCCCGCTCAGCTAACCCACCTAGCCTGTATATCTCTGAACACCCTGGGCAATTAGCATGGCCAACTCACCTAACCAGCACATCTTGGGACTGTGGGAGGAAACCCACACAGACACAGGGAGAATGTCCAAACTCCACACAGTCGGTCACCTGAGACAGGAATCAAACCCAAGCCCCTGGTGCTATGAGGCAGCAGTGCGAACCACTGAGCCACTGCATCACCCAATTGACCCAATTAATCAATTGAAAGGAATAAAATGACAGGTGTACAGGGATATACTGGGGAAGTGGGCCTGACTGGAATGCTTTACAGAGAACTAACATGGGCTCTGGATTCCGAAAACCATGACCAATACCTGACGTCAGTGTCAAGCTCAGTTGATTACGATCAGCGAGACAGTATAAATAATGGGTGGTCTGCTCTGTTTCTGTCTTGTCATGACTCCTCAGTGACAGTGGATGGAGAGAGTGTGGCACTGAGACAGAGACAGGGAGAAAGGACTGACAATGGGCTGCACCACGCTGAAGATTTAGAGACACCAGGTCTAATTGTTTGAATGGACAGCAAAACAACGCAAAGGAACAGAGCAGATGGATGCTCTTTGGCCCACCGTGCCTGTCCTAGCCCATCGTCACTTGGATCTGGAGAAACATTGGTGAGGAAGCTGTGGAGCAGCACTGACGGACTGAGACAGTCTGGAGACTGAACCAAGAGTTGTTGGGAATTGCTGTGACTCACCATGGCTCCCTGGGAGGTTTCGTGTTGCTGCCAGGAGTCAGTGGAAATGGGATCACTTTGAGAATGGGAGCATGGAGCCATGGCAGTGAGGGGTAGGGGAAGTGGGGTAAGTGCCTTGTGTGGGAGCCATTAACCTCTGTCCTTGCAGGTGAACGTTAAAGACCGTAAAAGTGATAGGTTGAAGGAGAATGGGGAGTTGGCTTGGATGTTGGTACTTGGTTAACCAGCATCCCCAGCCCTGATGTTTCACTCTGAAACGTTGTCTTCACTGCTCCTCGGATGTTGTCTGACCTGCTGTGCTTTTCCAGCTTAGCATCTATTGACTCTGACTTCCAGTATCTGCGGTCCTTACTGTCTCCCCTCATCATTGCTAACTTTAGTGTCCATGGGAACCTGTTGTGCAGGAATTGGCTTGCTTTCATCACAGTGCTGACTGCACCTCAGAAGCAGTGGTTGTCAAATACACTGGGAGAGTTCCTGGGGCAATGGAAGGTGCTATGGAAACGTAACTCTTTTCTCAGTTTCCCAAAAGCTTGTCAACAATTAATGCACAGAGATGCCTCCGTTTTGTTCATTTTTCAAAAAAATTCATACAAAGGCCAGCATTTATTGCCCATCCCTAATTGCTCAGAGGGCAGTTAAGAGTCAACCACATTGCTGTGGGTCTGGAGTCATACATTGGTCAGAACAGAGTTGAAAAGAGTGGTGCTGGAAAAGCGCAGGCAGCATCTGAGGAGCAGGAGAATCGACGTTTCGGGCCTAAGCCCTTCTTCAGGAATGAGGCTGGTGTGTCCAGCAGGAGGGAGGAGGAGAGCTTCTTCAAGGTAGGCATCCTTGTAAGACCAGATAAAGGTGGCAGTTTCCTTCTCTTAAGGGCATTAATGAACAATGGTCATCATTAGACTCTTAATTCCATATTTTTTATTGGTTTCAAACTTCACCACCTGCCATGGTAGCATTTTGAAGCCAGGTCCCCACCTGGGTATCTGGATGAACAGTCCAACAACATAACCACCAGCCATCACCTCCTCCTGACGATAACTGGCAAGTGTGGGCCTGATTTAACTCTGTTGTCTACCTGGGAGAATGTTTATTCCCAGTGTTTAAACCACAGGGGAAAGTGTATCCAAGCCACAACAGAATCCACTGGGCGCTGTGGATTCGATGTCCTTAGACTTCAGCCACCTTGCCTACTTGGGGTTAGTTTTCCCAACAGGCTTGTCCCAGATGGTGACCTCTGCAGGGTTCTGGGTTTGCTGAGGTGAGCTACATTCTCACTCATGTTCATATCCAGGGAGTCAGGAGAAATGACATTCTACTCACCCAGCTCTAGCTTCTAATATTTAACCTTCACTGAAAAGGCTACAAGGGATATTCCCGAAAATAACCGTAAATCAGGGAGTCTGGCATCATGTGATGTCTCTATTGGTGAATCCTTTAACCTCATTTGCCAATTAGTTATCTTGGCTTTCATGCCCTCATAATTACTCTTATTTAAGTTTGACATCCTCGGTTTGGTCCCACGCCTGTCTCTTGCAGACTGAAATTAAAATTCAATCATTTACAGAGTCATAGAGATGTACAGCATGGAAACACACCCTTCAGTCCAACTCGTCCATGCTGACCAGATATCCTAACTTAATCCAGTCCCATCTGCCAGCACTTGGCCCATATCCCTCCAAACCCATCCTATTCATGTCCCCATCCAGATGCCTTTTAAATGTAGCAATTGTACCAGCCTCCACCACTTCCTCTGGCAGCTCATTCCATACACGTACCACCCTCTGTGTGAAAACGTTGCCCCTTAGGTCCCTTTTATATCTTTCCTCCTCTCACCCTAAACCTATGCCCCTCTAGTTCTGGACTCCCCCACCCCAGGGAAAAGCCCTTGTCAATGTACCCTATCCATGCCCCTCATGATTTTATAAACCTCTGTAAGGTCACCCCTCGGCCTCTGACACTCCAGGGAAAACAGCCCCAGCCTGTTCAACCTCTCCCTATAGCTCAATTGTAGTCTCTGCTACCTCGGGAAATCATCATTGTGAAATCATTAATTAATTCTAATTCACTGCACAATACCAGCTCGAGGGTAGCCTGTTCAGCTCCAGAACGTTCTGGTCTGAGATACCATCCCAGAAACACTCTATGAACACCTCTTCTCAGCTAACTTTGCACAAGTTATATGTGGATTAAAATCCTCGTGGTTTCTGACTTCATTGTACTGTGTGGTCACTGTTCAGTGGCCTGGTCATCTACCTTACCCTGTCATTTCTCATCTCCACCGAAACTGTTTCTACAACCTCCACCGAAACTGTTTCTACAACCTCACTGCCTGAACCAAAGTCCCCCCTCTCTGTTGTGTCATCTCCATGATTAATTAACATAGTCACCGCTCCACCTTTTCCAAGTTTCGGTCTTTGATCCTTCAATATTAAAGTCCCAATCTCTGACAGTATGTAGCCATGCTTCTGCAATGGCTTAGAAATCGTACTTATGAATTTCATTTCTCACATTCTCTCTTGTCTTGCTTTATTTCATCTTCCCAAATTTGATCAAAACACTGTGGATGCTGGAGACCTGACATGAAAACAGGAGCAGTTGGAGGAACTGATAGGAGTCCACAGATGTGCAGGTTAGATGGATTGGTCACACTAAATTGCCTATCGTGTTCAGGGATGTGTAGGTCAGGTGCATTAGTCAGAGATACATGTAGAGTAGTAGGGTAGGGGAATTGGTCTGGGTGGGCTACTCTTCAGAGGGTCAGTGTGGACTTGTTGAGCAAAGGGGTCTGTTTCCACGATGATTCTGTGATTCTATGAACTCAGCAGGTCTGGCAACATCTGTGGAGAGAGAGAGAGAATGAATGTGCTGTGAATCTTCTCTGAAAACTTGTTTTTATTGCCAAATGTGATGAATTGGCCCGACGTTTTGGTTTAAAAGTCTCTTTCCTTCCTTAGTTAATCTGACACACTAGAACAGCAGTTCCAGACAAGATGGTGGCTGTGGTAGAGTGTGTCTGTACATTCCCACTCACCTGGATGTTTGGTTTCTTCATTTCTCTGTAGTATCAAAGTTTACCTTCTCCTCCTTTCTGAGGCTGTGGTAGAGGGCTAGCTGCTGTAGGTGCCTTGGTAGTGACTGTGTGGTGGTTCCCGATGTCCGTTCCTTATAGCCGCAGTGCCCGCAGCTTCATCGGAGGCATCAGCGTCAGCTTTCACCGGTGGCTATAGCAGTGGGGACATGGTTGTTCCAGAACATTCCTTGTGGCTATGGCGGCAATGTGATCGTTCGGTACTGAAGTGGTGACGGTTTCAGCGTCGGTGACTTGTGGAACCGGTCACTCCCTCCTGATTATGGCAGTGATGCAGTGGCATTGCCGGTGGTTTTGGCACAGGCTGTGGAGAGGGCCCGCTCCTTGCTATGATGGCATCAGGGGTAGTTTCAGCAACAACATCCCATAGCCAGTCCATAAACACCCCCAGGACCCAGTCCATAAACCCCCCAGGAGCCAGTCCATAAACGCCCCCAGGACCCAGTCCATAAACCCCCCCAGGAGCCAGTCCATAAACCCCCCAGGAGCCAGTCCATAAACCCCCCCAGGAGCCAGTCCATAAACCCCCCAGGAGCCAGTCCATAAACCCCTCAGGAGCCCCCTCCATAAACCCCAGGAGCCAGTCCATAAACCCCCCCAGGAGCCAGTCCATAAACCCCCCCAGGAGCCCCCTCCATAAACCCCAGGAGCCAGTCCATAAATCCCCCCAGGAGCGAGTCCATAAATCCCCCCAAGAGCCAGTCCATAAACGCCCCAGGAGCCAGTCCATAAACCCCCCCAGGAGCCAGTCCATAAACCCCAGGAGCCAGTCCATAAACCCCCCCAGGAGCCAGTCCATAAACGCCCCGAGGAGCCAGTCCATAACTCCCCCCAGGAGCCCCCACCATAAACATCCCAGGAGCCAGTCCGTAAACCCCCCCAGGAGCCCCCTCCATAAATCCCCCCAGGAGCCAGTCCATAAATCCCCCCAGGAGCCAGTCCATAAACCCCAGGAGCCAGTCCATAAACCCCCCCAGGAGCCAGTCCATAAACCCCCCCAGGAGCCAGTCCATAAACCCCCCAGGAGCCAGTCCATAAACCCCAGGAGCCAGTCCATAAACCCACCAGGAGACAGTCCATAAACCCCTCGAGAGCCAGTCCATTAACCCCCCAGGAGCAAGTCCATAAACCCCCCCAAGAGCCAGTCCATAAACCCCCCAGGAACCAGTCCATAAACCCCCCCAGGAGCCAGTCCATAAACCCACCCCAGGAGCCAGTCCATAAACCCCCCCAGGAGCCAGTCCATAAATCCCCCAGGAGCCAGTCCATAAACCCCCCCAGGAGCCCCCTCCATAAACCCCAGGAGCCAGTCCATAAATCCCCCCAGGAGCGAGTCCATAAATCCCCCCAATAGCCAGTCCATAAACGCCCCAGGAGCCAGTCCATAAACCCCCCCAGGAGCCAGTCCATAAACCCCAGGAGCCAGTCCATAAACCCCCCCAGGAGCCAGTCCATAACTCCCCCCAGGAGCCCCCACCATAAACCCCCCAGGAGCCAGTCCATAAACCCCCCCAGGAGCCAGTCCATAAACCCCAGGAGCCAGTCCATAAACCCCCCCAGGAGCCAGTCCATAAACCCCCCCAGGAGCCAGTCCATAAACTCCCCAGGAGCCAGTCCATAAACCCCAGGAGCCAGTCCATAAACCCCCCAGGAGCCAGTCCATAAACCCCAGGAGCCAGTCCATAAACCCCCCAGGAGCCAGTCCATAAACCCCAGGAGCCAGTCCATAAACCCACCAGGAGCCCCCTCCATAAACCCCAGGAGCCAGTCCATTAACCCCCCAGGAGCCAGTCCATAAACCCCCCAGGAGCCAGTCCATAAACCCCCCAGGAGCCAGTCCATAAACCCCAGGAGCCAGTCCATAAACCCCCCAGGAGCCAGTCCATAAACCCCAGGAGCCAGTCCATAAACCCCCCAGGAGCCAGTCCATAAACCCCCCCAGGAGCCAGTCCATAAAGCCCCCGGGAGCCAGTCCATAAACCCCCCCAGGAGCCCCCTCCACAATCCTCCCAGGAGCCAGTCCATAAACCCCCCCAGGAGACAGTCCATAAGAACCCCAGGAGCCAGTCCATAAACCCCCCAGGAGCCAGTCCATAAACCCACCAGGAGCCAGTCCATAAACCCACCAGGAGCCAGTCCATAAACCCCAGGAGCCAGTCCATAAACCCCCCAGGAGCCAGTCCATAAACCCCCCAGGAGCCAGTCCATAAACCCCAGGAGCCAGTCCATAAACCCCCCAGGAGCCAGTCCATAAACCCCAGGAGCCAGTCCATTAACCCCCCAGGAGCCAGTCCATAAAAGCCCCCAGGAGCCAGTCCATAAAGCCCCCGGGAGCCAGTCCATAAACCCCGCCAGGAGCCCCCTCCACAAACCCCCCAGGAGCCAGTCCATAAACCCCCCCAGGAGACAGTCCATAAGTACCCCAGGAGCCAGTCCATAAACCCCCCATGAGCAAGTCCATAAACCCCCCAGGAGCCAGTCCATAAACCCCCCCAGGAGCCAGTCCATAAACCCCCCAGGGGCCAGTCCATAAACCCCAGGAGCCAGTCCATAAAGCCCCCCAGGAGCCAGTCCATAAACACCACAGGAGCCAGTCCATAAACCCCCCCAGGAGCCAGTCCATAAACCCCCCAGGAGTCAGTTCATAAACCCCCCAGGAGCAAGTCCATAATCCCCCCCCAGGAGCCAGTCCATAAACCCCCCCAGGAGCTAGTCCATAAACCTCCCAGGAGCAAGTCCATAAACCCCCCAGGAGTCAGTTCATAAACCCCCCAGGAGCAAGTCCATAATCCCCCCCCAGGAGCCAGTCCATAAACCCCACCAGGAGCTAGTCCATAAACCACCCAGGAGCCAGTCCATAAACCCCCCAGGAGCCAGTCCATAAACCCCCCAGGAGCCAGTCCATAAACCCCCCAGGAGCCAGTCCATAAACCCTCCAGGAGTCAGTTCATAAACCCCCCAGGAGCCAGTCCATAAACCCAGGAGCCAGTCCATAAACCCCCCAGGAGTCAGTTCATAAACCCCCCAGGAGCCAGTCCATAAACCCCCCTGGAGCCAGTCCATAAACCCCCCAGGAGCCAGTCCATAAAACCCCCCAGGAGCCAGTCCATAAAACCCCCCAGGAGTCAGTTCATAAACCCCCCAGGAGCCAGTCCATAAACCCCCCAGGAGCCAGTCCATAAACCCCCCAGGAGCCAGTCCATAAACCCCCCAGGAGTCAGTTCATAAACCCCCCAGGAGCCAGTCCATAAACCCCCCAGTAGCCGGTCCATAAACCCCCCAGTAGCCAGTCCATAAACCCCCCAGGAGCCAGTCCATAAACCCCCCAGGAGCCAGTCCATAAACCCCCCAGTAGCCGGTCCATAAACCCCCCAGTAGCCAGTCCATAAACCCCCCAGGAGCTAGTCCATAAACCCCCCAGGAGCTAGTCCATAAACCCCCCCCAGGAGCCAGTCCATAAACCCCCCTGCAGCAAGTCCATAAACCCCCCCAGGAGCCAGTCCATAAACCCCCCAGGAGCCAGTCCATAAAACCCCCCAGGAGCCAGTCCATAAAACCCCCCAGGAGCCAGTCCATAAACCCCCCAGGAGCCAGTCCATAAACCCCCCCAGGAGCCAGTCCATAAACCCCCCAGGAGCCAGTCCATAAATCCGCCCAGGAGCCAGTCCATAAACTCTCCAGGAGCCAGTCCTTAAACCCCCCAGGAGCCAGTCCATAAACCCCCCCCCAGGAACAAGTCCATAAACCCCCCCAGGAGCAAGTCCATAAACCCTCCAGGAGCCAGTCCATAAACCCAGTAGCCAGTCCATAAACCCCCCCAGGAGCCAGTCCATAAACCCCCCCAGGAGCCAGTCCATAAACCCCCCAGGAGTCAGTTCATAAACCCCCCAGGAGCAAGTCCATAAACCCCCCCAGGAGCTAGTCCATAAACCCCCCAGGAGCCAGTCCATAAACCCCCCAGGAGCCAGTCCATAAACCCCCCAGGAGTCAGTCCATAAACCCCCCAGGAGCAAGTCCATAAACCCCCCCAGGAGACAGTCCATAAACCCCCCCAGGAGCCAGTCCATAATCCCCCCATGAGCAAGTCCATAAACCCCCCAGGAGCCAGTCCATAAACCCCCCAGGAGCTAGTCCATAAACCCCCCAGGAGCAAGTCCATAAACCCCCCAGGAGCCAGTCCATAAACCCCCCAGGAGTCAGTTCATAAACCCCCCAGAAGCAAGTCCATAAACCCCCCAGGAGCCCGTCCATAAACCCCCCAGGAGCCAATCCATAAACCCTCCCAGGAGCAAGTCCATAAACCCAGGAGCCAGTCCATAAATCCCCCCAGGAGCCAGTCCATAAACCCCTGAGGAGCCAGTCCATAAACCCCCCAGTTGCCGGTCCATAAACCCCCCAGTAGCCAGTCCATAAACCCCTCAGGAGCCAGTCCATAAACCCAGGAGCCAGTCCATAAACACCCCAGGAGCCAGTCCATAAACCCCTCAGGAGCCAGTCCATAAACCCCCCCAGGAGCCAGTCCATAAACCCCCCAGGAGCTCCTCCATAAACCCCCCCAGGAGCCAGTCCATAAACCCCCCTGCAGCAAGTCCATAAACCCCCCCAGGAGCCAGTCCATAAACCCCCCAGGAGCCAGTCCATAAAACCCCCCAGGAGCCAGTCCATAAACCCCCCAGGAGCCAGTCCATAAACCCCCCCAGGAGCCAGTCCATAAACCCCCCAGGAGCCAGTCCATAAATCCGCCCAGGAGCCAGTCCATAAACTCTCCAGGAGCCAGTCCATAAACCCCCCAGGAGCCAGTCCATAAACCCCCCCCAGGAACAAGTCCATAAACCCCCCCAGGAGCAAGTCCATAAACCCTCCAGGAGCCAGTCCATAAACCCAGTAGCCAGTCCATAAACCCCCCCAGGAGCCAGTCCATAAACCCCCCCAGGAGCCAGTCCATAAACCCCCCAGGAGTCAGTTCATAAACCCCCCAGGAGCAAGTCCATAAACCCCCCCAGGAGCTAGTCCATAAACCCCCCAGGAGCCAGTCCATAAACCCCCCAGGAGCCAGTCCATAAACCCCCCAGGAGCAAGTCCATAAACCCCGCCAGGAGACAGTCCATAAACCCCCCCAGGAGCCAGTCCATAAACCCCCCAGGAGCTAGTCCATAAACCCCCCAGGAGCAAGTCCATAAACCCCCCAGGAGCCAGTCCATAAACCCCCCAGGAGTCAGTTCATAAACCCCCCAGGAGCCAGTCCATAAATCCCCCCAGGAGCGAGTCCATAAAGCCCCCCAATAGCCAGTCCATAAACGCCCCAGGAGCCAGTCCATAAACCCCCCCAGGAGCCAGTCCATAAACCCCAGGAGCCAGTCCATAAACCCCCCCAGGAGCCAGTCCATAAACCCCCCCAGGAGCCGGTCCATAAACCCCCCAGGAGCCAGTCCACAAACCCCAGGAGCCAGTCCATAAACCCCCCAGGAGCCAGTCCATAAACCCCAGGAGCCAGTCCATAAACCCCCCAGGAGCCAGTCCATAAACCCCAGGAGCCAGTCCATAAACCCACCAGGAGCCCCCTCCATAAACCCCAGGAGCCAGTCCATTAACCCCCCAGGAGCCAGTCCATAAACCCCCCCAGGAGCCAGTCCATAAAGCCCCCGGGAGCCAGTCCATAAACCCCCCCAGGAGCCCCCTCCACAAACCCCCCAGGAGCCAGTCCATAAACCCCCCCAAGGAGACAGTCCATAAGTACCCCAGGAGCCAGTCCATAAACCCCCCAGGAGCCAGTCCATAAACCCCAGGAGCCAGTCCATAAACCCCCCCAGGAGCCAGTCCATAAACCCCCCAGGGGCCAGTCCATAAACCCCAGGAGCCAGTCCATAAACCCCCCCAGGAGCCAGTCCATAAACACCACAGGAGCCAGTCCATAAACCCCCCCAGGAGCCAGTCCATAAACTCCCCAGGAGCCAGTCCATAAACCACCCAGGAGCCAGTCCATAAACCCCCCCAGGAGCAAGTCCATAAACCCCCCCAGGAGCAAGTCCATAAACCCCCGGGAGCCAGTCCATAAACCCTCCAGGAGCCAGTCCATAAACCCAGTAGCCAGTCCATAAACCCCCCCAGGAGCCAGTCCATAAACCCCCCCAGGAGCCAGTCCATAAACCCCCCAGGAGTCAGTTCATAAACCCCCCAGGAGCAAGTCCATAATCCCCCCCCAGGAGCCAGTCCATAAACCCCCCCAGGAGCTAGTCCATAAACCCCCCAGGAGCAAGTCCATAAACCCCCCCAGGAGCTAGTCCATAAACCCCCCAGGAGCCAGTCCATAAACCCCCCAGGAGCCAGTCCATAAACCCCCCAGGAGTCAGTCCATAAACCCCCCAGGAGCAAGTCCATAAACCCCCCCAGGAGACAGTCCATAAACCCCCCCAGGAGCCAGTCCATAATCCCCCCATGAACAAGTCCATAAACCCCCCAGGAGCCAGTCCATAAACCCCCCAGGAGCTAGTCCATAAACCCCCCAGGAGCAAGTCCATAAACCCCCCAGGAGCCAGTCCATAAACCCCCCAGGAGTCAGATCATAAACCCCCCAGGAGCCAGTCCATAAACCCCCCAGGAGTCAGATCATAAACCCCCCAGGAGCCAGTCCATAAATCCCCCCAGGAGCGAGTCCATAAATCCCCCCAATAGCAAGTCCATAAACGCCCCAGGAGCCAGTCCATAAACCCCCCCATGAGCCAGTCCATAAACCCCAGGAGCCAGTCCATAAACCCCCCCAGGAGCCAGTCCATAAACCCCCCCAGGAGCCGGTCCATAAACCCCCCCAGGAGCCAGTCCATAAACTCCAGGAGCCAGTCCATAAACCCCCCAGGAGCCAGTCCATAAACCCCAGGAGCCAGTCCATAAACCCCCCAGGAGCCAGTCCAAAAACCCCAGGAGCCAGTCCATAAACCCACCAGGAGCCCCCTCCATAAACCCCAGGAGCCAGTCCATTAACCCCCCAGGAGCCAGTCCATAAACCCCCCCAGGAGCCAGTCCATAAAGCGCCCGGGAGCCAGTCCATAAACCCCCCCAGGAGCCCCCTCCACAAACCCCCCAGGAGCCAATCCATAAACCCCCCCAAGGAGACAGTCCATAGGTACCCCAGGAGCCAGTCCATAAACCCCCCAGGAGCCAGTCCATAAACCCCAGGAGCCAGTCCATAAACCCCTCAGGAGCCAGTCCATAAACCCCAGGAGCCAGTCGATAAACCCCCCAGGAGCCAGTCCATAAACCCCCCCAGGAGCCAGTCCATAAAGCCCCCGGGAGCCAGTCCATAAACCCCCCCAGGAGCCCCCTCCACAATCCTCCCAGGAGCCAGTCCATAAACCCCCCCAGGAGACAGTCCATAAGAACCCCAGGAGCCAGTCCATAAACCCCCCAGGAGCCAGTCCATAAACCCACCAGGAGCCAGTCCATAAACCCCAGGAGCCAGTCCATAAACGCCCCAGGAGCCAGTCCATAAACCCCCCAGGAGCCAGTCCATAAACCCCAGGAGCCAGTCCATAAACCCCCCAGGAGCCAGTCCATAAACCCCCCCAGGAGCCAGTCCATAAAGCCCGCGGGAGCCAGTCCATAAACCCCCCCAGGAGCCCCCTCCACAAACCCCCCAGGAGCCAGTCCATAAACCCCCCCAGGAGACAGTCCATAAGTACCCCAGGAGCCAGTCCATAAACCCCCCATGAGCAAGTCCATAAACCCCCCAGGAGCCAGTCCATAAACCCCCCCAGGAGCCAGTCCATAAACCCCCCAGGGGCCAGTCCATAAACCCCAGGAGCCAGTCCATAAACCCGCCCAGGAGCCAGTCCATAAACACCACAGGAGCCAGTCCATAAACCCCCCCAGGAGCCAGTCCATAAACTCCCCAGGAGCCAGTCCATAAACCACCCAGGAGCCAGTCCATAAACCCCCCCAGGAGCAAGTCCATAAACCCCCCCAGGAGCAAGTCCATAAACCCCCGGGAGCCAGTCCATAAACCCTCCAGGAGCCAGTCCATAAACCCAGGAGCCAGTCCATAAACCCCCCAGGAGCCAGTCCATAAACCCCCCCCAGGAACAAGTCCATAAACCCCCCCAGGAGCAAGTCCATAAACCCTCCAGGAGCCAGTCCATAAACCCAGTAGCCAGTCCATAAACCCCCCCAGGAGCCAGTCCATAAACCCCCCCAGGAGCCAGTCCATAAACCCCCCAGGAGTCAGTTCATAAACCGCCCAGGAGCAAGTCCATAAACCCCCCCAGGAGCTAGTCCATAAACCCCCCAGGAGCCAGTCCATAAACCCCCCAGGAGCCAGTCCATAAACCCCCCAGGAGTCAGTCCATAAACCCCCCAGGAGCAAGTCCATAAACCCCCCCAGGAGACAGTCCATAAACCCCCCCAGGAGCCAGTCCATAATCCTCCCATGAGCAAGTCCATAAACCCCCCAGGAGCCAGTCCATAAATCCCCCAGGAGCCAGTCCATAAACCCAGGAGCCAGTCCATAAACCCCCCAGGAGTCAGTTCATAAACCCCCCAGGAGCCAGTCCATAAACCCCCCAGGAGCCAGTCCATAAAACCCCCCAGGAGCCAGTCCATAAAACCCCCCAGGAGTCAGTTCATAAACCCCCCAGGAGCCAGTCCATAAACCCCCCAGGAGCCAGTCCATAAACCCCCCAGGAGCCAGTCCATAAACCCCCCAGGAGTCAGTTCATAAACCCCCCAGGAGCCAGTCCATAAACCCCCCAGTAGCCGGTCCATAAACCCCCCAGTAGCCAGTCCATAAACCCCCCAGGAGCTCGTCCATAAACCCCCCAGGAGCAAGTCCATAAACCCCCCAGGAGCCAGTCCATAAACCCCCCAGGAGCCAGTCCATAAACCCCCCAGTAGCCGGTCCATAAACCCCCCAGTAGCCAGTCCATTAACCCCCCAGGAGCTAGTCCATAAACCCCCCAGGAGCTAGTCCATAAACCCCCCAGGAGCAAGTCCATAAACCCCCCCCAGGAGCCAGTCCATAAACCCCCCTGCAGCAAGTCCATAAACCCCCCCAGGAGCCAGTCCATAAACCCCCCAGGAGCCAGTCCATAAAACCCCCCAGGAGCCAGTCCATAAAACCCCCCAGGAGCCAGTCCATAAACCCCCCCAGGAGCCAGTCCATAAACCCCCCAGGAGGCAGTCCATAAATCCGCCCAGGAGCCAGTCCATAAACTCTCCAGGAGCCAGTCCATAAACCCCCCAGGAGCCAGTCCATAAACCCCCCCCAGGAACAAGTCCATAAACCCCCCCAGGAGCAAGTCCATAAACCCTCCAGGAGCCAGTCCATAAACCCAGTAGCCAGTCCATAAACCCCCCCAGGAGCCAGTCCATAAACCCCCCCAGGAGCCAGTCCATAAACCCCCCAGGAGTCAGTTCATAAACCCCCCAGGAGCAAGTCCATAAACCCCCCCAGGAGCTAGTCCATAAACCCCCCAGGAGCCAGTCCATAAACCCCCCAGGAGTCAGTCCATAAACCCCCCAGGAGCAAATCCATAAACCCCCCCAGGAGACAGTCCATAAACCCCCCCAGGAGCCAGTCCATAATCCCCCCATGAGCAAGTCCATAAACCCCCCAGGAGCCAGTCCATAAACCCCCCAGGAGCAAGTCCATAAACCCCCCAGGAGCCAGTCCATAAACCCCCCAGGAGCCCGTCCATAAACCCCCCAGGAGCCAGTCCATAAACCCCCCAGGAGCAAGTCCATAAACCCCCCAGGAGCCAGTCCATAAACCCCCCAGGAGTCAGTTCATAAACCCCCCAGAAGCAAGTCCATAAACCCCCCAGGAGCCCGTCCATAAACCCCCCAGGAGCCAGTCCATAAACCCTCCCAGGAGCCAGTCCATAAACCCAGGAGCCAGTCCATAAATCCCCCCAGGAGCCAGTCCATAAACCCCTGAGGAGCCAGTCCATAAACCCCCCAGTAGCCGGTCCATAAACCCCCCAGTAGCCAGTCCATAAACCCCCCAGGAGCCAGTCGATAAACCCAGGAGCCAGTCCATAAACACCCCAGGAGCCAGTCCATAAACCCCTCAGGAGCCAGTCCATAAACCCCCCCAGGAGCCAGTCCATAAACCCCCCAGGAGCTCCTCCATAAACCCCCCCAGGAGACAGCCCATAAACCCCCCCAGGAGCCAGTCCATAAACCCCCCCCAGGAGCCAGTCCATAAACCCCCCAGGAGCCAGTCCATAAACCCCCCCCCCAGGAGCCAGTCCATAAACCCCCCCAGGGGCCAGTCCATAACCCCCCCAGGAGCCATTCCATAAACCCCCCCATGGAGCCAGTCCATAACCCCCCCCAGGAGCCAGTCCATAAACCCCCCAGAAGCCAGTCCATAAACCCCCCAGAAGCCAGTCCATAAACCCCCCCAGAAGCCAGTCCATAAACCCCCCAGGAGACAGTCCATAAACCCCCCCAGGAGCCAGTCCATAAACCCCCCCAGGAGCCAGTCCATAACCCCCCCCCAGGAGCCAGTCCATAAATCCCCCAGGAGCCAGTCCATAACCCCCCCAGAAGCCAGTCCATATACCCCCCAGAAGCCAGTCCATAAACCCCCCCATGGAGCCAGTCCATAAACCCCCCAGAAGCCAGTCCATAAACCCCCCCAGGAGCCAGTCCATAAACCCCCCCAGGAGCCAGTCCATAAACCCCCCCCCCCATGGAGCCAGTCCATAAACCCCCCCATGGAGCCAGTCCATAAACCCCCCAGAAGCCAGTCCATAAACCCCCCAGAAGCCAGTCCATAAACCCCCCCAGGAGCCAGTCCATAAACCCCCCCATGGAGCCAGTCCATAAACCCCCCAGAAGCCAGTCCATAAACCCCCCCAGGAGCCAGTCCATAAACCCCCCAGGAGCCAGTCCATAAACCCCCCCCAGGAGCCAGTCCATAAACCCCCCCAGGGGCCAGTCCATAACCCCCCCAGGAGCCAGTCCATAAATCCGCCCAGGGGCCAGTCCATAACCCCCCCAGGAGCCATTCCATAAACACCCCCAGGAGCCAGTCCATAAACCCCCCCCAGGAGCCAGTCCATAAACCCCCCAGGAGCCAGTCCATAAACCCCCCCCCAGGAGCCAGTCCATAAACCCCCCCAGGGGCCAGTCCATAACCCCCCCAGGAGCCAGTCCATAAACCCCCCAGGAGCCAGTCCATAAACCCCCTCAGGAGCCAGTCCATAAACCCCCCCATGGAGCCAGTCCATAAACCCCCCAGGAGCCAGTCCATAAACCCGCCCCCAGGAGCCAGTCCATAAACCCCCCCAGGGGCCAGTCCATAACCCCCCCAGGAGCCAGTCCATAAACCCCCCAGGAGCCAGTCCATAAACCCCCCAGGAGCCAGTCCATAAACCCGCCAGGAGCCAGTCCATAAAACCCAGGAGCCAGTCCATAAACCCCCTCAGGAGCCAGTCCATAAACCCAGGAGCCCCCCCCATAAACCCAGGAGCCCCCCCCCCCATAAACCCAGGAGCCCCCCCCCCACCATAAACCCCCTAGGAGCCCCCCCCATAAACCCGGGAGCGCCCCCCCCCCCTATAAACCCAGGAGCTCCCCCCCCCACCATAAACCCAGGAGCCCCCCCCCCCCATAAACCCAGGAGCTCCCCCCCCCCACCATAAACCCAGGAGCCCCCCCCCCCATAAACCCAGGAGCCCCCCCCCCACCATAAACCCGGGAGCGCCCCCCCCCTATAAACCCAGGAGCTCCCCCCCCACCATAAACCCAGGAGCCCCCCCCCCCATAAACCCCAGGAGCCATGGAGGGAACAAAACTTGAACTTTATCCTAATTTTGTCTCAATTTGTTTTCAGTATTTCTGTCATTAAAAAAGCAGCAAATTATTCACACCTGACTGTATTTTCATAAATACAAATGACAATGATTCACTATTCATCAGAGTTCAAGTGTAGGTTGTCTAAATGGGACGGGTTGTACGTTCCCCAGTTCTGGTCCCAGAACCTCCTCCCCCTTCAGCAGGCTTGGACCCACACATGAATTTCTCCTGTCGTATTTACCCTCTGCTTATTTGCTCTCAACTCCAGCAATAATCCAGCGATCACCACCTTCATGGTTCCCGCTGTTTAATTTGGTGTCCAACTCCTCAGTCCCACTCATACAGAACGTACCTCCTTGTCCTGGAGAATGAAGGGAGATCTTATCGAAACCTATAACAGGGTCAATGCAGGAAGGGTGTTTCCCATGACCAGGGAGTCCAGAACCAGGGGGTACTGTTTAGGAATACAGACTACGGCCATATAGGAGATGAACAGTAATTTCTTCATCCAGAGAATGAGGAGCCTGTGGCATTCTCTGCCACAAAAAAGCAGTTGAGGCCAAAACATTGAATGTTTCCAGGATGGAGTCACATCGAATTCTGACAGTTAAAGGGTCTGAGGAGAAAGCGGGAACAGGATACTGAGTTGGCCCGAAACGTCGATTTCGCTGCTCCTTGAACTGCTGTGCTCTTCCAGCACCACTAATCCAGTACGATGATGTTGAATGTCCGAGCAGATTTGAAGGATTGAATGGCCTACTCTTGCTGCTATTTTCTATGTCCTGCTGGAACTTGCATGGATCAAGGTGATTGGATCCTCCCACTCCCAATGCAAATTCCTCTCAAGCTTTGAGTACTGAGCAGACTACACAGCCTTCAGGACTCTTGCTCTTTGCTGCAAACACAGTATCTATTGTCCTTACTATACCGTCACCACCATAGGCCCCCCAGGAATATCTTACTCTACCACAGTTCATTCATCTATCCTGTAGCCCCCACTCTAGGGATTCCATGCTTAAATTGGACATTCCACTCGCCTGACCATTCCACCAAAGTGTCCATGCCCCTTTGAAATTCTACACGATCACCTTCACAATTCAACAAAGTTTCCATTTCTGTGTTCAGAAATGTGGCAATTGTGTCGTGTACACATTGTTCCTAACATACATGAGAAAGAACATGACTCCTGAAGGACTCCTGCGGTCTGTGAAACTATCACTAACTGGTTCCTGTCACTCAGCTTGTTTTACGTCCATGTTGCTCCAAGTTCCTGTTAGCTCCCAGGCTCTCTAACCTCGCTCTCGGGTTTGTTGTGTCGCACTGCATCAAATGCCTCTGGGAAGTCTCATCTGCACCACGTCAAGTGGGCGGACTGCCTCATGAGGTGAGTTTTTTTTTTCTTTTTTTTTCTTTTTTTAAAATTTTTTTTTCTTTTTTTCTTAACCCCCACACTACCGCCTAAGTGCGGTAGTGCTTATTTTTTCCCCAGCACCCATGGTGTGTGTGCGCAGGTGTGAGACACAGTGAAAGGACACAAAGTGCACAAATCTTTATTCAATTTCCACCACCAGGAAGATATGAAAAACACCCGAGTGGCCAGTGACAAGCACTGCCCTTCAAACCACAGGGCAATGCTGTGTGATCAAAACAGTGAAGGGGAGGGGTAGGGACTAAATCAAAATAGAGTTGGACGGGGAAATAATACACTCCACTCCCTGCGGCGCCCACCTCTCCCTGAACGACTCCAGGGTGTTGGTGGACACCGCGTGCTCCTTCTCTAAGGACACCCGGGCTCTAATGTAACCCCGGAAGAGGGGCAGGCAGTCGGCCCTAACGACCCCCTCCACGGCCAGCTACCTGGACCTGTTGATGGCCAGTTTGGCCAGGCCCAGGAGCAGACCCACGAGGAGGTCCTCGGACCTGCCCTCCCTCCTCCGTACCGGGTGCCCGAAGATCAGGAGCGTGGGACTGAAGTGCAGCCAGAAACAGAGGAGAAGGTTTTTGAGAAAATCAAAAAGGGAGTGCAAACGCCCACACCCAATATATACATGGTCCACGGACTCCGCAGCGCCACAGAACAAGCAGTTGGGCTGGGAGTCCGTGAACCACCGCAATCTATGGTTGCAGGGGACTGCTGCGTGCAGCACCCTCCACCCCAGATCCCCGAGAGAAAGGGGGAGGACTCCCGCGTAGAGAGCCCTCCACTGGGGATCTCCACCGCCCGGTGGCAAATGGGCACGCCAAGGCGTGTCCGGACGGTGGATGAGGGAGAAGAGGTGGACGGTGTGCAGCAGCAGTCGATACAGGGCCTTCCTTTTAATCTCCTTAAAAGAAACAAAATTAAAATTCCGGAGGCGGCTCAGGTTGTGGGGCACAGGCTCCCGCGGGAAGTACGGGACCTTGGGACCAATGTGAAATTCCGTCCGGGCCGGGGTGAGCGCGGACGGGATCCCACCGCACACCTGAGCGTCCTCCAACTGGTGCACGACGTCGGGTCCGAGCACCACCGTTTTAAGGCGTCGGATGGCGGCGGCCACGTACCGGACGTCTCCCGCTGCCCTGCTCGCTATGTCCTGCGGCAGCGTCCAGCCCAGGCCCCCGGCACCCAGCACGTCCCCGACCCTGGTCGCCCTCGCCGCCACGGCCCTCCCCTCCGACAGCCACTCGAACCCGCGAGTACGGAGGTGCGGATTCCTGAGCAACGGCTCCCATGAGGTGAGGTTGAGTAGGTTGGGCCTGCACTGATTGGCAGACTGAGAGGTCATCTCATTGAAACATTAAAGGTTCTTAGGAGACTTGACGGCTGGATGTTGAAAGGTGGCTTCCCCTTGTGGGAGAGTGGAGGACCAAGGGAGACATCATCTCAGAATGAGGTCTAAGACAGAGATGAGAAGGAATTTCTTTTCTCAGAGGAGAGTGAGTCTATGGAATTCCTGACAGCAGAGGGCTGGCACGTTATGTACAATAAGGGCTGAGACAGACAGATTTTTAACCAGTGAGGGAACCGAGGGTTACAGGGAAAAGGCAGGAAAGTGGAGTTGAGGATTATCAATCGGCTGTGGTCTCATTCAATAGTGGAGTAGGTTTGATGGGCTGAATGGCCTACTGTGTTCCTGCATCTTATAATAGTCTCACCTGAAAATGTAACGTCAGTAAGTTAGTTACCAGTCCTTTACCAGTCTATGTCGGCTTTCCTAATTAACCAGCATTTCGCCCATTCATTTGGTCCTGAGTGCTCATTTCTAGATGGTTCTCCAGCAGATCTGATTTGTCTGGAGTCACTAGACGTACCTTTGTGCCATTATCTGGGAAACTGCCTGACCGATGCAAAATCCTCTGATCTTTTGACACGGCATGGGTGTGGGGAAGCTGGGAAGATGATGGGTTTGTGTTTCCACACTTTACCCCGGTCCATGTAAGGGCCTCACTAACTGTAAGGGATGGCCAGGAATTGGGCAGCTTTAATGACTCAGTGAGTTTATATTGGTTGGGGGGAGGGGGGCAGGGGGAATGTTTCTGTTCACTTCTCTTCACAATCTTCAGTTCACATGTACACTGAGGCAGAAACAGCTCACCAACCACCCCCCCCCCCCCCCAACCCCCTTCCTCTACTGGTAAGGAATGTGATCCCAATAATGCAGACCATTCACATTCTTCCTGTCCTGGATATCGACCTCCACCTCTGCCCAAGCAAGCTTCTCATGCCCTCACCCGTTCACCCCCCTCACCCACCTCTCTGATTGTCCAGCCGGGGTGGGGGGGGGGGGGTAGTGTAGAATTGCCTGTTCCTAACACACTCGGACTCTGATCGGGGTGGGGGGGAGGCTCCACCCACACCAGCATTCATCACCCAGCTTTAGAGTCCCGTCCTACTTATGAACTGTAACCATTCAAAAATTCCAGCAGGAGGCCATTCATCCCCTTGAGCCCGTGCCATCATTCAACTTGATCCGGGCCAATCTGCATTCAAATTCTATTTGTCGACTCTATATTGCTGAACAGAAACCCGTCAATCAGAAGACAAAAAACTGCGGATGCTGGAAATCTGTAAACAGAAATTGCTGGAGAAAGTCAACAGGCCTGGCAACATCTGTGGAGAGAAAGCAGAGTTCATGTTCTGGGTTCAGTGGCCTTTCTTCGGAACTTGGAAAACTGAGTTCCTCCAGAAATTTCTGTTTCTGTCTCAGAAAACCCATCAATCTCTATTTCATTGTTTTTTTTTAGGTACAAGTATCCAGGTACAAATCGTTTGTACCTAAGAATTGTACCTAAGATGGCACCAAAAGAACATATGGACTAGGAGCAGGAGTAGGCCGCCTGGCCCATCGAGCCCACTCCACCATTCAATAAGATCATGGCTGATCTTTTTGTGACCTCATCTCCACTTACCCACCCTCTAACCCTAACCCTTAATTCCTTTACTGTTCAAAAACTTATCTCTCTTAGCTTTAAAAACATCCAATGAGGAAGCCTCAACTACTTCACTGGGCAGGGAATTCCACAAGTTGACAGCCCTCCGGGTGAAGAAGTTCCTTCTCAGTTCAGCCCTAATTTTGAGGCTATGCCCTCTTGTCCTAGTCTCACCTGCCAGAGGAAACATCCTCTCTACTTCTATCTTATCTATTCCTTTCATAATTTTATATGTTTCTATAAGATCCCCCCTCATCCTTCTGAATTCCAATGAATATTATCTCACGCTACTCAGCCTCTCCTCATAAACCAACCCCCTCAACTCTGGAATAAACCTAGTGAACCTCCTCTTCACCCCCGTCCAGTGCCAGTACATCCTTTCTCAAGTGAGGAGTCCAAAACTGCACACAATACTCCAGGTGTGACCTCACCAGCACCCTGTACAGCTGCAACACAACCCCCCTGTTTTTAAACTCAACCCCTTTAACAATGAAGGACACAGTTCCATTTGCCTTCCTAATTACCTGTTGTACTCACAGACTAACCTTCTGTGATTCATGCAAAAGGACACCCAGGTCCCTCTGCACGGCAGCATGCTGCAATTTTATACCATTCAAATAATGATCCTCTTTACTGTTACTCCACCCAAAATGGATGACTTCACGTTTATTAACATTGCATTCTCACCTGCCAGATCTTTGCCCACACTCACCTAAACTATCTGTGTCCTTCTGCAGAAGTTTCACAGTCCTCTGCGCACTTTGCTCCATCACTCATCTTCGTGTCATCGGCAAACTTTGACACACCACACAATTCCAAATCATCGATGTAAGTCGTGAATAACTGTGGTCCCAAAACCGATCCCCGAGGCACACCACTAATCACTGGTTGCCAACCACTCACTTATCCCGATTTTTTGGTGACATTGTAAACTTCCCACTGTACTCCTGTATTTGAGTACATGAAAATAAAGGATATTCCATAAGAAATTATTGAATCAGGTAGGTTTCTTCCCAACAATAGATTCGTAATCATCATTAGATGCTTAATTCCATTATTTTTAAAAAATACATGAGTAGGTGGGGAGCAGAGGGATAGAGGTGCTCAGTAGATTTGGATCGGTTCAGACTTGGAGGGCCGAAGGGCCTGTTCCTGGGCTGTAACCTTTCTTTGTTCTTTTTATCTGCTGTGGTAGGATTTGAATCCAGTTCCCCATTTCCAGGGATCTCGAAATTAACTGTCCAGCGATAATACCACTCGGCCATTATCTCGGTCTGCCTGATGTCACATCCAAACCAGACTTTTTCATTTCAAAAATATCCTTTATTCATAAAAGATATCTTTGTACATATACATAGTTACAAACACAGTGTGATTCTGCACAGTAGCATACCAAGGAACCAAACAAATGTTGCAGTTTGACTCTATCCAACCAAACCAAAGATATCTCTTACATATACAAGAATATATTTACATGCATTGAGGCACTAGGAGGGTCCGATAACTGAATGGACCGCTTTATCTTCAGCAGAAACACCTCAGACGGTGGGTCTGCAGCCTCACTGTGCCTTGGTGGCAGCCGCTCCAAGCTTCAGTGTGCACGTAGTCCTGGACCCTGGCATGTGCCAGTCTGCAACACTCAGCCAGGGTTAACTCCTTGCTCTGGAAGACCAACAGGTTTCAGGCAGAACCAGACAGCATCTTTCATCGAGTTAATGGTCCTCCAGGTCCAGTCGATGCTTGTCTCGGTGTGAACTTTTTTTTAATTTCAAAAATATACATCCAGACGAGAGCAGGTAAGGACAGGAGATTTCCCTCCCTCAGGGCTGTTACTGAACCAGATGGGTCGTTATGGTGAAAGTGAGGACTGCAGATGCTGGAGATTAGAGTCGAGGTGCTGGTGTGTGGTGTGGGTCTGTATACCAATCGATGATCGTTATCACAGCCACCATTACTGGGCCTGGCTCTATCACCAAATCGTTGTCACACAGGAGGAGGCCATTCAGCCCATTATGTCTGCACCAGCTCTCCGAATGACAGTACCACGCTCCTTACTTTTTCACCATAGCCCTGCAGGTTTCTACGCAAATAATCATCGTTGTCCTCTTGAAATGCCTCAGTTAAAGCCGGCGGATTTATTAGTTGGATTTCAGTTCCTCCAGCTGCTGTGATGGGAAATGATCCGGCGTTCCCTGGGCTTGAACCTTCTGGATTGACATTAGCTAGCTCCCCACAAACTTCCAGTTTCAGACCGTAACGATCAGACAGAAAACGGATCCTGGCTCAGAAACTCTGGAATCGGAACAAAGTGAGACCCAGAGAACCTGACCAAAGGGGGTGAGTAATGAGTGGAATGTCCCCCAACTCTGTGATACCACCTGCAAGAGGGACAACGTGATGCTGGAAGGAGGTGGACCGTGAGGCTGATCTGGGTGAGTTGGGTAAAGTCAGTGTGACAGGAAAGGACAATGTACTGAGAGCAGCTTTCGTTGGTTCTCCAGTATTGAGTTGCATGCTACAACAGTCTGGCAGAGGAAGGTGATGCTGAAAGTTTCCAAAATTAGGATAATTTGATGAAAATGTCTGTCACTGGGTAAATGAGAGTGGGTCTGTCAGCTATGGGAGGCCCTGGCGAGCAGTCTAAAGTTTTCACCTCCCTTCACTACAGAACACTGCTTGCTGTAGCAATATTCAGTGACGCCCTCGCGGCGCTATATCAATGCAAGTGTAGCTCAGTGCTGGCGGACTGTGAGGGGGTGGGTGCAGCTGACTGGGCAACAGCAGCGGATGTAAACCCACGAAAGTAAATCAGATGGCCCGTAGGGAAGAGGCAGTGGGAATTATCGGCTTTACAAATAACGGGACTGTAGCTGGAACCTTCGAAAGAAGGACTTGCATTTACGTGGCGCCTTTCACAGCTGCGAGATGCGCTCAGCGAAGTGGTTTTTTTTTGTTTTGAAGAGATGTCACACAGGGGTTGATCTCAGGGTCGATGAACACACCAGGAGGCTCACTCTCTGAGGGAAAACAACCAGACCCAGAACATTGACTCTGCTTTCTCTCCACAGATGCTGCCAGACCTGCTGAGCTTTTCCAGCAATTTCTTGTTTTGTCTCTGATTTACAGCGTCCACAGCTCTGGGGTGGGTTGGGGTTTATTTTAATATTTCACTCTGAGGGAGCCTCAGGAGTTAGCCCCCACCTCCTTGAGGGGAATGCCTGAGTGCCCCCCAGTATAACTCCAGCTTCAGACTGGGTTAGTTTGTTTGCTAACTGCACTCAGGATGTTTGTGTGAGTTGTTTTCTTGGCCCGGGTCCACCCGTGAACAAGAAAACCTTCTCACTGGGATCTCTCTCTCTCGTCACGAAAAGCTGCCTCTTCTACCCCCCTCCCTTCTCATTCAATTCTAAGCCACTTCCCCCTTTGAAACGTGAGCCTTTCCTCTTGCCTCCCTCCCCTCCCCTCCCCTCCTACAGCAGTTGCCAGGTTGACAAGGTGAGCTGAGCTATTACAGTATTAGGTTTGCAGGCTGCGGTCTGGTGTGTGGGAGGTCCTCTCCACCGGATTTAAACGTGTCTGAATATTTTCTCTAACCACACCCTGCCTCAGCTCCGACTACATAGTGCTGTCTCTAACTCCGACTGACTGGCTTCTTTTAAAAAACAATTTGGTGCGTTCGAAGATTATGGAATGACTGCACTAAAAGCTAGACACAGCAGCCACAGGTGAGTGCCAGCTGGGAACTTCCTGCCCTTGTTGTATCTGTGTGCCTCTGTGTGTGTTTGTAACTCTAAACTCTGTGTGTATGTTGTATCTGTGTGTGTGTGTGTTGTATGCCTGTGTGTGTCGTATCTCTGTGCCTCTGTGTGTGTTTGTAACTCTAAACTCTGTGTGTGTGTTGTATATCTGTGTGTGTGGTATCTCTGTGCCTGTGTGTGTGTGTGTTGATGGCTTATCTCGGTGAGTTTAGATGGTAGGCTGTTCTTACAGCTGTAAGTTTGAACTGGCTGTTTTTAGGGTCAGGCTTGAGACTGAAATAATCAGCAAATTGAAACTTTTCTCCAGACTGTTTCCCCTTTTAAGCAACGTGACATGACACAGACAGTGAAGAGCCTGTGGATGGGGAGGGGTCTATTTTTGACCTGTTTGAGGCGAGCTGTTCAGAGGGTTTTCTCTATAAACTGTGTCTCCTCTGGATACTGCTTTCAAAAGGGAACATTTTGATCTAACAACATTTCACACAGTGGTTTGTTTCTGCAATGGTTTCTGGGCCTCTGGAGGAGGATGTGTCTCTAGTGGAAACAATTGACCACAATTCACACTTTAATATCTCTCTGCCTTCCTCTCAACATTGCTGTGACAGACAGACAAAAGGCATTTTAATCAACAGACAGTTCTGTCGATCGGGGGCTTGTTGTATAATAGGCATCATGTGATGGTGGACAGCATGAAAAGGTAAATATGGAGCTGAAACAGAGTTGGCCTGAGGCAGCTTCAGCGGCTGCTATGTCACTCGGGAGAATAAAGGGGCTTTTCAACGTCTACGTTCTGACAAATGGGAGAATCTAGCCCAGGAATATCCACCAGTCACCAGGTGAGCCCAGTGTGTGTCTTTGAGACAGACAGGAGCCAGATGGATCAAACAGAGACAGACAGAATGGGCATGTTGCTATTTTTAAGGGTTTTATTTTGAGCTTAAGAACTTTAATTATCACCGTTTTGTACAGATTAATCCAATTGGGCTGGGACAGGATAAATTAGAACCCATGCAAGTAAGATCAGAACAGATTTTAAATATGAAATGAATGTTTAGTGGTGCGGGGGTGGGGTGGTGCTGGAGAAGGCAGCAAAAGTGAGGTCTGTAGGTGCTGGAGATCAGAGTCGAGAGAGTGGTGCTGGAAAAGCACAGCAGGTCAGGCAGCATCCAAGGATCAGGAAAATCGATGTTTCGGGCAAAAGCCCTTCATCAGGAATGAGGCTGGGAGCCTCCAGGGTGGAGAGATAAATGGGAGGGGGGGGGTGGGGCTGGGGCTGGGGCTGGGGAGAAGGTAGCGACGAGTGCAATAGGTGGATGGAGGTGAGGGTGATAGGTCAGAGAGGAGGGTGGAAGGAAGATGGACAGGTAGGACATGTCATGAGGATGGTGCTGAGCTGGAAGGTTGGAACTGGGATAAGGTGGGGGGGGGGGGGGGGGGGAGAATGAGGAAACTGGTGAAATCCACATTGATGCCCTGGGGTTGGAGGGTCCCGAGGCGTAAAATGAGGCGTTCTTCCTCCAGGCGTCAGGTAGTTAGGGAGTGGCTATGGAGGAGGCCCAGGACCTGCATGTCTTAGGGGGAGGGGGAGTTGAAGTGTTCGACCACACGGTGGTGGGGTTGGTTGGTAGTATTTGAGACCCATTCCTGGATCAGGACTTCCCAAAGTGAGGATTGCGAGCTGGGATCCTGGGCTGGCAGGTTCTGAAGCTGTGGTTCTGTTGCACACAGCCACTTCCCAGCCCCTCCGCCATCCCACCTCACAATCAGCCCTCAGCCCCCCCCCCCCCCCATCCCCCCTCAGGTCTTAGTGTCAGTGGGTGCAGCAGGTGGTGGACAGGCTTTGGGGAGTCCGAGGTGGATGGAGTTACTCTCTGCAGGATTGTGAGTCTCTGACCTGAGTTGTCTCTGTATTAACTGGATGGTCCAGGTGAGGTTTCTCCTTTTCTGGTCAGTGGACAGATGTTAACATTTCAGTGCCAGCCACAGTTTCTTGGATGCACGGAGGTGGAACAAGAGACTGGTAATATTTCAGTCAGATTGGCTCTGCTTTAACCTGTTTTTCGGGATTAACAGGCTGACCAGGTTTCCCAGGCCTCAGGAAAATCAAATGCTAAAGGGGTGGCACGGTGACACAGTGGTTAGCATGGCTGTCTCACAGCGCTAGGGACCCGGGTTCAATTCCAGCCTTGGGTGACGGTCTATGTGGAGTTTGCACGTTCTCTCTGTGTCTGCACAGGTTTCCTCCGGGTGCTCCGATTTCTTCCCACTGTCCAAAGATGTGTATGATAGGTGAATTGGCCATGCTAAATTGCCCATAGTGTTCAGGGATGTGTAGGCTAGGTGAACTGATCAGGGGTACATATAGAGTAGGGTGGGGGGGGGATTGGTCTGGCTGGGTTAGTCTTCGGAGGGTCAGTGTTGGGCTGAAGGGCCTGTTGCCACACTGTAGGGATTCTATACGAAACGACCAATCAGGAGGAGGTTACTCAGCTCCTCAAGCTTGCTCTGCTTTTCAATATGATCGTGGTTAACTTGATAACTCCACATTCCCACCTTTCACCCCCTTGCCCATTAAGAATCTGACTACTTCTAATTTAGTGAAGAAGGCATTTAGTATGCTTTACTTCAATGGTCAGAGTATTAAATATCGAGTTGGGGGGGACATTTTGTGGCTGTACAGGATATTGGTAAGGCCACTTTTGGAATACTGTGTGCAATTCTGGTCTCTCTGCTATTGGAACGATGGTGTGAAACTTGAAAGAGTTCAGAAAAGATTTGCAAGGCTGTTGCCAGGGTTGGAGGGTTTGAGCTACAGGGAGAGGCTGAACAGGCTGGGGCTCCTTTAGAACATAGAAAAATACAGTGCAGTACAGGCCCTTTGGCCCTCGATGTTGCGCCGATCCAAGCCCACCTTTTCCCTGGAGTTGAGGGGTGACCTTATAGAGGTTTATAAAATTATAAGGGGCATAGATAGGATGAATAGACCAGATCTTTTTCCTGGGGTGGGGGAACTAGAGGGTGTAGGTTTAAGCCGAGAGGGGAAAGATTTAAAAGGGACCTAAGGACCAACTTTCTCAGACAGAGGGTGGTGCGTGTATGGAATGAGCTACCAGAGGATGTGGTGAAGGCTGGTACAATTCTGTGAATAGGAAGGCTTTGGAGGGATATGGGCTAAATGCTGGCAAATGGGACCAGATTTGGTTGGGATATCTGGTCGGCATGGACGAGTTGGACCGAAGGGCCTGTTTCCGTGCTGTACATCTCTATGACTCTGCTTTAAAAATATTCAGGCTTCTGGATCCAGTGCCTTCCTATATACTGGATCCAATGTCTCTACCTTATGTGAGAAAATATTTCTCCTCCTCTCTGTATTAAAGACTCCTTATTTTTAAACTGTGTCACGTAGTTCTCAAATTTTCTAAAATTCCCTTCCTATCCAGCATGCCAACGTCCCTCAGGATATTTATGTCTTCCTAAAGTAGGCCCTTAATCTCCAGCGAATCCAAGTCTGTCCCATCAGGCCTTGCGTCACATGGGCATGGATAAGGTGATTAGCAAAGGGCTTTTCCCTGGGGTGGGGAAGCTCAAAATTAGGGGGCACATTTTTAAAGTGTGAGGAGAAAGATCGTAAAAAAGACATGAAGGGCAAGTTTTTTAATCACAGTATAGTTAGTGTGTGGAATGTACTGCCAGAGGAAGTGGTGGATGTGGGTACAGTTACAACATTTGAAAACATTTGGATAAACACAGAAATAGAAAAGGTTTTGTGGGATATAGGCCAAACGCAGGGAAGTGGGACTAGTTTAGTTTGGGAACATGGTCGGTGTGGACTAGTTGGACTGAAGGGTCTACTTTTGTGCTGTTTGAGTCCCTGTGCAGCGTGAGAAGCCCTCTCTGAACTACACAGTTATGACCCTACTTAAATAAGGTGATCAATACTGATCACAGGTACTGAACAGAGGTGAACCGCTTTTGGGGAGAAGCCGAGTCTCTTTCCATTGTTGCTTAAGGACAAGGAGTAGCATGACCGCAACCCCACTCGTCCACCCCCACAAACAGTCCCCAAACTCCCCATATCATCAGACGCCATCACCATACACAGGATTCCCCTCCCGCACTCCCCAATGAAAAGTGCTGAATCCGAACCCTCTTCTTACCGCCCCCTGTCAATAGCAGAGCCAAGGATTGAGATTGCCTTTGAAAAACAGTGTCAATACGCTTCAGAACAGGGACTGAGAGGGCAGAGTGGGGTTCTGCATTGAGGATTAGTTACTACTTTGGACTGAGGTCATCATTCTAAGAGACTCTTTTAGTGATATAGTAAATGTAATGGTTAAAAGAAATCTGAACTTTAGAATAAGTAGCACTGATGTCACAATAAACCAGCTTGAGAGAATTTGATCTAAGTGCAGTTTGTTTGTTCCATCTCTGGTCCATTTAGACCTGTCTGGGGGTGCACCACACTCTCATTAGCTAAAGGGTTTAGCCTGTTCTTGACCTACCACCCCCTAGAGTTCCTACTGTCCACACCAACATTATCATTGATTCCTGTAGCCTCTGCTGTCCTGGAGTATTGGGTAACATTGAGGCACAGTGCAGGCAAATCGGAATGACAAAAGTTAAACAGGAAACTTATTTGGAGAAGATTTGTAGCGTAAGTTGAGGTTCTGGATGTAAGTTTGCGCACTGAGCTGGAAGATGTTTCGTCATCATACTAGGTAACATCATCAGTGAGGTGACACAAGAACATCCTTGCAAGAACTGTGGCAAACAGGCAGAAAACTAGCCAGCAGGATACATGAACATCAACTAGCCACAAAAAGACATGACCAACTCTCACCAGTATCCTTACATATGGATGAGGAAGGACACCACTTTGACTCGGACAACACATCCATCCTAGGACAAGCCAAACAGAGATACGCACGAGAATTCCTAGAAGCGTGGCAATTCCGGAACTCTATCAACAAAACATCAACATTTTAGCACCCAATGAGAAAAAGAACAGGAAATGACATCACCACAGGAAATGGCATCACTAACCCAAGGAAACCTAAACACAAATAGAAAGTGGGTCATAACACCAGCGCTTCACTCACTGATGATGTTAGGCGAAAGTGAGGACTGCAGATGTTGGAGATTGTAGTCAAGAGTAGTGGTGCTGGAAAAGCACAGCAGGTCAGGCAGCATCCGAGGAGCAGGAAAATCGATGTTTCATCGGGAGCTCTTCATCAGGCATTTTCCAGCTCCTCTCTCATTATCACTGATGTTTCCTAGTATGGTGACAAAATGTCTGAAAGTGAACCTTCCAGCTCAGCAAGCAAAGCTGCATCCAGGAAATTTGTCTTTATTATGGTCTCTTGAGATTCACAGAGGCACGTTGACTCAGTGGTTAGCACTGCTGCCTCACAGCACGAGGGACCTGGGTGTGATGCCAACCTTGGGTGACTGTGCTAACTTCACACAGACATTCTCCCTGTGTCTGTGTAGGCACCCTTTTGGGTGCTCTGGTTTCCTCCCACAGTACAAAGATGTGTGGGTTAGGTGAATTAGCTGTGTTAAATCGACCTGTGTTGGGCAGGCGAGGTGGGTTAGCCATGGGAAATGCAGGATTACGGGGATAGGATGGATGTGGGGGGTGGGGGGGAGCGGGGGTGGGAGGTGGGGGGGTAGGCGCCCAAGATGCTCTTGGGAGGTTGGTGTGGAATTGATGGGCTGAATGGCCTCTATCTGCACTGTAGGGATTCTATGGATCGAGGGGTGATCAAACTGATCTCTGGATTCTTGGACTTGGTGAAGAAAGTCGACAGAATAATTTGTAGCAATTTTGGAGAATTTATTAAGCATAAACAAACCATCAGACATATCCCATCAGGCAATAGTTTACAGCATGTGACAGACTTGATTTGGTCTTGGATGACTGAACACACTGGAATTCCTAATTTGGAGATGCCGGTGTTGGACTGGGGTGGACAAAGTTTAAAAATCACACAACACCAGGTTATAGTCCAACAGGTTTATTTGGAAGCACACTAGTTTTTGGAGCGTCGCTCCTTCATCAGGTGATAGTGTTGCTCTGAAAGCTAGTGTGCTTCCAATTAAACCTGTTGGACTATAACCTGGTGTTGTGTGATTTTTAACTCATGGATATTTTTCTCATCTTAACTCCTGACATTTTGTGGGTCTCTTAGCTCTGTCACTGCATGAACCCGCTCGGTTGAAGATTCGTGACCAGTTAGCTGCCTGTTTTGAAAACCATTTGGCTCTCAAGCAGGTCAAATCTTTTGTTTCAGAAACGGGTACAGATGCCAGCAGCAAGCCATTTTCTGCAGCAGTTTTTTTTTTCTGTTACGGTTCACTGCTGTTGCAACTACTTTGACCATTCTTTGCACCCACTCTGAACATTTTCCCTTTACCTCCATCTGGTTGTATGGTCACAAATTCTTAAAACCTCTGACTTTTTACCAGGTGAAACAATTGACTATCTTACAGCAAATGGGGGACAAAGCAAGTTGTATTTAGATTCATTCTAAAAGCTGAGAAACTTAACAAACAATCCAGGTCTTTTTCAAGATATAATTTTAGTTACATCATACTATAAACTTTTGCTATAAATTCTATGTTTTACGATCCCATACTCCACAACCACCTGATGAAAGAGCAGCGCTCCGAAAGCTAGTGCTTCCAATTAAACCTGTTGGACTATAACCTGGTGTTGGGTGATCTTTAACTTTGCACTTAGATTGAGCAGGATCAATGATTTGTTTGTTCCCATGTGTTTCACGAATGGTGTTCCCATTGTTTCATGTCAAAAGCAATTGATGATCAATGTCCAGCCATAGCGTTTTTTTTTACATTACATTACAGTGTGGAAACAGGCCCTTCGGCCCAACAAGTCCACACCGACCCGCCGAAGCGCAACCCACCCATACCCCTACATTTACTCCTTACCTAACACTACGGGCAATTTAGCATGGCCAATTCACCTGACCTGCACATCTTTGGACTGTGGGAGGAAACCGGAGCACCCGGAGGAAACCCACGCAGACACGGGGAGAACGTGCAAACTCCACACAGAGGCGGGAATTGAACCCGGGTCTCCGGCGCTGTGAGGCAGCAGTGCTAACCACTGTGCCACCCATTGCCACCATGCCACCCACAGATGAATAATGTGAACAGATGACTAATGTACACAAAAAAAATCGATACAGACCATGTTCATTGCCTGTTACAAACTTGGTCCATTGACTGGGAGCACATTAAGGCTGAGAGTGAGCCACTGAACACTTTGCACCCCAGCTCAAGATGAATTACTGTTGAAAGATTTTTCAGCTGTTGTTTTAAAGCTCACCTCTACTCTTTGAACATCCCTGAACAGCAGAGATATTTTAAGCACCAGTCCAAAGATGGGTCAATGGAAAAGGTTAAAGATGGGTAAATGGAAAAATAGGACACAGAGTTTGCGAATCACTTTAACTAAGCGAGGGTGATGTGAGGTCAACCTTTTCATGCAGCGAGCAGTTAGGGTCTGGAAATGTAGTGGCAGTTGATGCATTCAAGAGGGTATTGTGTGGATTGAAATGGTGTGCAGGAACGTGGAGAAAAAGCAGGGGATTGGCACTAGAGAATAGAATCAATGCAGGCACGATGGACTGAGTGTTACAGTGCACAAGGAAGCCAGTCCTGTGATTCTGCGATAAGATGTGGACCAGTTGTGATTTGATCGAAAAATGGACCAGGTTAAAGGGGCGTAATTACCTATTCTTTCAGTTTCTCATTTCCGTCTCCTTTTGCCAAAGTGCTCAAATTCAGCTGCCTATCCTCTGTTGATCCCCAGGGCAACAAGCTGAAGTTGCCCCTGAGTCCTGTTCAGCTTTCAGCGCAGAGGGAGCGCCGCGCTGTCGGAGGGTCAGTGTTAGGCTGAGCTGTAAAACCCAAGCCCTGTCTGCTTGGTCTGATAGATGCCAATGACCTGATTCCATTGAGCTACAGCAGGGGTCCTGACCAACATCACGCCCACTCTATCAAAATCAAGGCTCATTAATGGTGAATCAGTCTCCTTTGCACGTAGCTTCCTTTTTTTTTGCTTAAATACCTGTGACCAGATGGATCTTCAGACTATAGGTGAGTGCTGAGATTGAGGTAATGTTCTATATCAATGTGAGGGTCCTCTGTTGTTGGTAACTGTAGACAGAGGTGGTCATCCAGGTAAAAACAATGACTGCAGATGCTGGAAACCAGATTCTGGATTAGTGGTGCTGGAAGAGCACAGCAGTTCAGGCAGCATCCAACGAGCAGCGAAATCAACGTTTCGGGCAAAAGCCCTTCATCAGGAATAAAGGGCTTTTGCCCGAAATGTTGATTTCGAAGCTACTTGGTTGCTGCCTGAACTGCTGTGCTCTTCCAGCACCACTAATCCAGAGGTGGTCATCCTGTAACATCCTCACCATCGGGGACTATTCCCATGAACCTTTTTCTGCACGAGATCCTTCCTGAAGAGTTCAGACTGTTGAATGCATTCCTACAATTGAGGCTGATCCTACATTTAAACAGGTTTAAACTAACTGCCTTACTTTTATTCTTTGTGCTTCTATGCATTCAGCCCAGGATCCTGTGTGTGATATGCACCATTCTCTCCCTATCTGCCCTTCAATATTTGTGCACATTTATGCCTGAGTACCTTAACTCATTGTTACATGGAATTTGTCCCCCTCAAGGCCCGATAATGCATTGAGGCCTGGACCCTGCTTTGAAATAGCGATGTGCTGCACTCAGCGCGGAGTTCCTAATGCAGCTGCTCTTAGGCCTGCTGACGGTTTGAAGGAGGCTTTGTGAAGGAGTCAGTGCTGTACTCCTGCTCTGTACTTGTGGTCCTGCAATTCTTTCAGGTTTGAGTATTTGTCGAATTCCCTTTTAAAAGTTACTCCTAGACCTGCCTCCACCACCCTGCCTCATACTGTATTCTAGATGAAGGCGGAGGTGGTAGTGTTGTAAGTTAGTAATCCAGAGCCCCGGGCTCATGCTTTGGAGAGGTGTGTTCAAATCCCACCTCAGCAGATGGTGACATTTCAATTCAATAAAAATTGGAGTGAAAAGCTTTAACTGTTTTCCGATTGTTGTAAAAAGCCCATCTGCTTCGCTAATGTGAATGGTTCTCTAATGCACTCTAAACCTTTGCAGAAGGAAATCTGTCATCGTTACCTGTTCCCACCTGCATATAGCACCTAAAATCCATTGTGGCTGACATTTAACTGCGCTCTGGTAATTAGTGTGGAGCAAGAAATCCTGTGCCTGGATTAGAACAGTGGTTTAAAAACAATTCGGGGGAATTTAGCTGCTTCCATCCACTCTGTCAAAACCCTTTTGTCATTCTGAAAATCTTGATTAAATCTCCCCGAGCTCAGCTCAGCACAGCCGCCCTGATCTCTCTCAGTAATGGAAGTCCCTCGTCCTGGATTGTGCCAGTAAATGACCTGGCGTGTCCTTCCTGAATTGGACATTGTACCATAGGTACACCATGGGCTTCCTGACTGAGGACTGTCGGTTAGCCAGGATGAGGTCCAGGGTGTGAGCTCTGAGGAAAACAGGACGGAAGGAATTAAGAGGCAAGCAGTGACAAGAACTACAAAACACCAGTATCAGTCAAATGACTTACAACTTCCAACGGGCTTGTGCTTACAAGATCAGACACTGAAAATGAGTTGCAAAGTACAAAGGTGTGCCTGGAAGAAAGCACTCTTCTCCACCTCAGCAAAACTCTTGGAGTGTGCAAGTCTGAGCTCTTCCTAACATTGTGACTGAGATACCAATTCCACCCCTTTTGTACAAATCAGCTCACAAGACCTGGTGGCAAGAGACACCATCGTTGAGGAATAAATATTTTATTTAGAAATCAGCAGATGGATTTTTTTTTAAACACCTCTGTACTATAGCAGTTGATTTTTTATAAAAAAGAAAGGTGCTTCTGGAATAATGTAACCTGCTCTGTCTTGCATCTACTTTGCAGTTGTCGAGCAATTGAGGGCAGGCTGACTGACGTCATAAAGGGTGCTATGTAAATAAAGAATTTCTGCAAAGTCTCTGTTTCATAATGATGTTTCCTGAACGTCGGCTGTTGAGGATCCTCAACTCACTCCCCAGCAACTATGTGTGTAAATAGGACAAGTTCGTCCACTCTCTGTAGGTTCAGGCACAGGCCCTTGTTCAGAGACTAAACAATGGAACTAACAATTTGTTTTTAAGCTTTTATTGTGCCAAAGTCGAGAGATAGCTGCCTCAGTGGCTAAAGTGTTGCGTTTGCCAGGAAGAGGGGACGCTTTGTTTTAATGGCTCTCGATAGCTGCCTTCCCATTAGCAGTTAACGATGGATTAAAATACTAACCCAGCCGGCAACACCCACCTCTCCATGAATGAAATTTTAAATCTGGTGTAGAATTCACCCTGCCGCGTGCATCCTGACATATTCCACTACTACAGCTAAGCTGGGGTGAGTGAACCTTTTACAAACAGAGTGAGGGCAAGCCGAGGTCTCCGTGCAGCCAATTTCCATCACTGGCACATACCCCTAAGGCAATTAGGGAGATCAGATGGAGAATAAAAGAAGAGGGGAGATGATGCCATAGTGATATAGTCGCTAGACTATTAACCCAGAGAGATAAGCTAGAGGGGGGTGGGGGTGGGGAGAAAGTAGCATAGAGTACAATGGGTGAGTGGGGGAGGGGATGAAGGTGATAGGTCAGGGAGGAGAGGGTGGAGTGGATAGGTGGAAAAGAAGATAGGCAGGTCGGACAAATCATGGGGACAGTGCTGAGCTGGAAGTTTGGAACTAGGGTGAGGTGGGGGAAGGGGAAATGAGGAAGCTGTTGAAGTCCACATCGATGCCCTGGGGTTGAAGTGTTCCGAGGCGGAAGATGAGGCGTTCTTCCTCCAGGCGTCTGGTGGTGAGGGAGCGGCGGTGAAGGAGGCCCAGGACCTCCATGTCCTCGGCAGAGTGGGAGGGGGAGTTGAAATGTTGGGCCACGGGGCGGTGTGGTTGATTGGTGCGGGTGTCTCGGAGATGTTCCCTAAAGCGGTCTGCTAGGAGGCGCCCAGTCTCCCCAATGTAGAGGAGACCATATCGGGAGCAACGGATACAATAAATGATATTAGGGGATGTGCAGGTAAAACTTTGGATGTGGAAGGCTCCTTTAGGGCCTTGGATAGAGGTGAGGGAGGAGGTGTGGGCGCAGGTTTTACAGTTCCTGCGGTGGCAGGGGAAGGACCCAGAGACCCAGGTGATGTTCTGTGGATGAAAATCTGAAAGAATCTAATGAGGACCATGAAACCATTGTCAGAAAAACCCACCTGGTTCAATAATGTCCTTTCCTGAAGGAAACTGCCGTTCCTTACCTGGTCTGGACTATGTGTTAGTCCAGACTCTCGGCAATGTCTGTCCCCGAGCAATGTTTACCTGTGACACCCACATCACATGAATGAATGAGAAAAGCAAAGATGCAGTCTGTGCAGGAGTAGGATGTTTGGAGCCTGCTTCACTTATTAATGCAATTATTGAACTGACTGAGGTCTTGATTCCACTGTCCTGTCGCTGCCCCAAACATTAGACTCCCATATGAATCACAAATCTATCACAATCAGCCTTGAAGTATCTCTCCATTTGCCCATCTGCCTTTCTCCAAATGCCATTGACAACAGGAATGATCTGCTCAAGCTTTCCTCGCACACTTTATTCCTTCTTCAGTTCGCTGCCCACAGGATAGATCCAACTCCTAGCCAAGGGACCTCCACTGCAGCTATTACAAAGAGAGGAACTGAGCCCTGTGCTGTCGACCACTGGTCTGTCCAATAGGAAGTTCCACATCAAGGACTCAATTACAACATGTGCTTTGTAGCCTTGAGGTCTAGACAGTGATAGCTGAGGCTGCAGTTGCTTTGAGTGCCATGGTTGATCGTGAGGTTTAATCAACTTGTCGTAGCAAAGCCAGGAAGGCAGATTATTGTCTGAATGGTGATGGACTGGGAGAAGGGGAGGTGCGATAGGACCTGGATGTCCTCATAGGCCCATCACCGAAGGTAAGTATGCCGGTGCAGCAGGCCAGTGGGATGCTGGCCTTCATAGTGAGAGGATTCAAGCCCAGGGGCAGGGATGTCTTGCTGCAATTGTACAGGGACCTTGGGGAGTCCACTCCTGGAATATTGTGTCTAGTTTTGGTCTCCTTATCTGAGGAAGGATGTGCTGACTATGGAGGCAGTGCAGTGAAAGTTTGCCAGGCTGATGGGTAGGGCTGGCCTATGAAGAGAGACTGGATCAGTTCAGACAATATTCATTTGAGATTAGAAGAATGAGGGGCATCTCAGAGAAACTAGGAATGTTTGACGGGACGGGACAGGGTAAATGAAAGAAGGATGATCCTGATGACCAGGAAGCCCGAACCAGGGGTTGTAATTTAAAGATAAGGAATAGGCTATTTAGGGTTGAGATGAGGAATGTCTTCAGCCAGAGAGTGGTGAGCCTGTGGAATTCACTGCCACAGGAAGCAGTTGAGCACAAACATTGAATGTTTTCACAAAGGAGCTGAATACAGTTCTTGGGGACAAAGGAAATGGGGAACAAAGCGGGTTCGAAAGGCCAAGAGGCTAAGCCTGTTTCCTTTGTTTCTATGATGAGAAATCTCGCCTGCTCTTCTGGTCCACCATCACCGTGAACCAGAAAGATTTACCAGTCAGTGCTTGACTTGTTTGGCCAGATTACAGACACCCCTTCCTTTGGTTATCCAGACCTGGAGTTAGATTTGAACCCAGTGTGTCTGGCTCCAAGGTGTGGGCACGGTGCCAATCTGTACACTCACCTGGCCTTGTATTCGAGAGAAAGAGGAGTGACAGAGACAACTGAAGTTGGATGAGATAGAGTTTTAAAAAAGATGTATGGGGGGAGGCAAGTATGAGAGAAGGTAACAGATTAAGGAGCAAGGTTAAACAGAAATGATTCAGGGCAAAGCTGAAAATAAATACTCGTGTTTAATACATTTAAGAAGAAGGATTGAGAATGAGAGATAGGATAGGAATTGATCAGCTAATAGAGTTATAGAGATGTACAGCATGGAAACAGATCCTTTGGTCCTCCGATAGGAAGGAGACCAGAATTGCACGCAGTATTCCAACAGTGGCCTAACCAATGTCCTGTACAGCCACAACATGACCTCCCAACTCCTGTACTCAATACTCTGACCAATAAAGGAAAGCATATCAAACGCCTTCTTCACTATCCTATAAGACATAGGAGTGGAAGTCAGGCCATTCGGCCCATCGAGTCCACTCCGCCATTCAATCATGGCTGATGGGCATTTCAACTCCACTTACCCGCATTCTCCCTGTAGCCCTTAATTCCTTGTGACATCAAGAATCTATCAATCTCTGCCTTGAAGACATTTAGCGTCCCGGCCTCCACTGCACTCTGTGGCAATGAATTCCACAGGCCCACCTGTGACTCCACTTTCAAGGAGCTATGAACCTGCACTCCAAGGTCTCTTTGTTCAGCAACACTCCCTAGGACCTTACTATTAAGTGTATAAGTCCTGCTAAGATTTGCTTTCCCAAAATGCAGCACCTCACATTTATCTGAAGTAAACTCCATCTGCCACTTCTCAGCCCATTGGCCCATCTGGTCCAGATCCTGTTGTAATCTGAGGTAACCCTCTTAGCTGTCCACTACATCTCCAATTTTGGTGTCATCTGCAAACTTACTAACTGTACCTCTTCTGCTCCATCCAAATCATTTATGTAAATGACAAAAAGTAGAGGACCCAGCACTGATCCTTGTGGCACACCACTGGTCACAGGCCTCCAGTCTGAAAAACAACCTTCCACCACCACCCTCTGTCTTCTACCTTTGAGCCAGTTCTGTATCCAAATGGCTAGATCTCCCTGTATTCCATGAGATCTAACCTTGCTAACCAGTCTCCCTTGGGGAACCTTGTTGAAAACCTTACTGAAGTCCATATAGATCACATCTGGGAGCGTTTCAGATAGTGATCTGAATCTGAGTAGAAAATGGACTGCTTCTGAATGAATGGCAAAGTGACTGTGATGCTGTTTAAAAACAGCGTTTCTGGGTTGGCCCATTCTTGGTGGGAAACCTTTAAGTGTGACCTGCCCAAGAAACATGGTGACATTTCGCGTCGAGTTGACAGCTCAATGTAATCTAGGAAATATTTCTACTAAAGCTATTGTCAGAGATCTCCATTAACCTGATGCATTCTGGGATGTGTACAGAATGGAAAACCAACTCCTAGCTCAGGGTGAAACTCCTGGCGATGAAAGATTCGCTGTCTTTTGTCATGGGATGTCCCAGTCACTACACCGTTTATTGCCCTTCCCCAGTTGCCTGTGAGAAGGTAGTGATGAGCTGCCTACTTGAACTGCTACAGTCTACGTGCTGTGGGTTGACCCACAATGCTCCAGGGTGTTAACCCAGCGACTGTGAAGAAACAGTGATATATTTTGAGGGCCTGTACTGTTCTAAGTCAGGATGGCGAGGGACTTGGATGGGAACTTGCAGAGGGGTGGTGTTCCCGTGTATCTGCGGCCTTTTGTCTTTCTAGATGGAAGTGGTTGTGGGTTTGGAAGATGCTGTCTGAGCCTGTGGTTTTCAACCAAGGTGAGGAGTGCACTGTGAAGCTATCAGGACGCAGTCCCACTTTACCTGAGCATTGAGGCTGTGTCTGTGCCTCAAGAGCTGAAAATGTGTTGCTGGAAAAGCGCAGCAGGTCAGGCAGCATCCAAGGAACAGGAACGTCGATTCTGCTGCTCCTTGGATGCTGCCTGACCTGCTGCGCTTTTCCAGCAACACATTTTCAGCTCTGATCTCCAGCAGCTGCAGTCCTCACTTTCTCCTCTGTGCCTCAAGAGCCCTGATGTCTGTTAGTGACGGCAGCATCTGCTCCCATCAGGTGTCCGTATCGGCTGCTTGTGCAGGGGCTTCCAGAACCGTGCAGATGTACACTTCGGGTATTACATTTGCAAGGAGATTTGGCACCATCCTTGGACAGCTGCAACAATTCAGCTGGAAAAAGTAGGGATGCCGTGGAATTGATTGTCTCGTTGAAGTGTGCCTTGACTTTGAAAATGTTGGGAACCACTGGCCTAAGGAACTTTGGTTAATATCTGCAGAATATCTTGTAGATAGTACACACTGCTGCTACTGAGTATCACTGGTTGTTTGTGCATGTGGTGCCAATCAAGTGGCTGCTTTGTCCTGGATGGTGTCGAGCTTCTTGTATCGTAGGAGCTGCCCCCCATTCAGGCAAGTGGGGAGTGTTCCATCACACTCCTGACTTGTGCCTTGTAGATGGTGGACAGACCTTGGGGAGTTGGAAGTGAGTTAATCGCTGCAGGATTCCTAGCCTCTGACCAGCTCTTGTAGCCACTGTATTTACATGGTTAATCCAGTTGAGTTTCCGGTCAATGGTGACTCCCAATATGTTAATAGTGGCGGTTCCAACAATAGTCCAACATTGAATGTCAAGAGGCAGTGGTTAGATTGTTTCTTATTGGTGATGGTCATTGCCTGGCATTTGTGGGGTGCAAATGCTCCTTGTCACTTGCCAACCCTAATCTGGACATTGTCCAAGTCTTGCTGCTTTGGACTTCAACTGCTGTAGTGTCTGAGGAGCTGCTCGTGGTGCAATCGTTGGTGAATATTCCCACTTCTGAGTTTATGATGGAGCGAAGGTCATTGAAGCCACTGAAGATGCTTGGGCCTGGTGCACTATCCTGAGAAGCTCCTGCAGAGATGTCCTGGAGCTGAGATGACAGGCCTCCAATAACCACGACCCCCATCTTCCTATGTGTCAGGTATGACTCTAACCACTGGAGAGTTTACCCCCGATACCCATTAATTACAGTTTTGCCAGGGCTCCTTGATGCCACACTCAGTTGAATACAGCCTTGATGTCAAAAGCTGTCACTCTGACCTTGCCTCTGAAATTCAGCTCTGTTGTCTCCATGTTTGAACCAAGGCTGTAATGAGGTTGACTTTACTGATGATGGAGAGTAAACTGAAGGGGCAGTAGTTGACTGGGTTGGATTTGTCCTACTTTTTATGCACAGGACGGACTCGGGCAATTTTCCACATTGTTGGGTAGATGCCAGTGTTATAACTGTACTGGAACAGCTTGGCTAGGGAAGCGGCAAGTTCTGAAGCACAAGTCTCCAGTGTTATTGCTGGAATGTTGTCAGGGCCCATAGCCTTTGCAGTACCCAGTGTCTTCATATCGTGTATCTGTGATGTTGGGGACCATTGGAGCAGGCCGAGATGGATTATCTTTTGCTCTGATGTGCTGGGCTCTTCCATCATTGAGGATGGGGGTATTGGTGGAGCTTCCTCCTCCAGTGAGTTGATTAATTGTCCACCACTGTTCCTGGCTGAATGTGGCAGGATTGCACGGTTGAGATCTGGTCCGTTGGTTGTGGGATTACCGAGCTCTATCACCTTACTGCTTATGCTACTTGGCATGCTGTTTGGTGGCTTCACCAGGTTGACACCTCATCTTTAGTTCGACCTGGCACTGCTCCTGGCATGTCCTCCTGCTCTCTCCAGGGTTGATCCCCTGGCTTGATGGTAATGGTTGAGTGGGGGACATGCCAAGCCATGAGGTTGCAGATTGTAATGGAGTACAGTTCGGGTGCTGTTGATGGCCCACAGAGCCTCATAGATGTCCAGTCTTGAGATGCTTAGCCGAGTTGCTAGACTCTGCACTGTGCCCACTCTACTATATCTGCTCTCCTGTGCTGTGCCCGCTGTGACCCCGTGTCTGTCCTGTGTCCACTCTTTCACTCCCCCCTCTCTGATCTGTGAGTATTTGCCCTCCGTTCCACCACAGTATATTCGGTGGGCTACCATGCACGGTTTCTGTCACCCTCCAGGGGGCTGTGACCAGCAGAGACGTCTTTCCAAGCCCTCTCCTATCAGAATTCGGAGGGACCCATTCCCCCCACAATGTCGTAGACAATGTCTCCACCAGCCCCAGCACCCTGTCGTTCTCGTGCAGTCAAGTAGAATGCAGCCTAGTCCAGTTGTCTCCTCCCTTCTCACCTTTGTAAGGATCTCCGAAGGCTGGGTCCAGGTGAAGCGGTGATTTGCATCTTTTTGATTCTGTATTCACTGCTCCTCTATACTCAGGACCCCAAATGCAGGCTGGCTGAGTCTGTAAGTGTGGCCCTTGCATTCAGCACTGCTATCCACCACGACCTCTCTGTCCCCAGCCTGCTACAGTGACTCCAATTAAACTCAACAAAATGTACTCCTCCTTTCAATTGGACTTTGAGTTCAACCATTGCAGAGTACAACCTCCCCTCTTTTTTTATTTAAATTGAAAGGTGTACACAGAAAAAAAAACCAAGACCCCACCCCCAACACAGCCCCCATCAGATACTCCCGGGACAGAGACTGCACCAGGTAAAACACAGGGCAAGGCCCACTCTGCCGTTTCCAAACCGAACATAACGCTGCCGTGACTTTGTTAAACAAAAATAAAGAATGAGAGGGGTGGGGGAGGGGCAAAACAAAAACAAACTAAATCAACAAACAATGGCTCCCCCCTGATTCGGTGCCCATCAACCTCTCTCTTGGGTAGGGACCACAATAAAAATAAACGCAAGGAAAATCAAAGAAAACAAACGAATAAACAAATCCCCGCTGCTCTGTCCTCATCGAACATGCCCAGTGGTTCAAAATCCAGAGGGTGTTCCACTGCTCATTTCAACTAAAAAATAAAAATTCCTCCACTCCCACTCTGTTCCTCAACCTTCACAGGGCTTGGTGTCCATTTTCTGTCCTCCTGGTTTGGCTTTCAGACACCTCGACGTTCCCGATCAAGGCCCTATGCTCGAAACGTCGATTCTCCTGCTCCTCGGATGCTGTCTGACCTGCTCCATGACTGAACTCCAACACCTGCGGTCCTCACGTTCTCCATTCTACCCTTCACACCTCCTCTAGACCCCCACCTTTCATTTCTGTACGTGCTCCATTACCACCTGGCTTTGTATCACGAACCCTTTTGCTATTGAATCTCTGTCGTCATCAGCAATATTACAGACCATCCGTTTCACCCTTGCTCCCTTCCTCTGCCCAGATTTTATTGAAAATCCTTTCCCACTTTGCCACGGTGGGATTGGCATTGCGGACAGCTGGGTGGCTCCGTGCAGTTGTGTGCGTTACCATTCCCAACCCCCTCCATTTTGTTGAATTATGATAAGCAATTCTTTCCATTTGAGACGTTATCTTTGAAAGACAAAGCGTTGTTTGCTTGCTTTAGGACATGGGTATGTGACTGAAGGGTGCGCAGGGTGGGGTGGAGTTGGAGTGGAGTTAATTATAACACACATGGCAATGCAAAGTAGCCTGGCACCAGAGACGAACGCTTCACAGTTCAAACAGTAACGAGCATGCCCAAACCGCGTCTGAAATAATAACTAGCTGAGACAATGCTTTGCTTATCGAGCACTTTTCAACGTCAAAGATAAACAGCAGGAAAGACTAGGCCTCTATTGGAACGGACTCATGCTGGCTGGTTTTGTTCATGGTCCAAGGTATCCATTTGTCCCTCCTGAGAGATTGAGGATCGTTGGGATAAGTAACAGGTTGACCCCGAACAGCCCAGCCAGGGAGCCTCCCTCATCAGGCCATGATGACATGACGAAACTGATAGGCCAGAATCTGGGCTTGTCTATCGTAGATGGTACTTCCATCCCCATTGTCAGGAGCTTCTTGATCCAAATCCATGGAATTTAAGGCTGGCACTTCAAGCAGTACTGTAGGAGGTGCTGCACGCTCCAAGATACCATCTTCCAATGCAACATTAGACAGGAGATCACTCTGCCCCCTCCGGTGGGTGTAACAGATCGCATCATTTTCAGAGAAATCACAGAGTCCCCATAGTGTGGAAACAAGCCCTTCGGCCCAACAAGTCCACACCAACCCTTGGGACAGGAACCCAACCAGACCCATTCCCCTACTCGATTAGTCTACATTTACCCCTGACTAATGCATCTAACCTACACATCCCTGAACATTATGGGCAATTTAGCATCACCAATTCACCTAACCTGCACATCTTTTGGATTGTGGGAGGAAACCCATGTTGACACGGGGAGAATGTACAAACTCCACGCAGACAGTCACTGGAGACTGGAATTGAACCCGGATCCCAGGCACTGTGAGGCAGCACTGCTAACCACTGAGTCACTGTGCTGTCCATAAGCAGATGTAGGGACCCTTAGTGGCCTCCTCTTTAACTCTCCCTCAGGCATCATGACAAAAAATTAATTACCTGGTTATTATATGCACTGCTTTTTTAAAAAAGCAATCCGTCACAGGATGTGGGTGTCACAGGTTAGGGGATTCGGAATTGTCCTTGCGAAGGTGGTGGGGGTGGGGAACTGCCTTGAACTGCTGCAGTCCACCTGTTGTCGGGGGATCTAGAATGCACTTAGCGATGGAATTCTAGGAATTTGCTCCAGGATTCCAGATCATAGCCACTTGCTAAGTAAATAATTTCTCTTCCAAAGGTTTTGCTTTATTATTTAGCCGATAACCCTGAGCACTCTAGTTAACCAAGCCCTCTCCCAATGACTCTGGTGCTGCCTCACTGAGTGACAGAACCTCTGACCTACCTGTTTATACTAGTCAGCCAGAGCTCCCTGATTGGGGCTATTAATCTAGTCCAATCAAGGGGCTTGTATTCTGAGATCCAGCTGCCTGACCTCACCACAGTCACAGCGATGGGAATGGTCTTAGGCCCAGTCAGTGAATCGGAATGGGGTGGGGGGGGGGAAGGAGGGCAGCTTCCCAGCTCTGCGACTCGGACACGCTCACCCTCTCCATCCCTGGGGATAGCTTCAGAAGAGCCTTTAGCCAAAGCTTTTTCTTGCCAATGCTTTAAAATACTGAGTCTGTACAAAACAAAAACTTCAAAAAAAAAAGTCCTCCCTGAGAACCAGTGGAAATTTCGACGCACCCCCCCCCCCCCCCCCCCCCCACACCCCCCCCTTCCAAGTTGTGAATTGTTATTCATTCCTGATTTTGTGCAGAGACTATGATTGGAGCCTTGTTCAGATCCTGAGCTCGGTGAGTCTCCTCAGGGCCAATGGCCCTCAGGCCTCCCCGGGGCCGGTGTCCCTCAGGCCTCCCCGGGGCCGGTGTCCCTCGGGCCTCCCCACGGCCGGTGTCCCTCGGGCCTCCCCGGGGCCAGTGTACTCCAGGCATGAGGCCGTGGGAAGCCCTGGATGCAGTATGATGGGATCCTCTCAGGCACTCCGAGAAGGAGGCACATTTGACTGGATTCTTGTCCATCTGCTACAGACTGACAACTCCTGTGTCCTGATGTTGCTGCTTTTGGGTTTGAGATAATTTTATTATTTGCACGAGAACGAGTTGAAGGGAAGGCTGCCTTGATCGAGAAGCAGTTAGCGGCTTCTCCCCTGTATGTTCTGAGCACAGAGATATGTCACCTCTGGGGTTTGAAGTCAATATGTGTGTCTGTGTTTCCTTAGCGGCTGCATTTGGGATGAGGACGATGGCTTGAGTCTTTAATCTGACCGTCCTCCCCCAGACCTTTGTTACCTGTGATATACTGCTGCTCGATCAGAGAATGACAGAATTGTTAGAGGCAGACGCATTCAGTCCTCTGTCTCTGTCTCTGTCTCTACCTCTGTCTCTCACATCACGCTGTCCTAAATGTCTTAGTTACAGAGTCGGTTAGAGACAAAAAAACTGCAGATGCTGGAAGCCAAAGCAGACCCACAGGAGGCTGGAGGAACACAGCAAGGTAGGCAGCGTCAGGAGGGACAGGCAGGAGGCTGGGGGAACACAGCAAGGCAGGCAGCGTCAGGAGGGACAGGCAGGAGGCTGGAGGAACACAGCAAGGTAGGCAGCGTCAGGAGGGACAGGCAGGAGGCTGGGGGAACACAGCAAGGCAGGCAGCGTCAGGAGGGACAGGCAGGAGGCTGGGGGAACACAGCAAGGCAGGCAGCATCAGGAGGTGGAGAAGTCATTGACAGAGAATATCTTTAAAGTGGGCATCCTTTGAAGAGACTTCACAGTAGAACAAACTTGTTGCCATTTGCTGCAAGACCTGCAGCTGCTGAAACCCTGAGGAACTGCTGCACCCAAAAAGTCAACTCCTTTACCTGTCTACTTCAGTTCCAGAGTCAGCGGTGTTTTGAGCTGTTTGGTAGCTGTATCCATGGGAGAGTATTTCAGTGAGGTACAAAAGGCATGTTTTATTTAATGATGAGCTTCACAATTGATGGATAGTGAGAGTGACGTCCTCTCTAAACGAAGCTCACGTAAACACGAGAAATATGTGTTGAAAGAAGAAAGGTTGAAACCTCAGCTGGGCGATGTCAGTGTTGTAACTCTGAATACGGACACTAATACACGTCTCGTCCAGCTCCGATGAGGAGTCATCTACACTCGGAACATTAGCTTGCTGTCTCTCCTTGGATGTTGCCTGACCCACTGTGATCTCCAGCACTTTTGTTTTCGTTCAGCAAGTGTAGGGGATGGAAGGGCACACGTACGTTACCAGAATCAGCTGTTTGATTTGTACCCCATCATCACATACTTTGCAGGAACACTATCAGGCCTTTCATCTCCTGTGCTTTTGGGTAATGCTGTACAACAGAGACCTGGAGATTCAGGTACATAATCCTTTTGAAGTCTCCATCACATGTAGACGGAGCGGTTATGAAGTTTAATAGGAGTTGGGGACATCATGTTGAGGTTGTACAGGATGTTGGTGAGGCCTCTTCTGGCGTACAGTGCCCAGTTCTCTCACCCTGCTCTCGGAACCGGAGAGGGTTCGGAAAAGATTTCCCAGGAATGGAGGGGTTTGAGTTATAGGGAGAGGCCGGATAGACTGGGGCTGATCTCACTGCAGTTTGAGGGATGATCTTCGAGGTTTATAAAATCACGAGAGGTATGGATAAGGTGAACAGTATGTAACCTTTCCCAAGAAATATGCTCCTTTCAAGACTGGGGGCATATTTTTAAGATGAGAGGAGAAAAGGGGCAAATTTTTTAACACAGAGAATGATTGTGTGTGGGGTGTACTTCCTGAGGAGGTGATGGATGTGGGTACAGTTACAGTGTTTAAAAGAATCTTGTCCAGCCAAGAGGGTGTCGCGGTGAGGAACGGGCAGCAGAGAGGGTGCTGCGGTGAGGAACGGGCAGCAGAGAGGGTGGCGTGGTGAGGAACGGGCAGCAGAGAGGGTGCTGCGGTGAAGAACGGGCAGCAGAGAGGGTGGCGTGGTGAGGAACGGGCAGCAGAGAGGGTGCTGCGGTGAAGAACGGGCAGCAGAGAGGGTGCCGCGAAGCAGTCAATGGCTGTTACCCAGCGTGAGTCCAGTTATTGTTGCCTGTATGAAGTAAAAAACAGCTGGTAGATGTTGTACATTTAAAAATTATTGAATATGAATATTTATGACAGTAGATGCTTTACAAACAGACATTTAGGATTACTTTCAGAGGGATAAAATGGGGTTGGGCAGCAATAATTACATCAGCTGAATTTTAACTGAGTTCTGAGAGAATGCTACTCTGTTGGGTCAGTACTAAGGGAGGATCCGGGCGGTCAGTACTGTGGGAGTGCCACACTGTCGGAGGGTCAGCACTGAAGGAGTGCCGCACTGTCGGAGGGTCAGTACTGAGGGAGTGCTGCACTGTTGGAGGGTCAGTACTGTGGGAGTGCCGCACTGTTGGAGGGTCAATACTGTGGGAGTGCCGCACTGTCGGAGGGTCAGTGCTGAGTGAGTGCCGCACTGTCGGAGGGTCAGTACTGAGGGAGTGCCGCACTGTCGGAGGGTCAGTGCTGAGTGAGTGCCACATTGTCGGAGGGTCAGTGCTGAGTGAGTGCCGCACTGTCGGAGGGTCAGTGCTGAGTGAGTGCCGCACTGTCGGAGGGTCAGTACTGAGGGAGTGCCGCACTGTCGGAGGGTCAGTGCTGAGTGAGTGCCACATTGTTGGAGGGTCAGTGCTGGGGGAGGGCCGCATTGTTTGAGCTCTTTATTAGTTTAATGTTAAAAGCATGGACCACTCTTGGTCTACCGGAATAATGTAGAAAGTCCAATACCATTCTTTTGAAGAAGGATAGGGCTGCTCGGTATTCTGTCAATATTTATTCCTCTAGTCTGTTTAAATCAATGAGACAACCTAGTCATTACATTGCTGTTTCTGGGAGCTGGCTGTGCATAAATTGATTGCTGGATTTATGAAATTCCACTTCAAAATGTAAGTACTTTGGCAGTTAGGAGCATTGGGATATCCAGAGGTTGTGAATGGGCTCTATATAAATACAGTTGTTGTGGTGAATACACTGGTGTAATAACCTGGAATCCCAAGCTCATATCCAATGGTTCATATTCCACTGAAATTTAAATAAAAATCTGTAATAAAAATCCAATCCAATGGTGGCCTTTATTAGTTGTTGTAAAAACCCATCAGGTTCACTAATGTCCTTCAGGAAAGGAAACCCTCCATCCTTCCTTGGTCTGGCCTCCATGTGACTCCAGACCCACAGCAATGTTGAGTCTTTACTTCCTCCTGAAAAGGCCCAGCAAGCTTCTCAGTTCAGGGGTGGATAGGGATGGGCCAGTGGAGCTCATCAGCCATGTCCTCATCCCGGGAATCAATAAAAAGTAGCGTTCTCCTTTGAAGGGAGAGGCCGACAATCTGCTCTGAGGAACTCGTCGCTGGGAATGTCAGGTGATGGGCAAAATGGGTGGTTACGTCTGACTGTTTCTTATGTAGTCACTTGCTAAAATCCAGCAGAGGTTTCTGAGCATTTGAAGTAACTGATGTTGTTTTAGGAACATTCAAGAAAAATGCTTCAGAACTCCAGGCCTGCAGATGTGGTCAGTCTGTGAACCAATATCACGCGCAACATAAAATTAATGACCTCCTTTGTTTTGTAACGTGACTTCATGATGGATTGAAGGTTGACATTGAGTGGAGCTTATTTGGACTTTGTTACCAGGCCATGGTTTACTGATGAGTCTGAACACACCATGGACTGTGTTGGAAGGGTTTGCTATCGGGAAGGATGTTGTGAAACTTGAAAGGGTTCAGAAAAGATTGACAAGGAGTTGGTGGGGTTGAGCGATAGGGAAAGGCTGAACAGGCCGGGGCTGTTTTCCTGGGAGCGTCAGAGGCTGAGGGGTGACCTTAGAGAGGTTTATAAAATCATGAGGGGCATGAATAGGGTGAGTAGTCGAGCTCTTTTCCCTGGGGATGGGGAGTCCAAAACTGGAGGATATTGGTTTAGGGTGAGAAGGGAAAGATATAAAAGGGACCTAAGGGGAAAGTTTTTCACACAGAGTGGGGTACGTGTATGGAATGAGTTGCCAGAGGAAGTGGTGGAGGTGGTACAATGACAGCATTTAACAGGCACCTGAATGGGTATATGAAAAAGAATGGTTTAGAGGGATATGGGCCAAATACTGGCAAATGGGACTAGATTAATTTAGGATATCTGGTCAGCATGGACAAGTTGGACCAATGGGCCTGTTTCCGTGCTGTACATCTCTATGACTTTGTGACTGTTGTTCTGAAATTTTTATTTGTCTATTTTCTAATTTATTCCTATGATCTGTAATGCTACACATTTTATTTCATTGTTTGTTTTTCTAATTTTTTTCCTAAGTACTTGTACTGAAGAACCTGTACCAAGGTACCTTCTACCTAACATGACACTGTAAGTGGTGACTTGTAAACTTCTCACTGGAACCCATTTGAGTATGTGTGACAATAAACCGAATTCAATTCGATTCCTGTCTCTCAGCCCCAGGTTTTTCTTTGCTCCATCATTGACAGGCACCGATTCCGCTGCCTCTGCTCTAACCTCTGGAATTTCATTGTTAAATGTATCTTTCTTTTTGCATACTTTATTCCTTTGCAGGGTGTGAAGTCAGTTTGTTGTGCATTCTGAGTTGTTCCTTTTGAAAAGAATGGTTTGCTTGTTCATCCCAGAGGATAGTGAAGAGAACCACACTGCTATGGGTCTGGAGTCACATATAGGCCAGACCAGGGTCAGACAGCAGGGCCCCCTCCTGAAGGACATTAGTGAACAGATGAGTTTTTACAACAATCAATGATAATTGTCATGGTCAGCATTACTAAAACTTGCGTTTGTAAGTTTTGTTCTGATTAGATTCCCTATAGTGTGGAAACAGGCCCTTCGGCCCAACTAGTCCACACCGACCCTCTGAAGAGTAACCCACCCAGACTAATTGGCCTAACACTACGGGCAATTTAGCATGGCCAATTCACCTGACCTGTGCATCTTTGGATTGTGGGAGGAAACCCACGCAGACGCGGGGAGAATGTGCAAACTCCACACAGACAGTAACCCAAGGCTGGAATTGAACCTGGGACCCTGGTGCTGTGAGGCAACAGTGCTAACCACAGAGCCACCATGACCATGCCATCCTCAAAATCGAATAATTAATGTTAAAATTTAGCTCTGTATTCCAGATTGATGAATTGAATTGAATTTCCACTGGCTGCTGTGATGGGATTTGAACCCTTGCCTCCTGGACCAGTAACATTGCGACTCTCACCTATTACTCACTTGCTCCTCTAGGGCAGTGCTTGAAACCCAGCTCATTGAAGTTTGGTCACCTGACCTGATCCCTCCACATGTGGCCTAGGGTTGAATGTTATTGTGGCGCCTCGGGGAGTTTTATTACATTAGGGATGCGCAATCGATGTAAATCGTAGGAGTTTTGAAATAGTGTTGGTTTTACCCAGCAGAGTGAGGCTGTTGGTGGATGGAATGATCATTAATTCACTGATCGATTGCTTCTGTTGTTCCAGGTTGAAATCACCATCTGACATGGGGCTTTTGCAACCTGACCGTAGCCCCTCCCCCAATCTGGATCTACTGGAGACCTCGATGGAAGAGGACAGCTTTGAATCTCGCTCACGCCACAGGTAACTGGTTTTTATTAGATCATGGGATACGGCTGCGCCAGCATTTATTGCCCGTCCCTAGTTGCCCCTTGAGAAGGTGGGGGTGAGCTGCCTTCTTGAACCGCTGCAGTCCACCTGCTATGGGTTGACCCACAATGCCCTCATAGAGGGGACTTCTTGGATTTTGACCCAACAATAGTGAGGGAACGGTGATATATTTCCAAGTCAGCATGGTGAGTGGGTTGGAGGGGAAATTGCTGGTGCTGGTGTTCCCATGTATCTGCTGCCCTTGTCCTTCTATAGGGAAATCATCGTGGGTTTGGCAGGAGCTGTCTGAGGTTCCTTTGGTGAATTTCTGCAGCACATATTGTGGAAAGTACACACATTGCTGCTGCTTACTGGTGGTGGAGCAAGTGGATGCTTGTGGATGTGGTGCCAATCAAGTGGGTTGCTTTGTCCTGGATGGTGTTGAGCTTCTTGAGTGTTGTTGGAGCTGCACTCATCCAGGCAAGTGGGGAGTATTCCATCACACTCCTGACTTGTTCTTGTAGATAGTGGACAGGCTTTGGGGAGTCAGGAGTCCCTCATTGCAGGATTCTGTCTATACCTGCTCTTGTAACCACTGTGTTTGTTTGTGGTGAGTCCAACTGCGTTTCTGGTTGACGATAATCTGCAGGTGGTGGGGGAATTCAGTGATGTTGATCTCATTGAATGTCAAAGGGTGATGGTTAGATTCTCTCTTGTTAGTGATGGTCATTACCTGACATCTTTGTGGTTTGAATGTTACCTGCCGTTTGTCAGCCCAAACCTGGATATTGTATGGGTCTTGCTGCACTTGAACATGGACTGCTTCAGTATCTGAGGAACCGCTAATGGTGCTGAACATTGTGCAGTCATCGACAAACATTTTCACTTCTGACCCTGTGATGGAGGGAAGATCATTGATGCAGCTAAAGATAGTTGGTCTGAGGAGCTCCTGGGGTTGGATCTCCAACAACCACAACCATCTCCTGTCTGTCAGGTATGACTCCCAACCAGCGGAGAGTTTTCCCCCAATGCCCATTGATTCCAGTTTTGCCAGGGCTCCTTGATGCCACACACTCGGTTGAATGCAGCCTTGATGCCAAGGGCTGTCCCTCTTCCCCCTCCCCTCTGGAATTCAGCTCTTTTGTCCATGTTTGAACCAAGGCTGGAATGAGGTCAGGAGTTGAGTGGCCCTGGTGGAACCCAAACTGGGTGTCGCTGTGTAGGTGCTGCTTGAGAGCAGTGTTGATCACTTCCATTGCTTTACTGATGCCCCCTGTTTGATGGCAGATGTAGAGTGAGGTGGGGGGGGGGGGGGGGGGGCGGTTCTGTCAGGCCACGAGGTTGCAGATTGTGTTGGAGAACAGTTCTCCTGCTACTGCTGACCTACAGTGTGGTAGGAATGCCCAGTCATAATTTGCTAGATCTGTTCAGAACTAACTCATTTAGCACAGTTCTAGTTCCATAATGTGAAGACGAGACTTTGTCTCAATAAGGACTGTGTGACGGTCGCTTGTATTAATATGGTCATGGACAGAAACATCTGACACAGGCAGACCCACAGCTTTGTGGTTAGCTATTGACTACCCTCCAGGTCATAGAAATCTACAGAAATCTACCCTTCAGTCCAACTTGTCCATGCTGACCAGATATCCTAACCTAATCTAGTCCTGTTTGCCAACATTTGGCCCATATCCCTCCAAACACTTCCTATTCATATACCCATCCAGGTGCCTTTTAAATGTTGTACCAGCCTCCACCACTTCCTCTGGCAGCTCATTCCATACACACACCACCCTCTGTGTGAAAGTGTTGTCCCTTAGGTCCTTTTAAATTTTTCCCTTCTCACCCTAAACCTATGCCCTCTAGTTCTGGACTCCCCCAACTCAGAGAAACGATATTGTCTATTTATACTATCCATGTCCCTCATGATTTTATAACCCTCTATAAGGTCACCCCTCAGCCTCCGACGCTCCAGGGAAAGCAGCCCCAGCCTATTCAGCCTCTCCCTGTAGCTCAAATCCTCCAACCCTGGCAACATCCTTGTAAATCTTTTCTGAACCCTTTCAAGTTTCACAACATCCTTCCGAAAGGAGGGAGACCAGAATTACACACAATATTCCAACAGTGACCTAACTAATTTCATTCCTAGTGGTTAGCGATGAGCAATAAGGTGATGTTTAGAGTCATATGGTTATAACTGTTGCCTCCCAGCACCCAGCCTTGATTCCAGCTGTGGGAGACTTTGTGTGTAGAGTTTTTATGTATTCTCCCCGTGTCTGCATGGATTTCCTCTGGATGCACCGGTTTCCTCCCACAGTCCAAAGGTGTGCAGGTCAGGTGGATTGGCCATGCTGAATTGCCCATAGTGTTCCGGAATGTGTAGGTTAGGTGCATTAGGGCTACAGGGATAGGATAGAGTCTGGGTGGGATGCACTGTGGAGGGTTGGTGTGCTCTTGATGGACCGAATGGCCTGCTTCCACACTGTAGGGATTTACTGATTCGAAACAACATTGGTAAAAATGTCAAGATAGAGTCATACAGCCCAGAAACAAACTCTTCAGTCCAACTAATCCACACAGGCCATGATCCATTAGTCCCACTTGCCTCTGTATAGCCCACATCCCACCAAACCTTCCCTATTCTTTAACTTACCCAGATGTCTATTAAATGCTGTAACTGTGACTACATCTACCAGTGCCTTTGGAAGTTCACTCCACACATGAACCATTCTACATCTCCTGAATGAATGAGACAAAAATATTCCGCACAGTTATAAATGTGACAAGTCTTCAGGACAATACTGACTGTGGAACAGGAGACCCACCTTGTCCCGAATGAGATGGGTTTAGGTCGGTTGATGTTTGGTGTGGGAAAGGCTCTGATGTTTCTGCTCTGGTGACTGATTGGCCATGACTTTGTGTCGCTCCCATTGAGATTACTGGGCCACAGTATTCCCAAGCATCGTTAGGAAGGAAGGTCAGTCTGCCTGGACAATAAACACGGATGTATTAGCTTGTTAGAAGAATATAGCAGCACGGGGGGACCTGCTGGCTGTTGCCAGGCTGTGAGAGTGTGAAAATTCCAATATATAGGCTTCTTGTTGTTAATCATTACCTGTCTGAGGTTAAATGTCAGCAGGTTGTTCCCAGTCATAGAATCTCTCCAGTGCAGAACAAGGCCATTCTGCCCATTGAGTCAGCACTGACCCCCCCCCCCCCCCACCTTGTCAAAGAGCATTCTATCCAGACCCACTGCCCCTCATGGGTTTCTTTTTTAGCACGGCCAGTCCACCTGACCTGCACATCTTTGGACTGTGGGAGGAAACTGGAGCACCCGGAGGAAACCCACGCAGACACAGAGAGAATGTGCAAACTCCACACAGACAGTCACCTGAGGCTGGAATCGAACCCAGGCCCCTGGTGCTATAAGGCAGCAGCGCTAACTACTGAGCCACTAATTTCAGATATTGCCCAGGGTCCTGTCACTCTCCTAAAGACCTGCAGCGAAGGTTTGCCAGACTAACACTTGGACTGGCCAGCTAGTCTGATGATGATAGGTTGGAGAAGCCACTCTTGTATCCACTGGGATTTTGAACAGTATGAGGCAACTTGATTGAAACATATGACCCCCGTGGGTGAATATACAACAGTGTCTATTGGACTAGCTTTTTATTCTCGTCTTTGCTTGAATTTTGGTTTCACTGTCTGCCAAGATGGGACTCCCAGAATGGTACTTTGGGATAACTAGAGACGGGGACGGAGACAGATCTTTCCCCCTGAGAGGGTCATGTACCTTTTGGAGCTCTGTTCCTGAAGCAGAATCCTTGGTGGATAGATTCTTGGTGAAAGGTTAGCAGGGGAGGGAAAGGTGGAAACTTGGATTTCTGGTTGTACTCAGATCACCGCTGACCTGTTGAATGGCAGGACTAGCTCGAGGGGCTGAATGGCCTACTTATTTTCCTTGTTTATTGAATATTCTGTTTAGTGAGAAACAGCAAAGAGCAAATAAATCCATTGAGTAACCCAAAATTTAAATATAAATTTACAATTGGAGGAGGGGAGTGGCTGAATTTACAGATGACACAAAGATTGTTGTGAAGTGGATGGAAGGAGGTTACGCATTGATGTTGAAAGATTGTCGGATTGGACTAAGACCTGGCAGATGGGGCACCATGTAGGAAAATGTGAAGTTGTTCACTTCTGCGAGAAGAATAGGAAAGGAGCAGTTTTCCTTAAATGGACAATGACTGTGGAATTCTGGGTTGTATCGCTGTCTATGGCGGCTTAGCACTCCCTGAGGAACTGCCTCTGTCCGGCTCAACCAACCAGACTCCCAACGTTCTGACGCTGAGACCAGCTGTTTCCCTCTGGACCTTGGAAAGACTGGGTTCAGTCTGATGATGGTAAATTTGTTTCAATTTATATTGAAGAGAATGTACAAATGAAGTAGAAACTCAATCTTTTGGGTAAAGTCCTCGCTTTAACATGAAGCTCTGGGTGCACTCCAAGGTGAACACCTCCATTTGTGTGAACTCACTCAGACAAACTAAACCACGGTCTAGGATTCCCTGCCGCATGACTCTGTGAATCAAATCTTTCAGAGCTGTACTGAAGGTGATTCACAAGTTCGTGACTTTGACAACTGACCAGCACATTCGCTTTTGTCTATTCACAGGGACCTGAAGTTAAATGATTCTCTGAACTCTGATGATTCCAAGAGGTTTCACCGTGGCTCAGTGAGTATTGCTCGCGATCACCCCGTGTCAGAGTATGAGGTTAGCCCAAGGTTACCAGTTCTCCAAGGTTGTCTCTGAGAATCACTCTTGGCTTTCTCCTGTCCACTGTGTGAGCCATTACTCTGGAGTAAATCCATTAAAACACTAGCAGGATACTGTGCGGTTCCCAGCCTTGGTTAGTGATTATAAGGATATCAAGAGGGCTGTTTAACGGGGAGGGATAGTTAAAGGTGGATACCAGGAATATGTCTAGCTACAGTTGGCAGCTTGAGACTTTAGGTTTCCTGAACTCTGATCAAACCCTGAGGATCAAACCTCGGGTTTCTCAGTGATTGGCAAAGTCAAATCCCCGAAAAGGGGACATTGCGCAGGTGGGTGGATGCTGATCTTAGCAAAGTGTGCTCACTGCTCTGAGTTCCCCTCTTTCCCTTAACTAAAAGGGAGCTGGAGGTGCAGTGATGATGACACTGGAATGGTCACCCAGAGACACGGGCTAACACCCTGCTGTGGTGAAATTTGAATTCAATGAAAATAAAAGTGAGTCTAATGGTGTCCATTTGTATTATAAACCCATCTGGTTCATACTGCCCTTTAGGGAAGGAACCCTGCCATCCTTGCCTGTGTGGCCCATGTGTGAGTCCATGTTGACTCTGGGCAACGAAATACCGTTGATGGCCACCTCCTGTAACATGCGGAAGAAAGTGCTGCGTGTTGATAGTTGGCCAAGTCCCAGCTCAGTGTTGTTGCTTTGTGGTCTGGAGAGGGTTCACAATAAACCTAATACCTGGGGAATGTGAAGAGCCCTTTGTGAAAGTGGATGTGTGTTACTCCCCAACACCATCCTCATTTTCGAGAAAGAGGGTCAAAGTTGGCTTTTGGCCAGGAGCTTGTAAGACAGACCCAGATTCTCTGCCTTCTGTAGATGCTGAACGTGGGAAGTATCAGATTTCCAGGTGTGGTGCGACCCAGTGCTCCTTTCGCGCTGCAATTCTGACCCTCTGACCCTCTCAACAACTTCCAGACTCGATATTATTGCAGCTCTGATCCCTGATCCTGCTCACGATCCATCATCAACCTCTGACCCCTGACTATTGCACAGCACCACCCACAGACTTCCTACTCGCTCCCTCTTACACTCGAGTGCTGGCCTCCTGACCCCTGACCATCTACACAATGCACAGTATCACTGTCCTGCCTTCCCCTGACCCCTACATTGTGATTCCCACTCTCCCTAGCTCCTGTAGACCTGTCTGACAGAGTTGTGACTGATCATCCCCATACGTTACATATCTCCTCATTCCTTACTGCCTGACTCATTCCATGAGTTAAGAATTCGATCACAGAATCTCCATTCGGTGATTTTATGATTCTATGAAAACATTGGCATTTTGGAATCCCTGTTTCACGCCAGAATATTATTGTTAAAGAGGGAATTCACAATCGATTGTAGACAGAGATTCAAGGTGTTTCAGTCAGTGGTTTAGGTTCACTCCCCCACTCATTAACCCCAAAGATTACAGTGATAACTCTATGGTCTTTTGGATAAAATATTGAGTCGTAGTGCTTTGTTCAACCTGGTTATGTCGTTTTGAGGGCAGCACTGCAGTGGGATAGCAGTGGTATGTCAAATGGATGTATGACGTGATGTCCTCCATCCAGAGACTTGAGATATAACGAAAGGCAATTGACCAAGTGTGGGAGTGCTGTACTGTCTGAGGTACTCTCTTCCATGTGAGATATCAAACTGGGATCTTGCTCTGCCTCACAGTTGGCCCACCTTGTATGAGAACTGAGGGGTTCCTAGCCAATATATGTCCCTTAGAACAGGCTCAGCTGAATTATTTATTGGATGATAGCTACATTGCCATTTTGAGATCTTGCTATTTATAAGTTGGTGGTGCTGTTTACTATTCCAACCCCCCCCCAAAAAAAAACACGATAGTTTTCAAGTGCCCTGACGTTGTGAGGAATGCGATTTTAAAGCCTTTGTTTCTTTCAGACGATAAGGAAAAACAATTCTCAATATCACAAACTCTTCAAGGAAGTTCCCGAGCAAGAGTTGTTAAGAAAAGGTGAGTTGGGATGGAGTGGGTCGGTGACTGGGGCAGGGAATAACTAATGTGCCGGCTTTCAAAACCCACATGAGGATATTTGAAGTTAAGTTTGGTTGATAACTGCAGGGGAAATCTGCTTCGAAAAGCCGAGCTCCTGTGGGCTGGGGACATTGTCTGTAACAAAACAACTTCCAATGTTGAAATAAACTCTTGACGTTTTTGTAATAAAATAGCACGTGTATTTTAAAAGTGGTAGCACTTGAATGGAAATTAAATTAATGAACCTGAAATTGAAAGCCAATCGCAGCGATGATGACCATGACAGCAATCTTTAGTCAACAGAAAACACCGATCTGGTTGACTACTATAGGAAAGGAAATCTCTGTCCTTACCCCGGTCTGATGTACATGTGACTCCAGACCCACAGCGATGTGATTGACTCTTAACTACCCCCTGCCACTCTATTGTTATTCATAACCACTTTCTCCAGTGAATTTAGGGTTCAGCAATAAATACTGCTCCACAATGTCACAGGAAAAAATTGATTTTGTTTTAAACTTAAAATTGAAACAGAGTTTTAGCATCTCTGCCCTCTCCATATTCTTGGTGCTGAAGAAGGGGTTCCACCCAGAACATCAACTTCTCCACCTCCTGATGCTGCCTGGCTTGCTGTGTTTTTCCAGCCTCCTGCCTGTCTATTTTGCGCTCCATATTCTGCCTTTTTCTCTATTATTTCTGAAAAAGAAACATTTTTTCATCTTGCCCTTATCAGGACCCACACAAGAATACCAATTCAAGGGAACAACATTCTTAGACTGTGTTAGGAAGTTTGGTAAGTGAATTCTTGGAGGTGGCTCAGTGGTCAGCACTGCTGCCTCACAGCGCCAGGGACCCGGGTTCAATTCCAGCCTCAGGCAACTGTCTGTGTGGAGCTTGTACATCCTCCCCGTGTCTGCATGGGTTTCCTCCCACAGTCCAATGATGTGCAGGTTAGGTGGACTGGCAAATGAAGAGAGATTGGATCAATGAGCAGTTTATTCGCTGGAATTTAGAAGAATGAGGAAGATTTCACAGAAATCCATACAATTCCAACGGGACGAGACATGGTAAAGGCAGGCTGGATGTTCCCGATGACCAGGTACCCCAGAACCAGGGAATCCCAGCCTTAGGATACAGGGTTGGCCATTCAGGACTGAGATGAGAAATGTCTTCACCCAGAGAGTGGGGAACCTATAAAATTCTCTGTTGTTGAAAGTGGTTGGAGCCAAAACATTGAAGATATTCAAGAAGGAGGTGGATGTATTTCTTAGGACTAAAGGAATCAAAAGGATGAGTACAAAGTGGGAATGGGAGGCTGAGTTGGATGATCAGCCATCATCCTATTGATGGGCCAAATGGCCTACTCTTGCTCCCATAACCTGGTCTAATATTATTCCAACTCCACGCAGTGTTGTTGCTTGCTGTTTGCTACCTTGGGGAAGGGTGAAGACAATGCAAAGTAAATGCTTCTGTTTCTTTGCCCTCACCAAGAGGCTGGCAGTGACAGTACATGTGGTTAACTGCACGCAAAGGGGTGTTGACAGAAAAACATTCACGTAACACAGAGACAAAGAGCTGTTGCTGTGTAAATAATCCCTTGAAACACAGGAAGTTTCGGGAGAAGGAAGTCACTGATCAATCCCACGAAGTCTGACTCTTTTGCCTACTTTTAGATTCCAGTCGCCTCTCTCTATCACATTATGAAGGACGTTCCCTCTCCACTGCCCACTTTAAGCCTCTTGTTAAAACTCATCTCCTTGGCTAAACTGAGTCCTGTCTGGCTACCTTTAGCTAGCTGCATGTTTTTGTGATGATCTCTCAGTGTTGGCATCTTGGAGCTTTATCCTTCTGACTGACTGACTCAATGAGAGACATGAAAGTCACAATCCACAGGATATTTTGACGTTAAATCTGCTCTGTTTATGTTGGATGCTTGGAAATTGTAGGGTTCATGTTCTAACTTTGGGTGTGGCATGGGAGGTGTGCATCCCCATGCAATTAGGTTTTCCTGAAGGACACTCCCAGTGAACAGCATCTTGGATAAAGAGGACATTTGTAAAATCTATGCAGGAGAGCAAAATTCCATGCATTCTGCTTCAAGCAGTGGGGTGGGAGTTCGTGACTGGGCCATCCAGTAAGGTTGCAAACAACTGTTTACATTTGTGTTGCCCTTATAACAGTAAAAACGTCTCTAGCAGCTTCCAAACCTGTGAACTCCAAAGTATAAGGTAGGAGTGCCATGGGAAGCCACCACCCTCATGTTCCCTTCCAAGCCACTCCCCGACCTGACTTGGAACTTTCTTGCCACCCATTGTCACTGATGTCAAAATCCTGAAATTCCCTCCCTCAGGACACTGGGGTGTCCCACCAGCAGCGGTTCAAGAAGGTAGCTCCGCATCACCGGCTGGAGGGGATCTAGGGATAGGTAATAAATGCCAGTCCAACCAGCGATGCCCACATCCCATGATTCAAAGCTAAAAGCCATTCCACAGGAACGTTATCAGACAATAACTGGCTACAAGCCATGAAGGAGTTATTAGCAGAGAGTTCATCGATTTACTGGCCCAAGTGAAGATCGAAGGAGCATCCTGATCAGTGGCGAGGGATTCGAGAAGGAACTCGAGAGGATGGTAAGTGGACAGGAGCAAGTTAGGGATGTAGTCGAGGTTGGATTTGAAGGACTCCTGAGTTCTCGGAAGGTTGTAGAGCTGGACCGAGTTGCAAGTGCCTTTACAACAGTGACACCGTTCAGATGTTTCCCGCGGGGAAAGCTGAGTTGGAAAAGCGGAGCAGGTAAACGGGCCGGGGAAGCCGGTAGGAATTTCTGGACCATGTGGTTTCCATCACCTGCTGCACGTAGTGAGAACAGCAGTGATTGGGTACGACATGGAGAACATCTTTCACACAGACTGACCCATCTTGCTGCAAGTGACAAGCAGAGAACAGTTTAAACACCTTTACAGCACTACTACATGTAGCGACTAATTGTAGATCATTTTCCTCATCAATCTGTATGGAGATGTTAATACAGACCTCCGGAGGGGGTGGGAATTGAACCGAGACTCCTTTCTCCCAGCAGGAGGGCTGAGTGCGTTGCCCTACAAGAGTCCAAATGTAGCCTTCACTCAAAGTGCCGTTATAACTAACATTAGGACACCACGTATTGCTGAGTGACATTTCCTCACTTTCTCCATCACAGCCAAAGAAAATTCAGGATTGAGTGATAATTTATATGGAATTAAAGAGTCCTCTGGATCCACAGCTGTGCTGGTCCAAAACACCCACCTAAATATTGCGACCCCACTTTCTGTCACTTAGCCTCGTGTGTCTTGGCATCACAAGTGCACATCTAGATACGGCTTCAATGCTGTGAGTGATTCTGCCTCTCCCACTGTTTGTATGGGCAGTAAGTTCTAGATTCCCACCACCCTCTGAGTAAAAAGGGTTTTTGTCCCCCCCACATGTCCTCTAAACCTTCTGCCCGTTACTGTAAATCTGAGGCACTTACACCCACCCACCCCCACACACACACAGTCATTGCTCTCTCCATCAAGATGAAATGTTTCTTCCTGTCTCCCCATAATCTTAAATATCTCAGTCATACACCCCCCTCTCAGCTTCCTCTGCTCTAAGGAAAGCGACTCCAGTCAAAGCATCCTGGTAAATCACCTCTGCACCCTCTCCGGTGTTATCACATCCCTCCGAGCCTGTGGATTCCAGAACTTAAACAGGGTTAACCCAGGAATTTGCAGCTGGTGAGTTCCCATAGTTAAGTATGTTTCTCTCTCTTTACAAATGCTACCAGACTTGCTGAGTTTCTCCAGCTTTTTCTGTGTTTGTGTCTTTTATACCTGCCGTCACAATTACCAAGAGGTTGGATGTTAATTCTCTGCATGTGAAGTTCTGGGGGAGGACATTACTGTCCGTGTGACAAGCTCGTGGAGCCCCTGTGGATGGGTCTAACGGAGTTAATACCTGGGGCTCCGTGCAATCAGCCCCACCCATCATGACATTGGGACAGTCAAGGAGAATCTCTCAGGAGATAGGCCGAAGGCTTCGTTCTCAAAAGTCTCTACAGTCATGTGGATCCTATTCTCATAACTTGTAAACAGAGATGTAATAAACTGCATGTGGTTTAATTGACAAGACTTTTCATTAGACCAGAACCCTCGTGCACGTTATGCCATGAAGGACTCTAGAGAACCCATGGACTTGGAGGGAAGAGATGGCTTATACACACATCAGGAGCCCTAACTACAACATAGAAGTGTACAGCGCAGGAACACACCCCTCGGCCCATGATGTTGTGCTGAACATGATGCCAAATCAAACTGATCCTTCCTCCTGCCCTCAGGCCATATCCCTCCATTCCTTGCGTATTTCATGTGCTTTTGTAAAAGCCCCTTAAACATCCCTATCATGTCTAATCCAACCCCACCAGTGTATTCCAGACTCCCACCATTCTGTGTCAAAACAAAAAAAAAACTTGCTCCTCACACCTCCTTTTGCACTTTCTCCCCCTCACCTTAAATGCATGCCCCCTAGTATGCGACATTTCAACTCTGGGAGAAAGATTTGGACCATCAACCCTGGACCAAAGTTTTTCTGGCCTCCTTTTATAGCTCGTACTCTCTAATCCAGGCAGCATCCTCTCCAAAGTCTCTACGTCCTTCTTGTAGTGGGGCGGTCAGAATTGAACACACTGTGGACAAATGGGACATGTGTTTCAGCACCCAGCATCCAACTGTCTTGCCTCACAATGTGTATTCACCAGAACACAAAACGTGTGAAAGTAATTTGATTTTTCTTTCTCCGTTATTTTTGGCTTCCTGTCCAGTTTACTCATGTGCTCTGCAGAAAGACATCCTGATCCAGGGCCGCCTCTACATCTCCAGCAACTGGCTGTGTTTCTACGCTAACTTCTTTGGAAAGGACATTAAGGTGAGTGTGACATTCACCTCATTTCATGTTTATAGTCATTGTGGCACAGGAGGAGACCATTGAGACTACGCCAGCTCTCTGCAGAACAATGTAATCAGCCCTATTTCCTCACTCTATCCCCATAGCCCGGTCAGTTTAGTTGACGTTTCAGGCTGGAGCCCGTCATCAGGAATCTGGCCCGGCCCGAAACGTCGATTCTCCTGCTTCTCGGATGCTGCCTGACCCGCTGCGCTTTTCCAGCAACACTCTCTCAACTCTGATCTCCAGCATCTGCAGACCTCCCTTCCTTCTGGTCAGTTTAATTCCCTCATTTGTCTGTTTTGAAATAATTCACCATTTCCACTTCCAACCCATGACCACATGACAAAGTTCTCCTCAAATCTATGCCCCTCCCCCGCCTCTGCCATCCAGACTGTTAAACTGTGTTCTCCTAATCTTTATACCATCAGCGTTTGTTACCTACCTGACCCAAATCCATTATAATGGTGTACAACCTCTCCGTGCCCATGGAGAGCACACCCAGCTTCTCCAACTCGACTGTTTAGCTAAAATCCCAGAACCATTCCTGTTAATGCTGCTGTGCGTTCTCTCCAGAATCCCGTTTCTCTACCAGAACTTGCTGCGATCCTCCAGTTGTGGTCTTAACCAGAACTTTGCCAAGGTTCCATGAACTGTCCAAGTACACGATGCTTCTGTTTATTGACCTCCAAATCCCGAATGCTTTTCCACTTGCTCTCGATGTGTTCTGTCTTGTCTTGAAGTGCTCTGCTAATTGTAAATCTGATCAATAAATCACAAAGCCAAAAGCATCCAAGGGTCGCTGTAAGCAGATTGGGACAAATTACCATTAATTTTATCACTTTCTACTTATTGACAGTGTATATTTTTGTCTAAGTGAGTGCTGATCACATGACAGGGAACCTGAAGGAGACTGGAATGAGTATAAGCTGAAAAATGCATTGCTGGAAAAGCGCAGCAGGTCAGGCAGCATCCAAGGAGCAGGAGAATCGACGTTTCGGGAATCAGCCCTTCTTCTGGAATGCCCGGAACGTCGATTCTCCTGTTCCTTGGATGCTGCCTGACCTGCTGCGCTTTTCCAGCAACACATTTTTCAGCTCTGATCTCCAGCATCTGCAGTCCTCACTTTCTCCTGGAATGAGTATAAGGACACCTTGCGGACTGGGCCAGCTACTGACAGAGCACTGTTTGTTTCAGACAAGGGGAATGTTGTCTGTGGAGTATAATGGGTAGCAAAAACTTTCTGAATAAATGTTACGTCCTGCTCAAACCGCCGCCCCCCCCCCCCCCCCAGCCCCCCGAAGCTGACAGATGCAGTAAAACTAACAGGCAATTCTGACCAGTCACTGCTTTTGATCCTTTCAGGTCACGGTTTCGGTCACGTCCGTCGTGCTGGTCAAGAAGCACCGAACTGCAGGACTGCTCCCAAACGGCCTCGTCATCAGGACAAAGTCCAATGAGAAGGTGAGGCCCTCACACAGCCCCCGCCCACATCTCCACCTTCCGCTGGAATGAACAGGGGCAAATACAGCCTTTGGCAGGAGGTGGTCACACCCCAGTTCAGAGAAGCTCCACTAGGCTGATCCTGAGCATCGGGGGAGGGGCGGGGGGAACAAGTGGCTAAGTACAAGTGGCAGGTAGTTCCCTTGCGACTTTCTTTCTATCGATTCTTGGGATGTGGGCAACCCTGGCAAAGCTAGTGTTTAATGCCCATCCTAAATTGCCCTGAATAAATTGTCAGTCACGTACCTTCTTGACCTGCTGCAGTCTGTGGCAAAGGAACTTATTTCTGTCGCGATTTGATACAACAGAGTGGCTCGCTCAACCATTCCAGAGGGCAGTGAAGAGTTGACCGCGTCACTGTTTGTCTGGAGTCACATGTAGGTCAGACCAGGTAAGGATGGCAGGATCCCTTCCTTGAAGGGGGTTAATGAAGCAGATGGGCTTCGATGACAGTCCGGTAGATTAGATTAGATTACTTACAGTGTGGAAACTGGCCCTTCGGCCCAACAAGTCCACACCGCCCCGCCGAAGCGTAACCCACCCATACCCCTACATCTACATCTACCCCTTGCCTAACACTACGGGCAATTTAGCACGGCCAATTCACCTGACCTGCACATCTTTGGACTGTGGGAGGAAACTGGAGCACCCGGAGGAAACCCACGCAGACACGGGGAAAACGTGCAAACTCCACACAGTCAGTCGCCTGAGGCGGGAATTGAACCCGGGTCTCAGGCGCTGTGAGGCAGCAGTGCTAACCACCGTGCCACCCCTTTTTTTCTAAAGAGTAACCCACCCAGACCCATTCCCCTACTCTATTACTCAACTTTTGCCTGTAACTAATGTACCTGGAGATGTAGCTTCCTGATCATTAGTAACGAGACTAGCATTTTATTCCAGGTTTGTTCATGACATTTGAATCACTGCTGACTGACATTCTGGGGTGTAAACCCCTGTCTCTGGAGTGCAGTAACATTACCTCAGTGCAGCTGTCGGCCATCTTGCCAACAAATCTGCAGCGATATTGTCTGTTGGGGAAACTTTGAGCTTTAATAGCCTGCACCCCTGGGGAGTTCAGCCTCCTGGAGGGGTCAGGAGGTTAAAAGAGAGCGGGAACCTGAAAGGAAAGTCCCTTGTCAGGGAGAGGGACAGGCAGAACCTGTCTCCATAGACGTCTCCTTAAGTGCCTGTTGAAAGTTGCTACTTAATGGCAGCACTCGGGCTCAATGCAGTGGAATCATGGAGTCTTCGCATCGTGCTTCTAGGCGCTGAGTTGGCTCAGCACACATTGACTGCTCGAGGCCAAATCAAAGGCACATTACTGTCCTGCCAAAATATGAAGTGCTGACCTTTAGCAACAGTTAGGAGCCAGGGACTTGAAGCAGCAAGCAGTTCAGTGAGAGTCCAACAGAAATATTTGTGCTCAATATTTTCACCAGCTCGATATGGGAACAACTAGAATCCCAAAGGGAAAAGTCAAAACAGAAGGGAAAGGGGAAGAAAAAATAATCATTACAGTCAAGGATGAGAATGTTTAATGAGATGGGGTTTATTTTAGACGTTGAAACATATAAGATCCCACAATTGACCCATTTGTGAGTGAGCAGGAAGGGGAGAGAAGGGAGACAGCTGAATAAACAGAAGGGGGAAGGATTAGTAGGTCAAGATTGCAATAACTCCACAAGGCCAGTATCCCGTCACCAAGCCACCCTTTATTTACACATGTACGATACTCGATAATGGTCCAGCTTCCTCAGAGCCAGCACTACGTGAGCAGAGCCTCTGTTTTTTTTTCTTTATTTACTCCTGTTTTTTTTTCAGAAAGTTTGACACTCCTGTTTATTTTTTTAAAATCCCCCACACTACCGCCTAACTGCGGTAGTGCTTATATTTTCCCCAGCACCCATGGTGTGTGTGTGCAGGTGTGAGACGACACGGCTGTTCCTATCTGTCAGCCAGGGCTCCCTGATTGGACCAGGTTAACAGCCTCAATCAGAGAACTCAGATTCTATAATGTCCAGCTGGCTGCCCTCAGTACACCAAAGATGAGGGTGAGTGGGCAGAGGAACATGTTGGGGATAAGGGCTCTCCTGGTATTGTCTGGTCAGATGGCCTGTTTCTGTATTAAGATTGTAGTGGAGATGTTCAAGGAGGTGAATCATGTGACTGAAGGGGCGTGTTTATATTTAGCCAGAGACAGGATTCTGGCTATGTGCCTACACCATTGTGAACACTCTTTCCACCTCTGTAACTCTGTCCAACCTCTACCCAGCTCTTTAGTTACTGGAACTCTCCTCCATCACTTTATTAGACGTGAGAATCGTTTTGCTCACTTCCCAAGTCCCATCCTCCATAAACCTGAACTCTTCTAACACTCTGCTAACACCAGGCCGTGTTCATCCTGTTAGCCAGTGCTGACATTGGTACCTGCTTCAACAAGACCCCAGTGTCAAACCTCTCAGCTGTGTTTTTAAATCTCTCCCCTCCCAATCTCTGTAATCTCCTGCAGCTGCTCCAGTACAGTGCGATCTCTGTGCTCCTACGTTTCTAGTCTCCTGACTATACCCATTTTAGTCGCTCCGTCACTGGTGATGACCTTGAATTCAGCTTCAATGAGCCTAAGCTGTGGAGTTCCAGCCCTACAACTCCCTTTTCTCTCTTAAGGCACACCTTTAAGCTTAAACATTTGACCAAACACTTGATCATCTGAACTCATACCTTCACATGTAGCCTGGTGTGAAGTTTTGTCAGGTAATAGTCCTGTGTAGCGTCTTTGGGAGTGTTTGATGGTCTTGGGGTTGCTATATAAATGCAAGTTGTTGTTTCAATTTGTGCTCCACTTAACAAGGTTCTATGCTTTGTTTTGCTGCAGTACATCTTTGTGTCCTTCATCTCCAGAGACAATGTCTATGATGAATTGAGAAAAATCTGCTCACACTTACAGGTAGGGTCAGATTCCTAGCGTTCCCATGCCAGCCGCACACCCACACCCTCGTGTTTGGAAGGGGAGAGCGACCGCTCAGTGAGCTCTGCCACTGAATAAGGGGAAGAAGTGACAAAACTCAAAAACCTCCCATTCGAACTCCTTCAGCGCTCTCTGTGTCTCTCAGCACACATTATCTAATGACTCCTGACACCACAAAGATTATTGTGGAAAATAGAAGATTATTGTTTGTGTGGGGGGTGGGGGAGGGGTAACAAATTGGCACGGGTAGAAGATTGGCCAGCTTTCTGACTGGCAGAGATCATGGAGTCTGTATAAATGGGTCTTTATTTGTCGGGCAGCATGTGACGTTCGGAGTCCTATGGGGTTCTGTGCCAGGGCCTCAGCGTTTAACAATTTACACCAATGACTTTAGTGAAGGCATTCACGGGGGGTACACACAGGCTGGGAAATGTGTTGTGAAGACAGCAAGAGTTTGCAACTAAATCTAGATAGCAGATGGAAGGCAACATAGGAAATCTGTGGAGATGCTGGTGTTGGACTGGGCTGTACAAAGTTAAAAATCACACAACCCCAGGGTGTAGTCCAACAGGTTTATTTGGAAGCACTAGCTTTCGGGGTGCTGCTCCTTCATCAGGTGGTTGTGGAGTATAAGACCGTGAGACACAGAATTTATAGCAAAAGTTTACAGTGTGAATGTAACTGAAAATATATATTAAAAAAGACCTGGGTTGTTTTGTTAAGCCTCTTATCTTTTAGAACGACCATGTTGGGTTCAGTTCTTTCACACGTAAATGGCAGAGCTTTTTTAAAGTTGCATTCTGAAGTGAACTTGGTGTCATGTTGCCTCAGATAATACATTGAAGGTGTGAGATACCCTGTGTGAGGCTGTCTGTGTCACAATGTTCAGACTGATTCTATTTCTAAAAAAGGGGATTTACACAAACTTACATGGATTCAGCAAAATAAAATGTAACTCTGCAAGTACAAATTCACCCCACAAACTTATTGTGTAAGTGTGCAAGTGGGTGTGTGTGGGGTGGGGGGGGGACTTATGAGTGTCTATGAGAGTGTGTGTGTGTGTATGTGTGTGAGTGTAAAAGAGTATAAGTGTTTGGCGCGGAGGCTCAGCCTCAGGTGACTGACTGTGTGGAGTTTGCACATTCTCCCAGTGTCTGTGTGGGTTTCCTCCGGGTGCTCCGGTTTCCTCCCACAGTCCAAAGATGTGCAGGTTAGGTGAATTGGCCATCCTAAATTGCCCATAGTGTTAGGTGCATCAGTCAGAGGGAAGAGGGTCTGGGTGGGTTTCTCTTTGGCGGGTCGGTGTGGACTGGTTGGGCCGAAGGGCCTGTTTCCACACTGTAGGGAATCTAATCTAAGTCTGTGAGAGGGTGCATATGGGTGTGGGAGTGTATGTGTGAACGTATGAGAGAGGGTCTTTGTGAATGTATGGGCCTGCATAAGTGTGTGTCTGTCCATTTGTATGTGTGTGTAGTGCAGGTGACCCCACTATACACACACACACACACACACACACACACACACACACACACACACACACACCCCCCAGGCCACTTCAAAAAAGGTTCTCTGATTTCCATATGGAAGAACTGAAACCAACATGGTCATTCTAAAAGATGAGAGACTTAACAAACAATCCTGGTCTTTTTAAAAAAAAAATGCAGTTACATCCCACTGTAAACTTTTGCTGTAAAGTTTGTGTCTCACAATCTTATACTCCACAACCACCTGATGAAGGAGCAGTGCTCTGAAAGCTAGTGCTTCCAAATAAACCTGTTGGATGAGAACCTGGTGTTGTGTGATTTTTTTAAAACTAGGAAATATGAAGTTGTTCCCTTTGGCTGGAAGAATGAAAAAAAACAGTGTATTACTTAAACATCAATAATTGTGAAATTCTGAGGTTCGAAAGGAAACCCAAAACATCAGTATGTAACCAGGAAGGCTCATGGGATACTGTCCTTTTATTACGTGGGAATTGAATATAAATGAATGTAATGCTTTAGATAAACAAGGCACTGGTGAGACCAGATGTCAAATACTGTATTTAAATTAGAATTAGCTTTATTGTCCCATGTACTCAAATGAGTACAGTGAAAAGTTTACACATCACCACTTACAGCAGTGTCTTACGTACAGAGGTACCTCGATACAGAGCCATAAGTTCAAATTCTTAGGGGAAAAGAATTACAAAAATAAAGAAATCAAAATTCCAGCATTACAGATCCCAGTAGTAAATGAGAAAAATAAAGAAAGAAAAAGGTTTGTGAAGGTTTGTAGCTCAGGTTGAGGTGATAAAGAAAGAAAGAAAGAAAGAAAAAGTTTAGAACAACAATCTGACCAACCCACTGGCACCTCGCTCCAGGCAATGCCAGGCCTTGACTCCAGATGGCGCTGACCTTCTCCTTGTGGTTCTCCCCGAGGTCAGGTGACCGGTCTGGAATCCTCTCAAGGCTGGAAGTCCAGCCTGAGGCCACGCCAGGCAGAGAGAATGCCATATAGTTATGGTCTCCTTATTCAAGGAGATTTTCCGAACTGATATGTGGGATGAGTAAGTTATTTATGAGGGAAGGTTGGACAGGCTGCGACTGGTGCTTAAAATAGCAAGGGGTGACTTGATCCGAGTGTATGAGACCCTTGGCGATCTCAGCCAAGTTGATTTGGAAACTGTGATGCAGAAATTGCTGGAGAAGCTCAGCAGGTCTGGCAGCATCTGTGAAGAGAAATCAGAGTTAATGTTTCAGGGTCCAGCAGCTAGGAAAAGTTGGTATTCAGACTGAAGGGTGGGGGAGGAAGAGAAAGGAGTAGACAATAAATGGAGACCAGAGAGAGAAACCAGCAGCCAGGCAGACAAAGGGTTGGATAATAGGGTTGGACAAAGGGGGGGGGGGGGGGCGGGAGGGAGGGAAAATGAGGAAACCGGTGAAGTCCACATTAATGCCCTGGGATTGAAGTGTTCCGAGGAGGAAGATGAGGCGTTCTTCCTCCAGGCGTCAGATGGTGAGGGAGTGACGATGGAGGAGGCCCAGGACCTGCATATTCTCAACAGAGTGGGAGGGGGGAGTTGAAATGTTCCCTAAAGCGCTCTGCGGGGGGGGGCCTCCAGTCTCCACAATGTGAAGGAGACCCCATCGGGAGCAATGGGTTGGATAACGGTGAGCCAGGGAGAGAGAAAAGCATTTTCCTAGCTACTGCCAATTCTGAAGAAGGGGTCACTGGACTCGAAACTTTCACTCTGCTTTCTCTCAGACCTGCTGTGTTGCTCCAGCAATTTCTGTAAACTTACAGCATCGACAGTTCTTTTTTTTTGATTTGGAAACTATGTTTCTTTTTGTGCTAAGTCCAGAATGAGGGGTATCATTTTAAAAGTGGGAGTGCCCTATCAGGAGGGAGTGAGAGAACTTTCCCTTTCTCTGAGGGTTGGGTAACTTTGGAATTCTCTGCCTCAGGAAGGGGAGGTTTGGTAATTGAATAGTAGTCTGGCAGAGGCAGATAGACTCAGTGAATCAAGGGTCATCTGGGGTAGATGGGAGCATGGAATTCGAAACACAAACAGATCAGCCATGACCTTATTGAATACCAGAGCAGGCTCAAGGGCCGAATGACCCACTTGGAATCATAGAATCCATACAGTACAGAAAGAGGCCATTTGGCCTATCGTGTCCACACTAACCCTCCGAAGCACATCCCACCCAGATCCTTTTGAATGCTCATATAACACTGATTGAAAAACATGTTTGTAAATGTATACATAATCAGGAAAGGTACATTGGTAGTGTCCCTTCCTCTGAGCCAGAAGCTCCAGATTTAAGTTGCACCCCAGGACTTGATGACCAGGGAAAGTGTGTTCAGAATCAGGACCCAGGGCATCAATGTGGACTTCACCAGTTTCCACATTTCCCCCCCACCTCACCCCAGTTCCAACCTTCCAGCTCAGCACCATCCCCATGACCTGTCCTACCTGCCAATCTCCCTTCCCACCTATCCACTCCACCCCTCCTCTCCAACCTATCACCTTTGCCCCCACCTCCATATTGCACTCTCAACGACCTTCTCCCCAGCCCCACCCCCCCTCCCATTTATCTCTCCACTCCCGAGGCTCCCAGCCTCATTCCTGATGAAGGGCTCCGGCCTGAAACATTGATTCCCCTGCTCCTCGGCTGCTGCCTGACCTGCTGTGCTTTTCCAGCACCACTCTAATAAGGTCGAAAAGGCCAAGTATTAATTTGTTCATCTTTCCAATTCCCGTTGCACACAGGCAGTAAGGTTTCTCTCTCGAGAGGTTTCTGATCAGCCACACAATGGAAAAGTATTGGACTTTCCACCATTACCGTTGGGAAAAGAGTAGGTGTTCCCTCAGCAACTCTGGAGTCCTGAGTGATCTGTCGTGCATCAGAAGAATTTATTTTCCTGTCTGTCAGTTTATCAGTAACTTTGACTCGGAGGTTAACAAGGTTTGAGAGAAGAAAGCAACATGGTACATCTGAGAGTAAATTATCTATGAAAAATGTCAATATGTACTGGTCAAATATGCATATTTTTATAGCAGGGCTCTTCTAGGTTTCTGAAATAACAGCACAGAGGCTGGTATCCCATCACCAAGTCACCCTTTATTCACATCGTACACAGTACGTAGACTCTGACCAGCCCACTCCGAGCCAGTCCCTAGACTGAGGAGTCTGACTCAATCTCCTGGTTATTTTTTCCTTTTCTCCTGTTTTTTCTGTGATCAAGACATTTCCTTTTTTTTTCTTTTTTTTCTTTTTTCTTTTTTTCTTTCTTTTTGTTACCCCCCCCCCCCCCACACTACCACCTAACTGCGGTAGTGCTTATTTTATCCCCAGCACCCATGGTGTGTGTGTGTTCAGGTGTGAGACACAAGGTGCACAAATCTTTATTCAAATTTCCACCACCAGGAAGATAGGAAAAACACCCAAGTGACCAGTGACAAGCACCTCCCTTCACCTCAAAGGGCTGTGTGATCAAAACAGTGTAGGGACTAAATCAAAATAGAGTTGGAGGGGGAAATCTCCTGGTTATCTCTGTCAGCCAGGGCTCCCTGATTGGCCCAACAACCCCCCCCCCCCCCCCAAATCAAGGATCTCACACATAATAACGTGCTCCTGGCACTTATTCCAATCACAGCAGTTTAGTTTTCTCCGTCATTGCTTCAAAGATCACTTGTTTCTCAGAGCTGATCGATTCATTCCCGATTGGGTATGTCCTGAGGTGTTCTGTCGACTTAAGGCAGTGCTCCCCCTGGTGTTGTACTGTCAACTGTTACAGCATCACATACCATGATCTCACCGAGTAACATGAACACAGTATAGGAACTGCATAAAGCTCACCCAGTAACATACACATAGTATAGAAAGTGCATATAGCTCATGGAGGAACATGTACACAGTATACAAACTACATAAAGCTCACCCAGTAACATGGACAGAGTATAGGAAGTGCATATTAGCTCACTGAGTTACGTGTACACAGGATACGAACTGAATACAGCTCTGAGTAATGTGCATACAGTAAAGTAACTGTACATAGCTTACGCAGTAACATGTACACAGTTAAGAAACTGCACATTGCTCTCTCAGTAATGTGTACATAATAGAGTATCTGAATGAAGCTGACACAGTATTATGTGCACATTAGATTATCTACATACAGCTCACACAGTAGCAACTGCATATAGCAGACAGATTTAAATGTAAACATAATAGGAACTATATATGTCACAATCAGTAACATGCCACAATATTGGAACGGCGTACAGCTCACTCAGTAATGTGTACACAGTGTAGGAACTGCACATCGCTCTCACAGTTACATGTACACAGTGTAGGAACTGCACATCGCTCTCACAGTTACATGTACACAGTGGAGGAACTGCACATCGCTCTCACAGTTACATGTACACGGTGTAGGAACTGCACATCGCTCTCACAGTTACATGTACACAGTGGAGGAACTGCACATCACTCTCACAGTTACATGTACACAGTGTAGGAACTGCAAATCGCTCTCACAGTTACATGTACAGTGTAGGAACTGCACATCGCTCTCACGGTTCAATGTACACAGTGTAGGAACAGCACACAGCTCTCAAAGTTACATGTACACAGTGTAGGAACTGCACACAGCTCTCACAGTTACATGTACACAGTGTAGGAACTGCACACAGCTCTCACAGTTACATGTACACAGTGTAGGAACTGCACACAGCTCTCACGGTTACATGTACACGGTGTAGGAACTGCACACAGCTCTCACAGTTACATGTACGCAGTGTAGGAACTGCACACAGCTCTCACAGTTACACGTACACTGTGTAGGAACTGCACATCGCTCTCACAGTTACATGTACACGGTGTAGGAACTGCACATCGCTCTCACAGTTACATGTACACAGTTCTGGAACTGCACACAGCTCTCACAGTTACATGTACACAGTGTAGGAACTGCACACCGCTCTCACGGTTACATGTACACGGTGTAGGAACTGCACACCGCTCTCACGGTTACATGTACACGGTGTAGGAACTGCACACCGCTCTCACGGTTACATGTACACGGTGTAGGAACTGCACATCGCTCTCACGGTTACATGTACACAGTGTAGGAACTGCACATCGCTCTCACAGTTACATGTACACAGTGTAGGAACTGCACACCGCTCTCACAGTTACATGTACACAGTGTAGGAACTGCACACCGCTCTCACAGTTACATGTACACAGTGTAGGAACTGCACACAGCTCTCACAGTTACATGTACACTGTGTAGGAACTGCACACCGCTCTCACAGTTACATGTACACAGTGTAGGAACTGCACACAGCTCTCACGGTTACACGTACACGGTGTAGGAACTGCACATCGCTCTCACAGTTACATGTACACAGTGTAGGAACTGCCCAGAACTCTTCGAGTAACTATCGCCTAATATCGAGCTGTGTTGATGGTGCTTCTTTCTGGTGAGTAGGTGTTAGCCTTGGGCTAATGTCAGTGAGAAGGTGAGAGCCCGGCTCTGGCTCTGTTGCTGTACTGAGGGAGTTGGACATGTTTGGAGGTGCTGTCTCTCTGATGATACACTTAACCAGGTCCCATTTCTCTCTTGGGAAAATGTGAAAGATCTCATTGCACTAATGTCTTGGCCAAGTCTTATCAATGAAAGTCCTGACCAGATGATCTGGTCATTCTGATGTTTCTGTCTGTGGGAGCTTGCTGTGTACAGTTTGTCTCCTGTGCTTTGTATGTACAGTCGTAACAGCACTTCAAAAAAAAATGATGCATCATGGTCTTTCGTTTTTGTAATCGGCTTTACCCATAACCAGCGATATGTAATAACATCACTGAACAGATTGATTAGAAAATATAAGAACCAGGAACCTCCCAAGCTGGGGATTTCTGCACAGGAAAAGGGTCGGGATGGGAAAGGTGGAAGCTGTTATTGGTACAAGCATCGGGCTGTTGTGAGCTCGTGGGAGTGTCCCGATCTCTGGGCTGGGAAACCTGTCGTCATGTCTCACCTGCTCCAGAGGTATATCTGAACATCATCTGAATGATTAGACAGTACCCACCTTTAAAATCCAAGGTCTGTCAAACCAAGTCAACTTCAGATTTGGTTGGACAGTGCTTTGGGGTCTCCTGATGCTGTGGAAGGTGCGATATAAATGCAAAGTCTTCGATCACGTGCACGTGATGCCTTCTCAGAGCTGGCACGTTCTAGAAACTGTGCAGTTTTCACACAATAGAAAGTGAATATATTCTACACAAGACCCCTGACACAACATATAAACTAGACATCTTCTCACACAACTTATATACCTGGTAGAAACTGTATATATCTTGCACAAGAACTTTTACACCATCAAGGAATTGCATATATCTCTCACACTAACCTATACAGCATATACAAACTGTAGATATGTATTTTAATGTTCTTTCCAGTGCCACCAGTAGCAGTGCCACCACCAGCACTCTCTTCCAATACCTTTTTTTAAATCGAATACACCTGAAGGAGGAGGGAATGATTGTATGGAATGTGTCTGAGAAATATAGGCTGCATTAATGGTGACGTTGGGCACGGAGGTGATGTACAAGACTCTTGTTAGACCTCACCTGGTGTGTTGCGTACAGTTGGGGGCGTCAGATAATCAGAAAGATGTGAGTGCAGTGGAGGGAGTGCAGAAGCGATTTACAAACGTGGTTCCAGGAATGAGAACCTTCAGTGATGAGGAGAGATTGAAGAGGGTTGAGACCGTTCTCTGGGGAGAGAAAGCGGAGAGGAAAGTTAATGGAGGTTTTCCAAATCCTGAGCAGGTGGACAGAATAGGTCAGGAGAAACTGTTCTCATTCTTAAAAGAGAAAAGGACACCAGGGTATAGATTTAAAGTAAGCAAGGATTGTGTGAGAAAAGGATGTTTCAGAGCAGTGCTTGGCCACGTGGCAGAGGTAGGTTCCTTTGAGACATTCGGGAGGGCTTTCAACAATTTATTTAGATAAAACTGGTGTGCAGGGAAGGAGGTTGGTGCGAGGTTACAGATCCAGTCCAGGTACAATGAGCCAAATGGCCTCCGTCTGTGCTGTAAACAGTTCTGTGATTTCCCACATAGCGTACAGATAACTGTGCTCCAAAGTGGGCTCACATTGGATTTGAAATGTTGACACTGTTTCTCTCTCCGTAGATGCTACTAGACCTGCTGTGTTTCTCCAGCACGTGATTGTGAGGGATCTGTGTATTTTCCATCTTCCCTCCTCCACTGTTCTTTACTCTTTAATCTCATTGGTTCAGGAGATTGGCATGACTGTAGACAACAGGCCCATTGTTCTCTGTGATCAGCAGGAGCTTTTCCCTCACTTGTACGATGTGGGCACTGCCAGCTGGGCAGGTGGGTTTTAATATCTCATCTGAAAGATGGTGCCACCCTCAGGTCTAGACTCTGACTCGAGTCTGAGAGTGAGGCTTGAACCCAGAACCTTTAGGCCTAGAGGTCAGAATGCTGCCAACCGCGCCACGGCTAACACCTCCGGTCTGGTGGGGGAGGTGAGTAGCGTCGGTGGGGGGGGGGGAGGTTTAGCCAAATCTCAAGAAAAGCAAACATGAGAATTCCCGGCAAGTGTTAAATTCTTGCCCCCAAAAAAGTTGCAAAATCTCAATACTCCATATTGAAAAGTAGCATTAGCTGGAGGACAGCCTGGATTGTTAATGTGAAAGCTCTTCCCTCTTCCTACGATGTGGTTCACTGTGTCGTTCCTTCTCCTCAGCATGACAGTAAGAAGAGTTTGATTGTGAGTCTGTCTCCAGACATGTGTGATTCTCTACCCTTGGTAAGTCATAGTTTGGATGTTCATCATTCTTAACTAATTTCCCTCCGTCGTGCCTTGCCCTCCATTTCCCCGACTATCCCAACCAACTAGAGATTTAGTACTGATCCAACAGCAATAGCTTCCTTCTCCATCAGAGGGGTTGGGGAGGGGTGGGGTATGTAAGTCATGATGGTGTGTTAACCTGAACCCTCCACCTCCCCTGAGCACTGTGAGTGACTGTATGTGTGACATTGCTTTATCTGCCCTATCGCAGGACGACTATAGGTTTCACTTGGATTTGAAGAGGAAACTGACCAATGGCTCCTCATCTTCACTGCCAGAGATTGAGTATCAGTCTACGCTGGGGAACTCCACCAGCAGCTTAAGCTCCCCAGAGGCCGAGAACTCCAGTTACCACAGTCAGACTTTTCATGGTTAGTACTCCATGTTGTTGGTGGTGTGCTGGGTAATGTCACTGGTCTAGCAATCCACAGCTCCATGAGTTCAAATCCAACCATGGCAGATGCTGACGTTTGAATTCAGTTAAAAATCCGAAGTTTAAACGTGACTGTTCTCACTTTTAAAAGAAGAACAATCTACTTCATTATCGCCACTCAGGAGAGGAAATCTGTGATCCTTACTTAGCATGGCCTACATATGACTCCAGACCTGGTCAGCTCTTAAATGGCCGAGAGTGGCACTCCGTTCAAGGGATGAACAAGTGTTGGCACTGCCAATGGTGCCCACATACTGTGAATGAATAAAAATGAAGTTATGGTGCATCACTGCCAACATTTCAGTGTGGGACATTCTTGAGAAAATTAACTGTGGGTTTGTATGGGGTGTTTATACTTCCTTATTCAACTTTAAACTTGAATTCTTCTTATCTGTCAGTCTTTCCCCCTTTTATAGGGGTTGCCATCACACTGTGTCATTACCCATTGTTTTTTGGAGATTTCACAGCCAGCTGCAACTTTAATAACTTTGACTGAACCAATTATTCTTTCCTCCACTTGGCTTCTGCTAGCTATTTCTAGGATTTGTTGCCCATAGCTACCGAGTGACACTGTCATGCGATGCACAAATAAACACTAATTGAGAGTTAATAATAGAGGTAGATTGTGGGAGAGGATCATTCTGAGAGTTGGTTAGTGTTAATGTCGTGTTTTACTGTGTACTCAGCAACAAATGGAGAATGTTTTCAACAATTTGGCAAATTGGGTTGACTGAGCATATATAATTAGTCGTCGATCGAGGAGCTTTGAGATTTGAGTTAAACTGAACAGCAGCATTAACTGGGCTTCTCCCCGACTCTCCCTCTCCTTAATCCAAATTGCTCTTTAATTCTCTGCATTTCGTTTCTTCAGAAAGAGTGGTGAAGAAAGAAAAACTATCGAAACTGGGCGCTGCTGAGGGGATTGGGAAAATGGAATATGGGATTCTCAGGATATTAATTGTTATGTAAGTATTGGACAGTATCTCCTGGCAAATGACATCTTCATTTGTTATTGGCAGTATTTAAAATCACCACCTCCCCCCCCCACTCTTGCTGTACCCATAGATTGCCTCCTTTCAAAGCAGTTGGGCATTCAACTAGATGGGCCTCCCAGATCGAGGACATAGAGTGCCCCCCCCACCCCACCACCACCAACCACCCACAACAGTTGCTAGCCAATCAGAGGTTGGCAGCTCATCACTTCCTGGCAGTAGGACCTGAGGACCTGCCCAATGGAGGCCCAGGATCAGCCAGGGGTGCAGGCCTCTGGGGTGTGATAGTGCGATGGGTGATCACTGCATGTGATTGACAGTAAGGGCAAGGCTTTGGCTTAAAGCCCCCCCCCACCCTCTACCCTCACCCTTTGTGATGCCTGGCCCCTTGATCAGGCATTAAACAACATAAAAGAATAGAAAACAGGAGCAGGAGGAGGCCATTCAGCCCTTCCAGCCTGCTCCATTATGATATGGCTGATCATTCAACTCAATAGTCTGTACCTACATTTACTCTTACTCTACGTCCTTTGATCCCTTTAGTGCTGTGGTGCTGTAACCGACTCCTTCTTGAATTGACACAATGTTTTGGCCTAATCTGTTTTTAGTGGTGGTGAATTCCACATCTCTCCACTCTCTGGGTGAAGACATATCTGCCCATTTCAGTCCAAAATAGTTTATCCTTAGATTGCTCCCCCCTGCTTCTGTGATCAGAAACCTCCTGCCTCCATCTACTCTGCGTAGCCGTGTTTGAGTTTGCAGGTTTCTACGGGAGACTGCGCCCCCCCCCCCCCACTTCATTCATCTGAACTTCGGTGAATATAATCCTAATTGATTCAAGCTCTCCTCATACACCAGTCCTGCTGTCTCAGGAATCAGTCTGGGAAATCTTTGCTGCAATCCCTCTACAGCAAGAACATCATTTCTTAGATCAGGATACTGCAGGTGTGCTCTCGGGAAGGCCCAACAAGGAGCCTACCCATAAGCCCACAAGCTTCCTTCAGAACCTACAAACCCCTACCATGTAAAAGGACAAGGGCACCACGTTCACCCGATTAGATAGTGTTGCCATGGGATACCCTCTGAGTCCGGCTCTTACTAACAGCTCCATGAACTACCTTGAGCACATCCTGAATGGAATGGCCACACTATCCTGTCCCTTGTATATTTCTGATATGGATATTTGACTCTGGAACTGCATCAATGAATGTCTTTACACTATTTAGGAAAGCTCATTCTGAGCTCAAATTTGCCATCAAAATTGAGCAATTAGACTAGTTCCCTTTCTTTGATGTATGAATTGAGAATTCTGTCACTGTCACTGGTCAAAGTAAACATTGAGGTTTCTACAGCCTACAACCTCGTGGGCACCTCATGTAGGCTTAATGTGAAGAGAGAGTTATCAGCACAGGCCTGTGTGATCATGGCTACCCTGATCAAACTGTCATTCACTATGGGTGGCACAGTGGCACAGTGGTTAGCACTGCTGCCTCACAGCGCTAGGGACCCGGGTTCAATTCCCGCCTCGGGCGACTCTCTGTGTGGAGTTTGCACATTCTCCCAGTGTCTGTGTGGGTTTCCTCCCACAGTCCAAAAATGTGCAGGTCAGGTGAATTGGCTGTGCTAAATTGCCCGAAGTGTTAGGTGCATTAGTCAGAGGGGGGGGTGGGTTACTCTTCGGAGGGTCAGTGTGGACTTGTTGGGCCGAAGGGTCTGTTTCCACACTGTAGGTAATATATCACGCAAACTCATGAAAGGGCCCAAGGTCATGACTTTTAGCCCTGAACAGTACACTCAGTCCAACTCACATTTGCCAGTGTTTACCTATTATTTACTATCTTTGTATTGCTGTGTGATTTCTCTGTATTGCTGTCAAGACAAAACTTCTCACTGTGCCTTGGTACACGTGACAATGAAGTCAGTTCAATTCAAGGTGCCTCACACATTTGAACAACAGGCGATGCTAGCTGTCTCACACTGCTACTTTGTAAAACAAGTAAATGGTTTGCTCCACTAACAAAAGGGTGCTTTGACGAGCGCACAGATGACCGATGTGGGATGGAAGTATTGGTGCCAGTGTATCGATAGGTATGTAGGCCATACATCTCACAACAGGCAGACACTGCTGACCATGCAGAACTAGCCAGTGATTACAAATCTCAGAACACCATGTTCAACATCCGATACGATTCTACGATTGGACTATATTTGTGAAATTAACCCGACCATACCATAAAGCAATTTCAGATTCTCTATCAGGAGCACAATGGGACGCAGTTTCACAGGTTAGAATCTACACACATTGAATTGAATTGAATTGACCTTATTGTCACATGTACCGAGGCACAGTGAAAAGCTTTGTCTTGTGAGCAATCCAGGCAAATCCCAGCGTGAAGTAGCCTCGATAAGTAAATAATAGGTAAACAGCAGCAAAAACAAAAACACAGGGATAGGTGAATGATAAGAGTTTGAGAGTCCGTTCAGTATTCTGACAACAGTAGGGTAGAAACTGTTTCAAAACTGTCCATTTTGAAATTAGCACACAGGACCCTGTTCAACATAGACCACGGGAATTTAACCAAACATTGCACCTTTATCGTTGAGAAAAAGGTGATGGAGACTGTCATCGCCAGTTCATTTCCCATGGTAACACTCTGATTCATCAGAATCAATCTGCCTGATTTATTTCCAGCTAACTAAGATTGCTAGTTAACAGTTCCTTTTCCATCTCCATGCTAACCATGGTCAAACCATACAGCACCTTCTCGTCCTGCCTGATCAATTAGGTTTACTCCTTCGAAGGTTGGTTACTTGGCCGTAGTTCTGATGAGGGCAAGATCAAAAGCTTTGAGTTCCTTTAAAGCAAAGTTTGCTTTTTATTATGAAGGTAAAGAAGTTTTCAAACTTTCTGTGTGTGGAATGTTGTATTATATGTCAATTTGTGTCACTTGTCTGTTTTCCTAGAGTCATTATTCTATTGGCATCGTCGATTTACATGACATTCCGCGTTTACTCCCTGGAACAGCAGCTGGGACTATTGGGCGCAGCTTCCCAAACCCTGGCCCAGAACAGGTAAGCTTGGATTCAGACAGCACGGAAACAGACCCTTCAGTCTGACCAGTCCCATGCTGACCCTAATCCCAAACTAAACTCCTCTCACTTGCCAAATGTCTGAGGCATTGCCCAAATATTGCCCCGGTGGCTACCCTTCCTATTCACTCATTGGGCCAGTGCCTGACCGTAGCCAGCCACAGGGAGCTGGTACACTCCAGTCCTGTGACCGGGTAATGGTGCCATACTCTGTCACCAGGCAGTTGGTTTTGGTCAAATGTGCAATATAGAGGGAGAGGGGATTTGGTTCCCATTGGCTATCTGTTGCTGAGATTCCCATCTGGGTTGTGGGATTGATGCCCAGACTAGTTAAGGAAGCTGGTTGCCTGGTATTGAAAGCAGATGTTTCTGGAGAGTTTAGTGCAGACACTGGGGCTTCAGGGCCCAGAGTGAAGTGTGGGTCACAGCTCTGACTGAGCCATCACAGCAATAACCGGGTTTATCAGGAGCCCCTTACTCATCTACTCACTGCTCTCCCCACCTGCACCCTCCCTCAGCCCCACACCCGCACCCTCCCTCAGCCCCACACCCGCCCACTCCCTCAGCCCCTCCCTCAGCCCCACATCCACACCCTCCCTCAGCCCCACATCCACACCCTCCCTCAGCCCCACATCCACACCCTCCCTAAGCCCCCAGGCCTCCCCTCCATCAGCCCCACACCCACCCACTCCCTCAGCCCCTCACCCACCCCCTCCCTCAGCCGCACACCCACCCCCTCCCTCAGCCCCTCACCCACCCACTCCCTCAGCCCCACATCCACACCCTCCCTAAGCCCCCAGGCCTCCCCTCCATCAGCCCCACACCCACCCACTCCCTCAGCCCCACACCCACCCACTCCCTCAGCCCCACACCCACCCCCTCCCTCAGCCCCACACCCACCCCCTCCCTCAGCCCCTCACCCACCCACTCCCTCAGCCCCTCACCCACCCACTCCCTCAGCCCCACACCTCACCCACTCCCTCAGCCCCACACCCACCCCCTCCCTCAGCCCCACACCCACCCCCTCCCTCAGCCCCTCACCCACCCACTCCCTCAGCCCCACACCCACCCCCTCCCTCAGCCCCACACCCACCCCCTCCCTCAGCCCCACACCCACCCCCTCCCTCAGCCCATCACCCACCCACTCCCTCAGCCCCACACCCACCCACTCCCTCAGCCCCACACCCACCCCCTCCCTCAGCCCCTCACCCACCCCCTCCCTCAGCCCCACACCCACCCCCTCCCTCAGCCCCTCACCCACCCCCTCCCTCAGCCCCTCACCCACCCCCTCCCTCAGCCCCACACCCACCCCCTCCCTCAGCCCCTCACCCACCCACTCCCTCAGCCCCACACCCACCCACTCCCTCAGCCCCACACCCCACCCACTCCCTCAGCCCCACACCCCACCCACTCCCTCAGCCCCACACCCACCCCCTCCCTCAGCCCCACACCCACCCCCTCCCTCAGCCCCTCACCCACCCACTCCCTCAGCCCCACACCCACCCACTCCCTCAGCCCCACACCCACCCCCTCCCTCAGCCCCACACCCACCCCCTCCCTCTGCCCCACACCCACCCACTCCCTCAGCCCCACACCTCACCCACTCCCTCAGCCCCACACCCACCCCCTCCCTCAGCCCCTCACCCACCCCCTCCCTCAGCCCCACACCTCACCCACTCCCTCAGCCCCACACCCACCCACTCCCTCAGCCCCTCACCCACCAATTCTCTCAGCCCTACACCTCACCCCCTCCCTCAGCCCCACACCCACACCCTCCCTCAGCCCCACACCCACCCACTCCCTCAGCCCCACACCCACCCACTCCCTCAGCCCCACACCTCACCCACTCCCTCAGCCCCACACCTCACCCCCTCCCTCAGCCCCACACCCACCCCCTCCCTCAGTCCCACACCCACCCACTCCCTCAGCCCCACACCTCACCCCCTCCCTCAGCCCCACCCCTCCCCCCTCAGCCCCACACCCCTCCCCCCTCAGCCCCATACCTACAACCTCCCTCATCCCCACACCCACACCCACACTCTCCCTCAGCCCCGACCCCACCCCCTCCGTCAGCCCCACACACCACCCCCTCCCTCAGTCCCGATCCCACCCCCTCTCTCAGCCCCACACCCAACCCCCTCCCTCAGCCCCGATCCCACCCCCTCTCTCAGCCCCACACCCAACCCCCTCCCTCAGCCCCGATCCCACCCCCTCCCTTATCCCCACAGCCCACCCCCTCCCTCAGCCCCACCCCCCACTCCCCTCAACTCCGGCCACACCCCACCCCCTCCCTCAGCCCCGGCCCCACCCCCTCCCCCTCCCTCACCCCACACCACAATCCCCCCTCAGCTCCACACCACACACCCCTATCAGCCCCAAACCACACTCCCCCTCAGCCCCACACCCTCTCCCCCCTCAGCCCACACCCTGTCCCTCAGCCCCACACCTGACCCCCTCCCTCAGCCCAACACCCCCCCACCCCTCCCCCACCCTTTCTTGGACCCCATCCCACTCCCTCGATGCTCACACCGGGTTTATGACAGATTTCAAACCTTGAAATGGTGTCTCCGTGGGAACCTGAGTTGTGAAACGTTGTCTGTGTGGCAGGGAGGTTTGAATAATTGAATATCGGAGGACAGAGGAGATCCTCATTTATCTCTCCACCCCGGAGGCTCTCTGCCTGTATTCCTGATGAAGGACCTTTGCCCGAAACGTCGATTTTCCTGCTCCTCGGATGCTGCCTGACCTGCTGTGCTTTTCCAGCACCACTCGAATCTAGAGACAGGAGGAGATCAGTCAGCCTGGGCCAGCCATTTAAAAGAGCTGGCTACATGATCCCAGCTTTCTCAAAACCCTGCAAATTATTCCTTGACTTCATCTCCACCTGTCCATTCAAAGTTTCAATCCGAATCTACTGGGGAGGTGTTGGCGTCATTGCTGGAGGGTAAATCCAGAGGCTCAAGAATGTGCTGGGGACCCAGGTCCAAATGGCAGACGGTGGAAGTTGAATGAAGAGTTTGTGATGGTCATGAACCTATTGCTGATGGTCAGGAAAAAAACATCGGGTTCACAAATGTCCTTTCGGGAAGGAGCTGCCAACCCTACCCGTTCTTGCCGACATATGGTTCCAGACCCACAGCAATGTGGTTCACTCTTAACTGGGCAATAAATGCACTCATTCCATCAATGAATTAAAACGAACAATCATCAATCGATGAACAATCTAATTCCCCCACTCACTCAGACAATACATTCCAGATCCTACTCACTGTGTGAAGCAACTCACTGTTCATTTCCTCTCCGTTGTTTTGTCAAGGTTTTAGGAGCTGAGTTCTCGTTATTGACCTGTATTTGAGAGAAAAGAATTTCTCCTTGCTTGCTCCATTCAAACCCACTGTATTTTGAATATTTCCATTGGTTTCATCCCCCTTCTCTGGAAAAAGTAGTTTCAAACTGGTCCAATCTCCCTGTAACCATTCTGGGTTACTGCCTCGGAATCCTCCCCAGACCTTGACGTTCTTTAAGTGTGGTGCTTCGGACCATTCCAGAATATTCCGGCTGAGGCCTCACCAGAGCTTGGCCTCCCTTGGTTTTTTGAACACCATCTCCCATTTACAAAGCAAAGTATTCCTATTTCCCTTCAATGAACTACACAGCCTCTGCTGTATGTCCCTTCAGGAGAGTTTATTGCCAAAAGTACAAGGTGCATTACTCCACGTATTAAATCATGTTGTTCCAGGAGACTGTTGATATTTCCTATTTTACAATGACGCCAATATTCTATGCACAAATTTTGAAATTGCAGTCTTGATAATCCAGGCCGTGCTGGTACTACAACAAACAGGATGGATCTAATTCTAATTGGTGAAGGACTCAGATTGTACCCTTCCGTCCAATCAATATGTTTCCTTTTGCCACTAATCCTTTCCTCCCATCCTTGGTCAGTCATGTGCTAGTGTTACCACTATCCCTTTCCCATTTTGTGCTTTAATTGTACAGCACGGAAACAGACCCTTCGGTCCAACTCGCCCATGCTGACCAGAATCGCGTCCCAATCTGACAATCCCATTTGCCAGCCTTTGGCCCACCTTCCTCTGAACCCTTCCTATTCATACACCCATCCAGTTGCCTTTTAAATGGTGTAATTGTACCAGCCTCCACCACTTCCTCTAGCAGCTCATTCCATACACACACCACCCTCTTCGTGAAAACTTTACCCCTCCAGTCCTGTTTGAATCTTAACCCACCCTTCCACTTCCTCATCCAAGTCATTTATGAATATCACAAAGAGCAGAGGTCCCAGAACAGATCACTGCAGAACACCACTGGCCACTGCGTTCCAGGCTGAATACCTTCCATCTTCTACCACCCTCTGTCTTCTATGGGTCAGCTAGTGCTGTATCCAGACAAGCAGATTTCCCTGTATCCCATGCCTCCTTACTTTCTGAATGACCTACCATTGGGAATGTTATCAAATGCCTTGCTAAAATCCATTTACGCCATATCCTTCATCAATGTGTTTTGTCACATCCTCGAAGACTTCAATAAGGTCTGTGAGACATGACCTGCCCCTCACAAAGCCATGCTAACTATCTCTAATGCTTTTCCAAGTAATCATAAATCCTGTCTCTCAAAATCCTCTCCAATAATTTGCCCACCACTGATGTTAGATTGACGGGTATGCAATTCCCAAGATTATCACTATTCCCTTTCTTGAACAAGGCAATAATGTTTGATTAGATTAGATTACCTACAGTGTGGAAACAGGCCCTTCGGCCCAACAAGTCCACACCGCCCCGCCGAAGCGCAACCCACCCATACCCCTACATTTACCCCTTACCTAACGCTGCGGACAATTTAGCGTGGCCGATTCACCTGACCTGCACATCTTTGGACTGTGGGAGGAAACCGGAGCACCCGGAGGAAACCCACGCAGACACGGGGAGAATGTGCAAACTCCACACTTTCAGTCGCCTGAGGTGGGAATTGAACCCGGGTCTCTGGCGCTGTGAGGCAGCAGTGCTAACCACTGTGCCACCGTTCCGCACCATTTGCCACCCTCCAATCATGTGGCACTACTCCAGTGGACAGTGAGGACGATTGCCAAAGGCGCAGCAATCCCTTCCCTTGCTTCCTGTAAAAAACCTCGGATATATCCCATCTGACCCATGAGACTATCCTCATGTTTGTCAAAATTTCCAGCACATCCCCTTCTTAACAGCAACCTGTTTGAGCATATCAGCCTGTTTCACACTGTCCTCACAAACGTCAAGGTCCCTCTCAGTTGTGAATACTGAAGCAAAGTATTCATTAAGGACCTCCCCTACCTCCTCTCACTCCAGGCCCAAGTTCCCTCCACTATCCCTGATTGGCCCTACCCTCACTCTGGCCATCCCCCTGTTCATCATGTAAATGTAGAATTTGATGCTGGAGATTAGAGTCAAGATTAGTGTGGTGCTGGAAAAGCACAGCAGGTCAGGCAGCATCCGAGGAGCAGGAAAATTGACGTTTTGGGCAAAAATCTGCAATCTGATTTGACCTTCCAAAATGAATCACTTCACACTTCTCCAGGTTGAACTCCATCTGCTGCTTATCAGCTCAGTTCTGCATCCTCTCAATGTCCCATTACAACCTACTACAGCCCTCCACACTTATCCACCACTCCACTGACCTTCATGTCATTGACAAACCTATTAACCCACCCTTCCACTTCCTCATCCTGTCCTGATGAAGGGCTTTTGCCCGAAACGTCGATTTTCCTGCTGCTCCGATGCTGCCTGACCTGCTGTGCTTTTCCAGCACCACTCTAATCTTGACTCTTCCTTAATCCTACCTGCTAAAGCTTTTTCATGCCCCCATCTCGCTCTTTTAGGTCCATTCTTCAGCTCTTTCCTGGCTCCCCTGTAACCGTCTGGAGCCCTGTCTGATCTTCACCTCCTCAACCTTAAGTCAACTTCCTTCTTCCTCTTGAAGGTGTTCCTGATCTTGATGTTCCTGATCCTTTGTCACCCAAGGTTCCTTCACCCTATCATCCCTTCCTTACCCCAGTGGGATAAACCTATTCAGCACTCACAGCAAGTGCTCCCTAAACTACTTCCAAATTTCTGTTGTTCTCTGGGAAATACACATCTGTCCCTAATCTTCGTATTGTAATTCCCCCTCCCCCAATTAAATACTTTCCCATGCCATCTGCCCCTATCCCTCTCCATGACTATAGTAAAGGGCAGGGAATTGTGATCACTATCATCAAAATGCTCTCCCAGTGAGAGATCTGACACCTGGCCAATATGGCCTCCCCTCTAGTCCACCTATCTACATATTGCATCAGGAACTGTTCCTGGACACATCTTGCAAAATCTGCTCTATCCAAACTATTTGAATTAAGGCGTTTCCAATCAATGTTAGGGTAGTTAAAGTCACCCATGATGACAACTCTGTTACTTCTGCACCTTTTCAAAATCTGTCTCCTAATGGCCACGACATCGTAGCTCCAAGTACTAATCCATGCTCGAAGTTCATCACCCTTATTCCTGACACTCCTTTCTTTAAAATAGACACATTTCAACCCATCACACTGACTGCTCCCTAAACTACTTCCAAATTTCTGTTGTTCTCTGGGAAATACACATCTGTCCCTAATCTTCGTATTGTAATTCCCCCTCCCCCAATTAAATACTTTCCCATGCCATCTGCCCCTATCCCTCTCCATGACTATAGTAAAGGGCAGGGAATTGTGATCACTATCATCAAAATGCTCTCCCAGTGAGAGATCTGACACCTGGCCAGTTGAAGTGTTCTGAGGCGGAAGATGAGGCGTTCTTCCTCCAGGCGTCTGGTGGTGAGGGAGCAGTGGTGAAGGAGGCCCAGGACCTCCATGTCCTCGGCAGAGTGGGAGGGGGAATTGAAATGTTGGGCCACAGGGTGGTGTGGTTGATTGGTGCGGGTGTCTCGGAGATGTTCCCTAAAGCACTCTGCTAGGAGGCGCCCAGTCTCCCCAATGTAGAGGAGACCGCATCGGAAGCAACGGATACAAGAAATGATATTAGTGGATGTGCAGGTAAAACTTTGGATGTGGAAGGCTCCTTTAGGGCCTTGGATAGAGGTGAGGGAGAAGGTGTGGGCACAGGTTTTACAGTTCCTGCGGGAAAGTGCCAGATTGGAGGGTGGGTTGTAGGGGGGCGTGGACCTGACCAGGTAGTCACGGAGGGAACAGTCTTTGCGGAAGGCGGAAAGGGGTGGGGAGGGAAATATATCCCTGGTGGTGGGGTCTGTTTGGAGGTGGCGGAAATGTCAGCGGATGATTTGGTTTATGCAAAGGTTGGTAAGGACTGTCTATCCTCCCTCACAGACTCTCTGCACACTGTGTCTACCTGTACAGCAGTTACTCCATCCTCTGATCTCTAGCTCCTGTTCCCACTCCCCTGCCAATCTTGTTTAAACCCCCCTGAAGAGATCGAGCAAGACTCCTGCCCAGGATATTGGTCCCCTTCCAGTTCAGGTGCAACCTGTCCTTCTTGTACAGGTCCCACCTTCCCCAGAAGGTATCCCAATGATCCATATATCTTGAAGCTCTCCCTCCTACACCAGCCCTGCAGCCACATGTTCACCTGCACTTGCTCTCTGTTCCGGACCTCACTAGACTGTGACACCGGTAGCAGTCCTGAGATTACTACTCTGCTAGTTCTGCCTTTTAGCTTTCAACCTAACTCCCTATATTCACTTTTCAGGTCCTCTCACTATATCTCAAACCCTTCATCCTTGGCAGCATCCTTGTAAATCTTTTCTGCACTCTCTCCAGTTTAACCATATCCTCCTTATAGAAGGGAAACCAGAATTGTCCACAGTATTCTAAAAGTGGCCTCACCAATGTCCTACACACCATGTTTTGACTATTGAAGGTAAGCTTGCCAAATGCCTCCTTCACCACACTGTCTACTTGGGACTCCATTTTCAAGGAACTATGAACTTGCACACACCGATCTCTTTATTCAGCAACACTTTCCAGGGCCATACCATTAAGTATATGTCCTGCCCTCGTTTGCCTTCCCAAAATGCAACACCTCACATTTCCCTAAATTAAACTCCACCTGCTACTCCTCAGCCCATTGACCAATCAGACCACGGTCCCGTTGTACTCTGAGATAATCTTCATCTCTGTCCACCACCACCACCTATTTTTGTGTTATCTACAAACTTAGTAACCCTACTTCCTAGATTCATGATCAAATCATGAATATGTCTGTTATTTCATAATGTAGAAGTTCACATAACCAGCATCAGCTACCGTAGCTTCCTCAGCTGTGTGTGTGTGTGTGTGTGTGTGTGGGACTTGCTCAGACAGGTGAGTCACCAATAGCTGGCCTTTAGCAGACATGCTGCCTCTCCCTTCAGAAGCTAGGCTTTTTCTTTCTCCTTTCATGGGATGTGGACATCACTGGCAGGGTCAGCACTTTTTGCCTGGTCCGAATTAGTCTTTCACCAAATGGCTTGCTTGGCCATTTCAATTAAGAGTCAACCACATTGTTGTAGGTCTAGAGTCACTGCTAGGCCAGATCAGGTAGAGATGGTAGATTTCTATCCCTGAAAGGAATGTTGCTAAAGTTTCATGGTCACTAAAATTGAATCTAGCCGTCAATTCCAAGCTAATTATTAATTAGATTTGTGTTCCACCAGCTGCCATGGTGGCCGGAGAAGACATTTCCTGAGAACCTTCATAGAATCCCTACAGTATGGAAACAGGCCCTTCAGTCCCACAAGTCCACACCGACCCTCCAAAACGTAACCCACCCAGACCCATTCCCCTACCCTATGACTTTACATTTACCCCTGACTAATGCACCTAACCTACACATCCCTGAACACTACGGGCAATTTAGCATGGGCCAATTCACCCTGACCGGCACATCTTTAGAGTGTGGGAGGAAACCCACGCAGACACGGGGAGAATGTGCAGACTCTGCACAGTCAGTCACCTGAGGCGGGAATCGAACTCAGGTCCCTAGTGCTGTGAGGCAGCTGTGCTAACCACTGAGCCGCCCTCTGGATTACTGGCCCAATGACATTGGCACATTTTTTGTTCTCCAAGTGAAAATTAATTTTGTGTCCCTGAGACTCCACAGATTGTCCCGCCGTTAGTTAAGTTTCTCCCTGAAGCCTTTTTTTCCGATCCCTCTGTTCTCCCAGCCATTGGAACGGAATGGAGTGGAAGCACGGCCATTGAAACCAAGGGGAGTCATTCCAATGAACCACATCCGCTCAGGATCACCACCCTCTGTAAATCAGTAACTGATTTGAACTCCCACAGTGAATGGTTATCCTGAAGACAGCTCATCCCATCAGAGTGAGAGCGAATGCTGGCATCATTGGCATTAACACAGGATATGTGCCAATCCCCTGAGGCTGATAGTCCACGGGCATTTGTGTCACTTGATGCAGTAACGTTTCAGAATCTGTCCCATTTCCCTCTGACTAATGCTCCTAACACTACGGGCAGTTTAGCATGGCCAATTCACCTAACCTGCACAGCTTTGGATTGTGGGAGGAACCCCACACAGACACGGGGAGAACATGCAAATTCCACACAGACAGTTGCCCAAGGCTGGAATTGAACCTGGGACCCTGGTGCTGTGAGGCAGCAGTGCTAACCACTGAGCCACCGTGCTGCCCTGTGTTCATCTGTCATTACTTCCTTACTAATGCATTGCAATAATTTACTGAAATTGACCTTCTGAATCTCAGCTGCCCCACCACCCAGAGTACTCACTCTCCCATTTCACCATGTCCCAGGTAAAGCACATCGGTTGGAGACAGGGTGAAGCTGTTAGCTCAGCGTGGCTGTGGACTGGAGCAGCTTCGATATCTTGGTCAGGCTCGCTGCACTGGAGGGGCTTCCGTCTCCTGCATCTCTATTCGCACAGAGACCTGGACTGGCAGCTTTCCCACGGCACTGTGTGATACAACCTCACGGACAGTGTGAAGTCTTCAATATGACGCAGCAGCTACACAAAATCAGCTTTATCTTATGTGATTGAATATCTTTGCAAAGGGATTTCAGTCTGGGATTTTGCTATTTTCAAAAGATTGAGATTTGTCAGAGCTCACCTCTGTCATACTATTGTCCAAACCCAGTACTTGAGCTGGGACAGACATAGACATGGTCTTGATTTGAAATCGATTGGAAATTGGAAGGCAGTATTGAGAAGGCTAAAATCAGCTACTGATGTGAAGGTGGCTCTAGTCTCACTGATTGAATATCTTTTTGGAACGGCAGGGACTCTGAAGGTATCTGAGGTGGTGGAAAAGTCCATCTCTTCAGAGAGACACTGTCACTAATGCCAGCAATTATCCACAGGGCCTGGTCTGCACTTTAAAAGCTGCGTTTAAATCACTGATACATCTGTTTGCACAGCCTAGAATCTGCCTCAACTTATTTATAATTGTCACACATCAGATATTGATCGAATAATATTGTACAGTCGAGTTTTCTTTAGAATAAATCTTTGTGACAGCTTCAACCAGAAAACAATGTGCCTTTGGAATTGAATATAAACTATACAGTGGTGAGAAAAGAGATACAAAATGTCTCCACAGTCTGAGTATTGGTGACGTGTCACGGGACGTGAAGTGAAGAGAATGTTAGGACCAGATGGATTGGGCAGAGGGACGTTTGCCAGGGAGCATCAGAAAGCAGAGTGGCGCAGCAGCAGGGCATTGGCTAGGAATGGCAAAGCTTGCTGGGAGACAGGAAGTCTGCACACGATAACCTTTCACTGGGAATAATGGGCAAAGTTCATTGATTGGACGGGTGAGGAGGGTGAATGTGGGATGAAGTGAGGGCTGATGTGGACTGGTCTGTGCGGCTGCGCAATGTCACAGTAGAAGGTGACGAGATTTACGTTTCACATACATTTCTGATGATTGCGTTTTGCGAGCCACAGTGTAAATGGGGAGACAGTTAGAAGCTGGACACTTGAAACAGGAAGATGGCCAAATCTGATTACCATAAATGTTTCGCGTTTTATTTGTCATTTCTCAACAGAAAAAGATTCTGTGTGATTATTGCAATAAAGATAATGTATTTGTTCAGGTGATTTTCACAATGTTTCACTTTATTTATGCCAGCGTATTTTTCTTTTCCTCGGGTAAGGTTTGGTTTGGGATGTTGGTGAGAAACTGCTCCGCAGTAAACCCTGTAAGAAATTACACCCCAAACGGGCTTTCTTCACCTCCCAGTCCTCGCTTCTCCCATCTCCTTTGAAAGTTTCAACCTCTCTGTCTGATGACATGGGCTGCACTGAGAACGCTACAGATCTGTATCACAGGAAAAAGCTCTTCGGCCCATCACGTCTGTGCCAGTCAAAAACAACCATCTCACTATTCTAATCCCATTTTCCAGCCCGTGGCCTAAGAGCTTGTGTGCCTTGGCATTGCAAGTACACATCGGAGTACTTTTGAGATGTTATGAGGCCTTCTGCCTTGAGGACCCACCAGCCTCTGAGGGAACAGCTGTTCCTCACATCCCCCGCAAACCTTGTGCCCCTGGCCTTCAATCTATGCCCCAGGTCATTGATCCATCCATCAATGTCTCTTCCTGTCTTTGCTCCTTATCATTTATACACTCGATCATGTCCCCTGTCAATCTCCTCTGCTCTGCAACTCCAGTCTGCCCAATCTCTCTCCAGAACTTAATCTCTCCAGCCGAAACCTCCTGATATGTCACCTCTGCACCCTCTCCAGTATTATGACGTCCCTCCTACAATGTGGATTCCAGAACTGTACACAATACTCCTAACAATCACTTCATGTAGTTCCAGCATAGCCTCCCGATCTCAAACTCTTATAAAGGCAAGTATACCATATGTCTGCAGTGTCCCTGAATAACCCCTATACCGTGATAGAACTAGGCCCCAGACTGGGCCTTCTGAGAAAGCCAGCACATAAGGATCCACTGGTCAGTGCTGCCTTTGTTTACCCTGAGGTTCAGACACAGATACCTCCCTCGGCCTAGCTAAGGCCTCCATCTCCCATTTTTTGAGCTTGACTCTCTTATTAGAATGGGCTTTTATTATCTCCATTTGTATTTATTTTTCTAATCCTTTGACTACAATGGACAACCTCACATTTATCTATTTTTAAACTTCATCTCCCAAATTTTGGCCCATCCACCTAAACAATCTATAAACATTTGTAAATTTCTTATTTCGTTACTGCAGCTTACTTGCTTCAGTGTCAGCCTCAAGTTCAGTTCTAGTACCTTCTAGCCCTACTTCCAAGTCATTAATATGAATTAGAAATACTTGGGACCCAGCGGCTGAACCCTCAGGCACCCTACATCTTGCCAACCAGAAAAAGGATCTATGTACAGTCACAGAGCTGTAGAGCACAGAAACAGACCCTTCGATCCAACTTGTCCAGGCCGACCAGGTATCTAGTCCCATTGGCCAGCACCCGGCCCCTATCCCTCTAAACCTTTCCTATTCATATACCCATCCAGATGCCTTTTAAATGCTGTAATTGTAACAGCCTCCCCCACTTCCTCTGGCAGCTCTTCCCATACACACACCATCGCGTGAAAAAGTTGCCCCTTCAGTCCCTTTGAAATCTTTCCCCTCTCACCCTAAACCTGTGCCCTCTAATCTTGGATTTCAATATTCTGGAGGAAAGCACCTTACCTACTCATCCCATCCATGCCCCTCATGATTTTATAAACCTCGAAAAGGTCACCCCTCAGCCCTCGACATTCCAGGGAAAACAGCCCCAGCCTATTCAGCCCTTTCCCTATAGCTCAATGCTGGGAAAGCTTTTCTGAATTCTTACAAGTTTAACAACATCTTTGCTATAGCAGATTCTTGTGAATGAACTCAATACTGAGAGAGTATTAGATTACCTACAGTATGGAAACAGGCCTTTCTGCCCATTAAGTCCATACTGACCCATTTCCCTCTGACTAATGCACCTAACACTACGGGCAATTTAGCACGGCCAATTCACCTGACCTGCACATCTTTAGACTGTGGGAGGAAACCGGAGCACCCGGAGGAAACCCACGCAGACACAGGGAGAATGTGCAAACTCCACACAGACAGTTGCCCAGGGCTGGAATCGAACCCAGGTCCCTGGCGCTGTGAGGTAGCAGTGCTAACCACTGAGCTACCTGTATTCAGGGATCCGGTTCAAAAGAAAGGTCAGTCAGTGTTGATCAAGGCAGATTTCAATCAGGGGTCCCTTGTAATGACTGGGATTCTTCTAACAGGCAGGAGACCAGGAAACGTTCCCTAATTTTCTTTGAACTGTGCATTGTGTTCTTTTACACTCATTGGGGGTGAGAGGAAGCACTGATTTAACATCTCACCTGACAGATGGCATCTCTGACAGAGCGGCATTCCCTCAGTATGACTCTGGGAGAGTCAACGTGGATTGAAATAAACTCTTGCCACCTTGACCTTCTGATTCAGAGGTGAGAGGGCAATCTTCCCTCAAAACATTTCTAATTTACTGCAAGCGAGTACTATAGTAAATAAAGGATTTCTATTACTATCAGCTCTCAAGTAAGAAGTTCATACCTAAATTATTAATTCACACGTTATTAGCTCCAATCAATTATTAAATAAATCCCATTCACACTTTGTCACTAAGCTTATCAATGAGAATTCCAAAGGAATTAATTATTAACTCACCTGACAACTTTATCAAGAAATAACACATCATATTACAGATTAAGTTCATGAATAGAGGGGGAACTAATCGTAATGGACCATAAAGAAAGACAAGGGCAACAGATAGAATTTAGAATAGCCTTTAATGTCACATGCACAGGAATGAGTGCCTCTCAGCACCATCTTAGGTACAGGGTACCTTAAGTGTTGTTACAGAATTGAAATAGCAAAACAAAACAGGCTAGCATGGGGATACAGAGTTTAAAAAGTCCAGAATGGGAATTAAAAAGTACCTTTAAAGTCCTCAAGTGATAGTCCTTTTACAAAGAGTCTGTGCCCATTGGGTGTCAGAATATGAGGCTGTGCTCCTTTCCCACGCTGTCCTCCTTTCCCACACTGTCCTCTGTCCCCAGCCAGCCAAGGCTCACTCTGCTCCCCGCTCCAAGTGCGACTCGACTCCCATGCCGAGCTGGTCTCGGACTACGTTCTCCATTCCCGCCAGGTAGACCACTTTAAGAGGTTATGGTGGGGGACAAAAAAAATGCAGCAAGAGGGAATGAAAAAAACGAGAAAGCTAGTGAGCAGAGGATGATTTACATAATTAAGACCCGTTTCCCAGGGAATATCATTGGATTAACCTGCTGTCAATCATGTCACCTTATTATATGTGATTGGTCTTTTCCTGTAATTAAGGCTGTACTGTCTCTTAAAAAAACATATAAATAATGTATAATTTTCGAATGTAATTGCATAACTTCACCACAGAATACAGACGCTTTAACCTCTGTGTTGCTGGACAGAATGACCTCAAGGTGCCTTACTTTAATAGACTAACGATCTTGCTTTGTATAGACCGCATTCCATTGATACTTCTATCTGCCACCATCTTAACTGGAAATACACCACAATCCTGTAAGTTCCCCTCCAAGCCAATCACCATCCTGACTTGGAAATACGTTACCATTCCTTCTCTGTTGCTGGGTGAAAATCCTGCAATTCCCTCCCTAATGTTACCCAGGCAGCTCACCAGCAGCCTCTCTCACGGTGCACACAGGGAAGGGCAGTAAACCTGGCTGACCCATCGACGCCCACATCCCATGAGTGAATCAAAAAACAAATCTGTCAAACTGAGTGAGCATGGATTAAGATGGTGACGTTTCAGGTGTTTTTCAGGGAGTTCCCATCAATGTTAACGAAAAGGGATTGAGAACAATCTGGAAAAAGGCCACTTTTGAATTTCTGAGACATCTGAATCTTCGATAAAAATCCTAAATTAAAGTTTGAACAGAGCTGGAAACTGCCCCTGTGGGTCAGGCAGCTTCTGTGGAGTGAGGAGTAGAGTTAGTGTTTTCTGGTTTGTAACACAATCGTGAGGATGGTTAAATTGATGACTCCTGGATCTGACAGATACCCTGTAACTCCATGCCTTTATATCTATGCAGCTCTACCCTATTACTCGCCAGTTCAGAAGTTCTGAAGTCACATTAACTCTGTTACTTTCTCCACAGGAGCTGCCAGACCTGCTGAGTTTCTCCAGCAATTTCTGTTTTTAATTTGGCTTTCCAGCATCCACAGTATTTCACTTTTATTCTATACGTCGAGGCTTCCTTCCCTTTAAAATAAAGGCCCATATTCCATTTGCGTTCCCTATTACCTGCTGAACGTGGCTGTGAGATATTTGTGACTAGTGCAGGATGACAATCGAATCCCTCTGTTCCATAGCTTTCTGCAGTCTTTCTCCATTTAAATAATATTCAGCTCCTGTATTCTTCTGCTAAAGTGCTCACCTGTTCCTGCATTATGGTCCATCTGTTAAGTTTGTGCTTGCTTGTGTAACCTGTCTATGTCCCAGTGTAGACCATGAGACCATAAGAAATAGGAGTAGCACTAGGCCGTTCAGCCTTCGAGTCTGTTCCTTCATTCATCATGGCTGACTCAAATTCCTTACATCCACTTTCTTGCCTTTTCCCCTTAACCCTCGAAATCCTCCAATGAAATAATATATTAAGGAAGAGGACCAAAACTGCTCGCAGTGCTCCAGATGTGGTCTCACCAGCACCTTGTATATAAGACCTCCCTGCTGTTACACTCCAAATCCCCTTAAAATAAGGACCAATGTTCCATTAGCCTTCCTGATTACCTGCTGCACCTATATACTAACTTGCTATCTTTAGCGCACAAGCCATCTCAAATCCCTCTGTGTCGCAGCTTTCTGCAATTTTTCTCCATTTAAATAATATTCTAATGTTGCCTTTCTGAAATGAACAACTTTGCATTTTCCCACACTATACTCCATTTGCCAACTTTTCGCCCACTTACTTAACCTATCTTACTTGAGTAAGATAAGGGCCCATGGTGTTAGAGGCAAGGTGCCAGCATGGATAGAAGCTTGTCTGTCTGGTAGGAAGTAGAGAGTGGGGATAAAAGGGTCTTCCTCAGGATGGCAGCCGGTGACAAGTGGTGTTCCACAAGGGTCGGAGTTGGAACCACAACCTTTCATTTTATACATTAACGATCTGGATGATGGTACTGGGGGTGTTCTGTCTTAGTTTGCAGATGATACAAAGATAGGTGGAGGGGTAGGTAGTATTGAGGAGGCAGGGAGGCTGCAGAAAGATTTAGTGGGCAAAGAAGTGGCAAATGGAGTACCATGTGGAAAAGTGTGAGGTCATACACTTTGGTAGGAAGAATAGAGGCATGGGCTATTTTCTAAACAGGGACAACATTCAGAAATCTCATGTAAAAAGGGACTTGGGAGTCCTAGTCCAGGAGTCTCTTGCAGGTTGAGTCAGTAGTTAGGAAAACAAATACAATGTTGTCATTCATCTCGAGAGGACTAGAATATAAAGGCAGGGATGTACTTCTGAGGCTTTATAAGGCTCTGGTCAGACCACATTTGGAATATTGTGAGCAATTTTGGGCCCCATACCTCAGGAAATATGTACTGGCCCTGGAATGGTCCAGAGGAGGTTCATGAGAATGATCCCAGGAATGAAAGGCTTAGCATATGAGGAATGTTTGAGGACTAAGGGACTACAGGCGGTTAGAAGGATGAGGGGGTTTCTGATTGAAACTTACGTTGGAGGCTGAGGGGTGACCTTATAGAGGTTTACAAGATCATGAGGAGCATGGATAGGATAAATAGACAAAGTCTTTTCCCTGGGGTTGGGGAGTCCAGAACTGGAGGGCATAGGTTTAGGGTGAGAGGGGAAAGATATAAAAGAGACTTAAGGGGCAACTTTTTTCATGCAGAGGGTGTTGCATGTATGGAATGAGCTGCCAGAGGATGTGGTGGAGGCTGGTACAATTGCAACATTTAAGAGGCATTCGGATGGGTATATGAATAGGAAGGGTTTAGAGGGATATGGGCCGGGTGCTGGCAGGTGGGACTAGATTGGGTTGGGATATCTGGTCGGCATGGATGGGTTGGACTGAAGGGTCTGTTTCCATGCTGTACATCTCTGTGAATCTATGACTCTATAATACTGAACTGTCCTGGACACAGTGAATGTTGGAAAGATGTTTCCAATGGTCGGAGAGACGAGGAGTCGAGGGCACATCCTTTGAGTGAAGGGAAGGCCTTTTAGAATGGAGATAAGGGGAAACGTCTTCAGCCAGAGAGTGGGGAACCTGGGGAATTCAGTGTCACAGAAGGCTGTGGGGGCCAGGTCAATGAGTACATTTAAAACATACACCAATAAGTTCTTGATTGCCAAGGGCATCAAAGGTTATGAGGAGAAAGCGAGAGAATAGGGTTGAGAAACCATGATTGAATGGTGGAGCAGAGTGGCCTAATTTCAGCTCCTGTGTCTTATGGTCTCAGTCTTATATCAATACCTCTGTATTAACAGTTTGTATCCCTCTTGCCTCCTGCCTTGTCACCTATTTGTGTGTCGGTACATTTGCTTCCTTCCTCCAAGTCATTCATGTTTATTGTGAACAGTTGCAGTTGCAGCACTGATCCCTGTGGAACCCCACTAGTCATGGGCATCCAACCTGAAAAAGAACCCTTTATCGCCACTCACTGTTTCCTGCCCATGAGCCAATTCTCTATCTGTGCCATCATACAGCGTCCAACACCATGGGCTCTTATCTTATGATTTAACCTTTTGTAAGGTACCTTGTGGAATGCTTTCTGAAATTCCAAATACAACACGTCCACTGGTTCCCCTCTATCCACTCTGGTTGAGACTTCCTTGAGGAACTCTAATAAATCAGTCAGACATGCTGACTGTTACGCGCTGGAACAAATTCTGATTTTCCAAATGTGCTGCTCTGACTTCCTTTGTAACTGCTTCCAACATTTTGCCAACCATCGACGTTAAGCTAATCAGTTGATAGTGACCTGTTTTCTGCCTCCCTCCCTCCCTTTTGGAATAACATTGGCAGTTTTCAAATCCTCCCATATTTCTTCAGCATCCAAGGGGTTTTGAGAAATTACAACCAATGCACACACTCTGGGTCATTCTCACCACTTGCCTTCCTGTCTATTTGTACTATCCACAAACCTGGCTATAGTACATGTACTTACCTCATCCAAGTAATAATATATATTGTGAATAATTGTGTCCCCAGCACTGATCTCTCTGGTACTCTACTAGTGACAGTTGCTATTCTGAAAAGGCTCTCCTTATCGCAACTTTCTCTGTTCTATGAGTTAGACAAACTTATATCCATGTCACTATACCAGCCCAACACCATACCCTTTTATCCTATTAAGTCATCTTTGTCAAATACCTTCTGTAAAACCAAATATATTACATTTGTCGGTTCGCCTTTGTCTACTTTGCTTAAAGATAGATTGAGATAGACTTTTTAGATGAAGCAGCTCGAAATAGAAAATGAAATGGAAACCTAAAGACTTGAATTTGAGGAAAATGAAAGAAACACAGCACATCAGAGGGAAGAAAGAGGCAGTGAAAGCCAGCCAGAGAAAGGATAAAAGCAGCAAGAGCACTTAAGGCAGGGGAAAAAAAAAACAAGGGAAGACCAGCTGGAACTGAGAAAGGAAACTCAGGGAAGAATTGTGTTGGGAAAAACCTGAATCAAATCAATGACCTAGTGGGGAGCTGTGTTACAACACGAGGTAAACCCCTCTGCTAGTTTAAACCCAACACACAGAGAAGCTCACCTCGTGCTGTAATCTGTTACATTGGGGCGGCATGGTGGCACAGTGGTTAGCACTGCTGCCTCACAGCGCCAGGGACCTGGGTTCGATTCCTGCCTCGAGCAACTGACTGTGTGGAGTTTGCACATTCTCCCCATGTCTGTGTGGGTTTCCTCCGGGTGCTCCGGTTTCCTCCCACAGTCCAACGATGTGCAGGTCAGGTGAATTGGCCCATGCTAAATTGCCCATAGTCAGGGGTAAATATAGGGTAGGGGAACAGATGGGTTACTCTTCAGAGGGTCGGAGTGGGCTTGTTGGTCCGAAGGGCCTGTTTCCATACTGAAGGGCATCTAATATAATTTCAAGAGGCAAAGAACTATCCCAGATTTCACTAGTCAAAGGATAAATTAACCATTTTATTCTTTAAAACCAAAAGAGAATATTAAAACCACAATTTATAACTCCTTTCTGTAAAACTTATCTTTTACATCCCACTCTACAACACTGGTCTGATAAATTTCGAATTAAATTTGTAGCAAAACCAATTTCAAACCCAGGTATAGTCTTCAGATGTTGAACTTTCTCTGTAGGTTTCCCTTTCGGTCAACTTTGGTGTTCTACTGCACAAATGTCATATAGACAGAGACCTTTCAGAGAGCTGTTCTGCTAGCAGTCTGTTTGTTGGTGGCTTGGCAGTTCACCCCCTAACTGATCAAAATGTCCCGTTTTATACCCCAAAACATCAGAACATTTCATTGGTTTGATATCATCAAAATACTCAATTCAATTGCAATTGGATTTTGGTATTTTGAGCATAATTTAAACTGATCGGCCAAATCTGAATTTGTCGTGTACCATGGCAACTCAGCTGCAGTCTGAGTTACATTTTAAATTCTTTCAGCACACTCTACGCCTCTCTAAGTCCGTGCCAGCTTCCTGTCTCTCTTAAAAATAGAGCATACACCTACACTTTCACATCACCTTTCCCTTTCAGAAAACATGAACCATCATAATGAAAAGATGGCTTCTTTTTTTCTATTCCTTAACCACATTATTATGACATATATTAGACTTTAATCTAAGTTCATGTTCATTTTTTCCCACATATAGACATAATATTGAATAGATACCAATCTCATCAATACTTCATCAGTTAAGTCCTCGATAATGCATCTGCGATTGCTTTCTTATGACCCACAACATGTACAATTTTGTAAATTGTCGGTTACATAAGATTTCAATGGAATAGTTTCATATTCTTGTCTTTAATGCATTCCAAGGATGTAAGAGGTTTGTGAACCTTGTACACAACCATCTCCGACACACTGTTTGTGACATACACGTTAAAATGCAGTGAAGCCAGTACCAAACTCAATAGTCCTTTTTTGATTTTGGTGTATTTCCTCTGGCAGATGTTGAGTTTCTTCGAAAAGTAACCAACTGGCAGTTCAATCTCATCATAATCTTCCTGTAGCAGTACAGCTCCAACTCCTATGTGACTAGAATTGATGCCAACTTTGAAAGATTTGGTGTTTACTATTGCTTTCAAATGGTGGAGTGTCTCCTGGCATTGTTCTGTCCACCGAAACTTTGTGTTCTTCTTCAGCAAATCGGTTAATGGTGCCCCTACACTGCTGAGGTTTGGGACAAACTTCCCATAGAATCTGATTAATCCCAAAACTCAAAGCATCTCTTCCTTTGAGGTTGGACGTGGAAATTCCTCGATGGCCTTCGTCTTTGCGTTCCATGGGGTCAACCTTCCATGACCCATCTTATGTGCCATCTGCTACCGCGAATTCCGTTTTAAGTTTAGCACCAGTTTTGCTTCTCATCATTGTTGAAAGAGCTCTGCCAACTGTACCATGTGATCTTTCCAGGACTTACTAAAGATCACTACATCGTCCAAATAGACTGCACAGTTTGTTATCCCAGCCACAACTTTGTCCATGAGTCTTTGGAACGTTCTTCATTCCAAAGGGCATCACTTTAAACTGATAGAGTCCAAATGGGGTTACAAATGCAGAAATTTCTTTCACCATCTCTGATAAATATATCTGCCAGTAACCACACAATAAGTCCAAGTTAATAATGTAACTGGCTTGTCCGACTTTCCCAGTACAGTCCTCCAATCTCGGAATTGGATGAGTCCAATTTTGTAACAGTGTTGACCTTCGGATAATCCACACAAAATCGTTGAGTCCAATCCAGTTTGGGAACTAAGACAATTGGCGAACTCCACGCGCTCGGGCTTGGTTGGATGATGTCCTTCTGGAGCTGTCTGGCTTTGAAAGGATTAAGCCGATAGGGGTGTTGTTTTATCGAGCAGTATTCCCTACATCTACCTCGTGCACAATAGTATTATCCTCCCCATCTGATTCTTACGTATGTCCTTACACTGCAGTAACAAACCTTTCAGCTGTGTTCTATGCTCCTGAGACAGATTGCTTACTAACTTATCCCATTCCTCAAGGAGTTCTTCATTTTTAAACATATTTTACAGCACATCCACAACATCTGGATTTGATTCTTCACTCTGCGGGGCAGTAACTAACACCTATTTCTCCAGTTCCTTCTTCCTAGTTATAATAAGGTTTTAACATGTTCACATGACGTATCCAATACAGTTTTTTTGTATCTGCCATCTTTACCAGATAGCTCGCCTGACTCAATTTTTTCTCAATTTGATAGGGGCCATTAAACCTGTCTTTGAAGGGATCTCCTATCACTGGTAACAATACTAATACGTCAACTCCATGGGAAAGTGTCCAAGTCTCAGAGTTTTTGTCTGCCACCAGATTCATTCTACACTGTGCCCACTTTAGGTGCTGTGTAGCTAACTCACTTACCCAATTTAATCTCTCCCTCACCTCTGATACATAATCGAAGTGTGAGATCTCTGACTTTGGCCCTGTCAATTTCCCTTTAATTAATTTCCAAGGGCCTCTCACTTCATGCCCAAATATTAACTCGAAGGGAGTGAACTGAGTAGATTCATTTGGGGCATCTCTAATGGCAAACAATACGAATGGGCTACCTTTGTGCCAATCATTTGAGTAATCCTGACAGTGTGCTCTCAACATGGTCTAAGGGTCTGATGCCACCTTGCCAAAGCTCCCTGGGGTTCAGGACTTGGTTTAAACTGTGTATACCTAAGCATGACCTCCTTAAACAGCCTACCAGTAAAGTTTGACCCCTGGTCCAACCGAATCTCTCTATGTAGCCCATACAGTGTGAAGAAAGCTCCTAACTCCTCTACCACCCTTTGTGTCTTGATACTCCGTAATGGAATTACCTCCGGAAATCCGGTAGACATATCCATTATGCTTAACAAGTACGGATTCCCACTTTTAATTCTCAGGAAAGGACCTACATAATCAATTATAACCCGAATGAAAGGTTCTTCAAATGTGGGAGTGGCAACAAAGGTGCTGGTTTTATTACCGCCTGTGGTTTACCTACCATTTGGCATGTATGACACGAACGGCAAAAGTTAACCAAATCCTCGTGCATTCCAGGCCCATAAAAATATTTTTGTACCTTAACCTGAGTCTTTTGTACCCCTAGGTGACCTCCTACAGGTAGTTCATGTGCTACCAGTAACACTTCCTGACTGTAGACTACCGGCAACACAGTCTGGTGCACTTCGGCCCATTTCTCCTCTGGACTAACCTGCCGTAGTCTCCATTTCCATCTTAAAACTCTATCATTCAGACAATAACCTTCAGGAATATCATCTGCCTCCTTTTCAGAGTACGCATCCATATATATATCTTTTATCATCTTGTCTTGCTGTTGCAAGTCTCTTAGCCTTTCAGGACTAAACACTTCTGTCTGACCTCTGCCTGTTCAGGTCTTTTCTGCACCATTACGTCAAACAGGGTGTCCGCTAATTGAATCTCAACTCTTTCATCTTTCTTTTCAGTTTTCACTTCGTGCTGTGACTTATGATAGTGGGATCTGGTTACCACACAGTCTCAGAAAATACTTTTTTAACTTCTCAGTTTCTGGGTCTTCCCTGGGCTTTTCCACAACAAGGGGTGTCACTCCCACCTTAGATCCTGCTAGATCATTTCCAGGAACAAACTGAATTCCTGGAATTGACACTCTGTCAATCACTCCCACTGCTACTTCCCCAGTCTTAAGTTGGCACTCCAACCTGATCTTACATCAGGGAATGCTAAATTTCTGTCCATCTATCCCACAATTTACCATTGTCTTGAGTACCATTGCTCATCTCTTACTATCAGCGATTGGTTAGACCCTGTATCTCTCAAAATTATAACTTCCTACCCTTCTCCCCCTGTTCTTTTGGAGTAAACTTTCCCTGCAGAGGTGAATTCTTTATAGAGATCAGGTACTAACTCCACACCCAGCCCCTGCCCAGGCTGTGCACTCTTCCTCACCCCCTTCTTGGGGTTTCCTTTACTACCTTCACTAATGAGGGAGGAAGAAGGAGATGTGGCTGTGGTAGCGAGTCTGTTTGAGAACGTGGCTGAAGAGCTTCTGGGCAGAGGAGATGACCTGGGGTGTGCAGTGAGAGAGGGACTCACTGAAATCCTTGTAGAGGGGCAGAGGAAATGACCTGGGGTGTGCAGTGAGAGAGGGACTCACTGAAATCCTTGTAGAGTTCCTGAAGAAGGGCTCATGCCCGAAACGTCGATTCTCCTGCTCCTTGGATGCTGCCTGACCTGCTGCGCTTTTCCAGCAACACATTTTCAGCTACCTTCACTAATGTCACTGGCTTAGCTTCTTTTACCACATCTTCTCCCACAATGCCTTTCATTAATAACCAGCGTTGTGACTTAACATGTCCCACTTTCCCACAGTGAAAACACCTGAGGCCTTGCACCTCCTTTCCACCCTCTTGGGCTTCTTTAACCTGTGGTAGTATCTTAGCAGTGTTCTCTACTCTTGGTTTAGTAGGATCTTCCCTCCTCCCAACTTCTATCCCTCACAGGATGAAACTTTGACCGGAAACTTGTCTTATGCACTGACATGTGTTCATCTGCTAATTCTGCTGCCCTCCTCACTTCCTGAACTTTCTATTCCTCCAGGTGAATTCTTACTATCGCTGCAAGTGAGTTTTTAAACTCCTCTAGCAGAATATTCTCCCTTAAAGTCTCATAAGTCCTATCTATCTTTAATGTATCAAACTGACAATGTTCAGTTCTTTCAAAGCCAACAAAAATCTGACCTGGTTCCTTCTTTTTGTTTCTGAGCCGCTGTCTATATGCTTCTGGTACCAATTCAGAAGCACTTAAAACAACCTGTTTGACATCATCATAATCCCTTGGCCTCCACTCCTCACCCCCATCTGACAGCCTGGCACTAGCTCTGCCACCAGTGTAGTCTGAACTTTCAATACCCATAGATCCTTGGACCACTCCATCTGCTTAGTCAATTTTTCAAATGAAATGAAGACATTTTCTCATCAAAATGTGGCAGAGTTTTGACATATTTGTATATATCACTACCTTCTCTTTTATTCTCCATCCTGTTAACTTGATTAAGTCACAACTTTCTCTTTTTGCTCAGCTAAGAATTTTTTCTCTTTCTTTTTCCTCTCTCTCTTTTCTCTCTCTTTCGTCTCTCTCTCTCTCTTTGCTCAGCTAAGGACCTTCTCTCTCTCTTTTTCATTTTTTCTCTCTTCTCTCTCTCTTACTCTCTCCCGTTGTTTATCTTCGAACTCCATTTTCCCTCAGCTATAATTTAAGTTTTTCTAGCTCTACTGCACTTGTCTCACCATGAACTGATGTAGCCGGTTTTATGGCTGGAAGTGGAAGATGTCAGCTAGGCAGCTTGTTCTTTGCAAACTTGCCTTCAACTGAACCAGATCAGAAAGCAAGCCAGACACTGTTTGATCAGCCCAGCAGAATCGACCGCAAATCAAACTTTTATCACCAGTCATGTGAAGTATCGGGAACCTCGTTACAGCAAATCTCCAACAACCACCGTGAACTTTCAATGACCTCTTTTAAAGGAACCACTCCAGTGTGAGCACAAAAACAGAAATAAATTTCTTTTTCCTACAATACTTCAAAACATCAGTCCTCCAAGTATAATAAGTGTAAATGATTTTTGTAAGGCAATTGTAACCATTGGAAAGACAATGACATTTTTAAATATGCTCCATTGTAAAGTGTGGTCAAATCAGAAATATGTTCCAACAATTATGGCACCTTCATCCATTCATACTTCACATGTGACCTATATGATTATCTCTGTTACCTTCCAAATACTGAGACAATTCAAAAAAAGATTACACTCTTGACAAAGCATCAATAATTATGTTGGTTTTGCCAACATTGTGAACAATCCGTAATAAAACAAACATTGCAATAGCAAACTCTAATGAAAGTCTGTCATTTTGTTTTTTTTTTCAATTTCTCCACAAACACAAGTTAGTTATGATCTACGTGTACCAATACTCCGCTGTCGATATGATTGACATGCACTTCAAAACATTATAAGATTCAGTAGCAATCCTTAAGTTTCTTTTCTCAGTGTAGAATCTCTCTCGATTTAGCTTTTTTGGAAAAGTAAACAGGCCCTCATGTTGTACGCCCCTTTCCAAACCAATTGCATCAATCGCTACCTTGAAGGATTTGGTGAAGTTTGTTGCAGCCAGCACTGGCTCATTGATCATAACAGTTTTCAGTTTCTCAAAAGGTGCCTGGTACCCTCCTGGCTATAGGTTGTAGCTTTAGTTTGGAACAAATCCATACGTGGAGCAGCTGTGGTGCTACAGTTTGATACAAATTTATAATGCAACCCATACATGGCCCAAAATCTCATTATTTCCAGTTCAGTTTTCAGACAGGGTACCCCACCGATACTTCTGTTGATCTTGAGAGATCTTGTTCCTGTTCTAACGTAAGCCCAAAATTGGTTGCTCGTGCCTTTCAATTTTCTTTTTGGTAAGGTTCATCAACAAATCATCCAGTTGTAATCTATACAAAGTTTACACGTTCTGAACAATAAAGAGAAGATTCTCTTACTACCCTTGTGTATTTAGCAGTCTCCATTTTGCCAGTAGCACTAGGAGGAGTGACAGTGAGGGGGACAGATAGGAGGTTTGTCTGTGGGAACGAGACAGCCTCACAGTTGGTGTGTTGCCTCCCAGGTACCAGGGTTCGTGATGTCTCGGATCATGTTTTCGGGATCCTTCTGGGGAGGGGGAGCAGCCCCAAGTCGTGGTCCACAAAGGCAACATAGGTAGGAAGAGGGATGGGGATTTAAGGCAGGAATTCAGGGAGCTGGGGTGGAAGCTTCGAGCTGGAACAAACAGAGTTGTTATCTCTGGTTTGTTGCTCAAGCCACGTGCTAGCGAGGCGAGGAATAAAGAGAGAGAGGAGTTGAATACGTGGCAACAGGGATGGTGCAGGGTTTTGGATTCCTGGATAATTGGGGCTTTTTCTGGGGTAGATGGGACCTCTACAAATGGGATGGTCTATAGCTGAACCAGAGGGGGACCAATATCCTGGGGAGGGGGGTGGGGGGGGGGGGGGGGGGAGTTTGCTAACACTATTGGGGAGGGTTTAAACTAATTCAGCAGGGGGATGGGAACCTAAATTGTAGTTCCAGTATCCAGGAGGCTCAGAGTCCTGAGGTCAGAAATGAGGTTTCAAGGTCACAAGAGTTCACCAGCTGGCTGAAAGGTGGTTTAAAGTGGGTCTACTTAAACGCCAGGAGCATCTGGAATAAGATGGGGAGCATGGGCAGGTACCTGGGATTTCAATGTTGTAGCCATTTCAGAGACACGGTTAGAGCAGGGACAGGAATGGTTGTAGTAGGTTCTGGGATTTAGATGTTTCAGTAAGAACAGAGAAGATGGTAAAAGAGGGGGAGGTGTGGCATTGTTAGTCAAGGACAGTATTACAGTGCAGAAAGGACATTTGAGGACTCACCTACTGAGGTAGTATGAACTGAGGTTAGAAACAGGAAAGGAGAGGTCACCCTGTTGGAAGTTTTCCGAATAGTTCCAGAGATGTAGTGTAAAGGATAGCAAAGATAATTCTGGACAGGAGCGAGACTAACAGGGTAGTTATTATGGGGGTCTTTAACTTTCCAAATATTGACTGGGAATACGATAGTTTGAGTATTTTAGATGGGTTGGCGTTTGCCCAATGTGTGCAGGAGGATTTCCTAATACAGTATGTAGACAGGCCAACAAGAGGTAATGAACCTGACCAGGTGTTAGATTTAGAGGGAGGTGAGCACTTTGGTGATAGTGACCACAATTCGGTTAGGGATGGAAAGAGATAGGTATATACCCACAGGGCAAGAGCTATAGCTGTGGGAAAGGCAATTCTGATGCGATTAGGCAAAATTTAGGATGCATAGGATGGGGAAGGAAACTGCAGGGGATGGGCACAATTGAAATGTGGAGCTCATTCAAGGACCAGCTACTGTGTGTCCTTGATAAGTATGTACCTGTCAGGCAGGGAGGAAGTTATTGAGTGAGGGACCCATGGTTTACTAAAGAAGTTGAATCTCTTGTCAAGAGGAAAAAGAAGGCTTATGTAAGGATGAGACATGAAGGCTCAGTTAGGGCGCTTGAGGGTTACAAGTTTGCTAGGAAAGACCTAAAGAGAGAGTTAAGAAGATTCTTAATGGTATATCAGGAATGAAAGAATGACGAGAGTAAGGTTAGGGCCAGACAAAGACAGTAGTGGGACGTTGTCCATGGAGTCCGAGGAGATAGGGGAAGTTCTAAATGAATGTTTTTCATCAGTATTCACACTGGAAAAGACAATGTTGTCGAGGAGAATACTAAGATACAGGCTAGACTAGATGGGATTGAGGTTCACAAGGAAGAGGTGTTAGCAATTCTGGAAAGTGGGAAAGTAGATAAGTCCCCTGGGACAGATGGGATTTATCCTGGGATTCTCTGTGAAGCCAACGGGGAGATTCCCGAGCCTTTGGCTTTGATCTTTATGTCATTATTGTCAACAGGAATAGTGCCAGAAGACTGGAGGATAGCAAATGTTGTCCCCTGTTCAAGAAGGGGAGTAGAGACAACCCTGGGAATTATAAACCAGTGAGCCTTACTTCAGTTGTGGGTAAAGTGTTGGAAAGAATTACAACTTATAATTGTCCAGAGAGGAATAATTCGATTAGGGATAGTCAGCACAGTTTTGTGAAGGGTAGTTCGTGCCTCACAAACCTTAGTGAGTTCTTTGAGAAGATGACCAAACAGGTGGATGAGGGTAAAGTGGTTGATGTGGTGTATATGGATTTCAGTAAGACGTTTGATAAGGTTCCCCACACTAGGCTACTGCACAAAATATGGAGGCATGGGATTGAGGGTGATTTAGTGTTTGGATCAGAAATTGGCTAGCTGAAAGAAGACAGAGGGTAGTGGTTGATGGGAAATATTCATCCTAGAGTTCAGTTACTAGTGGTGTACTGCAAGGATCTGTTTGGGGCCACTGCTGTTTGTCATTTTTATAAATGACCTGAATGATGGTGTAGAAGGATGGGTTCGTAAATTTGGAGATGACACTAAGGTCGGTGGAGTTGTGGATAGTGTGGAAGGATGTTTTACATTACACAGGGAAATAGGTAAGCTGCAGAGCTGGGCTGAGAGGTGGCAAATGGAGTTTAATGCGGAAAGGTATGAGGTGATTCACTTTGTAAGGAGTAACAGGAATACAGGGGTATTGTGCTAATGGTAACATTGTTGGTAGTGTAGATGAGCAGAGAGATCTCAGTGTCCCGCAGGTTGGTGGGATTGTTAAGACCTCCCAATCGGTGTGTTAGCTTTTATTAGTAGAGGGATTGAGTTTTGGAGCCACAAGGTCATGCTGCAGCTGTACAAAACTCTGGTGCGGCCGCACTTGGATTTTTGTGTACAGTTCTGGTCACCGCATTATAGGAAGGATGTGAAAGCTTTAGAAAGGGTACAGAGGTGATCTACTAGAATGTTGCCTGGTATGGAGGGAAGGTCTTATGAGGAAAGTCTGAGGAACCTGAGGCTGTTTTGGTTCGAGACAAGGAGGTTGAGAGGTGACTTAAAAATTGAGACATACAACATAATCAGAGGGTTTGATAGGGTGGACAGTGAGAGCCTTTTTCCTCAGATGGTGAAGGCTAACACAAGGGGATGTAGCTTTAAATTGAGGGATGATAGATTTCGGACAGATGTCAGAGGTAGTTCCTTTACTCAGAGAGTAGTCGGGGCATGGAACACTAGCAGACTTGCCAACTTTAAGGGCATTTAAATGGCTCATGGATGAAAATGGAATAGTGTAGGATAGATAGGCTTTAGATTAGTTCCACAGGTCAGCATAACATCGAGGGCTGAAGGGCCTATTCTGCGCTGTAATGTTCTATATTCTACTTCAGGGTCATGAGTGGTTAAGGTTGAAGATGCCAGTTTGTGGGGTTAAACACTAAAAACAATGAGTAACATTATTCTGGCTCATTTTCATTTTCATGCCGCTACAGCACGGTGTCTAACATCCGAAGAGTTTTCTGAGTTTGCTAACTGGTCCATGTGAATGATCGAATCCCCCTTTTCCCTCATCCTCACAACCCAGTTCATCCTCCACTGTCCTTCTTAACAAGACACACCTTCACCCCCCCCATTACCCGGTACACCTTTACCCCCATTACCTGACACACCTTTACCCCCATTACCTGACACACCTTTCCCCATTACCTGACACACCTTTCCTTCAATTACCTGACACACCTTTACCCCCATTACCTGACACACCTTTCCCCATTACCTGACACACCTTTTCCCCCATTACCTGACACACCTTTGCCCCCATTACCTGGGACACCTTTACCCCCAATACCTGACACACCTTTCCCCCATTACCTGACACACCTTTGCCCCCATTACCTGGGACACCTTTACCCCCAATACCTGACACACCTTTCCCCCATTACCTGACACACCTTTGCCTCATTACCTGACACACCTTTACACCCCATTACCCGACACACCTTTCCCCATTACCTGACACACCTTTGCCCCCATTACCTGGGACACCTTTACCCCCAATACCTGACACACCCTTCCCCCACTACCTGACACACCTTTGCCCCCATTACCTGGGACACCTTTACCCCCAATACCTGACACACCTTTCCCCCATTACCTGACACACCTTTGCCCCCATTACCTGGGACACCTTTACCCCCAATACCTGACACACCTTTCCCCCATTACCTGACACACCTTTGCCTCATTACCTGACACACCTTCACCCCCATTACCTGACACACCTTTACCCCCATTACCCGGTACACCTTTACCACCCCATTACCTGACACACCTTTACCCTATTACCTGACACACCTCTCCCCCATTACCTGACACACTTTTCCCCATTACCTGACACACCTTTACCCCCAATCCCTGACACACCTTTACCCCATTACCTGACACACCTTCACCCCCATTACCTGACACACCTTTACCCCCATTACCCGGTACACCTTTACCACCCCATTACCTGACACACCTTTACCCCCTTCCCTGACTCGCATTTGCCCCCTTACCTGACACACCTTTCCCTCATTACCTGACACACTTTTCCCCATTACCTGACACACCTTTACCCCCAATCCCTGACACAACTTTGCCCCATTACCTGACACACCTTTACCCCCATTACCTGACACATCTTTACCCCAATATCTGACACACCTTTACCCCCAATACCTGACACACCTTTACCCCCAATACCTGACACACCTTTACCCCCTTCCCTGACACACCTTTCCCCATTACCTGACACACCTTTTCCCCCATTACCTGACACACCTTTGCCCCCATTACCTGGGACACCTTTACCCCCAATACCTGACACACCTTTCCCCCATTACCTGACACACCTTTGCCCCCATTACCTGGGACACCTTTACCCCCAATACCTGACACACCTTTCCCCCATTACCTGACACACCTTTGCCCCCATTACCTGGGACACCTTTACCCCCAATACCTGACACACCTTTCCCCCATTACCTGACACACCTTTGCCCCCATTACCTGGGACACCTTTACCCCCAATACCTGACACACCTTTCCCCCATTACCTGACACACCTTTGCCCCCATTACCTGGGACACCTTTACCCCCAATACCTGACACACCTTTCCCCCATTACCTGACACACCTTTGCCTCATTACCTGACACACCTTTACCCCCATTACCTGACACACCTTTACCCCCATTACCCGGTACACCTTTACCACCCCATTACCTGACACACCTTTACCCTATTACCTGACACACCTTTCCCCCATTACCTGACACACTTTTCCCCATTACCTGACACACCTTTACCCCCTTACCTTACACACCTTTACCCCCTTACCTGACACACCTTCACCCCCATTACCTGACACACCTTTACCCCCATTACCTGGTACACCTTTACCACCCCATTACCTGACACACCTTTATCCCCTTACCTGACACACTTTTACCCCACATTACCTGACACACCTTCCCCATCACCTTTACTCCATTACCTGACACATCTTTACCCCCCTTACTTGACACACCTTTGCCCCCATTACCTAACACACCTTCACCCCCTTACCTGACACACTGTTCCCCATTATCTGACACACCTCTACCCCCTTACCTAACACACCTTTACCACATTACCTGGCACACCTTTACCCCATTACCTGAGGCACCTTCACCCCCATTAACTGGCGCACCTTACCCCCTTACCTGACACACCTTTACCCCCATTACCTGACACATCTTTATCCCCATTATCTGACACACCTTTACCCCCCCTTACCTGACACACCTTTGCCCCCCCATTACCTGACACACCTTCACCCCCCATAACCTGGTACACCTTTACCCCTATTACCTGACACACCTTTATCCTCCCATTACCCGGTACACCTTTACCCCCAATACCTGACACACTTTTACCCCCATTACCTGACACACCTTTGCCCCCATTACCTGACACAACTTCACCCCTCCATTACCCAGTACGCCTTTACCCCCATTACCTGACACACCTTTACCCCTTACCAGACAAACCTTTCCCCTATTACCTGACACACCTTTGCCCCCATTACCTGACACACCTTTCCCCCCATTACCTGGGACACCTTTACCCCCATTACCTGACACACCTTTACCCCCATTACCTGACACACCTTTCCCTCAATTACCTGACACACCTTTACCCCCATTACCTGACACACCTTTCCCTCAATTACCTGACACACCTTTACCCCCATTACCTGACACACCTTTGCCCCCATTACCTGACACACCTTTACCCCCATTACCTGACACACCTTTGCCCCCATTACCTGACACACCTTTCCCTCAATTACCTGACACACCTTTACCCCCATTACCTGACACACCTTTGCCCCATTACCTGGGACACCTTCACTCCCCCATTACCTGACATACCTTCACCCCCCCTTACCTTACACACCTTTACCCCCTTACCTGACACACCTTCACCCCCATTACCTGACATACCTTCACCCCCATTACCCGGTACACCTTTACCACCCCATTACCTGACACACCTTTACCCCCATTACCTGACACAACTTCACCCCTCCATTACCCAGTACGCCTTTACCCCCATTACCTGACACACCTTTACCCCTTACCAGACAAACCTTTCCCCTATTACCTGACACACCTTTACCCCATTACCTGACACACCTTTACCCCACATTACCCGGTACACCTTTACCCCAATACCTGACACACCTTTACCCCATTACCTGACACACCTTTGCCCCCATTACCTGACACACCTTTCCCCCCATTACCTGGGACACCTTTACCCCCATTACCTGACACACCTTTACCCCCATTACCTGACACACCTTTCCCTCAATTACCTGACACACCTTTACCCCCATTACCTGACACACCTTTCCCTCAATTACCTGACACACCTTTACCCCCATTACCTGACACACCTTTGCCCCCATTACCTGACACACCTTTACCCCCATTACCTGACACACCTTTGCCCCCATTACCTGACACACCTTTCCCTCAATTACCTGACACACCTTTACCCCCATTACCTGACACACCTTTGCCCCATTACCTGGGACACCTTCACTCCCCCATTACCTGACATACCTTCACCCCCCCTTACCTTACACACCTTTACCCCCTTACCTGACACACCTTCACCCCCATTACCTGACATACCTTCACCCCCATTACCCGGTACACCTTTACCACCCCATTACCTGACACACCTTTACCCCCATTACCTGGGACACCTTTACCCCCATTACCTGACACACCTTTCCCTCAATTACCTGACACACCTTTGCCCCATTACCTGACACACCTTCACTCCCCCATTACCTGACACACCTTCACCCCCCCTTACCTTACACACCTTTACCCCCTTACCTGACACACCTTCACCCCCATTACCTGACATACCTTCACCCCCATTACCCGGTACACCTTTACCACCCCATTACCTGACACACCTTTACCCTATTACCTGACACACCTTTCCCCATTACCTGACACACTTTTCCCCATTACCTGACACACCTTTACCCCCATTACCTGACACACCTTTACCCCCTTACCTGACACATTTTTACCCCACATTACCTGACACACCTTCCCCATCACCTTTACTCCATTACCTGACACATCTTTACCCCCCTTACTTGACACACCTTTGCCCCCATTACCTAACACACCTTCACCCCCATTACCTGACACACCTTTACCCCCATTACCTGACACACCTTTCCCTCAATTACCTGACACACCTTTACCCCCATTACCTGACACACCTTTCCCTCAATTACCTGACACACCTTTACCCCCATTACCTGACACACCTTTGCCCCCATTACCTGACACACCTTTACCCCCATTACCTGACACACCTTTGCCCCATTACCTGGGACACCTTCACTCCCCCATTACCTGACATACCTTCACCCCCCCTTACCTTACACACCTTTACCCCCTTACCTGACACACCTTCACCCCCATTACCTGACATACCTTCACCCCCATTACCCGGTACACCTTTACCATCCCATTACCTGACACACCTTTACCCCCATTACCTGGGACACCTTTACCCCCATTACCTGACACACCTTTCCCTCAATTACCTGACACACCTTTGCCCCATTACCTGACACACCTTCACTCCCCCATTACCTGACACACCTTCACCCCCCCTTACCTTACACACCTTTACCCCCTTACCTGACACACCTTCACCCCCATTACCTGACATACCTTCACCCCCATTACCCGGTACACCTTTACCACCCCATTACCTGACACACCTTTACCCTATTACCTGACACACCTTTCCCCATTACCTGACACACTTTTCCCCATTACCTGACACACCTTTACCCCCATTACCTGACACACCTTTACCCCCTTACCTGACACATTTTTACCCCACATTACCTGACACACCTTCCCCATCACCTTTACTCCATTACCTGACACATCTTTACCCCCCTTACTTGACACACCTTTGCCCCCATTACCTAACACACCTTCACCCCCTTACCTGACACACTGTTCCCCATTATCTGACACACCTCTACCCCCTTACCTAACACACCTTTACCACATTACCTGGCACACCTTTACCCCATTACCTGAGGCACCTTCACCCCCGTTAACTGGTGCACCTTACCCCCTTACCTGACACACCTTTACCCCCATTACCTGACACACCTTTATCCCCATTATCTGACACACCTTTACCCCCCCTTACCTGACACACCTTTGCCCCCCCATTACCTGACACACCTTCACCCCCCATAACCTGGTACACCTTTACCCCTATTACCTGACACACCTTTACCCTCCCATTACCCGGTACACCTTTACCCCCAATACCTGACACACTTTTACCCCCATTACCTGACACACCTTTACCCTCATTACCCAGTACACCTTTACCCCCAATACCTGACACACTTTTACCCCCATTACCTGACACACCTTTACCCCCATTACCCAGTACACCTTTACCCCCAATACCTGACACACCTTTACCCCCATTACCTGACACACCTTTACCCCCTTACATGACACACCTTTACCCCTTTACCTGAGACACCTTCCCCATTACCTGACACACCTTTACCCCCATTACCTGACACACCTTTACCCCCAATCCCTGACACACCTTTACCCCATTACCTGACACACTTTTGCCCCCATTACCTGACACACCTTTACCCCCATTACCCGATACACCTTTACCCCCAATATCTGACACACCTTTACCCCCTTCCCTGACACGCATTTGCCCCCTTACCTGACACAACTTTGCCCCATTACCTGACACACCTTCCCCCCTTACCTGACACACCTTTACCCCCCTTCCCTGACACGCATTTGCCCCCTTACCTGACACACCTTTACCCCCATTACCTGACACAACCTCACCCCTCCATTACCCAGTACGCCTTTACCCCCATTACCTGACACACCTTTACCCCCATTACCTGGTACACCTTTACCCCCAATCCCTGACACACCTTTACCCCCTTACCTGAGACACCTTCCCCCATTACCTGACACACCTTTACCCCCATTACCTGACACACCTTTACCCCCCATTACCCAGTACACCTTTACCCCCAATCCCTGACACACCTTTACCCCTTTACCTGAGACACCTTCCCCCATTACCTGACACACCTTTACCCCCATTACCTGACACACCTTTACCCCCAATCCCTGACACACCTTTACCCCATTACCTGACACACCTTTGCCCCCATTACCTGACACACCTTTACCCCCATTACCCGATACACCTTTACCCCCAATATCTGACACACCTTTACCCCCTTCCCTGACACGCATTTGCCCCCTTACCTGACACAACTTTGCCCCATTACCTGACACACCTTCCCCCCTTACCTGACACACCTTTACCCCCAATCCCTGACACAACTTTGCCCCATTACCTGACACACCTTTACCCCCATTACCTGACACATCTTTACCCCAATATCTGACACACCTTTACCCCCAATACCTGACACACCTTTACCCCCAATACCTGACACACCTTTACCCCCTTCCCTGACACGCATTTACCCCATTACCTGACACACCTTCCCCCCCCCCCCCCCCCCATTATCTGACACACCTTTTTCCCCTTATCTGGCACACCTATTCTCCGTTACCTGACACACCTTTGCCCCGTTACCTGGCACACCTTCACCCCCCATTACCTGACACACCTTCACCCCCCATTATCTGACACACCTTCACCCCCCATTATCTGACACACCTTTGCCCCATTATCTGACACACCTTTGCCCCATTATCTGACACACCTTTAGCCCCATTACCTGACACACCTTCACCCCCCATTATCTGACACACCTTTAGCCCCATTACCTGACATGCCTTGGCTCAATGACCAGACACACTCTCCTGGTGCATACCTTATTTAACATCCCCATTCACAGTTTGGGATGGGGTGAGGGGGTGCTGAGTCTGGAACACAAACCAAAACAGAAGTTGGTGGAAAAGCTCAGCAGATCTGGCAGCATCTGTGAAGAGGAATCAGAGTTAACGATTCGAGTCCGGTGACCCTTAGAAGGGATGGTAGCTTGAGAAGTGTTTTTGTGATGCTGAAGATGCAGTAAGGAGATGGAGCAAAGAGGAAACGATCATTGGGGAGAGAGCCCAAAGAGACAGAAGAGCAGCTCAACACACAAATGAGTGGATAATGAGAACAGAGCATCCAGGGAACATTCCCTCTCCCTGATGTATTACACTGTCTCCAACCCGGCGTCCAGCTCAATCATTCAGAGTATAAACTGTTCAAGCTGCAGACACTTACTGTAAACATAGATCTCTCAGGGTGAGGGGGACAAATAGAGAGGGTGGGAGAGAGGGAGGATTACAATGAGAAATAGAGAGGGTGAGAGATGGAGGGAGACAGTGAGAAATAGAGATGTTGGGAGAGTGGGAATGAGACAGTGAGAAATAGAAAGTGTGGTCTAGAGGGAGGGAGACAATGAGAAATATCGAGGGTGAGAGAGAGGGAGGGAGATAGTGAAAAATAGAGAGGGTGGGTGAGAGGGAGAGAGACAGTGAGAAATAGAGAGGGTGGGAGAGAGGGAAGGAGACAGTGAGAAATAGAGAGGGTGGGAGAGAGGGGGGGAGATAGTGAGAAACAGAGACGGGACAGAGGGAGGGAGACAGTGAGAAATAGAGTGGGTGAGGAAAGAGGGAGGGAGACAGTGAGAAATAAAGCTGGTGCGAGAGAGGGAGGGAGACAGTGAGAAATAGAGAGGGAGAGGAAAGAGGGAGGGAGACAGTGAGAAATAGAGAGGGGGGAGATAAGGAAGGAGACAGTGAGAAATAGAGAGGGTGAGAGACAGAGGGTGACAGTGAGAAGTCGAGAGGGTGAGGAAAGAGGGAGGGAGACAGTGAGAAATAGAGAGGGTGGGAGAGAGGGAGGGAGACAGTGAGAAATAGAGAGTGTGGGAGAGAGGGAGGCAGACAGTGAAAAATAGAGAGGGTGGGAGAGAGGGAGGGAGACAGTGAGACATAGAGACGTGGGGAGATAGGGAAGGAGACAGTGAGAAATAGAGAGGGTGGGAGAGAGGGAGGGGGACAGCGAGAATTAGAGAGGGATAGGAAAGAGGGAGGGTGACAGTGAGAAATAGAGAGGGTGGGAGAGAGGGAGGCAGACAGTGAGAAATATCGAGGGTGAGAGAGAGCGAGGGAGACAGTGAAAAATACAGAGGGTGGGAGAGAGGGAGAGAGACACTGAGATATAGAGAGGGTGTGGAAAGAGGGAAGGAGACAATGAGAAAGAGAGGGAGAAGAAAGAGGGAGGGAGACAGTGAGGAATAGAGAGGGTGGGAGAGAGGGAGAGAGATAGTGAGAAACAGAGACGGGACAGAGGGAGGGAGACAGTGAGAAATAGAGAGTGTGGGAGAGAGGGAGGGAGACAGTGAGAAATAGAGAGGGTGAGGAAAGAGGGAGGGAGACAGTGAGAAATAGAGAGTGTGGGAGAGAGGGAGGGAGACAGTGAGAAATAGAGAGGGTGGGAGAGAGGGAGGGAGATAGTGAGAAATAGAGAGGGTGGGAGACAGAGGGTGACAGTGACAAATAGAGAGGGTGAGGAAAGAGGGAGGGAGACAGTGAGAAATAGAGAGGGGGGAGATAAGGAAGGAGACAGTGAGAAATAGAGAGGGTGAGAGACAGAGGGTGACAGCGAGACGTCGAGAGGGTGAGGAAAGAGGGAGGGAGACAGTGAGAAATAGAGAATGTGGGAGAGAGGGAGGGAGACAGTGAAAAATAGAGAGGGTGTGAGAGAGGGAGGGAGACAGTGAGACATAGAGACGGGGGGAGATAGGGAAGGAGACAGTGAGAAATAGAGAGGGTGGGAGAGAGGGAGGGAAACAGTGAGAAATAGAGAGGGTGGGAGAGAGGGAGGATGACAGTGAGAAAAAGAGAGGTTGGGAGAGAGGGAGGGGGACAGCGAGAATTAGAGAGGGATAGGAAAGAGGGAGGATGACAGTGAGAAACAGAGAGGGTGGGAGAGAGAGAGGGAGACAGTGAGAAATAGAGCGGGTGAGGAAAGAGGGAAGGAGACAATGAGAAATAAAGTGGGTGGGAGAGTGGGAGGGAGACAGTGAGAAACAGAGATGGTGGGAGAGAGGGAGAGAGACAGTGAGAAATAGAGTGGGTGGGAGAGAGGGAGGGAGACAGTGAGAAATAGAGAAGGTGAGGAAAGACGGTGGGAGACAGTGAGAAATACAGAGGGTGGGAGAGAGGGAGGGAGACAGTGAGAAATAGAGAGGGATAGGAAAGAGGGAGGGAGACAGGGAGAAATAGAGAGGGTGAGGAAAGAGGGAGGGAGACAGTGAGAAATAGAGAGGGTGGGAGAGAGGGAGGGAGACAGTGAGAAATAGAGAGGGTGGGAAAGAGGGAGGGAGACAGTGAGAAATAGAGAGGGTGGGAGAGAGGGAGGGAGACAGTGAGGAAGAGAGAGGGTAGGAGATACTGAGGGCGACAGTGAGTAATAGAGAGGGTGGAAGAGAGGGAGGGAGACAGTGAGACATAGAGACGGGCGAGATAGGGAAGGAGACAGTGAGAAATAAAGAGGGTGGGAGAGAGGGAGGGAAACAGGAAGATACAGAGAGGGTGAGGAAAGAGTGAGGCAGACAGAGAGAAATAGAGAGGGTGGGATAGAGGGAGGAAGACGGCGAGAAATAGAGAGGGTGAGAGAGAGGGAGGGTGACAGTAAGAAATAGAGAGGGTGAGGAAAGAGCGAGGGAGACAGTCAGAAATAGAGAGTGTGGGAGAGAGGGAGGGAGACAGTGAGAAATAGAGAGGTTGAGGAAAGAGGGCAGGAGGCAGTGAGAAACAGAGATGGTGGGAGAGAGGTAGGGTGACAGTGAGAAATAGAGAGGGTGGGAGAGAGGGAGGGAGACAGTGAGAAATAGAGAGGGTGGGAGAGAGAGAGAAAGACAGTGAGAAATAGAGAGGGTGGGAGAGAGGGAGGGAGACAGTGAGAAATAGAGAGGGTGGGAGAGAGGGAGGGAGACAGTGAGAAATAGAGAGGGTGAGGAAAGAGGGAGGGAGACAGTGAGAAATAGAGAAGGTGAGAGAGCGGGAGGGAGGCAGTGAGAAATAGAGAGTGTGAAGAAAGAGAGAGGGAGACAGTGAGAAATAGAGTGGGTGGGAGAGAGGGAGGGAGACAGTGAGAAATAGAGAAGGTGAGGAAAGACGGTGGGAGACAGTGAGAAATACAGAGGGTGGGAGAGAGTGAGGGAGACAGAGAGAAATAGAGACGGTGAGGAAAAGGGGAGGGAGACAGTGAGAAATAGAGAAGGTGAGAGAGAGGGAGGGAGGCAGTGAGAAATAGAGAGTGTGAGGAAAGTGGGAGGGAGACAGTGAGAAATAGAGAGGGTGGGAGAAAGGGAGGGAGACAGTGAGAAATAGAGAATGAGGAAAGAGAGAGGGAGACAGTGAGAAACAGAGACGGTGGGAGAGAGAGAGGGAGACAGTGAGAAATATAGAGGGTGGGAGAGAGGGAGGGAGGCAGTGAGAAATAGAGAGGGTGGGAGAGAGGGAGGGAGCCAGTGAGAAATAGAGAGGGTGAGAGAGAGGGAGGGAGACAGTGAGAAATAGAGAGGGTGAGGAAAGAGAGAGGGAGACAGTGAGAAATAGAGAAGATGAGGAAAGAGGGTGGGAGACAGTGAGAAATAGAGAGGGAGGGAGAGAGGGAGGAAGACAGTGGGAAATAGAGAGGGTGGGAGAGAGGGAGGGAGACAGTGAGAAATATAGACGGTGGCAGACAGGGAGGGAGACAGTGAGAAATACAGAGGGTGGGAGAGAGGGAGGTAGACAGTGAGAAATAGAGAGGGTGAGGAAAGAGGGAGTGAGACAATGAGAAATAGACAGTGTGGGAGAGAGGGAGGGAGACAGTGAAAAATAGAGAGGGTGGGAGAGAGGGAGGGAGACAGTGAGACATAGAGACGGGTGAGATAGGGAAGGAGACAGTGAGAAATGAAGAGGGTGAGGAAAGAGGGAGGGAAACAGGAAGATACAGAGAGGGTGAGGAAAGAGTGAGGCAGACAGAGAGAAATAGAGAGGGTGGGAGAGAGGGAGGGAGACAGTGAGAAATAGACAGTGTGGGAGAGAGGGAGGGAGACAGTGAGAAATAGAGAAGGTGGGATAGAGGGAGGAAGACGGCGAGAAATAGAGAGGGTGAGAGAGAGGGAGGGTGACAGTAAGAAATAGAGAGGGTGAGGAAAGAGCGAGGGAGACAGTCAGAAATAGAGAGTGTGGGAGAGAGGGAGGGAGACAGTGAGAAATAGAGAGGTTGAGGAAAGAGGGCAGGAGGCAGTGAGAAACAGAGATGGTGGGAGAGAGGTAGGGAGACAGTGAGAAATAGAGCGGGTGAGGAAAGAGGGAGGGAGACAGTGAGAAATAGAGAGGGTGGGAGAGAGGGAGGGAGACAGTGAGAAATAGAGAGGGTGGGAGAGAGGGAGGGAGACAGTGAGAAATAGAGAGGGTGGGAGAGAGAGAGAAAGACAGTGAGAAATAGAGAGGGTGAGAGAGCGGGAGGAAGTCAGTGAGAAATAGAGAGGGTGAGGAAAGAGGGAGGGAGACAGTGAGAAATAGAGAAGGTGAGAGGGCGGGAGGGAGGCAGTGAGAAATAGAGAGTGTGAAGAAAGAGAGAGGGAGACAGTGAGAAATAGAGATTGTGGGAGAGAGGGAGAGAGACAGTGAGAAATAGAGTGGGTGGGAGAGAGTGAGGGAGACAGTGAGAAATAGAGAAGGTGAGGAAAGACGGTGGGAGACAGTGAGAAATACAGAGGGTGGGAGAGAGTGAGGGAGACAGAGAGAAATAGAGACGGTGAGGAAAAAGGGAGGGAGACAGTGAGAAATAGAGAAGGTGAGAGAGAGGGAGGGAGGCAGTGAGAAATAGAGAGTGTGAGGAAAGTGGGAGGGAGACAGTGAGAAATAGAGAGGGTGGGAGAGAGTGAGGGAGACAGTGAGAAATAGAGAATGAGGAAAGAGAGAGGGAGACAGTGAGAAACAGAGACGGTGGGAGAGAGAGAGGGAGATAGTGAGAAATATAGAGGGTGGGAGAGAGGGAGGGAGGCAGTGAGAAATAGAGAGGGTGGGAGAGAGGGAGGGAGCCAGTGAGAAATAGAGTGGGTGGGAGAGAGGGAGGGAGACAGTGAGAAATAGAGAGGGTGGGAGAGAGAGAGGAAGACAGTGATAAATAGAGAGGGTGAGAGAGAGGGAGGAAGACAGTGAGAAATAGAGAGGGTGAGAGAGAGGGAGGGAGACAGTGAGAAATAGAGAGGGTGAGGAAAGAGGGAGGGAGACAGTGAGAAATAGAGAAGATGAGGAAAGAGGGTGGGAGACAGTGAGAAATAGAGAGGGAGGGAGAGAGGGAGGAAGACAGTGAGAAATAGAGAGGGTGGCAGACAGGGAGGGAGACAGTGAGAAATAGAGAGGGTGGGAGAGAGGGAGGGAGACAGTGAGAAATAGAGAGGGTGGGAGAGAGGGAGGGAGACAGTGAGATACAGAGAGGGTGAGGAAAGAGTGAGGGAGACAGTGAGAAATAAAGTGGGTTTGAGAGAGGGAGGGAGACAGTGAGAAATAGAGAGTGTGAGGAAAGAGGGAGGGAGACAGTGAGAAATAGAGCGGGTGTGGAAAGAGGGAGGGAGACAGTGAGAAATAGAGAGGGTGGGAGAGAGGGAGGGAGACAGTGAGAAACAGAGATGGTGAGAAAGAGGGAGGGAGACAGTGAGAAATATAGAGGGTGGGAGAGAGGGAGGGAGACAGTGAGAAATAGAGAGGGTCCGAGAGAGGGAGTGAGACAGTGAGGAATAGAGAAGGTGAGGAAAGAGGGTGGGAGACAGTGAGAAATAGAGAGGGTGGGAGAGAGGGAGGGAGACAATGAGAAATAGAGAGGGTGGGAGAGAGGGAGGGAGACAGCGAGAAGTACAGAGGGTGGGAGAGAGGGAGGGAGACGGTGATAAATACAGAGGGTGAGGAAAGAGGGAGGGAGACAGTAAGAAATACAGAGGTTGGGAGAGAGGGAGGAATACGGTGAGAAATAGAGAGGGTGAGAGAGAGGGAGGGTGACAGTGAGAAATAGAGAGTGTGGGAGAGAGGGAGAGAGACAGTGAGAAATAGAGTGGGTGGGAGAGAGGGAGGGAGACAGTGAGAAATAGAGAAGGTGAGGAAAGAGTGTGGGAGACAGTGAGAAACAGAGACGGTGGGAGAGAGGGAGGGAGACAGTGAGAAATAGAAAGGGTGGGAGAGAGGGAGGGAGACAGTGAGAAATAGAAAGGGTGGGAGAAATGGAGGGAGACAGTGAGAAATCGAGAGGGTCGGAGAGGGGGAGGGAGACAGTGAGAAATAGAGAGGGTGAGGAAAGAGGGAGGGAGACAGTGAGAAATAGAGAGGGTGGGAGAGAGGGAGGGAGACAGTGAGAAATAGAGACAATGGCAGACAGGGAGGGAGACAGTGAGAAATACAGAGGGTGGGAGAGAGAGAGGGAGACAGTGGGAAATAGAGTGGGTGGGAGAGTGGGAGGGAGACAGTGAGAAATAGAAAGGGTGAGAGAGAGGGAGGGATACAGTGAGAAATAGAGAGAGTGATGAAAGAGGGAGGGAGACAATGAGAAATAGAGAGGGTAAGAGAGAGTGATGGAGACAGTGAGAAACAGAGATGGTGGGAGAGAGGGAGGGAGACAGTGAGAAATAGAGAGGGTGAGGAACGAGAGAGGGAGACACTGAGAAATAGAGAGGGTGGGAGAGAGGGAGGGAGACAGTGATAAATACAGAGGGTGAGGAAAGAGGGAGGGAGGCAGTGAGAAATAGAGAGGGTGGGAGAGTGGGAGGGAGACAGTGAAAAATAGAAAGTGTGGGAGAGAGGGAGGGAGACAGTGAGAAATAAAGTGGGTGGGAGAGAGGGAGGGAGACAGTGAGAAATAGAGAGGGTGAGGAAAGAGGGAGGGAGAGTGAGAAATAGAGCGGGTGTGGAAAGAGGGAGGGAGACAGTGAGAAATAGAGAGGGTGGGAGAGAGAGAGGGAGACAGTGAGAAACAGAGATGGTGAGAAAGAGGGAGGGAGACAGTGAGAAATATAGAGGGTGGGAGAGAGGGAGGGAGACAGTGAGAAATAGAGAGGGTCGGAGAGAGGGAGTGAGACAGTGAGGAATAGAGAAGGTCGGAGAGAGGGAGTGAGACAGTGAGGAATAGAGAAGGTGAGGAAAGAGGGTGGGAGACAGTGAGAAATAGAGAGTGTGGGAGAGAGGGAGGGAGACAATGAGAAATAGAGAGGGTGGGAGAGAGGGAGGGATACAGTGAGAAATAGAGAGAGTGATGAAAGAGGGAGGGAGACAATGAGAAATAGAGAGGGTAAGAGAGAGTGATGGAGACAGTGAGAAACAGAGATGGTGGGAGAGAGGGAGGGAGACAGTGAGAAATAGAGAGGGTGAGGAACGAGAGAGGGAGACACTGAGAAATAGAGAGGGTGGGAGAGAGGGAGGGAGACAGTGATAAATACAGAGGGTGAGGAAAGAGGGAGGGAGGCAGTGAGAAATAGAGAGGGTGGGAGAGTGGGAGGGAGACAGTGAAAAATAGAAAGTGTGGGAGAGAGGGAGGGAGACAGTGAGAAATATAGAGGGTGGGAGAGAGGGAGGGAGACAGTGAGAAATAGAGAGGGTCGGAGAGAGAGAGTGAGACAGTGAGGAATAGAGAAGGTCGGAGAGAGGGAGTGAGACAGTGAGGAATAGAGAAGGTGAGGAAAGAGGGTGGGAGACAGTGAGAAATAGAGAGTGTGGTAGAGAGGGAGGGAGACAATGAGAAATAGAGAGGGTGGGAGAGAGGGAGGGAGACAGTGAGAAATACAGAGGGTGAGGAAAGAGGGAGGGAGACAGTAAGAAATAGAGAGGGTGGGAGAGAGGGAGGAATACGGTGAGAAATAGAGAGGGTGAGAGAGAGGGAGAGAGACAGTGAGAAATAGAGAAGGTGAGGAAAGAGTGTGGGAGACAGTGAGAAACAGAGACGGTGGGAGAGAGGGAGGGAGACAGTGAGAAATAGAAAGGGTGGGAGAGAGGGAGGGAGACAGTGAGAAATAGAAAGGGTGGGAGAAATGGAGGGAGACAGTGAGAAATCGAGAAGGTCGGAGAGAGGGAGGGAGACAGTGAGAAATAGAGAGGGTGAGGAAAGAGGGAGGGAGACAGTGAGAAATAGAGAGGGTGGGAGAGAGGGAGGGAGACAGTGAGAAATAGAGAGGGTGAGAGAGAGGGAGGGAGACAGTGAGAAATAGAGAGGGTGAGGAAAGAGGGAGTGAGACAATGAGAAATAGACAGTGTGGGAGAGAGGGAGGGAGACAGTGAAAAATAGAGAGGGTGGGAGAGAGGGAGGGAGACAGTGAGACATAGAGACAGGCGAGATAGGGAAGGAGACAGTGAGAAATAAAGAGGGTGGGAGAGAGGGAGGGAAACAGTGAGAAATAGAGTGGGTGGGAGAGAGGGAGGGAGACAATGAGAAATAGACAGTGTGGGAGAGAGGGAGGGAGACAGTGAGAAATAGAGAAGGTGGGATAGAGGGAGGAAGACGGCGAGAAATAGAGAGGGTGAGAGAGAGGGAGGGTGACAGTAAGAAATAGAGAGGGTGAGGAAAGAGCGAGGGAGACAGTGAGAAATAGAGAGTGTGGGAGAGAGGGAGGGAGGCAGTGAGAAATAGAGAGGTTGAGGAAAGAGGGCAGGAGGCAGTGAGAAACAGAGATGGTGGGAGAGAGGGAGGGTGACAGTGAGAAATAGAGCGGGTGAGGAAAGAGGGAGGGAGACAGTGAGAAATAGAGAGGGTGGGAGAGAGGGAGGGAGACAGTGAGAAATAGAGAGGGTGGGAGAGAGAGAGAAAGACAGTGAGAAATAGAGAGAGTGAGGAAAGAGGGAGGGAGACAGTGAGAAATAGAGAAGGTGAGAGAGCGAGAGGGAGGCAGTGAGAAATAGAGAGGGTGAAGAAAGAGAGAGGGAGACAGTGAGAAATAGAGATTGTGGGAGAGAGGGAGAGAGACAGTGAGAAATAGAGTGGGTGGGAGAGAGTGAGGGAGACAGTGAGAAATAGAGAAGGTGAGGAAAGACGGTGGGAGACAGTGAGAAATACAGAGGGTGGGAGAGAGTGAGGGAGACAGAGAGAAATAGAGACGGTGAGGAAAAAGGGAGGGAGACAGTGAGAAATAGAGAAGGTGAGAGAGAGGGAGGGAGGCAGTGAGAAATAGAGAGTGTGAGGAAAGTGGGAGGGAGACAGTGAGAAATAGAGAGGGTGGGAGAGAGGGAGGGAGACAGTGAGAAATAGAGAATGAGGAAAGAGAGAGGGAGACAGTGAGAAACAGAGACGGTGGGAGAGAGAGAGGGAGACAGTGAGAAATATAGAGGGTGGGAGAGAGGGAGGGAGGCAGTGAGAAATAGAGAGGGTGGGAGAGAGGGAGGGAGACAGTGAGAAATAGAGTGGGTGGGAGAGATGGAGGGAGACAGTGAGAAATAGAGAGGGTGGGAGAGAGAGAGGAAGACAGTGATAAATAGAGAGGGTGAGAGAGAGGGAGGGAGACAGTGAGAAATAGAGAGGGTGAGGAAAGAGGGAGGGAGACAGTGAGAAATAGAGAAGATGAGGAAAGAGGGTGGGAGACAGTGAGAAATAGAGAGGGTGAGAGAGAGGGAGGGTGACAGTGAGAAATAGAGAGTGTGGGAGAGAGGGAGAGAGACAGTGAGAAATAGAGAGGGAGGGAGAGAGGGAGGAAGACAGTGGGAAATAGAGAGGGTGGGAGAGAGGGAGGGAGACAGTGAGAAATATAGACGGTGGCAGACAGGGAGGGAGACAGTGAGAAATAGAGAGGGTGGGAGAGAGGGAGGGAGACAGTGAGATACAGAGAGGGTGAGGAAAGAGTGAGGGAGACAGTGAGAAATAAAGTGGGTGGGAGAGAGGGAGGGAGACAGTGAGAAATAGAGAGGGTGAGGAAAGAGGGAGGGAGACAGTGAGAAATAGAGCGGGTGTGGAAAGAGGGAGGGAGACAGTGAGAAATAGAGAGGGTGGGAGAGAGGGAGGGAGACAGTGAGAAACAGAGATGGTGAGAAAGAGGGAGGGAGACAGTGAGAAATATAGAGGGTGGGAGAGAGGGAGGGAGACAGTGAGAAATAGAGAGGGTCGGAGAGAGGGAGTGAGACAGTGAGGAATAGAGAAGGTGAGGAAAGAGGGTGGGAGACAGTGAGAAATAGAGAGGGTGGGAGAGAGGGAGGGAGACAGTGATAAATACAGAGGGTGAGGAAAGAGGGAGGGAGACAGTAAGAAATACAGAGGGTGGGAGAGAGGGAGGAATACGGTGAGAAATAGAGAGGGTGAGAGAGAGGGAGGGTGACAGTGAGAAATAGAGAGTGTGGGAGTGAGGGAGAGAGACAGTGAGAAATAGAGTGGGTGGGAGAGAGGGAGGGAGACAGTGAGAAATAGAGAAGGTGAGGAAAGAGTGTGGGAGACAGTGAGAAACAGAGACGGTGGGAGAGAGGGAGGGAGACAGTGAGAAATAGAAAGGGTGGGAGAGAGGGAGGGAGACAGTGAGAAATAGAAAGGGTGGGAGAAATGGAGGGAGACAGTGAGAAATCGAGAGGGTCGGAGAGGGGGAGGGAGACAGTGAGAAATAGAGAGGGTGAGGAAAGAGGGAGGGAGACAGTGAGAAATAGAGAGGGTGGGAGAGAGGGAGGGGGACAATGAGAAATAGAGACGGTGGGAGAGAAGGAGGGAGACAGTGAGAAATAGAGTGGGTGGGAGAGTGGGAGGGAGACAGTGAGAAATAGAGAGGGTGGAAGAGAGGGAGGATGACAATGAGAAATAGAAAGGGTGAGAGAGAGTGATGGAGACAGTGAGAAATAGAGATGGTGGGAGAGAGGGAGGGAGACAATGAGAAATAGAGAGGGTGAGGAACGAGAGAGGGAGACACTGAGAAATAGAGAGGGTGAGAGAGAGGGAGGGAGACAATGAGAAATAGAGAGGGTGGGAGAGAGGGAGGGAGACAGTGAGAAATAGAGCGGGTGAGGAAAGAGGGGGGGAGACAGTGAGAAATAGAGAGGGTGGGAGAGAGGGAGGGAGACGGTGATAAATACAGAGGGTGAGGAAAGAGGGAGGGAGGCAGTGAGAAATAGAGAGGGTGGGAGAGTGGGAGGGAGTAGTGAAAAATAGAAAGTGTGGGAGAGAGGGAGGGAGACAATGAGAAATAGAGAGGGTGAGGAAACAGGGAGGGAGACAGTGAGACATAGAGAGGGTGGGCGAGAGGGAGGGAGACAGTGAGAAATAGAGAGGGTGGGAGAGAGGGAGGGAGACAGTGAGAAATAGAGAGGGTGGGAGAGAGGGAGGGAGACAGTGAGAAATAGAAAGGGTGGGAGAGAGGGAGGGAGACAGTGAGAAATAGAGAGGGTGAGGAAACAAGGAGGGAGACAGTGAGAAATAGAGAGGGTGGGAGAGAGGGAGGGAGACAGTGAGAAATACAAAGGGTGGGAGAGAGGGAGGGAGACAGTGAGAAATAGAGAGGGTGGGAGAGTGGGAGGGAGACAATGAAAAATAGAAAGTGTGGGAGAGAGGGAGGGAGACAGTGAGAAGTACAAAGGGTGAGGAAAGAGTGAGGGAGTCAGAGAGAAATAGAGAGGGTGAGAGAGAGGGAGGGAGACAGTGAGAAATAGAGGGGGTGGGAGAGAGGGAGGGAGACAGTGAGAAATAGAGAGCATGAGGAAAGTGGGAAGGGGACAGTGAGAAATAGAGAGGGTGAAGAAAGAGGGAGGGAGACAGTGAGAAATACAAAGTGTGGGAGAGAGGGAGGGAGACAGTGAGAAATAGACAGGGTGGGAGAGAGGGAGGGAGACAGTGAGAAATAGAAAGGGTGGGAGAGAGGGAGGATGACAATGAGAAATAGAGAGTGTGGGAGAGAGGGAGGGAGACAGTGAGAAATACAAAGTGTGGGAGAGAGGGAGGGAGACAGTGAGAAATAGAGAGGGTGGGAGAGAGGGAGGGAGACAGTGAGAAATAGAGAGCATGAGGAAAGTGGGAAGGGGACAGTGAGAAATAGAGAGGGTGAAGAAAGAGGGAGGGAGACAGTGAGAAATAGAGAGGGTGAGAGAGAGGGAGGGAGACAGTGAGAAATAGACAGGGTGGGAGAGAGGGAGGGAGACAGTGAGAAATAGAAAGGGTGGGAGAGAGGGAGGATGACAATGAGAAATAGAGAGTGTGGGAGAGAGGGAGGGAGACAGTGAGAAATACAAAGTGTGGGAGAGAGGGAGGGAGACAGTGAGAAATAGAGAGGGTGGGAGAGAGGGAGGGAGACAGTGAGAAATAGAGAGCATGAGGAAAGTGGGAAGGGGACAGTGAGAAATAGAGAGGGTGAAGAAAGAGGGAGGGAGACAGTGAGAAATAGAGAGGGTGAGAGAGAGGGAGGGAGACAGTGAGAAATAGACAGGGTGGGAGAGAGGGAGGGAGACAGTGAGAAATAGAAAGGGTGGGAGAGAGGGAGGATGACAATGAGAAATAGAGAGTGTGGGAGAGAGGGAGGGAGACAGTGAGAAATACAAAGTGTGGGAGAGAGGGAGGGAGACAGTGAGAAATAGAGAGGGTGGGAGAGAGGGAGGGAGACAGTGAGAAATACAAAGTGTGGGAGAGAGGGAGGGAGACAGTGAGAAATAAAGTGGGTGGGAGAGAGGGAGGGAGACAGTGAGAAATAAAGTGGGTGGGAGAGAGGGAGGGAGACAGTGAGAAGTACAAAGGGTGAGGAAAGAGTGAGGGAGTCAGAGAGAAATAGAGAGGGTGAGAGAGAGGGAGGGAGACAGTGAGAAATAGAGGGGGTGGGAGAGAGGGAGGGAGACAGTGAGAAATAGAGAGCATGAGGAAAGTGGGAAGGGGACAGTGAGAAATAGAGAGGGTGAAGAAACAGGGAGGGAGACAGTGAGAAATAGAGAGGGTGAGAGAGAGGGAGGGAGACAGTGAGAAATAGACAGGGTGGGAGAGAGGGAGGGAGACAGTGAGAAATAGAAAGGGTGGGAGAGAGGGAGGATGACAATGAGAAATAGAGAGTGTGGGAGAGAGGGAGGGAGACAGTGAGAAATACAAAGTGTGGGAGAGAGGGAGGGAGACAGTGAGAAATAGAGAGGGTGGGAGAGAGGGAGGGAGACAGTGAGAAATACAAAGTGTGGGAGAGAGGGAGGGAGACAGTGAGAAATAGAGAGGGTGGGAGAGAGGGAGGGAGACTGTGAGAAATAGAGAGGTTGAGAGAGAGGGAGGGATACAGTGAGAAATAGAGAGGGTGAGGAAAGAGGGAGGGAGACAATGAGAAATAGAGAGGGTGAGAGAGAGGGATGGAGACAGTGAGAAACAGAGTGGTGGGAGAGAGGGAGGGAGACAGTGAGAAATAGACAATGTGGGAGGGAGGGAGGGAGACAGTGAGAAATAGAGAGCGTGAGAGATGGAGGGAGCCAGTGAGAAATAGAGGGGGTGGGAGAGAGGGAGGGATACAGTGAGAAATAGAGCGGGTGAGGAAAGAGGGAAGGATACAATGAGAAATAGAAATGTTGGGAGAGAGGGAGGGAGACAGTGAGAAATAGAGAGGGTGGGAGAGAGGGAGGGATACAGTGAGAAATAGAGCGGGTGAGGAAAGAGGAAAGGATACAATGAGAAATAGAAATGTTGGGAGAGAGGGAGGGAGACAGTGAGAAATAGAGAGGGTGGGAGAGAGGGAGGGAGACAGTGGGAAATTGAGAGGGTGGGAGAGAGGGAGGGAGACAGTGGGAAATAGAGAGCACGAGGAAAGTGGGAATGGGACAGAGAGAAATAGAGAGGGTGAAGAAAGAGGGAGGGAGACAGTGAGAAATAGAGAGGGTGAGGAAAGAGTGAGGGAGACAGTGAGAAATACAGAGGGTGGGAGAGAGGGAGGGAGACAGTGTGAAATAGAGAGGGTGGGAGAGAGGGAGGGAGACAGTGAGAAATAGAGAGGGTGAGGAAAGAGGGTGGGAGACAGTGAGAAATAGAGCGGGTGAGAGAGAGGGAGGGAGACAGTGTGAAATAGAGAGGGTGGGAGAGAGGGAGGGAGGCAGTGAGAAATAGAGAGGGTGGGAGAGAGGGAGGGAGGCAGGGAGAAATAGAAATAGTGGGAGAGATGGAGGGAGACAGTGAGAAATAGAGAGGGTGAGAGAGAGGGAGGATGACAATGAGAAATAGAGAGGATGAGAGAGAGGGAGGGAGACAGTGAGAAATAGAGAGGGTGGGAGAGAGGGAGGGAGACAGTGAGAAATAGAGAGGGTGAGGAAAGAGGGAGGGAGAACATGAGAAATAGAGAGGGTGAGAGAGAGGGAGGGAGACAGTGAGAAATAGAGAGGGTGGGAGAGAGGGAGGGAGACAGTGGGAAATAGAGCGGGTGAGGAGAGAGGGAGTGAGACAATGAGAAATAGAGAGCATGAGGAAAGAGGGAAGAGGACAGTGAGAAATAGAGAGGGTGGGAGAGAGGGAGGGAGACAGTGAGAAATAGAAAGGGTGGGAGAGTGGGAGGGAGACAATGAAAAATAGAAAGTGTGGGAGAGAGGGAGAGAGACAGTGAGAAGTACAAAGGGTGAGGAAAGAGTGAGGGAGTCAGAGAGAAATAGAGAGGGTGAGAGAGGGAGGGAGACAGTGAGAAATAGAGGGGGTGGGAGAGAGGGAGGGAGACAGTGAGAAATAGAGAGCATGAGGAAAGTGGGAAGGGGACAGTGAGAAATAGAGAGGATGAAGAAAGAGAGAGGGAGACAGCGAGAAACAGAGATGGTGGGAGAGAGGGTGGGAGACAGTGAGAAATAGAGAAGGTGGGAGAGAGGGAGGATGACAATGAGAAATAGAGAGTGTGAGGTAAGAGGGAGGGAGAACATGAGAAATAGACAGTGTGGGAGAGAGGGAGGGAGACAGTGAGAAATACAAAGTGTGGGAGAGAGGGAGGGAGACAGTGAGAAATACAAAGTGTGGGAGAGAGGGAGGGAGACAAGAGAAATAGAGAGGGTGGGAGAGAAGGAGGGAGACAGTGAGAAATAGAGAGGTTGAGAGAGAGGGAGGGATACAGTGAGAAATAGAGAGGGTGAGGAAAGAGGGAGGGAGACAATGAGAAATAGAGAGGGTGAGAGAGAGGGATGGAGACAGTGAGAAACAGAGATGGTGGGAGAGAGGGAGGGAGACAGTGAGAAATAGACAATGTGGGAGGGAGGGAGGGAGACAGTGAGAAATAGAGAGCGTGAGAGATGGAGGGAGCCAGTGAGAAATAGAGGGGGTGGGAGAGAGGGAGGGAGACAGTGAGAAGTAGAGAGGGTGGGAGAGAGGGAGGGAGACAATGAGAAATAGAGAGGGTGGGAGAGAGGGAGGGAGACAGTGAGAAATAGAGAGGGTGAGAGAGAGGGAGGGATACAGTGAGAAATAGAGAGAGTGAGAAAAGAGGGAGGGAGACAATGAGAAATAGAGAAGGTGAGAGAGAGGGATGGAGACAGTGAGAAACAGAGATGGTGGGAGAGAGGGAGGGAGACAGTGAGAAATAGAGAGGGTGAGAGAGAGGGATGGAGACACTGAGAAATAGAGAGGGTGGGAGAGAGGAAGGGAGACAGTGAGAAATAGAGAGGGTGAGAAAAGAGGGAGGGAGACAATGAGAAAAGAGAGGGTGGGAGATAGGGAGGGAGACAGTGAGAAATAGAGAGGTTGAGAGAGAGGGAGGGATACAGTGAGAAATAGAGAGGGTGAGGAAAGAGGGAGGGAGACAATGAGAAATAGAGAGGGTGAGAGAGAGGGATGGAGACAGTGAGAAACAGAGATGGTGGGAGAGAGGGAGGGAGACGGTGAGAAATACAGAGGGTGAGGAAAGAGGGAGGGAGACAGTGAGAAATAGAGAGTGTGGGAGAGAGGGAGGATGACAATGAGAAATAGAGAGGGTGGGAGAGAGGGAGGGAGACGGTGAGAAATAGAGAGGGTGAGGAAAGAGGGAGGGAGACAGTGAGAAATAGAGAGGGTGGGAGAGAGGGAGGATGACAATGAGAAATAGAGAGGGTGGGAGAGAGGGAGGGAGACAGTGAGAAATAGAAAGTGTGGGAGAGAGGGAGGGAGACAGTGAGAAGTACAGAGGGTGAGGAAAGAGTGAGGGAGTCAGAGAGAAATAGAGAGGGTGAGAGAGAGGGAGGGAGACAGTGAGAAATAGAGGGGGTGGGAGAGAGGGAGGGAGACAGTGAGAAATAGAGAGGGTGGGAGAGAGGGAGGATGACAATGAGAAATAGAGAGTGTGAGGTAAGAGGGAGGGAGTCAGTGAGAAATACAAAGTGTGGGAGAGAGGGAGGGAGACAATGAGAAATAGAGAGGGTGGGAGAGAGGGAGGGAGACAGTGAGAAATAGAGAGGTTGAGAGAGAGGGAGGGATACAGTGAGAAATAGAGAGGGTGAGGAAAGAGGGAGGGAGACAGTGAGAAACAGAGATGGTGGGAGAGAGGGAGGGAGACAGTGAGAAATAGACAATGTGGGAGGGAGGGAGGGAGACAGTGAGAAATAGAGAGCGTGAGAGATGGAGGGAGCCAGTGAGAAATAGAGGGGGTGGGAGAGAGGGAGGGAGACAGTGAGAAGTAGAGAGGGTGGGAGAGAGGGAGGGAGAAAGTGAGAAATAGACAGAGTGGGAGAGAGGGAGGGAGACAGTGAGAAATAGAGAGGGTGGGAGAGAGGGAGGAAGACAGTGAGAAATAGAGATGGTGAGAGAGAGGGAGGGAGACAGTGAGAAACAGAGAGGGTGGGAGAGAGGAAGGGAGACAGTGAGAAATAGAGAGGGTGATAGAGAGGGAGGGAGACAATGAGAAATAGAGAGGGTGAGAGAGAGGGAGGGATACAGTGAGAAATAGAGAGGGTGAGAAAAGAGGGAGGGAGCCAATGAGAAATAGAGAGGGTGAGAGAGAGGGAGGGATACAGTGAGAAATAGAGAGGGTGAGAAAAGAGGGAGGGAGAAAATGAGAAATAGAGAGGGTGAGAGAGAGGGATGGAGACAGTGAGAAACAGAGAGGGTGAGAAAAGAGGGAGGGAGACAATGAGAAATAGAGAGGGAGGAGAGAGGGAGGGAGACAGTGATAAACAGAGGCGGTGGGAGAGAGGGAGGGAGACAATGAGAAATAGAGAGGGTGAGAGAGAGGGATGGAGACAGTGAGAAACAGAGAGGGTGAGAGAGAGGGAGGGAGACAATGAGAAATAGAGAGGGTGGAGAGAGGGAGGGAGACAGTGATAAACAGAGACAGTGGGAGAGAGGGAGGGAGACAGTGAGAAATAGAAAGGGTGGGAGAGAGGGAGGGAGACAGTGACAAATAGAGAGGGTGAGGAAAGAGGGAGTGAGACAATGAGAAATAGAGAGCATGAGGAAAGAGGGAAGTGGACAGTGAGAAATAGAGAGGGTGGGAGAGGGAGGGAGACGGTGAGAAATACAGAGGGTGAGGAAAGAGGGAGGGAGGCAGTGAGAAATAGAGTGGGTGAGAGAGAGGGAGGGAGACAGTGAGAAATAGAGCGGGTGAGGAAAGAGAGAGGGAGACAGTGAAAAATAGAGAAGGTGGGAGAGTGGGAGGGAGACAGTGAAAAATAGAAAGTGTGGGAGAGAGGGAGGGTGACAGTGAGAAATAGAGATGGTGAGAGAGAGGGAGGAAGTCAGTGAGAAATAAAGAGGGTGGGAGAGATGGAGGGAGACAGTGAGAAAAAGAGAGGGTGAGGAATGAGGGAGGGAGTCAGTGAGAAATAGAGAGGGTGAGGAAAGAGAGAGGGAGACAGTGAAAAATAGAAAGTGTGGGAGAGAGGGAGGGAGACAGTGAGAAATAGAAAGGGTGGGAGAGAGGGAGGGAGACAGTGAGAAATAGAAATGGTGGGAGAGAGGGAGTGAGACAGTGAGAAATAGAAATGGTGGGAGAGAGGGAGGGAGACAGTGAGAAATAGAAATGGTGGGAGAGAGGGAGTGAGACAGTGAGAAATAGAAATGGTGGGAGAGAGGGAGGGAGACAGTGAGAAATAGAAATGGTGGGAGAGAGGGAGAGAGGCAATGAGAAATATCGAGGATGAGAGAGAGGGAGGGAGACAGTGGGAAATAGAAAGGGTGGGAGAGAGGGAGGGAGACTGTGAGAAATAGAGAGCACGAGGAAAGTGGGAATGGGACAGAGAGAAATAGAGAGGGTGAAGAAAGAGGGAGGGAGACAGTGAGAAATAGAGAGGGTGAGGAAAGAATGAGGGAGACAGTGAGAAATAGAGAGGGTGGGAGAGAGGGAGGGAGACAGTGAGAAATAGAGAAGGTGAGGAAAGAGGGTGGGAGACACTGAGAAATAGAGAGGGTGAGAGATGGAGGGAGTCAGTGAGAAATAGAGAGGGTGGGAGAGAGGGAGGATGACAATGAGAAATAGAGAGGATGAGAGAGAGGGAGGGAGACAATGAGAAATCGAAAGTGTGGGAGAGAGGGAGGGAGACAGTGAGAAGTACAGAGGGTGAGGAAAGAGTGAGGGAGTCAGAGAGAAATAGAGAGGGTGAGAGATGGAGGGAGAACATGAGAAATAGACAGTGTGGGAGAGAGGGAGGGAGACAGTGAGAAATACAAAGTGTGGGAGAGAGGGAGGGAGACAGTGAGAAATACAAAGTGTGGGAGAGAGGGAGGGAGACAAGAGAAATAGAGAGGGTGGGAGAGAAGGAGGGAGACAGTGAGAAATAGAGAGGTTGAGAGAGAGGGAGGGATACAGTGAGAAATAGAGAGGGTGAGGAAAGAGGGAGGGAGACAATGAGAAATAGAGAGGGTGAGAGAGAGGGATGGAGACAGTGAGAAACAGAGATGGTGGGAGAGAGGGAGGGAGACAGTGAGAAATAGACAATGTGGGAGGGAGGGAGGGAGACAGTGAGAAATAGAGAGCGTGAGAGATGGAGGGAGCCAGTGAGAAATAGAGGGGGTGGGAGAGAGGGAGGGAGACAGTGAGAAGTAGAGAGGGTGGGAGAGAGGGAGGGAGACAGTGAGAAATAGACAGAGTGGGAGAGAGGGAGGGAGACAGTGAGAAATAGAGAGGGTGGGAGAGAGGGAGGAAGACAGTGAGAAATACAGAGGGTGAGGAAAGAGGGTGGGAGACACTGAGAAATAGAGAGGGTGAGAGAGAGGGAGGGAGACAGTGAGAAATAGAGAGGGTGAGAGAGGGAGGGATACAGTGAGAAATAGAGAGGGTGAGAGAGAGGGAGGGAGACAGTGAGAAATAGAGAGGGTGAGAGAGAGGGAGGGAGACAGTGAGAAATAGACAATGTGGGAGGGAGGGAGGGAGACAGTGAGAAATAGAGAGGGTGAGAGATGGAGGGAGCCAGTGAGAAATAGAGAGGGTGAGGAACGAGAGAGGGAGACAGTGAGAAATAGAGAGGGTGAGAGAGAGGGAGCGAGACAGTGAGAAATAGAAAGGGTGGGAGAGAGGGAGGGAGACAGTGAGAAATATAGAGGGTGAGGAAAGAGGGAGGGAGACAGTGAGAAATAGAGAGGGTGAGGGATGGAGGGAGTCAGTGAGAAGTAGAGAGGGTGGGAGAGAGGGAGGGAGACAGTGAGAAATAGAGAAGGTGAGAGAGGGATGGAGACAGTGAGAAACAGAGACGGTGGGAGAGAGGGTGGGAGACAGTGAGAAATAGAAAGTGTGGGAGAGAGGGAGGGAGACAGTGTGAAATAGAGAGGGTGAGGAACGAGAGAGGGAGACAGTGAGAAATATAGAGGGTGAGGAAAGAGGGAGGGAGACAGTGAGAAATAGAGAGGGTGAGGGATGGAGGGAGACAGTGAGAAATGCAGGGGGTGGGAGAGAGGGAGGGTGACAGTGAGAAATAGAGAGGGTGGGAGAGAGGGAGGATGACAATTAGAAATAGAGAGGGTGAGAGAGAGGGAGGGATACAGTGAGAAATAGAGAGGGTGAGGAAAGAGAGAGGGAGACAGTGAGAAATAGAAAGTGTGGGAGAGAGGGAAGGAGACAATGAGAAATAGAGATCGTGAGGAAAGAGAGAGGGAGACAGTGAGAAATAGAGAGGGTGAGAGATGGAGGGAGACAGTGAGAAATAGAGGGGGTGGGAGAGAGGGAGGATGACAATGAGAAATAGAGAGGGTGGGAGAGAGGGAGGGAGACAGTGAGAAATAGACAGAGTGGGAGAGAGGGAGGGAGACAGTGAGAAATAGAGATGGTGGGAGAGAGGGAGGGAGACAGTGAGAAATAGAAAGGGTGGGAGAGAGGGAGCGAGACAGTGAGAAATAGACAGAGTGGGAGAGGGGGAGGGAGACAGTGAGAAATAGAGCGGGTGAGAGAGAGGGAGGGAGACAGTGTGAAATAGAGAGGGTGGGAGAGAGGGAGGGAGGCAGTGAGAAATAGAGAGGGTGGGAGAGAGGGAGGGAGGCAGGGAGAAATAGAAATAGTGGGAGAGATGGAGGGAGACAGTGAGAAATAGAGAGGGTGAGAGAGAGGGAGGATGACAATGAGAAATAGAGAGGATGAGAGAGAGGGAGGGAGACAGTGAGAAATAGAGAGGGTGGGAGAGAGGGAGGGAGACAGTGAGAAATAGAGAGGGTGAGGAAAGAGGGAGGGAGAACATGAGAAATAGAGAGGGTGAGAGAGAGGGAGGGAGACAGTGAGAAATAGAGAGGGTGGGAGAGAGGGAGGGAGACAGTGGGAAATAGAGCGGGTGAGGAGAGAGGGAGTGAGACAATGAGAAATAGAGAGCATGAGGAAAGAGGGAAGAGGACAGTGAGAAATAGAGAGGGTGGGAGAGAGGGAGGGAGACAGTGAGAAATAGAAAGGGTGGGAGAGTGGGAGGGAGACAATGAAAAATAGAAAGTGTGGGAGAGAGGGAGAGAGACAGTGAGAAGTACAAAGGGTGAGGAAAGAGTGAGGGAGTCAGAGAGAAATAGAGAGGGTGAGAGAGGGAGGGAGACAGTGAGAAATAGAGGGGGTGGGAGAGAGGGAGGGAGACAGTGAGAAATAGAGAGCATGAGGAAAGTGGGAAGGGGACAGTGAGAAATAGAGAGGGTGAAGAAAGAGAGAGGGAGACAGCGAGAAGCAGAGATGGTGGGAGAGAGGGTGGGAGACAGTGAGAAATAGAGAAGGTGGGAGAGAGGGAGGATGACAATGAGAAATAGAGAGTGTGAGGTAAGAGGGAGGGAGAACATGAGAAATAGACAGTGTGGGAGAGAGGGAGGGAGACAGTGAGAAATACAAAGTGTGGGAGAGAGGGAGGGAGACAGTGAGAAATACAAAGTGTGGGAGAGAGGGAGGGAGACAAGAGAAATAGAGAGGGTGGGAGAGAAGGAGGGAGACAGTGAGAAATAGAGAGGTTGAGAGAGAGGGAGGGATACAGTGAGAAATAGAGAGGGTGAGGAAAGAGGGAGGGAGACAATGAGAAATAGAGAGGGTGAGAGAGAGGGATGGAGACAGTGAGAAACAGAGATGGTGGGAGAGAGGGAGGGAGACAGTGAGAAATAGACAATGTGGGAGGGAGGGAGGGAGACAGTGAGAAATAGAGAGCGTGAGAGATGGAGGGAGCCAGTGAGAAATAGAGGGGGTGGGAGAGAGGGAGGGAGACAGTGAGAAGTAGAGAGGGTGGGAGAGAGGGAGGGAGACAATGAGAAATAGAGAGGGTGGGAGAGAGGGAGGGAGACAGTGAGAAATAGAGAGGGTGAGAGAGAGGGAGGGATACAGTGAGAAATAGAGAGAGTGAGAAAAGAGGGAGGGAGACAATGAGAAATAGAGAAGGTGAGAGAGAGGGATGGAGACAGTGAGAAACAGAGATGGTGGGAGAGAGGGAGGGAGACAGTGAGAAATAGAGAGGGTGAGAGAGAGGGATGGAGACAGTGAGGAACAGAGAGGGTGGGAGGGAGGGAGGGAGACAGTGAGAAATAGAGATGGTGAGAGAGAGGGAGGGAGACACTGAGAAATAGAGAGGGTGGGAGAGAGGAAGGGAGACAGTGAGAAATAGAGAGGGTGAGAAAAGAGGGAGGGAGACAATGAGAAATAGAGAGGGTGGGAGATAGGGAGGGAGACAGTGAGAAATAGAGAGGTTGAGAGAGAGGGAGGGATACAGTGAGAAATAGAGAGGGTGAGGAAAGAGGGAGGGAGACAATGAGAAATAGAGAGGGTGAGAGAGAGGGATGGAGACAGTGAGAAACAGAGATGGTGGGAGAGAGGGAGGGAGACGGTGAGAAATACAGAGGGTGAGGAAAGAGGGAGGGAGACAGTGAGAAATAGAGAGTGTGGGAGAGAGGGAGGATGACAATGAGAAATAGAGAGGGTGGGAGAGAGGGAGGGAGACGGTGAGAAATAGAGAGGGTGAGGAAAGAGGGAGGGAGACAGTGAGAAATAGAGAGGGTGGGAGAGAGGGAGGATGACAATGAGAAATAGAGAGGGTGGGAGAGAGGGAGGGAGACAGTGAGAAATAGAAAGTGTGGGAGAGAGGGAGGGAGACAGTGAGAAGTACAGAGGGTGAGGAAAGAGTGAGGGAGTCAGAGAGAAATAGAGAGGGTGAGAGAGAGGGAGGGAGACAGTGAGAAATAGAGGGGGTGGGAGAGAGGGAGGGAGACAGTGAGAAATAGAGAGGGTGGGAGAGAGGGAGGATGACAATGAGAAATAGAGAGTGTGAGGTAAGAGGGAGGGAGTCAGTGAGAAATACAAAGTGTGGGAGAGAGGGAGGGAGACAATGAGAAATAGAGAGGGTGGGAGAGAGGGAGGGATACAGTGAGAAATAGAGAGAGTGAGAAAAGAGGGAGGGAGACAATGAGAAATAGAGAAGGTGAGAGAGAGGGATGGAGACAGTGAGAAACAGAGATGGTGGGAGAGAGGGAGGGAGACAGTGAGAAATAGAGAGGGTGAGAGAGAGGGATGGAGACAGTGAGGAACAGAGAGGGTGGGAGGGAGGGAGGGAGACAGTGAGAAATAGAGATGGTGAGAGAGAGGGAGGGAGACACTGAGAAATAGAGAGGGTGGGAGAGAGGAAGGGAGACAGTGAGAAATAGAGAGGGTGAGAAAAGAGGGAGGGAGACAATGAGAAATAGAGAGGGTGGGAGATAGGGAGGGAGACAGTGAGAAATAGAGAGGTTGAGAGAGAGGGAGGGATACAGTGAGAAATAGAGAGGGTGAGGAAAGAGGGAGGGAGACAATGAGAAATAGAGAGGGTGAGAGAGAGGGATGGAGACAGTGAGAAACAGAGATGGTGGGAGAGAGGGAGGGAGACGGTGAGAAATACAGAGGGTGAGGAAAGAGGGAGGGAGACAGTGAGAAATAGAGAGTGTGGGAGAGAGGGAGGATGACAATGAGAAATAGAGAGGGTGGGAGAGAGGGAGGGAGACGGTGAGAAATAGAGAGGGTGAGGAAAGAGGGAGGGAGACAGTGAGAAATAGAGAGGGTGGGAGAGAGGGAGGATGACAATGAGAAATAGAGAGGGTGGGAGAGAGGGAGGGAGACAGTGAGAAATAGAAAGTGTGGGAGAGAGGGAGGGAGACAGTGAGAAGTACAGAGGGTGAGGAAAGAGTGAGGGAGTCAGAGAGAAATAGAGAGGGTGAGAGAGAGGGAGGGAGACAGTGAGAAATAGAGGGGGTGGGAGAGAGGGAGGGAGACAGTGAGAAATAGAGAGGGTGGGAGAGAGGGAGGATGACAATGAGAAATAGAGAGTGTGAGGTAAGAGGGAGGGAGTCAGTGAGAAATACAAAGTGTGGGAGAGAGGGAGGGAGACAATGAGAAATAGAGAGGGTGGGAGAGAGGGAGGGAGACAGTGAGAAATAGAGAGGTTGAGAGAGAGGGAGGGATACAGTGAGAAATAGAGAGGGTGAGGAAAGAGGGAGGGAGACAGTGAGAAACAGAGATGGTGGGAGAGAGGGAGGGAGACAGTGAGAAATAGACAATGTGGGAGGGAGGGAGGGAGACAGTGAGAAATAGAGAGCGTGAGAGATGGAGGGAGCCAGTGAGAAATAGAGGGGGTGGGAGAGAGGGAGGGAGACAGTGAGAAGTAGAGAGGGTGGGAGAGAGGGAGGGAGACAGTGAGAAATAGACAGAGTGGGAGAGAGGGAGGGAGACAGTGAGAAATAGAGAGGGTGGGAGAGAGGGAGGAAGACAGTGAGAAATAGAGATGGTGAGAGAGAGGGAGGGAGACAGTGAGAAACAGAGAGGGTGGGAGAGAGGAAGGGAGACAGTGAGAAATAGAGAGGGTGATAGAGAGGGAGGGAGACAATGAGAAATAGAGAGGGTGAGAGAGAGGGAGGGATACAGTGAGAAATAGAGAGGGTGAGAAAAGAGGGAGGGAGCCAATGAGAAATAGAGAGGGTGAGAGAGAGGGAGGGATACAGTGAGAAATAGAGAGGGTGAGAAAAGAGGGAGGGAGAAAATGAGAAATAGAGAGGGTGAGAGAGAGGGATGGAGACAGTGAGAAACAGAGAGGGTGAGAAAAGAGGGAGGGAGACAATGAGAAATAGAGAGGGAGGAGAGAGGGAGGGAGACAGTGATAAACAGAGGCGGTGGGAGAGAGGGAGGGAGACAATGAGAAATAGAGAGGGTGAGAGAGAGGGATGGAGACAGTGAGAAACAGAGAGGGTGAGAGAGAGGGAGGGAGACAATGAGAAATAGAGAGGGTGGAGAGAGGGAGGGAGACAGTGATAAACAGAGACAGTGGGAGAGAGGGAGGGAGACAGTGAGAAATAGAAAGGGTGGGAGAGAGGGAGGGAGACAGTGACAAATAGAGAGGGTGAGGAAAGAGGGAGTGAGACAATGAGAAATACAGAGCATGAGGAAAGAGGGAAGTGGACAGTGAGAAATAGAGAGGGTGGGAGAGGGAGGGAGACGGTGAGAAATACAGAGGGTGAGGAAAGAGGGAGGGAGGCAGTGAGAAATAGAGTGGGTGAGAGAGAGGGAGGGAGACAGTGAGAAATAGAGCGGGTGAGGAAAGAGAGAGGGAGACAGTGAAAAATAGAGAAGGTGGGAGAGTGGGAGGGAGACAGTGAAAAATAGAAAGTGTGGGAGAGAGGGAGGGAGACAGTGAGAAATAGAGATGGTGAGAGAGAGGGAGGAAGTCAGTGAGAAATAAAGAGGGTGGGAGAGATGGAGGGAGACAGTGAGAAAAAGAGAGGGTGAGGAATGAGGGAGGGAGTCAGTGAGAAATAGAGAGGGTGAGGAAAGAGAGAGGGAGACAGTGAAAAATAGAAAGTGTGGGAGAGAGGGAGGGAGACAGTGAGAAATAGAAAGGGTGGGAGAGAGGGAGGGAGACAGTGAGAAATAGAAATGGTGGGAGAGAGGGAGTGAGACAGTGAGAAATAGAAATGGTGGGAGAGAGGGAGGGAGACAGTGAGAAATAGAAATGGTGGGAGAGAGGGAGTGAGACAGTGAGAAATAGAAATGGTGGGAGAGAGGGAGGGAGACAGTGAGAAATAGAAATGGTGGGAGAGAGGGAGAGAGGCAATGAGAAATATCGAGGATGAGAGAGAGGGAGGGAGACAGTGGGAAATAGAAAGGGTGGGAGAGAGGGAGGGAGACTGTGAGAAATAGAGAGCACAAGGAAAGTGGGAATGGGACAGAGAGAAATAGAGAGGGTGAAGAAAGAGGGAGGGAGACAGTGAGAAATAGAGAGGGTGAGGAAAGAATGAGGGAGACAGTGAGAAATAGAGAGGGTGGGAGAGAGGGAGGGAGACAGTGAGAAATAGAGAAGGTGAGGAAAGAGGGTGGGAGACACTGAGAAATAGAGAGGGTGAGAGATGGAGGGAGTCAGTGAGAAATAGAGAGGGTGGGAGAGAGGGAGGATGACAATGAGAAATAGAGAGGATGAGAGAGAGGGAGGGAGACAATGAGAAATCGAAAGTGTGGGAGAGAGGGAGGGAGACAGTGAGAAATAGAGAGGGTGAGGAAAGAGTGAGGGAGTCAGAGAGAAATAGAGAGGGTGAGAGATGGAGTGAGTCAGTGAGAAATAGAGAGGGTGGGAGAGAGGGAGGGAGACAGTGAGAAATAGAGAGTGTGAGGTAAGAGGGAGGGAGTCAGTGAGAAATAGAGAGGGTGGGAGAGTGGGAGGGAGACAGTGAGAAATAGAGAGGTTGAGAGAGAGGGAGGGATACAGTGAGAAATAGAGAGGGTGAGGAAAGAGGGAGGGAGACAATGAGAAATAGAGAGGGTGAGAGAGAGGGATGGAGACAGTGAGAAACAGAGATGGTGGGAGAGAGGGAGGGAGACAGTGAGAAATAGACAATGTGGGAGGGAGGGAGGGAGACAGTGAGAAATAGAGAGCGTGAGAGATGGAGGGAGCCAGTGAGAAATAGAGGGGGTGGGAGAGAGGGAGGGAGACAGTGAGAAGTAGAGAGGGTGGGAGAGAGGGAGGGAGACAGTGAGAAATAGACAGAATGGGAGAGAGGGAGGGAGACAGTGAGAAATAGAGAGGGTGGGAGAGAGGGAGGAAGACAGTGAGAAATACAGAGGGTGAGGAAAGAGGGTGGGAGACACTGAGAAATAGAGAGGGTGAGAGAGAGGGAGGGAGACAGTGAGAAATAGAGAGGGTGAGAGAGGGAGGGATACAGTGAGAAATAGAGAGGGTGAGAGAGAGGGAGGGAGACAGTGAGAAATAGAGAGGGTGAGAGAGAGGGAGGGAGACAGTGAGAAATAGACAATGTGGGAGGGAGGGAGGGAGACAGTGAGAAATAGAGAGGGTGAGAGATGGAGGGAGCCAGTGAGAAATAGAGAGGGTGAGGAACGAGAGAGGGAGACAGTGAGAAATAGAGAGGGTGAGAGAGAGGGAGCGAGACAGTGAGAAATAGAAAGGGTGGGAGAGAGGGAGGGAGACAGTGAGAAATATAGAGGGTGAGGAAAGAGGGAGGGAGACAGTGAGAAATAGAGAGGGTGAGGGATGGAGGGAGTCAGTGAGAAGTAGAGAGGGTGGGAGAGAGGGAGGGAGACAGTGAGAAATAGAGAAGGTGAGAGAGGGATGGAGACAGTGAGAAACAGAGACGGTGGGAGAGAGGGTGGGAGACAGTGAGAAATAGAAAGTGTGGGAGAGAGGGAGGGAGACAGTGTGAAATAGAGAGGGTGAGGAACGAGAGAGGGAGACAGTGAGAAATATAGAGGGTGAGGAAAGAGGGAGGGAGACAGTGAGAAATAGAGAGGGTGAGGGATGGAGGGAGACAGTGAGAAATGCAGGGGGTGGGAGAGAGGGAGGGTGACAGTGAGAAATAGAGAGGGTGGGAGAGAGGGAGGATGACAATGAGAAATAGAGAGGGTGAGAGAGAGGGAGGGATACAGTGAGAAATAGAGAGGGTGAGGAAAGAGAGAGGGAGACAGTGAGAAATAGAAAGTGTGGGAGAGAGGGAAGGAGACAATGAGAAATAGAGATCGTGAGGAAAGAGAGAGGGAGACAGTGAGAAATAGAGAGGGTGAGAGATGGAGGGAGTCAGTGAGAAATAGAGGGGGTGGGAGAGAGGGAGGATGACAATGAGAAATAGAGAGGGTGGGAGAGAGGGAGGGAGACAGTGAGAAATAGACAGAGTGGGAGAGAGGGAGGGAGACAGTGAGAAATAGAGATGGTGGGAGAGAGGGAGGGAGACAGTGAGAAATAGAGAGGGTGAGAGAGAGGGAGGGAGACAGTGAGAAATAGAAAGGGTGGGAGAGAGGGAGCGAGACAGTGAGAAATAGACAGAGTGGGAGAGAGGGAGGGAGACAGTGAGAAATAGAGCGGGTGAGAGAGAGGGAGGGAGACAGTGTGAAATAGAGAGGGTGGGAGAGAGGGAGGGAGGCAGTGAGAAATAGAGAGGGTGGGAGAGAGGGAGGGAGGCAGGGAGAAATAGAAATAGTGGGAGAGATGGAGGGAGACAGTGAGAAATAGAGAGGGTGAGAGAGAGGGAGGATGACAATGAGAAATAGAGAGGATGAGAGAGAGGGAGGGAGACAGTGAGAAATAGAGAGGGTGGGAGAGAGGGAGGGAGACAGTGAGAAATAGAGAGGGTGAGGAAAGAGGGAGGGAGAACATGAGAAATAGAGAGGGTGAGAGAGAGGGAGGGAGACAGTGAGAAATAGAGAGGGTGGGAGAGAGGGAGGATGACAATGAGAAATAGAGAGGATGAGAGAGAGGGAGGGAGACAGTGAGAAATCGAAAGTGTGGGAGAGAGGGAGGGAGACAGTGAGAAGTACAGAGGGTGAGGAAAGAGTGAGGGAGTCAGAGAGAAATAGAGAGGGTGAGAGATGGAGTGAGTCAGTGAGAAATAGAGGGGGTGGGAGAGAGGGAGGATGACAATGAGAAATAGAGAGGGTGGGAGAGAGGGAGGGAGACAGTGAGAAATAGACAGAGTGGGAGAGAGGGAGGGAGACAGTGAGAAATAGAGATGGTGGGAGAGAGGGAGGGAGACAGTGAGAAATAGAGAGGGTGAGAGAGAGGGAGGGAGACAGTGAGAAATAGAAAGGGTGGGAGAGAGGGAGCGAGACAGTGAGAAATAGACAGAGTGGGAGAGAGGGAGGGAGACAGTGAGAAATAGAGCGGGTGAGAGAGAGGGAGGGAGACAGTGAGAAATAGAAAGGGTGGGAGAGAGGGAGGGAGACAGTGAGAAATAGAGAGGGTGAGAGAGAGGGAGGGAGACAGTGAGAAATAGAAAGGGTGGGAGAGAGGGAGCGAGACAGTGAGAAATAGACAGAGTGGGAGAGAGGGAGGGAGACAGTGAGAAATAGAGCGGGTGAGAGAGAGGGAGGGAGACAGTGTGAAATAGAGAGGGTGGGAGAGAGGGAGGGAGGCAGTGAGAAATAGAGAGGGTGGGAGAGAGGGAGGGAGGCAGGGAGAAATAGAAATAGTGGGAGAGATGGAGGGAGACAGTGAGAAATAGAGAGGGTGAGAGAGAGGGAGGATGACAATGAGAAATAGAGAGGATGAGAGAGAGGGAGGGAGACAGTGAGAAATAGAGAGGGTGGGAGAGAGGGAGGGAGACAGTGAGAAATAGAGAGGGTGAGGAAAGAGGGAGGGAGAACATGAGAAATAGAGAGGGTGAGAGAGAGGGAGGGAGACAGTGAGAAATAGAGAGGGTGGGAGAGAGGGAGGATGACAATGAGAAATAGAGAGGATGAGAGAGAGGGAGGGAGACAGTGAGAAATCGAAAGTGTGGGAGAGAGGGAGGGAGACAGTGAGAAGTACAGAGGGTGAGGAAAGAGTGAGGGAGTCAGAGAGAAATAGAGAGGGTGAGAGATGGAGTGAGTCAGTGAGAAATAGAGAGGGTGGGAGAGAGGGAGGGAGACAGTGAGAAATAGAGAGTGTGAGGTAAGAGGGAGGGAGTCAGTGAGAAATAGAGAGGGTGGGAGAGTGGGAGGGAGACAGTGAGAAATAGAGAGGTTGAGAGAGAGGGAGGGATACAGTGAGAAATAGAGAGGGTGAGGAAAGAGGGAGGGAGACAATGAGAAATAGAGAGGGTGAGAGAGAGGGATGGAGACAGTGAGAAACAGAGATGGTGGGAGAGAGGGAGGGAGACAGTGAGAAATAGACAATGTGGGAGGGAGGGAGGGAGACAGTGAGAAATAGAGAGCGTGAGAGATGGAGGGAGCCAGTGAGAAATAGAGGGGGTGGGAGAGAGGGAGGGAGACAGTGAGAATTAGAGAGGGTGGGAGAGAGGGAGGGAGACAGTGAGAAATAGACAGAGTGGGAGAGAGGGAGGGAGACAGTGAGAAATAGAGAGGGTGGGAGAGAGGGAGGAAGACAGTGAGAAATACAGAGGGTGAGGAAAGAGGGTGGGAGACACTGAGAAATAGAGAGGGTGAGAGAGAGGGAGGGAGACAGTGAGAAATAGAGAGGGTGAGAGAGGGAGGGATACAGTGAGAAATAGAGAGGGTGAGAGAGAGGGAGGGAGACAGTGAGAAATAGAGAGGGTGAGAGAGAGGGAGGGAGACAGTGAGAAATAGACAATGTGGGAGGGAGGGAGGGAGACAGTGAGAAATAGAGAGGGTGAGAGATGGAGGGAGCCAGTGAGAAATAGAGAGGGTGAGGAACGAGAGAGGGAGACAGTGAGAAATAGAGAGGGTGAGAGAGAGGGAGCGAGACAGTGAGAAATAGAAAGGGTGGGAGAGAGGGAGGGAGACAGTGAGAAATATAGAGGGTGAGGAAAGAGGGAGGGAGACAGTGAGAAATAGAGAGGGTGAGGGATGGAGGGAGTCAGTGAGAAGTAGAGAGGGTGGGAGAGAGGGAGGGAGACAGTGAGAAATAGAGAAGGTGAGAGAGGGATGGAGACAGTGAGAAACAGAGACGGTGGGAGAGAGGGTGGGAGACAGTGAGAAATAGAAAGTGTGGGAGAGAGGGAGGGAGACAGTGTGAAATAGAGAGGGTGAGGAACGAGAGAGGGAGACAGTGAGAAATAGAGAGCACGAGGAAAGTGGGAATGGGACAGAGAGAAATAGAGAGGGTGAAGAAAGAGGGAGGGAGACAGTGAGAAATAGAGAGGGTGAGGAAAGAATGAGGGAGACAGTGAGAAATAGAGAGGGTGGGAGAGAGGGAGGGAGACAGTGAGAAATAGAGAAGGTGAGGAAAGAGGGTGGGAGACACTGAGAAATAGAGAGGGTGAGAGATGGAGGGAGTCAGTGAGAAATAGAGAGGGTGGGAGAGAGGGAGGATGACAATGAGAAATAGAGAGGACGAGAGAGAGGGAGGGAGACAATGAGAAATCGAAAGTGTGGGAGAGAGGGAGGGAGACAGTGAGAAGTACAGAGGGTGAGGAAAGAGTGAGGGAGTCAGAGAGAAATAGAGAGGGTGAGAGATGGAGGGAGTCAGTGAGAAATAGAGAGGGTGGGAGAGAGGGAGGGAGACAGTGAGAAATAGAGAGTGTGAGGTAAGAGGGAGGGAGTCAGTGAGAAATAGAGAGGGTGGGAGAGAGGGAGGGAGACAGTGAGAAATAGAGAGGTTGAGAGAGAGGGAGGGATACAGTGAGAAATAGAGAGGGTGAGGAAAGAGGGAGGGAGACAATGAGAAATAGAGAGGGTGAGAGAGAGGGATGGAGACAGTGAGAAACAGAGATGGTGGGAGAGAGGGAGGGAGACAGTGAGAAATAGACAATGTGGGAGGGAGGGAGGGAGACAGTGAGAAATAGAGAGCGTGAGAGATGGAGGGAGCCAGTGAGAAATAGTGGGGGTGGGAGAGAGGGAGGGAGACAGTGAGAAGTAGAGAGGGTGGGAGAGAGGGAGGGAGACAGTGAGAAATAGACAGAGTGGGAGAAAGGGAGGGAGACAGTGAGAAATAGAGAGGGTGGGAGAGAGGGAGGAAGACAGTGAGAAATACAGAGGGTGAGGAAAGAGGGTGGGAGACACTGAGAAATAGAGAGGGTGAGAGAGAGGGAGGGAGACAGTGAGAAATAGAGAGGGTGAGAGAGGGAGGGATACAGTGAGAAATAGAGAGGGTGAGAGAGAGGGAGGGAGACAGTGAGAAATAGAGAGGGTGAGAGAGAGGGAGGGAGACAGTGAGAAATAGACAATGTGGGAGGGAGGGAGGGAGACAGTGAGAAATAGAGAGGGTGAGAGATGGAGGGAGCCAGTGAGAAATAGAGAGGGTGAGGAACGAGAGAGGGAGACAGTGAGAAATAGAGAGGGTGAGAGAGAGGGAGCGAGACAGTGAGAAATAGAAAGGGTGGGAGAGAGGGAGGGAGACAGTGAGAAATATAGAGGGTGAGGAAAGAGGGAGGGAGACAGTGAGAAATAGAGAGGGTGAGGGATGGAGGGAGTCAGTGAGAAGTAGAGAGGGTGGGAGAGAGGGAGGGAGACAGTGAGAAATAGAGAAGGTGAGAGAGGGATGGAGACAGTGAGAAACAGAGACGGTGGGAGAGAGGGTGGGAGACAGTGAGAAATAGAAAGTGTGGGAGAGAGGGAGGGAGACAGTGTGAAATAGAGAGGGTGAGGAACGAGAGAGGGAGACAGTGAGAAATATAGAGGGTGAGGAAAGAGGGAGGGAGACAGTGAGAAATAGAGAGGGTGAGGGATGGAGGGAGACAGTGAGAAATGCAGGGGGTGGGAGAGAGGGAGGGTGACAGTGAGAAATAGAGAGGGTGGGAGAGAGGGAGGATGACAATGAGAAATAGAGAGGGTGAGAGAGAGGGAGGGATACAGTGAGAAATAGAGAGGGTGAGGAAAGAGAGAGGGAGACAGTGAGAAATAGAAAGTGTGGGAGAGAGGGAAGGAGACAATGAGAAATAGAGATCGTGAGGAAAGAGAGAGGGAGACAGTGAGAAATAGAGAGGGTGAGAGATGGAGGGAGTCAGTGAGAAATAGAGGGGGTGGGAGAGAGGGAGGATGACAATGAGAAATAGAGAGGGTGGGAGAGAGGGAGGGAGACAGTGAGAAATAGACAGAGTGGGAGAGAGGGAGGGAGACAGTGAGAAATAGAGATGGTGGGAGAGAGGGAGGGAGACAGTGAGAAATAGAGAGGGTGAGGGATGGAGGGAGTCAGTGAGAAGTAGAGAGGGTGGGAGAGAGGGAGGGAGACAGTGAGAAATAGAGAAGGTGAGAGAGGGATGGAGACAGTGAGAAACAGAGACGGTGGGAGAGAGGGTGGGAGACAGTGAGAAATAGAAAGTGTGGGAGAGAGGGAGGGAGACAGTGTGAAATAGAGAGGGTGAGGAACGAGAGAGGGAGACAGTGAGAAATATAGAGGGTGAGGAAAGAGGGAGGGAGACAGTGAGAAATAGAGAGGGTGAGGGATGGAGGGAGACAGTGAGAAATGCAGGGGGTGGGAGAGAGGGAGGGTGACAGTGAGAAATAGAGAGGGTGGGAGAGAGGGAGGATGACAATGAGAAATACAGAGGGTGAGAGAGAGGGAGGGATACAGTGAGAAATAGAGAGGGTGAAGAAAGAGAGAGGGAGACAGTGAGAAATAGAAAGTGTGGGAGAGAGGGAAGGAGACAATGAGAAATAGAGATCGTGAGGAAAGAGAGAGGGAGACAGTGAGAAATAGAGAGGGTGAGAGATGGAGGGAGTCAGTGAGAAATAGAGGGGGTGGGAGAGAGGGAGGATGACAATGAGAAATAGAGACGGTGGGAGAGAGGGTGGGAGACAGTGAGAAATAGAAAGTGTGGGAGAGAGGGAGGGAGACAGTGTGAAATAGAGAGGGTGAGGAACGAGAGAGGGAGACAGTGAGAAATATAGAGGGTGAGGAAAGAGGGAGGGAGACAGTGAGAAATAGAGAGGGTGAGGGATGGAGGGAGACAGTGAGAAATGCAGGGGGTGGGAGAGAGGGAGGGTGACAGTGAGAAATAGAGAGGGTGGGAGAGAGGGAGGATGACAATGAGAAATAGAGAGGGTGAGAGAGAGGGAGGGATACAGTGAGAAATAGAGAGGGTGAGGAAAGAGAGAGGGAGACAGTGAGAAATAGAAAGTGTGGGAGAGAGGGAAGGAGACAATGAGAAATAGAGATCGTGAGGAAAGAGAGAGGGAGACAGTGAGAAATAGAGAGGGTGAGAGATGGAGGGAGTCAGTGAGAAATAGAGGGGGTGGGAGAGAGGGAGGATGACAATGAGAAATAGAGAGGGTGGGAGAGAGGGAGGGAGACAGTGAGAAATAGACAGAGTGGGAGAGAGGGAGGGAGACAGTGAGAAATAGAGATGGTGGGAGAGAGGGAGGGAGACAGTGAGAAATAGAGAGGGTGGGAGAGAGGGAGGGAGACAGTGAGAAATAGAAAGGGTGGGAGAGAGGGAGCGAGACAGTGAGAAATAGACAGAGTGGGAGAGAGGGAGGGAGACAGTGAGAAATAGAGCGGGTGAGAGAGAGGGAGGGAGACAGTGTGAAATAGAGAGGGTGGGAGAGAGGGAGGGAGGCAGTGAGAAATAGAGAGGGTGGGAGAGAGGGAGGGAGGCAGGGAGAAATAGAAATAGTGGGAGAGATGGAGGGAGACAGTGAGAAATAGAGAGGGTGAGAGAGAGGGAGGATGACAATGAGAAATAGAGAGGATGAGAGAGAGGGAGGGAGACAGTGAGAAATAGAGAGGGTGGGAGAGAGGGAGGGAGACAGTGAGAAATAGAGAGGGTGAGGAAAGAGGGAGGGAGAACATGAGAAATAGAGAGGGTGAGAGAGAGGGAGGGAGACAGTGAGAAATAGAGAGGGTGGGAGAGAGGGAGGGAGACAGTGGGAAATAGAGCGGGTGAGGAGAGAGGGAGTGAGACAATGAGAAATAGAGAGCATGAGGAAAGAGGGAAGAGGACAGTGAGAAATAGAGAGGGTGGGAGAGAGGGAGGGAGACAGTGAGAAATAGAAAGGGTGGGAGAGTGGGAGGGAGACAATGAAAAATAGAAAGTGTGGGAGAGAGGGAGAGAGACAGTGAGAAGTACAAAGGGTGAGGAAAGAGTGAGGGAGTCAGAGAGAAATAGAGAGGGTGAGAGAGGGAGGGAGACAGTGAGAAATAGAGGGGGTGGGAGAGAGGGAGGGAGACAGTGAGAAATAGAGAGCATGAGGAAAGTGGGAAGGGGACAGTGAGAAATAGAGAGGATGAAGAAAGAGAGAGGGAGACAGCGAGAAACAGAGATGGTGGGAGAGAGGGTGGGAGACAGTGAGAAATAGAGAAGGTGGGAGAGAGGGAGGATGACAATGAGAAATAGAGAGTGTGAGGTAAGAGGGAGGGAGAACATGAGAAATAGACAGTGTGGGAGAGAGGGAGGGAGACAGTGAGAAATACAAAGTGTGGGAGAGAGGGAGGGAGACAGTGAGAAATACAAAGTGTGGGAGAGAGGGAGGGAGACAAGAGAAATAGAGAGGGTGGGAGAGAAGGAGGGAGACAGTGAGAAATAGAGAGGTTGAGAGAGAGGGAGGGATACAGTGAGAAATAGAGAGGGTGAGGAAAGAGGGAGGGAGACAATGAGAAATAGAGAGGGTGAGAGAGAGGGATGGAGACAGTGAGAAACAGAGATGGTGGGAGAGAGGGAGGGAGACAGTGAGAAATAGACAATGTGGGAGGGAGGGAGGGAGACAGTGAGAAATAGAGAGCGTGAGAGATGGAGGGAGCCAGTGAGAAATAGAGGGGGTGGGAGAGAGGGAGGGAGACAGTGAGAAGTAGAGAGGGTGGGAGAGAGGGAGGGAGACAATGAGAAATAGAGAGGGTGGGAGAGAGGGAGGGAGACAGTGAGAAATAGAGAGGGTGAGAGAGAGGGAGGGATACAGTGAGAAATAGAGAGAGTGAGAAAAGAGGGAGGGAGACAATGAGAAATAGAGAAGGTGAGAGAGAGGGATGGAGACAGTGAGAAACAGAGATGGTGGGAGAGAGGGAGGGAGACAGTGAGAAATAGAGAGGGTGAGAGAGAGGGATGGAGACAGTGAGGAACAGAGAGGGTGGGAGGGAGGGAGGGAGACAGTGAGAAATAGAGATGGTGAGAGAGAGGGAGGGAGACACTGAGAAATAGAGAGGGTGGGAGAGAGGAAGGGAGACAGTGAGAAATAGAGAGGGTGAGAAAAGAGGGAGGGAGACAATGAGAAATAGAGAGGGTGGGAGATAGGGAGGGAGACAGTGAGAAATAGAGAGGTTGAGAGAGAGGGAGGGATACAGTGAGAAATAGAGAGGGTGAGGAAAGAGGGAGGGAGACAATGAGAAATAGAGAGGGTGAGAGAGAGGGATGGAGACAGTGAGAAACAGAGATGGTGGGAGAGAGGGAGGGAGACGGTGAGAAATACAGAGGGTGAGGAAAGAGGGAGGGAGACAGTGAGAAATAGAGAGTGTGGGAGAGAGGGAGGATGACAATGAGAAATAGAGAGGGTGGGAGAGAGGGAGGGAGACGGTGAGAAATAGAGAGGGTGAGGAAAGAGGGAGGGAGACAGTGAGAAATAGAGAGGGTGGGAGAGAGGGAGGATGACAATGAGAAATAGAGAGGGTGGGAGAGAGGGAGGGAGACAGTGAGAAATAGAAAGTGTGGGAGAGAGGGAGGGAGACAGTGAGAAGTACAGAGGGTGAGGAAAGAGTGAGGGAGTCAGAGAGAAATAGAGAGGGTGAGAGAGAGGGAGGGAGACAGTGAGAAATAGAGGGGGTGGGAGAGAGGGAGGGAGACAGTGAGAAATAGAGAGGGTGGGAGAGAGGGAGGATGACAATGAGAAATAGAGAGTGTGAGGTAAGAGGGAGGGAGTCAGTGAGAAATACAAAGTGTGGGAGAGAGGGAGGGAGACAATGAGAAATAGAGAGGGTGGGAGAGAGGGAGGGAGACAGTGAGAAATAGAGAGGTTGAGAGAGAGGGAGGGATACAGTGAGAAATAGAGAGGGTGAGGAAAGAGGGAGGGAGACAGTGAGAAACAGAGATGGTGGGAGAGAGGGAGGGAGACAGTGAGAAATAGACAATGTGGGAGGGAGGGAGGGAGACAGTGAGAAATAGAGAGCGTGAGAGATGGAGGGAGCCAGTGAGAAATAGAGGGGGTGGGAGAGAGGGAGGGAGACAGTGAGAAGTAGAGAGGGTGGGAGAGAGGGAGGGAGACAGTGAGAAATAGACAGAGTGGGAGAGAGGGAGGGAGACAGTGAGAAATAGAGAGGGTGGGAGAGAGGGAGGAAGACAGTGAGAAATAGAGATGGTGAGAGAGAGGGAGGGAGACAGTGAGAAACAGAGAGGGTGGGAGAGAGGAAGGGAGACAGTGAGAAATAGAGAGGGTGATAGAGAGGGAGGGAGACAATGAGAAATAGAGAGGGTGAGAGAGAGGGAGGGATACAGTGAGAAATAGAGAGGGTGAGAAAAGAGGGAGGGAGCCAATGAGAAATAGAGAGGGTGAGAGAGAGGGAGGGATACAGTGAGAAATAGAGAGGGTGAGAAAAGAGGGAGGGAGAAAATGAGAAATAGAGAGGGTGAGAGAGAGGGATGGAGACAGTGAGAAACAGAGAGGGTGAGAAAAGAGGGAGGGAGACAATGAGAAATAGAGAGGGAGGAGAGAGGGAGGGAGACAGTGATAAACAGAGGCGGTGGGAGAGAGGGAGGGAGACAATGAGAAATAGAGAGGGTGAGAGAGAGGGATGGAGACAGTGAGAAACAGAGAGGGTGAGAGAGAGGGAGGGAGACAATGAGAAATAGAGAGGGTGGAGAGAGGGAGGGAGACAGTGATAAACAGAGACAGCGGGAGAGAGGGAGGGAGACAGTGAGAAATAGAAAGGGTGGGAGAGAGGGAGGGAGACAGTGACAAATAGAGAGGGTGAGGAAAGAGGGAGTGAGACAATGAGAAATAGAGAGCATGAGGAAAGAGGGAAGTGGACAGTGAGAAATAGAGAGGGTGGGAGAGGGAGGGAGACGGTGAGAAATACAGAGGGTGAGGAAAGAGGGAGGGAGGCAGTGAGAAATAGAGTGGGTGAGAGAGAGGGAGGGAGACAGTGAGAAATAGAGCGGGTGAGGAAAGAGAGAGGGAGACAGTGAAAAATAGAGAAGGTGGGAGAGTGGGAGGGAGACAGTGAAAAATAGAAAGTGTGGGAGAGAGGGAGGGAGACAGTGAGAAATAGAGATGGTGAGAGAGAGGGAGGAAGTCAGTGAGAAATAAAGAGGGTGGGAGAGATGGAGGGAGACAGTGAGAAAAAGAGAGGGTGAGGAATGAGGGAGGGAGTCAGTGAGAAATAGAGAGGGTGAGGAAAGAGAGAGGGAGACAGTGAAAAATAGAAAGTGTGGGAGAGAGGGAGGGAGACAGTGAGAAATAGAAAGGGTGGGAGAGAGGGAGGGAGACAGTGAGAAATAGAAATGGTGGGAGAGAGGGAGTGAGACAGTGAGAAATAGAAATGGTGGGAGAGAGGGAGGGAGACAGTGAGAAATAGAAATGGTGGGAGAGAGGGAGTGAGACAGTGAGAAATAGAAATGGTGGGAGAGAGGGAGGGAGACAGTGAGAAATAGAAATGGTGGGAGAGAGGGAGAGAGGCAATGAGAAATATCGAGGATGAGAGAGAGGGAGGGAGACAGTGGGAAATAGAAAGGGTGGGAGAGAGGGAGGGAGACTGTGAGAAATAGAGAGCACGAGGAAAGTGGGAATGGGACAGAGAGAAATAGAGAGGGTGAAGAAAGAGGGAGGGAGACAGTGAGAAATAGAGAGGGTGAGGAAAGAATGAGGGAGACAGTGAGAAATAGAGAGGGTGGGAGAGAGGGAGGGAGACAGTGAGAAATAGAGAAGGTGAGGAAAGAGGGTGGGAGACACTGAGAAATAGAGAGGGTGAGAGATGGAGGGAGTCAGTGAGAAATAGAGAGGGTGGGAGAGAGGGAGGATGACAATGAGAAATAGAGAGGATGAGAGAGAGGGAGGGAGACAATGAGAAATCGAAAGTGTGGGAGAGAGGGAGGGAGACAGTGAGAAGTACAGAGGGTGAGGAAAGAGTGAGGGAGTCAGAGAGAAATAGAGAGGGTGAGAGATGGAGGGAGTCAGTGAGAAATAGAGAGGGTGGGAGAGAGGGAGGGAGACAGTGAGAAATAGAGAGTGTGAGGTAAGAGGGAGGGAGTCAGTGAGAAATAGAGAGGGTGGGAGAGTGGGAGGGAGACAGTGAGAAATAGAGAGGTTGAGAGAGAGGGAGGGATACAGTGAGAAATAGAGAGGGTGAGGAAAGAGGGAGGGAGACAATGAGAAATAGAGAGGGTGAGAGAGAGGGATGGAGACAGTGAGAAACAGAGATGGTGGGAGAGAGGGAGGGAGACAGTGAGAAATAGACAATGTGGGAGGGAGGAAGGGAGACAGTGAGAAATAGAGAGCGTGAGAGATGGAGGGAGCCAGTGAGAAATAGAGGGGGGTGGGAGAGAGGGAGGGAGACAGTGAGAAGTAGAGAGGGTGGGAGAGAGGGAGGGAGACAGTGAGAAATAGACAGAGTGGGAGAGAGGGAGGGAGACAGTGAGAAATAGAGAGGGTGGGAGAGAGGGAGGAAGACAGTGAGAAATACAGAGGGTGAGGAAAGAGGGTGGGAGACACTGAGAAATAGAGAGGGTGAGAGAGAGGGAGGGAGACAGTGAGAAATAGAGAGGGTGAGAGAGGGAGGGATACAGTGAGAAATAGAGAGGGTGAGAGAGAGGGAGGGAGACAGTGAGAAATAGAGAGGGTGAGAGAGAGGGAGGGAGACAGTGAGAAATAGACAATGTGGGAGGGAGGGAGGGAGACAGTGAGAAATAGAGAGGGTGAGAGATGGAGGGAGCCAGTGAGAAATAGAGAGGGTGAGGAACGAGAGAGGGAGACAGTGAGAAATAGAGAGGGTGAGAGAGAGGGAGCGAGACAGTGAGAAATAGAAAGGGTGGGAGAGAGGGAGGGAGACAGTGAGAAATATAGAGGGTGAGGAAAGAGGGAGGGAGACAGTGAGAAATAGAGAGGGTGAGGGATGGAGGGAGTCAGTGAGAAGTAGAGAGGGTGGGAGAGAGGGAGGGAGACAGTGAGAAATAGAGAAGGTGAGAGAGGGATGGAGACAGTGAGAAACAGAGACGGTGGGAGAGAGGGTGGGAGACAGTGAGAAATAGAAAGTGTGGGAGAGAGGGAGGGAGACAGTGTGAAATAGAGAGGGTGAGGAACGAGAGAGGGAGACAGTGAGAAATATAGAGGGTGAGGAAAGAGGGAGGGAGACAGTGAGAAATAGAGAGGGTGAGGGATGGAGGGAGACAGTGAGAAATGCAGGGGGTGGGAGAGAGGGAGGGTGACAGTGAGAAATAGAGAGGGTGGGAGAGAGGGAGGATGACAATGAGAAATAGAGAGGGTGAGAGAGAGGGAGGGATACAGTGAGAAATAGAGAGGGTGAGGAAAGAGAGAGGGAGACAGTGAGAAATAGAAAGTGTGGGAGAGAGGGAAGGAGACAATGAGAAATAGAGATCGTGAGGAAAGAGGGAGGGAGACAGTGAGAAATAGAGAGGGTGAGAGATGGAGGGAGTCAGTGAGAAATAGAGGGGGTGGGAGAGAGGGAGGATGACAATGAGAAATAGAGAGGGTGGGAGAGAGGGAGGGAGACAGTGAGAAATAGACAGAGTGGGAGAGAGGGAGGGAGACAGTGAGAAATAGAGATGGTGGGAGAGAGGGAGGGAGACAGTGAGAAATAGAGAGGGTGGGAGAGAGGGAGGGAGACAGTGAGAAATAGAAAGGGTGGGAGAGAGGGAGCGAGACAGTGAGAAATAGACAGAGTGGGAGAGAGGGAGGGAGACAGTGAGAAATAGAGAGGGTGGGAGAGAGGGAGGGAGACAGTGTGAAATAGAGAGGGTGGGATAGAGGGAGGGTGACAATGAGAAATAGAGAGGGTGAGAGATGGAGGGAGTCAGTGAGAAATAGAGAGGGTGAGAGAGAGGGAGGGAGACAGTGAGAAATAGAGAGGGTGAGGAAAGAGGAAGGGAGACAGTGAAAAATAGAGATGGTGGGAGAGAGGGAGCGAGACAGTGAGAAATAGAAAGGGTGGGAGAGAGGGAGGGAGACAGTGAGAAATACAGAGGGTGAGGAAAGAGGGAGGGAGGCAGTGAGAAATAGAGAGGGTGGGAGAGTGGGAGGGAGACAGTGAGAAATAGAGAGGGTGGGAGAGAGGGAGGGAGACAGTGAGAAATAGAAAGGGTGGGAGAGAGGGAGGGAGACAGTGAGAAATAGAGAGGGTGGGAGAGAGGGAGGGAGACAATGAGAAATAGAGAGCATGAGGAAAGAGGGAAGGGGACAGTGAGAAATAGAGAGGGTGAGAGATGGAGGGAGACAGTGAGAAATAGAGGGGATGGGAGAGAGGGAGGGAGACAGTGAGAAATAGAGAGGGTGGGAGAGAGAGAGGATGACAATGAGAAATAGAGAGGGTGAGAGAGAGGGAGGGAGACAGTGAGAAATAGACAATGTGGGAGTGAGGGAGGGAGACAGTGAGAAATAGAGGGGGTGGGAGAGAGGGAATGAGACAGTGAGAAATAGAGATGGTGGGAGAGAGGGAATGAGACAGTGAGAAATAGAGAGGGTGAGAGAGAGGGAGGGAGAAACTGAGAAATAGAGAGGGTGAGGAAAGAGGGAGGGAGACAGTGAGAAATAGAGAGGGTGGGAGAGAGGGAGGGAGACAGTGAGAAATAGTGTGGGTGAGAGATAGGGAGGGAGACAGTGGGAAAGAGAGGGATAGGAAAGAGGGAGGGAGACAGTGAGAAATAGAGAGGGTGGGAGAGAGGGAGGGAGACAGTGAGAAATAGAGAGGGAGAGGAAAGAGGGAGGGAGACAGTGAGAAATAAAGAGGGTGGGAGAGAGGGAGGGAGACAGTGAGAAATAGAAAGTGTGGGAGAGAGGGAGGGAGACAGTGAGAAATAGAGAGGGTGAGAGAGAGGGTGGGAGACAGTGAGAAATAGAGAGGGTGAGGAAAGAGGGTGGGAGACAGTGAGAAATAGAGAGGGTGAGAGAGAGGGAGGGAGACAGTGAGAAATAGAGCGGGTGAGGAAAGGCAGGGAGATAGTGAGAAGTAGAGAGGGTGGGAGAGAGGGGGGGAAACAGTGAGGAATAGAGAGGGTGGGTCAGAGGGAGGGAGACAGTGAGAAATAGAGAGGGTGAGAGAGAGGGAGGGAGACAGGGAGAGCGAGAGGGAGGGAGAAAGGAAGAGAGAAAGAGAGAGAGAGAGGGTGAGAGAGACAGGGGAGAAACTGAGAGAGAGGGAGAGACAGGGAGTGAGAGGGAGGGAGACAGAGAGAGAGAGAGAGAAGGATAGACAGAGGGGAGCGAGACTGGGAGAGAGAGAGAAAGGGGAGAGAGAGGGACAGAGGGGTAAAGTGAGAGGAAGGGAGAAAGAGAGAGGGAGGGACACAGCGAAAGAGGGAGAGATAGGGAGAGGGAGAGACAGGGAGACAGAGAGGGGACAGAGAGAGCAGGAGAGAGACAGGGGAGAGGGAAGGATGGCTCCCCGAGCCTGAGGGAGGGGGCACAGTGCCCGCAGCCCCACCTGGACTCCGGCCCCTCCACCCAGGGACAGCTTGGAGCAACCCCGGGGTGGCCAGAGAATTTGAGGGAGAGAGAGTGGAGTGTGGAAGGGGGAGAGTGAAGAAGGAGAGAGAGGGGAGGGGAGTTAGGGAGGGAGAGGGTTGAGGGAGGGGTAGAGAGGGAATTGAAGGACATCACTAGGGAGGGGGGCTCTTGCCGGTGGATGAGATCAGCAACAGGTTCCTCCAACCTCCCTCCATCCTCCACACCCCACGCTTCAACATCCCCCCACATCCCCCATTCCCCACCCTTCACCACCCCCCTAAACCCCACACTTCACCAACCCCCATCCTCCACTCCCCACCCTTCACCATTCCCCCATCCTCCACTCCCCAACCTTCACCATCCCCCCATTCCCCACCCTTCACCTTCCCCCCATCCTCCACTCCCCATCCTTCACCATCCCCCCACTCCCCACCCTTCACCTTCCCCCTATCCTCCACTCCCCACCCTTCACCAATACCCCATCCTCCACTCCCCACCCTTCACCATCCCCCATTCTCCACTCCCCACCCTTCACCATCCCCCTATCCTCCACTCCCCACCCTTCACCAATACCCCATCCTCCATTCCCCACCCTTCACCATCCCCCATCCTCCACTCCCCACCCTTCACCACCCCCCATTCCCCACCCTTCACCACCTCCCTACACCCCACACTTCACCAACCCCCATCCTCCACTCCCCACCCTTCACCATTCCCCCATCCTCCATTCCCCATCCTTCACCATCCCCCATCCTCCACTCCCCACCCTTCACCACCCCCCATTCCCCACCCTTCACCACCCCCCTACACCCCACACTTCACCAACCCCCATCCTCCACTCCCCACCCTTCACCATTCCCCCATCCTCCATTCCCCATCCTTCACCATCCCCCTATCCTCCACTCCCCACCCTTCACCAATACCCCATCCTCCATTCCCCACCCTTCACCAATACCCCATCCTCCACTCCCCACCCTTCACCAAACCCCATCCTCCATTCCCCACCCTTCACCATCCCCCTATCCTCCACTCCCCACCCTTCACCATCCCCCCATCCTCCACTCCCCACCCTTCACCAATACCCCATCCTCCATTCCCCACCCTTCACCATCCCCCATCCTCCACTCCCCACCCTTCACCACCCCCCATTCCCCACCCTTCACCACCCCCCTAAACCCCACACTTCACCAACCCCCATCCTCCACTCCCCATCCTTCACCATCCCCCCACTCCCCACCCTTCACCATCCCCCCATCCTCCACTCCCCACCCTTCACCATCCCCCTATCCTCCACTCCCCACCCTTCACCAACCCCCATCCTCCACTCCCCACCCTTCACCATCCCCCCATCCTCCATTCCCCACCCTTCACCATCCCCCATCCTCCACTCCCCATCCTTCACCATCCCCCCACTCCCCACCCTTCACCTTCCCCCCATTCTCCACTCCCCACTCTTCACCATCCCCCCATTCTCCACTCCCCACTCTTCACCATCCCCCATCCTCCACTCCCCACCCTTCACCAATACCCCATCCTCCACTCCCCACCCTTCACCAATACCCCATCCTCCATTCCCCACCCTTCACCATCCCCCATCCTCCACTCCCCATCCTTCACCATCCCCCCACTCCCCACCCTTCACCTTCCCCCCATTCTCCACTCCCCACTCTCACCATCCCCCATCCTCCACTCCCCACCCTTCACCAATACCCCATCCTCCACTCCCCACCCTTCACCAATACCCCATCCTCCATTCCCCACCCTTCACCATCCCCCATCCTCCATTCCCCACCCTTCACCACCCCCCCATTCCCCACCCTTCACCACCCCCCTAAACCCCCACTCTTCACCATCCCCCATCCTCCACTCCCCACCCTTCACCAATACCCCATCCTCCACTCCCCACCCTTCACCATCCCCCTATCCTCCACTCCCACCCTTCACCATCCCCCATCCACCACTCCCCACCCTTCACCATCCCCCCATCCCCCACCCTTCACCACACCCCATTCCCCACCGTTCACCACCCACCATCCTCCACTCCCCACCCTTCACCACCCCCCCATTCCCTACCCTTTACCACCCCCCATTCCCCACCCTTCACCATCCTCCACTCCCCACCCTTCAACATCCCCCATCTTCCACTCCCCACCCTTCACTTTCCCCCCCATCCTCCACTCCCCATCCTTCACCATCCCCCCCACTCCCCACCCTTCACCAATACCCCATCCTCCACTCCCCACCCTTCACCATCCCCCTATCCTCCACTCCCCACCCTTCACCATCCCCCTATCCTCCACTCCCCACCCTTCACCAATACCCCATCCTCCATTCCCCACCCTTCACCATCCCCCATCCTCCACTCCCCACCCTTCACCACCCCCATTCCCCACCCTTCACCACCCCCACTTCCCACCCTTCACCACCCCCATTCCCTACCCTTCACCATCCCCCCATCCTCCACTCCCCACCCTTCACCACCCGCCATTCCCCACCCTTCACCACCCCCCACTCCCCACCCTTCACTACCTCCCACTCCCCACCCTTCACCATCCCCACATTCCCCACCCTTCACCACCCCCCACTCCCCACCCTTCACCACCCCCCACTCCCCACCCTTCACCATCCCCCATCCTCCACTCCCACCCTTCACCAATACCCCATCCTCCATTCCCCACCCTTCACCATCCCCCATCCTCCACTCCCCACCCTTCACCACCCCCCATTCCCCACCCTTCACCACCCCCCTAAACCCCACACTTCACCAACCCCCATCCTCCACTCCCCACCCTTCACCATCCCCCCATCCTCCACTCCCCACCCTTCACCATTCCCCCATCCTCCACTCCCCACCCTTCACCATCCCCCCATCCTCCACTCCCCACCCTTCACCATCCCCCATCCTCCACTCCCCACCCTTCACCATTCCCCCATCCTCCACTCCCCACCCTTCACCACGCCCCATTCCCCACCCTTCACCACCCCCCACTCCCCACCCTTCACCACCCCCCATTCCCCACCCTTCACCACCCCCCCATTCCCCACCCTTCACCATCCCCCATCCTCCACTCCCCACCCTTCACCACCCCCCATTCCCCACCCTTCAACATCCCCCATCTTCCACTCCCCACCCTTCACTTTCCCCCCATCCTCCACTCCCCATCCTTCACCATCCCCCCACTCCCCACCCTTCACCATCCCCCCATCCTCCACTCCCCACCCTTCACCATCCCCCTATCCTCCACTCCCCACCCTTCACCATCCCCCTATCCTCCACTCCCCACCCTTCACCAATACCCCATCCTCCATTCCCCACCCTTCACCATCCCCCATCCTCCACTCCCCACCCTTCACCACCCCCCACTCCCCACCCTTCACCACCTCCCACTCCCCACTCTTCACCACCCCACATTCCCCACCCTTCACCACCCCCCACTCCCCACCCTTCACCACCCCCCCATCCTCCACTCCCCACCCTTAACCATTCCCCCATCCTCCACTCCCCACCCTTCACCATCCCCCACTCCCCACCCTTCACCACCCCCCATCCTCCACTCCCCACCCTTAACCATTCCCCCATCCTCCACTCCCCACCCTTCACCACCCCCCATTCCCCACCCTTCACCACCCCCCATTCCCCACCCTTCACCACCCCCCACTCCCCACCCTTCACCACCCCCCATCCTCCACTCCCCACACTTAACCATTCCCCCATCCTCCACTCCCCACCCTTCACCACCCCCCACTCCCCACCCTTCACCACCCCCCCACCATCCTTCACCATCCCTATTCCTCCCCATCTCCTACCCTTCACCACCCACTCCCCCATTCCCCCTCATCTCCCCCAAACTCCTACAAGCCCCTCATCCTCTCCACCCCTCCCACTCCGGTAACCTCCTCCCATTCCTCTCTTTCCCCTTCCCCCTCTATCACCCCAACCTCTTTCTCTCTCCATCACACCCTCCCACACCCCTCTCCACCACCTGTTTAATCCCACCCTCTGCATCAACCCCCCATTGTTGCCCACCCCTCCTTGTCCCATTCCCCTCCATTACCATTGGGATCAGGGAGATCCCTGTCTATCTGGGTGGGAGGGATAGCCACCACCTCACTGCTGAATGGAACCTGGCTTGAGTTGACCTTCCTGACCTTTTCCCTCTATCCCTCTTTCACCATTCGCACCTTTCCTTCTTCTTTCTTTGCCCTGTTCCTCGTTCTCCCACCTCCGGTTCTAACTCTCCCCCAAAACCTTTCCCTCCCCGTTTTCCCCAGTGTCAGCTCTGCCCCATCAATGCCCAGACCTATCTTCTTCCTGTACTCCTGCCCCTCCTTGGTGCTGCCCACCCCCCCCCCCCCATCTATTCCTGCCCTTTTAGCTGCCCCTCCCCCTCTACTGCTGCTGCAGATTCCAATTTCCCCCTCCCCATTCCTCCATTTGACCGGGCCAGGAATCTGGGATCACTGTGTCTCAGAGTTTCGCAAACACCTTCACTGAAGGAGCTGCAGGTGGTTGGAGACTTCAACAACCCCTTTAGCAGGATGAGGATTTTGTTCATGCTGAAGTTAAAACCTTAACCACTCGAAAACATGTTGTCTTCTCCTGGAGTCAATGTTTAATAAGTTGGATTTCTACCCAGTGTATGCCGTGTGTGAATAGGACAGAGAGCATCTCACACATTGTACTTTCAAAGCCAACCGAAAATGCTAGAAACACTCAGTTAAAAATCACCCAACACCAGGTTATAGTCCAACAGGTTTATGTGGAAGCACTAGCTTTCGGAGCGCTGCTCCTTCATCATAACTTTTTCCACCTTTATTGTTCAGAGTACAGGAGTTGGGAGGTCATGTTATAGGACATTGGTTAGGCCACTGTTGGAATATTGCGTGCAATACTGGTCTCCTTCCTATCGGAATGATGTTGTGAAACTTGAAAGGGTTCAGAAAAGATTTACAAGGATGTTGCCAGGGTTGGAGGATCTGAGCTACAGGGAGAGGCTGAACAGGCTGGGGCTGTTTTCCCTGAAGCGTTGGAGGCTGAGGGGTGACCTTATAGAGGTTTACAAAATTATGAGGGGCCATGGATAGGATAAATAGACAAAGTCTTTTCCCTGGGGTCGGGGAGTCCAGAACTAGAGGGCATAGGTTTAGGGTGAGAGGGGAAAGATATAAAAGAGACCTAAGGGGCAACTTTTTCACACAGAGGGTGGTACGTGTGTGCAATGAGCTGCCAGAGGATGTGGTGGAGGCTGGTACAATTGCAACATTTAAGAGACATTTGGATGGGTATAGGAATAGGAAGGGTTTGGAGGGATATGGGTCGGGTGCTGGCAGGTGGGGGGGGGACTAGATTGGGTTGGGATATCTGGTCAGCATGGACAGGTTGGACCGAAGGGTCTGTTTCCGTGCTGTACATCTCTATGACTCTATGACAGTCCAGAACCGGCTCCTGCAAGTCATGGAAACCCTCAGGCAAAGAGAGTGCTTCAGATCAAATTTCACAATATCTCACAGGTTAACTGTTTCTATCTCTCCACAGATGTTGTGCCTGATCTACCGAGCATTTCTAGGATCTGATCTCTTCGTTCTGGATCTCCATCATATGCAGGTTTTCTTTTTATCCTTTTATGTGGGAGATGTGGGTGTCTTTGGCATGTCCCAGAATTCATTTCCCATCCCTAACTTCACAGGAAAAACAGCTGAGCCCACCATGGCTGTTCCCAAGGGCAGCTAAGAGCCAGTCCCATTGCTGCAGGCCTGATTAGATTAGATTCCCTTCAATGCGGAAACAGCCCAACCCGTCCACACCGACCCTCCAAAGATTAACCCACCCAGACCCATTTCCCTCTGGCTAATGCACCTAACACTACGGGCAATTTAGCATGGCCAATTCACCTGACCTGCACATCTTTGGACTCTGGGAGGAAACTGGAGCACCCGGAGGAAACCCACGCAGACACGGGGAGAATGTGCAAACTCCACACAGTCAGTCACCCGAGGCTGGAATCGAACCTGGGGCCCTAGTGCCATGAGACAGCAGTGCTAACCACTGAGCCACCGTGCTGACAGTGTCCTTCCTGAAACAAAATGATTGGGCTTTTCACAAAAAATGATGGTCGTTATTATGGTCTCTGGCACTGAGACATATTCCAGATTTTTATTAATTGAATTTAAATTCCATCAGCTTTCATGGTGGGATTTGAATTTATTTTCCCAGAGCATTTATCGTGGGCATCCAGACTTAGGCTAATAGGAAGGGATTAAAGGGAAATGGGCTAAACGCAGGCAAGTGGGACAAGTTTAGATTGGGAAGCCTAAGTAGCATGGGCAAGTTAGACCAAAGGGTCTGTTTCTGTGTGTTGTGACTCTGCCACAGTGTTCATGCTAATTCTAACTTATATTTTCAAATGTTGTCTTTAGATTTAACGAAGATGATGCTAATTTTTAGAAGACCATAAGGACACAATCCTGTGACAATGAACAATAATCACTATAACAGCTCCCTGGGTGTCGGTGCAGGCAACACCATCCACTCCTACCCACTCACCCTGGAGCAAAAAAAACGGCGTTTGCTTTTGTGGGCATGTTATTCATTTTCCTGGGACTTGTCACTGTGCGATGTTTCCGAATCCTCCTGGACCCTTATAGCAGTGTGCCATCCTCAACCTGGGCAGATGGGATGGATGGACTAGAGAAGGGCACCTTCGAGTATGCCTTGGCATGAAGTCAGCATGTCTTGGATTCTGGACCAAGTCTCCACGTTGGGCGAGAAGTGCAGAGATCGCCAATGGTGGCACTGAAGGACCAGTGGAAAGCTGTTGGCACTATCAAACAGTGGGTGTGCCAAGGATTTGTCATCCCTGCTTGGTTGAAGTGACATGATCGAATGCAGATTTAATTAGTAATTATACGCACTGTAGTGTTCAAATATCAGAATAATTCACAACAAAAGTCTTCCTTTTGGGTTTCATAGTTGGTTGCAGACTTTTGTAGCATGATTTGGTCCAAGAGAGATATTTATTCTAACTCATTATGAGCTATGAAGTTTTATAAATGAGGACATTGGGAGTGTATTAACATATGACGTTTGCATTATAGGTCAGCTAGATTCTAAGGTCGGAGTAATATTATCAGGACGAGTGGTAACGACCATAGCAAATTACCGTATATACTCAAGTAATAGATGATCTCATGTAAAAGCCGACCCTAGTTCTTCACAGATGACAGATGAACGTTTAAGAGTCAGTGTGCTGGCCGTCACATCCCACTGCAGTTTTCCAGTCTGCCGGTTATTCCTCTCCATTCCAGTCCGCTGGCTATTGTGTTCCACTGTGAGTTTTCAGAATTACCACAATTCTTTTTTTTTGCTTAATTCGTGCGAGATCAGTTGAGCTTCTGCTAATGATAACGCTACGGATTTTGATGGGCATGAATTTCAGCCCCTCAAAAATAGTATCCATGTAATAGTCGACCCCATAAATTTAACCTTAAAACATGATCAAAAAACTTTGACTATTACTAGAGTATATATGGCATATTGTGCGAATTAAGTTAGGAGTCCAAGTAATTGTGAGTTAGATACAGCCAGCTGTAGTTCAGCATGTTCTGTGCACAGATAATTGTAAACTGATCGGTCAGGTGTATGTAATCCTGTATTTCAAATGTGGATTCGTGATGTTCATTAACTTAATGTTACTCCAAATCTTCCTGATTGCACTGTCTATCCAGTTGTATAGGATTTCGAAACAGGAGTAGGCCATTCAGCCCATCATACCTGCTGCACTATTCGCTGTCATTATGGTTGATCTGGTTGTAGTCTCAGTATCACTTTCCTGGCCACATCACCAGCTCTCCAGCTACCACCCCCCACAAGGTACCTATCAGAAATCCAGCTAACTCTGTCCCTGCGTTAATCCAATGGCCCACTTTCCACTGCTTTGTGAACTCCAGAGATTCTCAAACCTCTGAGAGAAAGAAAAGTCTCACTGCCGCCTTTTTCTCAAAGTGCGCCTCAGCGGTAGTCTCTCCAACGATAGGAAACACCTTCCCAGTGCCCATGCTATCCAATCCATTCACAAGGTTAAATGTTTCAAATAAGATCGCTCATTCTTACAAATAAAATAACCCTTACAATCTCCACAATGGATGATCTTGTACATTTTATGTACATTTATAACTTGCTGGCACATTAGAAGTAAAACAGGTTACTATATGAACTCACTTGTACTCAGCTTCCTAATGAGGAATGGGGCTTCTCAAGTTCAATTATTAATGAGGGAGTGATGCCAGCAAATGAAGTCATGAAGAAGAAGCAGCCAGTCAAAGTAAACCTCAAAGTTAGGACGATTTAAAATTGTGGCTGCATTCATCTCTGAGTTAGAAATTCAGTCTTTGATGGATTTTCCAGGTTGAATCCTTCAGACCAGCTGCGGGAGTGTGTGAACACACACCCTGGGCATTGTGAGATATTCTAACAGTGGGGCTGATTTCGGTCTCGAGATGGGAAGCCTTCAGAGTGACCTTGGATTATATTCCTCAACCAGCTCCAGCAGAAACAGATCAATTTATCACATTGCCAATTGTGGGACCCTGCTGTGTGGACATTGGCTTAGAAACACACACACACACACACACACACACACACCCTCCGTGATATACTTTGGGAGCTCTTGGGGAAATGAAAGGTCAGTTTGTTCCTTATTTTGATGCTGCATCAATTTTGGGATCCATTGAGTTAATTCTGACAACTTTTGTCTGTTACAGACTTTGGAAAACAACTGAGCTTTTAAAAATTGGGAACTAAGAATGAACAATGATCAATGCATTATTATAAGACAAGATTATTGAAGTAAAGAGTATAAATTGAATCAAGAGCTAGCACAGTTTCTGGAGAATTAGGATAGGAGGATTATATATTTCATCATATAAAATCAAAGAGAAGTCAAATGGCCTTTCTCTACTTTGAACATAATTTCATTCAAAAAAAAGAACACCATGATGTGTTTTCTACAATATAATTTTGTATAACTTGCAATTAAAACCACACCTTATTGCCAAATTGTATGTCACATTGCCAGGGTTGGAGGATCTGACCTACAGGGAGGGCTGAACAGGCTGGGGCTGTTTTCCCTGGAGCGTCGGAGGCTGAGGGGTGACCTTATAGAGGTTTACAAAATCATGAGGGGCATGGATAGGATAAATAGACAAAGTCTTCCCTGGGGTCGAGGAGTCCAGAACTAGAGGGCATAGGTTTAGGGTGAGAGGGGAAAGATATAAAAGAGACCTCAGGGGCAACTGTTTCACACAGAAAGTGGTGCGTGTATGGAATGAGCTGCCAGAGGAAGTGGTGGAGGCTGGTACAATTGCAACATTTACAAAGCAACTGGATGGGTATATGAATAGGATGGGTTTGGAGGGATATGGGCCAAGTGCTGCCTGTTGGGACTGGATTAGTTTAGGATATCTGGTCAGCATGGATATGTTGGACTGAAGGGTCTGTTGTGCCGTGCAACTCTATGACTCCGACATCCAAATTGTGGCGTAAACAGAACACAGTAATGTTGGGGAAAATGCTTCTTCTGCAGAGAGAGGGGGGAGTATTTTGCAATTTATATATATTCGGGGTCTGAAACTGATGCAATTCCTATTTGACAATCCAATGTAATTATTGTTGTTTTTGCTGTGTGTGCTTTTGCAACTCTTCACTCTGCTAGGCTGTCATAGCTGCAAGGTCACTGCAAACTTTGGGGAGAAAGTGAGGACTGCAGATGCTGGAGATCAGAGCTGAAAATGTGTTGCTGGAAAAGCGCAGCAGGTCAGGCAGCATCCAAGGAACGAAACGTTGATTCTCCTATTCCTTGGATGCTGCCTGACCTGCTGCGCTTTTCCAGCAACACATTTTCAGCACTGCAAACTTTGGGTCAGCCGTGGCTCATGTTTGCTTCTGAGGCAGGAGGCGATAGGTTTAACTCCCACTGCAGGGCCCTGTCTACAAGGCTGGGTTACCATCACTGAGGGAATACTGTATTGTTAAAGGTACTGTTTGTCAGTTATCACTTAGAACTGGGGCCCGTCTCTCGTGGATGTCCACTATTCGTGGGCGGCACGGTGGCAAAGTGGTTAGCACTGCTGCCTCACAGCGCCAGAGACCCGGGTTCAATTCCCACCTCAGGTGACTGACTGTGTGGAGTTTGCACATTCTCCCCATGTCTGCGTGGGTTTCCCCGGACAGTCCAAAGATGTACAGGATAGGTAAATTGGCCATGCTAAATTGCCTGTAGTGTTAGGTTAGGGGTCTGGGTGGGTTGTGCGTTTGGCGGGTCGGTGTGGACTTGTTGGGCTGAAGGGCCTGTTTCCATACCGTAATCTAATCGAATCTATTCCATGGCACTATTTTGAAGGAGAGCTAGCATCTTAGCCAATACTTAACCCTCATCTCGCCCCAGATAAACCCTAGATTTACCAGGCTTCCATTGATGGGCCTTTACTGTGTGCAAATTGGCAGCCAACCTTCCTACTCTACAGAATTGACGTTTGTACTTGACTATAAAACTGGGACTGACAGATCTTTAATCAGTAAGGGAACCAAGGGCTATGGGGAAAAGGCAGAAAACTGGAGTTATCCATTATACCTTAATGTGTATAGATTAACGATTTAGATGAAGGAGCTGAGGACATTTTGGCTACGTTTGCAAATGATATAAAGATAGGTTGAGGGACAGGTAGTGTTGCAGAGGTGGGGAGGCTGCAGAAGAACCTGGACAGGTTAGGAGAGTGGCAGATAGAGTACAATGTGGCTAAGTGCACTTTGGTAGGAAGAATACAAACATGGATTATTTTCTAAATGGGGAGAAAATTCAGAAGTCTGAAGTGCAAAGAGACTTGAGAGTTCTAGCCCAGGATTCTCTCAAGGTTGAGTCAGTAGTTCGGAAGGCAAATGAAATGGTGGCATTTATTTTGAGAGGACTGGAATATAGGAGCAGGGATGTACTTCTGAGGTTTGTAAGGCTCTGGTCCATTTGGAGAATTGTGCGTAGTCTTTGCCCCCATATCTCAGGAAGGATTTACTGGCCCTGGAGAGTGTTCAGAGGAGGTTCACGAGAATGGTCCCAGGAATGAAAAGCTTAACAGAAAAGGAACGTTTGAGGACCTCTGGGTCGGTTCTCGAAGGAGTTTGGGAGGATGAGCAGGATCTAATTAAAACATACAGAATACTGAATGGTCTGGACAGATGTTTCCATTGGTAGGAGAGACTAGGACACGAGGGCACAGCCTTACAGTAAAGGGGAGACCCTTTAGAATGGAGACAAGGAGAAACTTCTTCAACCAGAGAGTGGGGAATCTATGAAATTCACTGCCACGGAGGGCTGTGGAGGCCAGGTCATTGAGTATATTTAAGACAAAGACAAGTTCTTGAGTATCAACGGGGGGAAAGCGGGAGAATGGGGATGAGAAACTTATCAGCCATGATTGAACGGTGGAGCAGACTCGATGGGCTGAATGGTCTGATTTTTGTTCCTATTATCTTATGGAGTTGAGGATTATCAACTCAGCCATGGTCTCAATGAATGGCAGAGCAGATTTGATGGGCTGAATGGCCTACTTCTGGTCCTTTGTCTTGCGCTCTTAACACTGTGGATGTTGACAGAAAGAGCCAAATAAATCCAAATGTTTCCTTATTTTGTTTTCAAATCTTTCCCTGATTGTTCTCCCAATGGTATCTGTAAGTATTCTGTATCCCTCCATGTAGAGGTGTGACCACAGTACCCAGAATCTAACCATCTGATACCACAATACAGGAGGGTAATAATGGCACACACCGGAATCCAATCTGAATGTTCCTTCAATCCTTTTGAAAGTGGACCTAGAAAATATGTCAGAGAAGAATCAACAAATTATTTTATTTCACAAAAAATAAAGTTATAATCAGACTCACAATTCGTACAGCACAACTTGATGTCTTGGAAAAACACAAAAGAAGGAAGCATATGTCAGGTATAGTCAGGTTAGATTCAGTGAATCCTTAGAAGAGGGGACATGAGATAGCTTTGGCAAATAAAGTAAAGGAGAATCCAAAGGGTTTTTACAAGTACATGAAGGATAAAAGGGTAACTAGGGAGAGAATAGGGCCCCTCAAAGATCAGCAAGGCGGCCTTTGTGTGGAGCCACGTAAATTGAGGGAGATACAAAATGAGTGTTTTGCATCAGTATTTACTGTGGAAAAGAACATGAAAGATATAGAATGTCGGGAAATAGATGGTGACACCTTGCAAAATGTCCAGATTACAGAGGAGGAAGTGTTGGATGTCTTGAAATGCATAAAACTGGATAAATCCCCAGGACCTGATCAGGTGTACCGAGAACTCTGTGGGAGGCTAGGGAAGTGATTGCTAGGCCTCTTGCTGAGATATTTGTATCATCGATAGCCGTAGGTGAGGTGTCGGAGGACTGGAGGTTGGCTAATGTGGTGCCACTGTTTAAGAAGGGTGGTAAGGACAAGCCAGGGAACTATAGACCAGTGAGCCTGACCTCGGTGGTGGGCAAGTTGTTGGAGGGAATCCTGAGGGACAGGATGTCCATGTATTTGGAAAGGCAAGGACTGATTAGGGATAGTCAACATGGCTTTGAGAGTGGGAAATCATGTCTCACAAACTTGACTGAGTTTTTTGAAGAAGTAACAAAGAGGATTGATGAGGGCAGAGCAGTAGATGTGATCTATATGGACTTCAGGGAGGAGAAAGTGAGGACTGCAGATGCTGGAGATCAGAGCTGAAAAATGTGTTGTGGAAAAGCACAGCAGGTCAGGCAGCATCCAAGGAGCAGGAGAAGGGCTTATGCCCGAAACATCGATTCTCCTGCTCCTTGGATGCTGCCTGACCTGCTGCGCTTTTTCAGCAACACATTTTTCAGCTCTATATGGACTTCAGTAAGGCGTTCGACAAGGTTCCCCATGGGAGACTGGCTAGCAAGGTTAGATCTCATGGAATACAGGGAGAACTAGCCATTTGGATACAGAACTGGCTCAAAGGTAGAAGACAGAGGGTGGTGGTGGAGGGTTGTTTTTCAGACTGGAGGCCTGTGACCAGTGGAGTGCCACAAGGATCAGTGCTGGGCCCTCTACTTTTTGTCATTTACATAAATGATTTGGATGCAAGCATAAGAAGTACAGTTAGTAAGTTTGCAGATGACACCAAAATTGGAGGTGTAGTGGACAGCGAAGAGGGTTACCTCAGATTACAACTGGTTCTGGACCAGATGGGCCAATGGGCTAAAAAGTGACAGATGGAGTTTAATTCAGATAAATTTGAGGTGCTGCATTTTGGGAAAGCAAATCTTAGCAGGACTTATACACTTAATAGTAAGGTCTTAGGGAGTGCAGGTTCATAGCTCCTTGAAAGTGGAGTCGCACATAGATAGGATAGTGAAGAAGGCATTTGGTATGCTTTCCTTTATTGGTCAGAGTATTGAGTACAGGAGTTGGGAGGTCATGTTGCAGCTGTACAGGACATTGGTTAGGCCACTGTTGGAATATTGTGTGCATTTCTGGTCTCCTTCCTATTGGAAAGATGTTGTGAAACTTGAAAGGGTTCAGAAAAGATTTACAAGGATGTTGCCAGGGTTGGAGGATCTGAGCTACAGGGAGAGGCTGAACAGGCTGGGGCTGTTTCCCTGGAGCGTCGGAGACTGAGGGGTGACCTTATAGAGGTCTATAAAATTATGAGGGGCATGGATAGGATAAATAGACAAAGTCTTTTTCCTGGGGTCAGGGAGTCCAGAACTAGAGGGCATAGGTTTAGGGTGAGAGGGGAAAGATATAAAAGAGACCTAAGGGGCAACATTTTCACGCAGAGGGTGGGTACGTGTATGGAATGAGCTGCCAGGGGAAGCAGTGGAGGCTGGTACAATTGCAACATTTAAGAGGCATTTGGATGGGAATATGAATAGGAAGGGTTTGGAGGGATATGGGCCAGGTGCTGGCAGGTGGGACTAGATTGGGTTGGGATATCTGGTCGGCATGGACGGGTTGGACCGAAGGGTCTGTATCTGTGCTGTACTTCTCTGTGATTCTATGACTCTGACTTAAATGGGAAACCTCTCACTGTGAGATTATGCCATCTGGTCCAAGACTCTCTCACAAGGGGAAACAACCTCTTATCTACCCCTGGCAAACCCTTGTACATTCCAACAATTACAGGCCCAACGCACTCAGCCTCTGCTCATAAGATAGTTGCTGTACACCTGAGATCAGTCTAGTGAACCTCTCGGGACTGCTGCCAACGACAGTCTATCCTCATTAGCAACTATTGATTCTCCCAGGCTGACCTTTACCCGTTCTCTTGTCTGCCCAACTGTTTTTCTCTCTCTTTCTGGACTCCTTCTGCACTCCTCTCCCTCCTCCCCACCCCCCCACCCCCACTCCATCCCCACCCTATTTGGGGCAATATACCAACTTACAACCAGTTGTAAAGATGGGTCAGAGCTCTGAAACGTTAACTCTACATTAACTGCCAGACCTGTTGAGTTTTTCTGGCAACTTCCATTTTTTGTTTCCTGGATATCTTTCCTTAGACAAAACTGTTCATAGTATTCCAGCTGTGGTCTAACTGATGCCATCCGCATTTTTTACACCCCATTTTCTTCGAGATAAAGGCCAACACTCCATTTGCCTCCCCGATTATCCGCTAGCATTCCTAATTCATCGGTGAATTCAGAGATGTTTGCCGTCTCACAGGGAGGCGACTTGAACATCATTTCATGTGATTAGATTAGATTAGATTACGTACAGTGTGGAAACAGGCCCTTTGGCCCAACAAGTCCACACCACCCCGCCGAAGCGCAACCCACCTATACCCCTACATCTACCCCTTACCTAACACTATGGGCAACTTAGCATGGCCAATTCACCTGACCAATTGTGCGAGGGAGACAATTTCAAAGCTCAGAATACAAGCATTTAACTTGCCATGTTTCAATCTAGTGTGAGTAACCTTGCGTTTTGCGTTTCTTTCCTTTGATTTTTTTATGTGAAGGAAATGGTTCAACATCCACAAATGTGACGTAGGTGTGAATCAGAAATGTGGTAAAAGTGAGGACTGCAGATGCTGGAGACCAGAGTTGAGAGCGTGGTGCTGGAAAAGCACATCCGGTCAGGCAGCATCCGAGTATGCTGCCCGGATCAGAATTGTGACTGTTCTACCCAAAGTCCAATCCTCCATGCAACCAATTACCTCACAAACCACTCGAAAGGTTTTCCCCAGAGGTGTAACACCAGCTGGAAACATCTGAAGTGGAGGAATGCCCTATTCCATCAGCAACAGTTTATTTAAGTGAAGCTACAATAACGCATGAACAATACAGCACGGGAACAGGCCCTTCGGCCCTCCAAGCCTGTGCCGACACATTTTGCCCTTCCATACTAAAACTTACAGGTTCTGAATCCCTCTGTTCCCTTCCTATCCACATATTTGTGAAGGTGCTTCTTGAATGCTGCTATTGTGTCTGCTTCCACCACCCCCTCTGGCAATGTGTTCCAGGCACTCACCACCAAAGCTTGATTTCAGTAACTATTCCACAAATAGACTTGACTTGAATTTGTCTCTTAAGTTTCATGCAATGTGCTCTTTTTTTGTCATGCATTGAAGAGTGCGGGACCTTTATATTTTGTCGGATAGTGGAACACATTGGGTAATCGGAACAGCACAGTGGCTCAGTGGTTAGCACTGCAGTCTCACAGCCCCAGGGACCCGGGTTCGATTCCAGACTCGGGCAACTGACTGTGTGGAGTTTGCACATTCTCCCCATGTCTGCGTGGGTTTCCTCCAGGTGCTCCACTTTCCTCCCACAATCCAAAGATGTGCAGGTCAGGTGGAGTAGCCAAGCTAAATTGCCCGTAGTGTTCAGGGTTAGGTGGATTAGCCAGGGGAAGTATAGGGGGGGGGTGAGTCTGGATAGGATGCTGTTTGGAGAGTCAGTGTGGACCTGTTGGGCTGAATGGCCTGTTTCCTTGCTGTAGGGATTCCCTGAACTTAAAGGGATCTGTTTGTGTTTGGCCTGATCAGGAAGTTTCAGATTGTAGTTTTTGAGGGAGGATTTCCCACTGGGATTCTAACAAGGCAGTATTTATTAACCATTGTAGAATAGAATGGTGCAGTTCAGAGGGGAGCCCAAGTAAATCAGCACTGGCTTTGTTGAGGAGTCTACTCCTTCCTTATGTCCCTGCAATTTTTGTCTCCTTTGATTATTTATCAAATTCCATTTTGAAGAATACCTGATTTGTATGGTTTTCTATATGGTTGCTATAGAGGATGTACTGCAATGATTCACCAGCACAGTCCCTGGGATGGCATCATTGTCTTAGGAGAAGCAATGGAGAAACCTGGGTCTATATTCTCCAGAGTTTCATTGAATGAGGGATGACCTTGAAGGGAGTGACAGAGTGGATGGAGACAAGGTGTTTCGTCGCATTTCGGGAAGTATGTGGAAGCATTGGAAAAGGTGCAGAGGAGATTTACCAGGATCTTGCCTGGTCTGGAGGGAAGGTCTTATGAAGAAAGGCTGAGGGCCTTGGGTCTGTTCTCATTGGAAAGAAGAAGGCTAAGAGGGGGTTTGATAGAGACAGACAAGATGATCAGAGGATTGGATAGGGTAGACAGTGAAGGTCTTTTTCCTAGGATGATGATGTCAGCTTGGACGAGGGGGCATAACTACAAATTGAGGGGTGATAGATTTAAGACAGATGTCAGAGGCAGGTTCTTTACTCAGAGAGTAGGAAGGGCGTGGAATGCCCTACCTGCCAATGTAGTTAATTCAGCCACATTAGGGAGATTTAAACAATCCTTGGATAAGCTCATGGAAGATGTGGGATAGTGTAGGGGGATGGTCTGAGAATAGTTCACAGGTCGGTGCAACATCGAGGGCCGAAGGGCCTGTTCTGCGCTGTATTGTTTGATGTTCTATGTTTCCCTATCTCAGAATAAGGGTGACACCATTTTAAACTAAACTGGGGAAGAATTTCTTCACCAGAAAGACTATAGAAGCTCAGACATTGAGCATGTTCATGATGGAAATTAAGTGATTTCTGGAAACTAATGACATAAGGGGTGATGGAGTTAGACTGGGAAAGGTGACCAGCCATAATCTAACTGAATAGCAGAGCAGGAGCAATGGGCTGAATGGCCTCCTCTGTCCCTATGTTCCTACATCCATGCTCTGTGGTTATTGAATTTCCAGCAACCATGTACATTCTTTTCCTACACCTACCCTATCCAAACTTTATACAGCTCTCAAATCTCCACTCAAAGGAGAAACACCGCGGTTGGTGTCAATTAATCTAAACTGCATTCACTCATCACTGCAACCGTTCGATTACATTTCTGCACCCTCCCCTTAATGTCCATCATGAAGTACAGTGACTGGATTTGATTAGATTACTTACAGTATGGAAACAGGCCCTTCGGCCTAACGAATCCACACCGACCCGCCAAAGCATAACTCACCCAGACCCGTTCTCCTACATTTACCCCTTCACCTAACACTACGGGCAATTTAGAACATAGAACATAGAACAATACAGCACAGAACAGGCCCTTCGGCCCACGATGTTGTGCCGAACTTCTAACCTAGATTAAGCACCCATCCATGTACCTATCCAAATGCCGCTTAAAGGTCGCCAATGATTCTGACTCTACCACTCCCACGGGCAGCGCATTCCATGCCCCCACCACTCTCTGGGTAAAGAACCCACCCCTGACATCTCCCCTATCCCTTCCACCCTTCACCTTAAATTTATGTCCCCTTGTAACACTCTGTTGTACCCGGGGAAAAAGTTTCTGACTGTCTACTCTATCTATTCCTCTGATCATCTTATAAACCTCTATCAAGTCACCCCTCATCCTTCGCCGTTCCAACGAGAAAAGGCCGAGAACTCTCAACCTATCCTCGTATGACCTACTCTCCATTCCAGGCAACATCATGGTAAATCTTCTCTGCACCCTCTCCAAAGCTTCCACATCTTTCCTAAAGTGAGGCGACCAGAACTGCACACAGTACTCCAACTGTGGCCTAACCAAAGTCCTGTACAGCTGCAACATCACTTCACGACTCTTGAATTCAATCCCTCTGCTAATGAACGATAATACTCCATAGGCCTTCTTACAAACTCTATCCACCTGAGTGGCAACCTTCAAAGATCTATGTACATAGACCCCAAGATCCCTCTGTTCCTCCACCTGACTAAGAACCCTACCATTAACCCTGTATTCCGCATTCTTATTTGTTCTTCCAAAATGGACAACCTCACACTTGGCAGGGTTGAACTCGATCTGCCACTCCTCAGCCCAGCTCTGCATCATATCTAAGTCCCTCTGCAGCCGACAACAGCCCTCCTCACTGTCCACAACTCCACCTATCTTCGTATCATCTGCAAATTTACTGACCCACCCTTCGACTCCCTCATCTAAGTCATTAATAAAAATTACAAACAGCAGAGGACCCAGAACTGATCCCTGCGGAACTCCACTTGTAACTGGGCTCCAGGCTGAATATTTACCATCTACCACCACTCTCTGCCTTCGACCGGTTAGCCAGTTTTCTATCCAATTGGCCAAATTTCCCTCTATCCCATGCCTCCTGACTTTCCGCATAAGCCTACCATGGGGAACCTTATCAAATGCCTTACTAAAATCCATGTACACTACATCCACTGCTCTACCCTCATCCACATGCTTGGTCACCTCCTCGAAGAATTCAATAAGACTTGTAAGGCAAGACCTACCCTTCACAAATCCGTGCTGGCTGTCCCTAATCAAGCAGTGTCTTTCCAGATACTCATAAATCCTATCCCTCAGTACCCTTTCCATTACTTTGCCTACCACAGAAGTAAGACTAACTGGCCTGTAATTCCCGGGGTTATCCCTATTCCCTTTTTTGAACAGGGGCACAACATCCGCTACTCTCCAGTCCCCTGGTACCACCCCCGTTGCCAGTGAAGACGAGAAGATCATTGCCAACGGTACTGCAATTTCCTCTCTTGCTTCCCACATAATCCTAGGATATATCCCGTCAGGCCCGGGGGACTTGTCTATCCTCAAGTTGTTCAAAATGCCCAACACATCTTCCTTCCTAACAGGTATCTCTTCTAGCTTAACAGTCCGTTTCACACTCTCCTCTTCTACAATACGGTCCCTCTCGTTCGTAAATACTGAAGAGAAGTACTTGTTCAAGACCTGAACATGGCCAATTCACCTAACTTGCACATTTTTGGATTGTGGGAGGAAACTGGAGCACCCGGAGGAAACCCACACAGACACGGGGAGAATGTGCAAACTCCACACAGACAGTTGCCTGAGGTGGGAATTGAACCTGGGTCTCTGGCGCTGTTGAGGCAGCAGTGCTAACCACTGTGCCACTGTGCCACCCACATTTGGATGCAATGCTCCAGCTGTGGTCAAACTTGTGCGTGAAATCGGCCTACCATACCTCCCTTAGCTTTGTGTCTCTATTTCCTAACGAAGGGCTTATGCCCGAAACATCGATCCTCCTGCTCCTTGGATTCTGCCTGACCTGCTGCGCTTTTCCAGCAACACACTCTCAACTCTATTTGCAAAAACCCAGATGCCTTCCCTGTCAACTTCAAAGATTTTTGAGCACAAAGATCTCTTATCACATCCCTTTAAAATTGTACAATTCGGCTGGTGCTGCCTTTCCTTAATCTTCCCACCAACATGTATCACCACACACTTTCCTGAATTTCCTCTGCTGTGTCAGTGCTCCCCAAACTGCGAATTATTGTCCCCATAGATGGTGGGAGGGTCACACACGATTTGATGTCCCAGGTAACACTGGCTGTTGTGGATCTCTGACCACGTACAAACAGCTGGGAAGTCACTTTCAGTCCTTGAGCTTTTCTCTATTGGTGGCTGTGACCAAATGAGCTGCTTTCTGATTGGTGCTGCAAAAAACAAACTTGGGAAAAGGTGCATGTCCATTTATTTTTGGAGAAACCTTCCACTTTTCATCAACTTCCCCCAAACATCATCCCCTGTTCCCTACCTTAACCGACTCCAACACCCTCAGGTCAGAACTAAAGCCCTCTCCCACCACCCCCTCGGCAACTGGCGCCTTCCCCTAGTCAACAACTCCCATATCCCCTTCGTCTCCCAGTATCTCATTCTGGGATCACTCTGGGAAACTGTTTGGGAAGCTCTGTGCTATCTTTCCACCCATCCCACCATCTTGCCTTTTGACCTCTTGATCGTCAGTTCTATCTCTTCACAGTATAATTTTAATTTGTGGGTCATCTGCAGGTTTCAGAATTGTGTTCTGTCATACCCCAGGTCACGAATGTGTATCAAATGCAGCCTTGTTTCTGATACCGATCCTGGACGCACTGTCTATGTCTCTCCATTTGAAAAGAACGGCTATTCGCCAAAATTTTATTACCTAGGACTTTGTCCAAAGTTACTGTGGGGTCCTCCATCTTGATCAAATACCTTTGAAAGTTCACATACTCAGCATTAACTAGTGGGTGTCACACTGGCTACTCAGTGGTTAGCACTGCTGCCTCACAGTGCCAGGGTCACGGGTTCAATTCCAGCCTCAGGCGTCTGCGTGGGTTTCCTCCAGGTGCTCCGGTTTCCTCCCACAGTCCAAAGATGTGCAGGTCAGGTGAATTGGCCATGCTAAATTGCCCGTAGTGTTAGGTAAGGGGTAGACGTAGATGTAGATGTAGGGGTATGGTTGGGTTACGCTTCGGCGGGGCGGTGTGGACTTGTTGGGCCGAAGGGCCTGTTTCCACGCTGTAAGTAATCTAATCTAATCTAATCTAATCTACTGTCACTGGTGTTAGGAGAGACCCAGGTCAAGCAGCTAATGGATAGCTATGCTTCCCTTTAACAGGCTCCAAGGACATTTCAGACGTCCACAATGGCTCTTCCCCACCCTAACCCCCATCCCAATCAGATTGCCTCCCTCTCAAGATCTCTCAAAGACCATTTTCCTGTTCTCCTCGCACCCCCACACCCCCACCCTTCCCACCCAGATCTGCCAATTTAGCCGACACGGATTGCAATCTCAATCCAATGTCATTCCCCTCTCTTCCAAAGTGCCACAAAGCCACAGTCTCTGATTGGCCGACACCTCTCTGAGGGGATATGTTGTACTGGAGGTTCAGATGAAGCTCCACCAGTTTAGTTCCAAGGCTGTGGGACAGGTAGTGCCTGCTTATAGATACTAACTCACCAGTTTGTGAAGAATAGGGCACTGCAGCCCTGTCTTTATTCACTTCTACCCTGTAAATTATGGAGACTCCCATTATATCTCATCCACTTGCAAAAAGCAAAGCTCATTTTTCAGCCTGGTCAGATACATATATTGTATTTAGGTGGGAATGGGTATTAACTTGGGATCTGACCTGTGTAAGAGTGAGACAATGTGGCTGCTTACAAGTTGGCAGGCCTCCTGGTCATTTTCATGGCTCTGGTGCACACACCATCAGATTTATTGAGTTCTATTTCACAACTTGAATATAATCGCTTCATCTCTGAGTGTGGGATAAAGATCTGCCACCCTGCCCACCCACATAAAAAACACAGAAGCTGGCCTGCGAAACACAGAGGTCAAACCTGCCAACACACACACACATACACACACACACACACACACACAACACCTCAGGCTTGGCCAAACAGGCTAACGTCGAAACCAGACATGGCCAAGCTATTCCTAGACCAGAGAATCCCCTTCCCAAACAGCCTTCACAGTAAAGCTTCCAGCCCCGATTAGCTCTGCGGTCCCAATACTCTAAGGGCAGGCTCATTTCCCATTGAAACCGATACCGCATAAACAAACAGGCAGACCGAGAGACCCTGGGAGACTTTGCTCGTAGGAGGAACACAATGGACACACCTGGATGCCAGGAGAAGGGATATTTACACATATTTGTGTGGACGGGAAAGACAATGAAGAATCCTTTCGAAGACCTTCTCACCCACTCATGGAGATGGCTGGAATCTCTTTGTCAATTACAAATGAATTGCTACTGCCGGACTCTTAGTTAACTTCCATTCAGTTTATTCTTGTTTTAATCGCTTTACAATTTTCCCCATTGTACTGTAACTGCTTTACAATGGTCACCTTTGTGTTGTACCCCTATAAAGTCTGTATGCACCTTCTGCTCGGGGAAGAGCATTCTAGCCGTCTGTGCAGAGAATCAGTTCTGTGTCAGCCTGGTCAATTTCTCTTCCGCGATAATACTTGGTTTAATTAACCACTTGTCAATTTCACCGCGATCCTCGTTTGGGGTCTCTGATTCATTTGGGCTTTTCTCTCCAGCACTGGGTGGCTCAGTGGTTAGCCCTGCTGCCTCACAGCACCAGGGACCTGGGTTCAATTCCTGCCTCGGGTGACTGTCTGTCTGTGTGGAGTTTGCACGTTCTGCCCGCGTCTGCATGGGTTTCCTCCCACAATCCAAAGATGTACAGGTCAGGTCAATTGGCCATGCTAAACTGTCCATAGTGTGTTAGGTGCATTAGTCAGGGGTAAATATAGGGTTGAATGGGTCAGGGTGGGTTACTCTTCAGAGGGTCAGTGTGGCCTTGTTAGGCCGAAGGGCCTGTTTCCACACTTTCAGGAATCTAATCCCTTGCGATGCACCTTACTGCACCCTGCTTAAATCAGTGTTACAAATGGATAGTTTTGACAACTCACCAGTTGGGGAGGTTTTACAAAATGCCACTTTGCATGTAATATCAGGACATAAAGTGAGTGGAAGATATTGTGATGAGATTTTGGTGGATTGCTATGGACCAGACGAAACTCCCTGAGAATATATTAAGAAGACAGCCAAGACCCTAACCTCAGTTTTTGTATATCGTTTTATTGAAAAAGATTTTGAATTTTTCACAAAATTATAAAATTACTGTAAAGTAATACAAGAATCTTACAGTGTTCCATGCTAAATGTAGGGGAATGGGTTTGGGTGGGTTACTCTTCGGAGGGTCGGTGAGGACTGGTTGGGCTGAAGGGCCTGTTTCCACACAGTAGGGAATCTAATCTAATAATAAACAAACTACAACTCTACTTCACAAACAAATTAGAGAACAGAAAAGAAAAATCAACCCACACTACAATAACTAAAAAAAAACTAAATTAACTTAGTTCAACCTCCGTTAAGTTCCAACACTCAGCGCAATCTCACCGAAGCTCCCCATTACTGGGAGCCTCCATAGGCAAACCTGTATTTGTTCGAGATTCTTCTCCTCAGAGGCCCCCCCTCGGCCCACCATACACAGCCCCCGCAGCTTCACAAAGGCACTGGCCAATAAAGCCGACAAGTCTGTGTCCCAGATAGTTCAAAAAGGGCTGCCATGTCCTATAAATACCTTCCAATGTTTGGTGCACCACACTGGTAAGGAAGTCCAGGGTAATATGTTCCATAACTAACCTACGCCATGCCGAAAGTCGTGGGGGACTTTCTGATATCCAGTTCAACGGAATGTTCTTCCTCACACAAAATGAGAGAGCATTAAGTTTCTTCCCCTGCGCATCTAAAGAGGGCAAATTCGGCCGACCCAAGAGGAGGGACACCAGAGCTACCTTGACCTCGGTTCCCAAGGTCCCTTCCAAGACAGTCGCTCTAGCGCCCCAATGCCTACAAAGTTTGTGGTATGACCACAAGCAATGAGTAAGAGTAACAACATCTCTTTTACATTTGGGACACATTTTTAAATTTCGCAAACCACTCTGGAGCCAAATAGACCCTAAGGAGAACCTTCAGTTGCATAGCCTGCTTCCTGTTACAAATTGAAATCTTCCTCACATTCTCCCAAACATCCATCCATGCTTCTGATGAGGTTTCCACCCCCCAATTCCTGAGCCAGATCCCATTCAATGTCTTTTGAGACACTGCTTCCCAGTAAATGGTGGAGGGTACTGACCGAGACAGTACCTGTGGGCCGAAGTACTCTCCTCTCCACATCAGACTTGTCGTGATTCCCCAGTGATATAGTCTATTTCTGCATCAAGCCCCTAATCTGAAAATAGTGAAAGAGGCCCCTACTAGACAATTCATATTTCTGGCTCAGCTGATCGAAAGACATCATGACATCCCCCTCAAATAAGTCTCCCACACAGGAGACCCTCTAGACTCCCATACCCTAAAGCCAGAATCCATCCACCCCGGCCGGAATCCTGGCATTCTTACTATGGGAGTAAAAAGGGAAGTTGGATGTAAGTTGCCCTCACCTTGTCCCATCATTCTCCATATGTTCACCGTTTTAATGACAGTCCAATTTCTGCATTGCTCTGTGACAGTCCTTGTCATGTCCATAAACAAATTAATGAGGGGAGGGGCATTTTGCCTGGGAGGCCTCGATGTCCAGCCAAATTGACCATGGGTCCTGGCAAACTCAATCATTCACATCAGATAATAGGCAACTTAATTGACCTTTCTTGAAATCTGGAAAGTCTATCCCCTGTGGAAGGCGCAGTTTGGTCAGCTTAATAAAAAGTTGTTTGTGACACCAGATGAAGGAACAGAGCCAACCGTTCAGCCTCCATTGTACCTGCCTGGGCAGCATCAGAGGGAACATTGAAGATGGCTCGGTAACGTCATCTCAGGCTGACGTCATGAGGATCAGCAAATCCTTCTACGCCAGCCTGTATGACTCGAAGCCGACCGACAGCGGGGCCTCCCAGTCGTTCCTGTCCTCTATCACGGAGGTCTTAGACGACAGAACACAGGAGAGGCTGGACCAGCTGCTATCTCTGGACGAGCTGACCAAGGCCCTCGAGTCCTTCGAAAAGAATAAAACTCCCGGAAGCGACGGCTTATCGGTCGAGCTCTATTCCGCTCTGTGGGACTTGATCGGCCAGGACCTGCTGGAGGTGTATGTCAGTATGCTTCGGGCAGGTACCATGAGTGAATCCATGAGGAAAGGCATCATCACCCTCATCTACAAGTGGAAGGGGGAAGGGGGAAGAGGGAGGAACTCAGAAATTGGAGACCAATCTCACTGCTAAACACAGACTACAAAATCTTGCCAAAGGTAATCGCCAACTGGGTCAGGTCTGCTCTGCGGTCAGTGATTCACCCTGACCAAACCCGTGCTGTACCAGACAGGAAGATCGCTGAGAGTCTCGCACTCCTCAGGGATACGATCGCCTATGTGCAGGACAGGGGGGGGTGGACACCTGCCTGATCAGCCTGGACCAGGAGAAAGCCTTTGACAGGATATCACACAGCTATATGAGAGATGTTCCCTCCAACATTGTCAGTGCAGTCTCAATCAATGGGTGGGAATCAGATAGCTTCCCAGTCAGATCTGGAGTCAGGCAGGGCTGCCCTCTCCTGCCTTGTTTGTGTGCTGCATAGAGCCTTTTCCTGAGTCTATCAGGAAGGATGTGAGCCTGAGACAGGTGACTATTCCTGGCAGTGGGGGCTTGCAGGTTAAGGCCTCCCTGTACATGGATGACGTCGCCGTTTTCTGCTCGGATCCGCTGTCCGTGCGCAGACTCATGTGCGTATGTGACCAGTTCGAATGGGCCTCAGGGGCTGAGGTAAACCGAGGCAAGTGCGAGGCCATGCTCTTCAGGAACTGGGCCGACCAATCCTCCATCCCCTTCACCGTCAGGACCGACCACCTGAAGGTGCTGGGTATTTGGTTCGGGGGGACTTGGTGTGCGCCAAGTCTTGGGAGGAGCGTATCAGCAAAGTGAGGCAGAAACTGGGCAGATGGAAGCTACGGTCGTTCTCCATTGTGGGAAAAAACCTGGTCATCAGGTATGAGGCACTGTCAGTTCTGTTATACATGGCACAGGTCTGGCCTATTCCCAGAACCTGTGCCTCTGCAGTCACCTAGGCCATCTTCCAATTTATATGGAGGTCAAAGGTGAACTGGGTCCGAAGGGAGTCGCTGTACAAAGAACTGGGAAACGGGGGGAAAAATACACCCAATGCCACCCTCACCCTGATGACCACCTTGTGGCTGTGTCAAGCTGTGCGTGGATTCCGGGTACGCAAACACCCAGTACTGAAGTTCTACCTGTCACCGGTGTTGCGAAGGATGGGCCTGGCCTCGCTGCTGCGGAATGCTCCGAGTAGTTGGACCGTTCCGTATCACCTGTCCTTCATGCAGAAGTTTATGAAGAAAAACACCTTTGACCACAAATCCATCAGGAAGTGGTCAGCACGTAATGTCCTTGAGACCCTTCGGGAAAAGGAGAGGGCGGATCCTATCGAGCAGTTCCCTGAGCAGACTGTCAAAGCCATTTGGCAGAATGCCTCTTCGCCAGAACTTTCCAACAAGCACCAAGACATGGCTTGGCTGGTGGTGAGAAGGGCTCTGCCTGTGAGATCCTTTATGCACGCCCGGACTCTCTGCCGCACCACACGCTGCCCTCGAAGTGGCTGCGGGGGGGGAACGAGACTGTCACACACCTCCTTCTGGAATGTTGGATTAGTGGTGCTGGAAGAGCACAGCAGTTCAGGCAGCATCCAAGGAGCAGCGAAATCGACGTTTCGGGCAAAAGCCCTTCATCAGGAATAAAGGCAGTGAGCCTGAAGCGTGGAGAGATAAGCTAGAGGAGGGTGGGGGTGGGGAGAGAAGAGCTTCAGAGCAGAGGAAATGACCTGGGAGTTGCAGTGGGAGAGGGACTCCCTGAGATTCTTGTAGAAAGAGGAGGAAAACTTCTTCAAGGCAGGCATCCTTGCAAGAGGATTCGCAGTAGGGTTAAAATCAACAAGGTAAAAACAATGACTGCAGATGCTGAAATGTGCCTACGCAGAAGAAGTCTGGAGAGGAATGCAGTGGTGTTTGTCGAGGTTCATCCCGAGCAGCGCCGTGACGTGGGACTCCGTGCTCTATGGTCTGTTCCCCAGGACGCACACCGAGACGAACATCAACTGTGCCTGGAGGATCATCAACTCGGTGAAGGATGCTCTCTGGGCGGTCTGAAACCTGTTGATCTTCCGGCTGAAGGAGTTGACCCCGACCGAGTGTTGCAGACTGGCACATTCCAAGGTCCAAGACTACGTGTTGAGGGACGCGCTGAAGCTTGGGGCAGCTGCCACCAAGGCGCGGTGGGGAAAGACCACCGTGTAAGATCTGCCTGCCTAAAGAAGAACAGGGGGCTCACGCAGTCATTTGGGCTCTGCTGATGCCTCAGCTAAAAATGTTATCGTACAGACCTGTAAATAGGAATGATTACTCTGTTTTGGTATGCACAGAAATGGAATGTTTACATATGTATGGCATGTCCAACTATACAGACCATTAAAGTATTTATGAATAAAGTATACTTTCGAAATAAAAAAAATACAGTGTGGACTTACCTGGGACAGTCAGCGTGGACTTACCCGGGACAGTCAGCGTGGACTTACCCAGGACAGTCAGCGTGGACTTACCCAGGACAGTAAGCGTGGACTTACCCGGGACAGTCAGCGTGGACTTATAGAAGTGTTACAGCACAGAGGAGACCATTCAGCCCAATGTGCCTGCGCTGGCTCTTCAAATGAGCACCATTATCCAGTGCTAAACTCCCGCATTTTTCTTTGCACCATATTTCTGTTTAAATAATCATCTATTCTCCCCTCGGTTGTCTGAATGGAACTGCCCTTCCGGGCAGGACATTCCAGACCCCACTCAGTGGGTAGAAAGCTTTTTCTCACAACCCTGCTGCTGGTTTTGCCCATCACTTTAAAGCTTTATCTTGTCCTGCTACCTTTTATGAATGGAGACACCTTCTCCCTATCTACTCGAACCAGCCCACTCAGGAATTTAAAAACCTCCGATCAAATTTCCTCTCAGCTTTGGAGAAAAGGTCGCAAGTTCTTCAATCTGTCCTTCTGGCTGAAATTCCTCATCTCTGGAAGTAGCTGCGTTGTCAGTATTTGGAATACTGGATTCACGTTCCTCTATTACCAGCCGTGTCTGCTAATGTTGCTTTAATCTTTGCAGGAAAAGATTCCTTTTCCATTAAGTCAATCAGATGGGTTTCCTCAGCTCAGGCCACCCATTCAGACACAATCTCCCAGCACAGGAGTCTTCCATGAGTCCAACCAATGGACCATAATTGAACATGATCTCAATTCCATGTTAGCCCTCAGTCATTCACACCACAATCCATACAAAACTGCTTTGGAAATCAAATACTCAAAAGGAGGAAAAGGGATGGATTTTTCAAACGGTCTTTGAACAGGTTTGTTCGAATGACATTGCAATTTCAAAAGGGTGATGGTGGTGTCACTAGATTAGTGACCCATTAATGTTGTGGTGTCCTCAGTTCAACTCCCACCCATGATAAACAAATAAAAGTCCGCGAATTGATAGCTGGTCCCAGTATGAGGTGATCATTGTAAAAACCCATTTTCAGTACTTTTGAAAGAAGGGAATCTACCGTCCTAACGGTCTGGTTTACACATGACTCCAGACCCACAGCCGATATGCTTGGCTCCGAAATAACCCAGCACATCAATTAGCTCAGGGGCAATCAGAGATGGGCACTGAATGCTGGCAATGCCCACATCCAATGGAAGAATCAAGACAAGGAATGTGGGCACAAAAATGGAACATCCTCAGCCCTGGTTTCACAATGAAATAGAGGAAATGGTGGCTCAGTGGTTAGCACTGCTGCCTCACAGCGCCAGGGACCCGGGTTCAATTCCAGCCTCAGGTGGCTGTCTGTGTGAAGTTTGCCCTTCCTCCCAGTGTCTGTGTGGGGTTTCCTCTGGGTGCTCCAGTTTCCTCCCACAGTCCAAAGATGTGCAGGTCAGGTGAATTGGCCGTGCTAAATTGCCGGTAGTGTTCAGGGGTGTGTAGATTTAGGTGCATTAGTCAGGGGCAAATGTAGAATAATAGGGTAGGGGAGTGGGTTACTCTTCAGAGGGTCGGTGTGGACTTGTTAGGTCAAATGGCTTGTTTATACACTGTAGGGATTCATGAAACACAAAATTCAGGGAAAAGGGAATCAAGGGTTGTGGGCAAAAGGCATGAAAGTGGAGTTGAGAATCATCAGAACAGCCATGATCTCATTGAATGGAAGAGCAGCACTGATGGGCTGAATGGCCTACCTCTGTTCCTATGGCTTAAAGGAGTAGCTCGTTCAACTTCGCTGCCTATTTCCCTCGATGCCCTTGGCTTTCTACATAAGCTTCAACAGCTCTCCAATAGATTTATCTTCAAATCCAATATTTCGCTTTAAACAGTCAGGAAGTTTCCACAAGTGAACAATTACCATTAATTAGTCATGGAATTAGCGTCTCATTTAACATTAAGAGATCTTTCACATTCATAAGAAGCAGTGATCCCATGAAGGACACAAAATACTTCAAGGTTATTCAGTGTAATAAGCGAAGTTAACAGTTCAACATGTTATTTTTGTATAATTAGGCTTGATAGGGATTGAAAGTGCGAATAGCAATGTTGAAAATGCTTATGCCCAGTTTGGCTTGTGTATGGAACCTAGGTATTTCACTTGTATTATTTTTAAGGAGAAAGCAAACTTTCTTCAAAATCAAACTATTTTGGAGAATTATAAATATGAAATACAAAAATATTTCCTGACTCAATTTCCAATGTTTATATAGTGGATATTACAAACGCTACTGGGTAACTGACCAACTAACTCGGTCTTCATTCTCTCTATGAATTACCTTCAAACCTAATGAGGATTACAGTGCAGTTTCTCAGAGTGCTGCTTATTTTGTACCCCATGGATTCTGTACAGTGCCTGTGTTCTCTGCACCGAGCTGAAAGGCTATCGTTTTGGATCATTGTGCTATCATGGTAGACAGTGTTCGGCTTGTCGAGCCGGTCAGCTCCTGGCTGGCGGCACTTCTCATCTCTTTTCTTCTTCAGCTTCAAGGCTTGAGTGGTGTTGGTGAGACAGTGGCTTCAGCATTGGCAACGTGGACCAGGACTCCTGGCAGTGGTGGCAGTAGGCCTGGACTCTTGGCGGGGGTGGGCCCGGGGCCTGGACTCTCGGCGGGGGTAGGCCCGGGGCCTGGACTCTCGGCGGGGGTAGGCCTGGGGCCTGGACTCTCGGCGGGGGTAGGCCCGGGGCCTGGACTCTCGGCGGGGGTAGGCCCGGGGCCTGGACTCTCGGCGGGGGTAGGCCCGGGGCCTGGACTCTCGGCGGGGGTAGGCCCGGGGCCTGGACACCTGGCAGTGTAGGTGAGGCAGCAGCAGCAGCAGCAAAGCTGAAGTCTCCTGGACATTGGCGTCTTCACTGCTGTTCCCAGAGCGGGACTCCTTAAGGACCAGAACACCTTGCAGAAGCCCTGGAGCAATGCTTGATGCCCCAATTTGAACAGAAGGTTAAATCTTATTTAAGTAATTTAACTCAAAGTGGCACTGGATTGTGGTGACCAAACACTTTTCACTGTATCTTGAAGATAGATGTGACATTAAATAAATCATTTATTCATACATTCATTGGTAACATTATAGATTGGAAAATCACATTGTGCTGGAAGTTGTGGGCATGAAATGAATGCCCTGTTGCAGGAAATTTAACTGAGCAAATGCTTTGGAAGACAATTTAGTTACCTCCCAACTTCGCAGAATACCCAGTCGCTCCTCGACTTACGAACTTAATCCGTTCTGGGACCCGGTTCGTAAACCGAAAAGTTCGCGAACTGAATCGATTTTTTCCCGTTGTTCGGATAGCGTAAGAATGCTTGGACGGCTGTTCACAACGCACGCGCCAAAGACGAACTGAATGAGATCACGCAGGGCCCGAGAGCTTTTGCGTTCAACATGCACATAGCAAAGCAGAACAATGAAACCACGTGGTCGCACACGGGCTTTTTGCGTTCGTACCTGGAATTTCGTACGCACGTTGAAGCAAAATTTTATGTACAATCCTGCTCATAAACCGATTTGTTCGTGAACGGGGTCGTTCGTATGTCGAGGCGCTACTTAGTTAGTTCTCTGGCCCTTGCAGCTTATACTGAGCTGGGTTGGAGCAAGAAATGTAAAATATAGGAGTGTATGCAGAGCCCATTACTGGCAATGCTGTTCAATACCAATCAGTGCAAGTAAAGCACTAATAAGAACTGAGAAGTGAGTCAGGCAGTGTTGAACTTGATTTAGGCGACTAGGTCCAAATAATGTAAAATGTACAGTGACACTTTCATTGTTCTATCATGATAGAAGTCAGTTCTGAAACAACCATTTAAGACAAAGGAGTAGCAGTAGGCCGTTCATCTCTGCTATTCAATGAGATCACGGCTGATCTGATCATTTTTAACTCCACTTACCTGCCTTTTCCACACAGCCCATAAGACCATAAGGCATAGGAGGAGAAATTAGGCCATTCAGCCCATCGGGTCTGATCCGCCATTCAATCATGGTTGATAAGTTTCTCATCCCTATTCCCCCACTTTCTCCCTGTAACCCTTGATCTCTTTGATAATCAAGAACCTATCTATCTCTGTCTTAAATATAGTCAATGACCTGGCCTCCACAGCTTTCTGTGGCAATGAATTCCCGAGATTCCCCACTCTCTGGCTGAAGAAGTTTCTCCTTCTCTCTGCTCTAAAAGATCTCCCCTTCCTCTAAGGCTGTGCCCTCAGGTCCTAGTCTCTCCTACCAATGAAAACAACTTCCCAACGTCCATTCTGTCCAGGCCATTCAGTATTCTGTAAGTTTTAGTTAGATCCCCTCCTCATCCATTGAGTACAGACCCAGAGTCCCGAAATATTCCTTATATGTTAAGCTTTTCATTCCTGGGATCATTCTCATGAACCTGCTCTGGACCATTCCAGGGCCAGTACATCCTTCCTGACATATGGGGCCCAAAACTGCACACAATTCTCCAAATGTGGTCTGACCAGAGCCTTATAGAACCTCAGATATACATCCCTGCCTTTTATATTCTAGTCCTCTCAAAATAAATGCCATCATTGCATTTGTCTTCCTAACTACTGACTCAACCTCCAGAATCCTGGACTAGGACCCCCAAGTCTCTTTGCACCTCAGACTTCTGAATTTTCTCCCCATTTAGAAAATAGTCCATGCCTCTATTTTTCCTACCAAATTGCATGACCTCACACTATCCCATGTTGTACTCCATCTGGCCCTTTGCCCACTTTCCTAACCTGGTCAAATCCTTCTGCAGCCTTCCTGCCTCCTCAATGCTATCTGTCCCTCTACCTATCTTTGTATCATCTGCAAACTTAAGCCAGAATGCCCTCAGTTCCTTCATCTAGATTGTTAATATATAAAGTGAAAACTTGCAGCACAGTAGCTCAATGGTTAGCACTGCTGCCTCACAGCACCAGGGACCTGGGTTCGGATTCCAGCCTCACGCGACTGTTTGTGTGGAGTTTGCACATTCTCCCTGTGTTTGTACGGGTTTCCTCCCACAATCCAAAGATGTGTAGGTTAGGTGCATTAGTCAGGCAACATGTGGAGTGGTAGGGGAATGGGTCTGGGTGGCTCTTCAGAGGGTTGGTGTGGACTTGTTGGGCCAAATGGCCTGTTTCCACATTGTAGGGATTCTATGATTCTGTGGACACTGAGCCCCGTGGAACACCACTTGTCACCGGCTGCCATCCTGAGAAGGACCCTTTTATCCTGCTTTCTGCCAGACAGCCAAGCTTCTCTCCATGCTAGTACTTTGCCTCTAACACCATGGGCCCTTATCTTACTTGATTGACCCTTGTATGGCCCTTGTCAAAGGCCTTCTGGAAGTCCAGGTGGCACGATGGTTAGCACTGCTGCCTCACAGTGCCAGAGACCTGGGTTCAATTCCTGCCTCATGTCTGTGTGGAGTTTGCACATTCTCCCCGTGTCTGCGTGGGTTTCCTCCAGGTGCTCCGGTTTCCTCCCACAATCCAAAGATGTGCAGGTCAGGTGAATTGGCCATGCTAAATCGACCGTAGTGTTAGGTGTAGGGGAATGGGTGTGGGTGGGTTCCTCTTGGAGGGTCGGTGTGGGCTTGTTGGGCCGAAGGGCCTGTTTCCACACTGTGAGTAATCTAATCTAAATCTAATAACATCCATTAGCTCTCCTTGGTCTAACCTGCTCGATATTTCCTCAAAGAGTTCTAGCAGCTTTGTCAGGCATGACCTCCCCTTGATGAGTCCATGCTGACTTTGCCCTATTTTACCTTACAGTTCCAAGTATTCAGAAATCTCATCCTTCACAGTGGATTCCAGCATCTTACCCACCACTAAGGTTAAGTTAAGAAGTCTCATTTTCCATATTTTGCCTTACTCTCTTTTTACATTAGCGATTTTCCAGTCCTCTGGGACCCTCCCTGATTCTAGTGATTTCTGAAAGATCACCTCTAATGCCTCCACTATCTCTTCAGCTATCGCCTTTAGAATTCTGGGGTGTAATCCATCCGGACCAGGTGACTTATCCTTCTTCAGGCCATTCCGTTTATCTAGTACCTTGTCCTTGGTGATGGCCACCTTACTCAGCTCTGCCCCCTCACTCTCTTGATTTTTTGGGATATTATTCATGTCTCTCTATGAAGACTGATGCAAAGTAATTATTCAGTTCGTCAGCCATTTCTTTGTTCCCCAATGCTATCTCTCCAGCATCACTTTCCAGCAGCCCAATGTCCACTTTTGCCTCTCTTTTGCCCTTTACATATCTAAAGAAACTCTCAGTCTTCCTTTACATATTTACTCTCTTCCCCCCTCCTTATTTCTCGTTCTCTGTTGGTCTTTGTAAACTTCCCAATCCCCTGGTTTCCCACTGCCCTTCACCTCATTATATGCTTTCTCTTTTGCTTTCATGCTATCCCTGACTTCCCTGGTCGGCCACGGTTGCCTCATCCTCCCTGTACCATGCCTCTTTTTCCTCGGGATGAATCTCTGCCGTGTCTCCTGAATTACCCCCAGAAACCCCAGTCATTGCTGTCCCACTGTCTTTCCTGCTCTGCTCCTCTCCCAGTCCTAACCAGCTCCTCCCTCAAACCTTGGTGGTTTCCTTAATTCAGCTGTAATACCTCTGATTCTATCTTCTCCCTTTCAAATTGCAGAATAAATGCAATCACATTATGGTCACTGCTTCCTAAGGGTTCCTTCACCTGAAGCTCCCTTGTCAAGTACGCCTCATTGAACAACACTAAATCCAGCCTGTTCCCTACTGGGCCCCACCACCAGCTGCTCTAAAAAGCCATCTCATAGACATCCCACAAATTCTTTTTCTTGCAATCCACTGGTTTTCCCAATCCACCTGTGTATTGAAATTCTCCATGATCACTATAATCTTGCCTTTCCTACACATCTTTTCTATCTCCTGGTGTACCTTGTGCCCCAGTTCCTGATTACTGTTTGCAGGCCCTCACCTGCACATTGAAATTCCCCATGATCACATTCCGATAGAACCCCTTCAGTCCTGTATTAACCGTCCCTCTTCTCATGGTCACTCCTTTGTTCAGCATGCCTGAAGTTTGATTGTTAACCCTTTACGTACACTCTGTCCTGTTTGCATCTGTGCTGGAGACTATAATACCCTCTCCTGAGTTCTGCATTCTTACCTCCTCCTTTATTTCGGGTTTTGTGATTTCCTCCATAACTGAACCTTCCCCCCCACCCCCATTTAGTTTAAAGACTGTCTACAGTCCTAGTTATGTGATTCTCTGGGGTCTGGTCCCAGCACGGTTCAGATGAAGACCATCCCTTTGGAGCACGTTGCTTCTTCCCCAGTAATGGTGCCAATGTCCCATGAACTCAAACCCATTTCTCCCATACCAATCTTTGAGCCATGTATTTACCTGCTTAACCTTACTGACCCTGTGTCAATTAGCTCATGGTTCAGATAGTAATCCAGAGATTATTCCCTTTTTAGTTCTGCTTTTTAATTTAGCTCCTTGCTATTCATATTCCCTTAACAGGACCTCTGCCCTAGTTTATCGATCTCGTTGGTCCTATATGGACCATGTCTACTGGATCTTTACCCTCCCATTCCAAGTTCCTCAGCAGCCCGGATGAGATATCCCGAACCCAAGCACCAGGAAGGCAACACAGCCTTCGGGACTGTCAATCCTGGTCACAGTGAACAGTGTCTATGCCAGTAACTATACTATCCCCAATGACAACAACATTTCTCTTCTCTCCCCCAACTTGAATGGCTCCCTGCACCATGGAGATGTGGTTAGTCAGCTCATTCTCCCTGCAGTCCCATTTCCCATCCACACAGGGAGCAAAACTCTTGAACCTGTCGGACAAGGACAGGGGGTGAGACTCCTGCAATGCTACCTCCTGGTTCCCTTGACCTGTCCCACTCACAGCCACACCCTCCTATCCCAGACTACTGGCCGAATTCGAGCTAGTTAGTCTAAGGGGTGTGACTGTCTCCTGAAACAAAACATCCAGCTAACCCTCCCCTCCCTGATGTATGGCAATGTTTGAAGCTTAAACTCCAGCTCATTGACTCTGAGCCAGAGTTCTTCCAACAGCCAACATTTACCACAGACATGGTCACTGGGAAACACAATGGGGTCCACCAGCTCCCACACCACGCAGGAACAGCACATCACCTGACCCTCCATCCTTATTTTATTTAATGAGTTCCATTCCCAAGTAAACATCTGTCTCAGCCTCAACATTTACTTCATAAGCAGCCTCTATGGTAAAATATTCCACAGATCCACTCCCCTCAGAGAGAGATGAACTTCTTTCCTCATCTCTGTTTGAAATGGGGTGACCCTTATTCTGAGATTAGGCCGTCTGGTCCTGGATTTTTCCACAGGGTAAACGATTTCTCAGCATCTAGCCTGTCAAATCCCCGAAGAATCTTATATGCTTCCAACATGTTGCCGCTCATTCTTCTAAACCCCAATGAGAACAGACTAACCTACTCAACCGCTCCTCATAACACAGTCCCTCTATACCAGTATCAGTCTAGTGAAGCTTCTCTGGACTGTCTCTGATGCCAGGAGATCTTCCCTTGGATAAGAGGCCCAAAACTGTTCATGGTGTTCCAGCTGGCAACTGACTAAGGCCTTGTATATTTCTCGCAAAACCTCCCTACTTTTCTACTCCACTCTCTTTGAAATAAGGCCAACATCCCACTGGCCCATTCGGTCCATGCTGATGGTTATGATCCACACAAATCTTTGTCCAACTTTCTCAGCCATCTCCAACATAACCTCCAATGCCTTTCTCCCTCAGGTATTTGTCTAGATATATTGATGTCGGTCCTAATGCCAGAGAATCCCACACTTTGGCCAATCCTGAATAAAGATGAATCTTCTCAGTTTCCTTTATTATTGAAAAGTCATTTTCTTTGATTTATGGTTCCTGATACTGGTCCTTCCTCACACGTGGGGACATCAGGGAAAAAATTGGGCACCAAGTTGTGGGGGGGGGGGCAACATCTACCTTTGAAACTAGCAGCACATCTGTCAGCCTGATCTCTGGGAGCCCCGAGTGAATTAAGCCACTAAATGGTCTTGGGAACCCTGCCAATGGGGCTCCATCTCCATATGTGACATTTAACTGCTACACTCCCCCCACTGGGGGCAGGTGCCAGCTATGGGTTCCTGCTGACCAATGAGATGATGGTGGCCTTCCGTTAATGGCAGCACCGTTGACCCCAGGCCTTCACCAATGCGGTCATGGTGGGATCCCTGGTGAAAGGTAAGTGACCGGAGGGGAATGGAGGAATAGAAGGGTGCAGATCCTTCCTGCAGACCCTTCTGCCCAATGCTGGGTCCCTTGGTCGGGCACCGAGTGCCTGTCAATGCTGGATCCCTTCTCGTGGGCCACAAACAGCCTGGGCAGGGTCCTTTCTACATGGAGCACATCTTGGCCACTGCTGCCACAGTGGGGTTGTTATGTGGGCATGCAGGAATGGCACTGAGGTGGGCTGACCAAATAAAAGGCTTCCGACTCCAGACTCCTCCAGGGACCAGTGAGGTCAGAGAGGTGCTTCTCACCCTCCCACCCTCTTGAAATTTGGGGCTGCCTGTTCTGTTCTCATTCAGTTTCTGTACCTTTGTCTGTTACAGCTCAGAGTAAGGACTCCATCCTGTTTCTGATCATGAATGTTAAGTTCCTTGCGCTATAGTCCTCAGTGTGGTTTATCCCCCTTTATAAATGTACAAATCTCATTCACTGTTCACACACCTTTGGCACTGCTCCCTTTGAGCGGAGTTTGATTTCATATTAAACAGTCTGCTATTTCTGTCCAAATTTTCAATTGGCATGGATGGAAGCTGTCTGGACTGGAGTTTTATCCTTTCAAACGTTCAATGGCTTTATCAATTAGCTCTCCCTCTCCCAGCCCCTAGAATTTTGCTCCAACGTTTTTGCACTTCTAATATCATGCCATTTTTATTTGGAGAAAGTGAGGACTGCAGATGCTGGAGATCAGAGCTTAAAAATGTGTTGCTGGAAAAGCGCAGCAGGTCAGGCAGCATCCAAGGAGTAGGAGAATCGACGTTTCGGGCATAAGCCCTTCTTCAGGAAATCAGTTTTATTGGTCTCACTATTAAATACCAAGACAAAATAATTCTCCCAAGACTTCATTGATCAACGTTTGATCTTGTCTTGGAGACAGGCACAGTAGGCGAGTAGTTACTTTACAACTTACATTTAGCTAGCACCTTTAGAGTGTTGAAACGTCTGAAGGCACTTCACAGAAATGTTATAAAGTCAAATATGATCTTGGCTCTCACAAGGAGATATTAAATCAGGGTGGTCAAGAGAAGTAGGTTTTTCTCCAGGTAGCTTTAGGAGCTAATGGGACACAGTTATGAAAAAAAAAGGAGTTGTATCTGTCAATAGACGAATCTGCACTCCCCTTCCTCTTTCTATGACTGAGTTGAAGGCATGGTTTGCCTTACACTGGGAGAACAACTGCTACTGAGTCTTCACTCGAAAAGGCTCTTGATTAACAAGATGGAGTTTAATGTTTGATAGCAATCAGACTTAGACATGGGCTCAGATTTCCCGATAGCCAGATATTGTTTTGAAGTATAGGTGGGGAGCGTTCAAGAATCCTGGTTTAGCAGACTCTGATGGAATAACCTGCAAAATTAAAAATTCCGAGGAGCAATTCCCCAGGAAGCCTCTGAAAGTATCCATTTAAAATCGGAGAATTCAGAGAATTCTCGGAAAGGTGAGTCCATTAAAAAATCCAGTCTGACCCAGGGTAACTATTAGACTGAACTGCCACCCATCCCCAAAATTTCCACACCCCCAGGGCCTTTCCTGACACCCCTCTAGCCCGAGAATCAACATCCACAATCCCTGCTGTAGACTCAACACACCCCCTTTCCCCCAAGACTCAGCACACCCCTCTCCCAACAGAGCTCAACAAGCCTCAAGCACAGGATACGACACCCCTTACCCACCTGGCACTCTACCCACCTGGCACTCTACCCACCTGGCACTGTAAACTCTCATTTATTTTCCATATTTATCCTTTCACAGGAGTTGTCAAAACGTGTTTCTGTGTTGCTGGGCATTTCAATCTCAGATCACAGCAGTTACTAAGGGAGCGGGATCAGCCTTTCCCAGACTATCCTGCACAACCCGGGACCTGTCACATTTTTAAAGACTTGTATCTGAGATGTGGGTGTTACTGGCTAGGCCACCATTTATTGCCCAGAGGGCAGTTGACAATCAACCACGTTGCCGCTGGCCTGGAGTCACATGTAGGCCAGACCAGGTAAGGATGGCAGATTTCCTTCCTAAAAAGGATATAAAGTGCACTCTGCATTGCTGAAGGAGCTCTGGCTGAAATCTCCTGTCAGAAGTGGAGAACTAGTCCGTAATGGCATTTAGAATTTTTGGGGAGGTACATGATTAGTAAAGGTTTAGAGGGATATGGGCCAAACACAGGCAATGGGCCAACTTCAGTTTAGGGAACATGGTTTGCATGGAACATGGTTAGCATGCTGCGTGCGTCTATGATTCTACACAAACCATCATTTATACATTTCAATCAGGTCTGTCTCAATCTCCTCTGCTCTCAGGAAAATAACCCCAGTCTATCCAAACTCTAACTAAGACTCTCCAGCCCAGGCAATATCCTGATAAATCTTCTCTGCGCCCCTCTAGTACAATCACATCCCTCCTCCAATGTGGTTCCAGAACTGCTCCTAATACTCTAGCTGTGACCTTTCCAACATTTTCACAGTTTCAGCATAATCTCCCTGTTCTTAAACATTATGCCTTGACTAATGAAGGCAAGTATCCCATATGCCTTCTTAACCATTTAATCCGGATGGTTCTGATGCGCACCCTGGTCCCTCTGATCCCTTGTGCTTTCCAGGGTGTTACTGGTTATCATGGATTTCCTTGCCTCATTTGTCCTGCCCAAATGCAAACAGCTCACACTTATCCATTTGCCACTAGTCAGCCCATCTGACCAGCTTGTCGTCTAAGGTGCCTCCTCACTAGTTACCACCCCACCAATTTTTGGTCTCTTCCCTGAACTTACTGATCAACCCTCCTACATTCAAGTCTAAGTCATTTATGTAAACCATAATCAGCAAGGTCCCCTACACTGACCCACGTGGGACTCCACTGGACACACGCCTCCAGTTGGAAACATACCTTTCCACCATCACCCTCCACTTCCTGCCGCTGAGGCAATTGTGGACTCAAGTTGTCAAATTTTCTTGGATCTCAGACTCTTACCTTTGCTGACAGTCTGCTATGGAAGACCTTATCAAAAGGCTTACTGAAGTCCAAGTAGATGCAAGAGCATTGCCTCATCTACACACCTAACATCTCTTCACAATTCAAATCAAACTGGTCAGACCTGACCTCCCCTTAACAAAGCCACGCTGACAATCCCTGCCTTTGTAATTAATTCTAACAAGAAGTGTGAATGGTTGAGAATACAGCTGTGCAGGGAGCAACCCATAACATAAGCCATCCATAGGAACAGCAATAGGCTATTCGGCCCCTCGGGCCTATTCAGCCTTCAATAGGATCATGGCTGAGCCAAGATGCCTCATATCCATTTTGCTGCCTTTTCCCCATAACCCGTGATTTCCCTCACTGATCAAAAATCTATCTATCTCAACCTTAGATATAAACAAGGGCACTTCCTCGCAGCTCTCTGTGGCAAGGTGTTCCAAAGACTCACAACCCTCTGAGAGAAATAATTCATCTTTATCCTCCCTGCTTCCAAATAAACCTGTTGGACTATAACCTGGTGTTGTGTGATTTTTAACTTCATCTATTTTTGAGTCATCTGTAAACTTGACTATAGTACATTCATTTTCCTCATCCAGTAATTTATGTGTATTGTAAATAATTGTATCCCTAGTACTGTTCCCTGTGGTACTCCACTAGTTACAGGTTACCATCCTATATATCTCAGAGAGACAGTAAAGAGAGCATCACATTTTGTGTATGTGCAGAAAGTCACTGAAAAGAAATTCCTGAAATCTCATAAATTGAGAAAAACATTTTAAGGTGAAGGTAGATGTAATACCTCACTGGGGTTGAGTGCCCGTAAAGAATATTTCTGGGATAGATGATTGAAACATTCTTTTTTGCTGTTTATGATAAGGTATTTTCAAATTATCATATATAGCTTTGTTTATTACTTTCTTTTGTGTAATAAACTTATATTCAGTGACTGATTACCACAGCAACTGAACTGTAAAACTAAAACTGACGGCCACTAAGCAGGTTTAATGGTGGGATCTGGCTTGTCCAATATTACAGTTAGCTGGAAACATAACAATAGGTGGATGTTAGGTTAGACGATTAAGACTACTGGGAGACATAGATGACCACATCTGTCCTCATTGTGATCCAGAGCAATTCTCTCGATTTCCCCACCCAAGACTGCATGACACTGTTAGATTTGGTGAAGTCTAATGCAGACTACATGTCTCCCATTACCTTATATAACAGATGGAAATGTCTGATCTTGGGGCCTCCTGAAATCTCACAAACATCTCATTACTTAAATAATTTTAGTCATTCCTGATGAAGGGCTTTTGCCCACAACGTCGATTCTCCTGCTCCTCAGATACGGTGTGACCTGCTGTGCTTTTCCAGCATCACACGCTTGACTCTAACCTCCAGCATCTGCAGTCCTCAGTTTTGCCTGACCTTGGGGCCTAGTTAACAGACAGCCTGGGTATCATTGGTGAAACTATTATCATTGGGGATGTGCGAGTGAACATAAGAGAACAGATGTCAGGCAGAGTGCGGAGCTGCCAGAGATAAAATATTAGACATGTATTTGAAACAGTCATTATTCAACGCAAGCGATTCCATTCTGAGTACAATGATGGATAGGACTCCACATAAGTAGACACAGCTGTGGGGATATGATTGAATTTCATCACTGTTAGCAGACTTACGAATGGACCTCTCATACAATAAAGTTGATCTTTTTCTGCGCCTTCTCTGTAGCTGTAACACTATATTATGAATTCTGTTCGCTTACCCTCATGTACTCATGTAAGGTCTGATTTGTCAGGTTCGTACGCAATATCGTACTTTCCACTGTATGTGACAATAATAAATCAAATCAAACTCAAATCAGTCTTCCAACCTAATTCCCCCAGGAAGTAACCTGGAAGGGCAAGGCCATGGATGGATTGGAAGACTGGGATGTGATTCTTAAAAATCAGGACGTTGCTTGACTAGGTACCATTGTAGGTCAGTGATGATAGGCGAACATGACTTGGTGTGAGCTTAGAAATGGGGCAATACAGTTTTAGAAAACCTTAACAATTCTAGTGCATACTGGCTGGTCTCCCACATTTTACCCTCTGCAAATGTTAAGTCTTATGGTTAACAAATACATGAGTGAGGGTTTCAGCAGCAGGTCAGCTGAGACCCAGAACCATAGGGTTGTTACGGTGTAGGAGGAGGCCATTCAGCCCATTGTGCCTTCAGCAGCTCTTTAAATGAAGTTGGGCTACGTTACTGAGAGTGGAATGTGGAAATAGAAGAGTAACAATGGAATTATTGGATTGATAATCAAACCACAACTGATCCAGTAGTCTCTCTGGAGAAAAAAGTATACCTATTTTATACATCACACTGGACCCAGCCCAACGTGGTTGACTCTTACCTGCCCTGAGAAATGACATAGCAAACCTTTCATTCATAACACATTTCTACCACATGTGGAGCCAAAAAGATCACTGAGATTTGGCAAGACTTTGTGTTCCGAACAAGAATCATATGTCAGTTTTGAAACGTTAACTGTGTTTTTCTCTCTCTGAAGAATAGTCCTAACCAAACCTCCACCCTATTCCCCGTAATCATTAAATCCCATGGCTAATCCAACTAGCCTGCACATCCTGGGAAGCAACCAGACAATTTGGCATGGCCAATCCACTTAGCCTGCACATCATTGGACTGTGGGAGGAAATCAGAGCACCCGGAGGAAACCCACGCAGACATGAGGAGAACATGCAAACTCCATGAAGATAGTTATTCAGGGCTAGACTCGAACCTAGATCCCTGGTGATGTGAGACACCAGTGCTAACCACTGTGCCACCCTTAGCAGGCAAGGTGTTGGAAAGGGACCTGGGTATCCTCATCAATAAGCCACTGAAGGCTATCAGCAGTTGCAGATCAATCAGCAGATATGTGGAACAGTCCATCTTCTGCAGCACCTCCCACCTTTTCCTCCGCTACATCGATGACTGTATTGGTGTTACCCTCGTGCTCCCACGAGGAGGTTGAACAGTTCATCTACTTTACTAACACCTTCCACCCTCACCTCAAATTTACCTGGACCATCTTAGACTCCTCCCTCCCCTTCCTAGACCTCTCCATTTCTATCTTGGACGACCGACTCAACACAGACATTTACTATAAACTGACTGACTCCCACAGCTACCTAGACTACACCTCCTCCCACCCTGCCCCCTGTAAAAATGCCAACCCATATTCCCAATTCCTTTGTCTCCGCCACATCTGCTCCCAGGAGGACCAGTTCCAATACCGAACAACCCAGATGGCCTCCTTCTTCAAAGACCGCAATTTCCCCTCAGACATGATCGACGATGCTCTCCACCGCATCTCCTCCACTTCCCGCTCCTCCACCCTTGAACCCCGCCCCTCCAACCGCCACCAGGACAGAACCCCACTGGTCCTCACCTACCACCCCACCAACCTCCAGATACATCGTATCATCCTTCGTCATTTTCGCCACCTCCAAACAGACCCCACCACCAAGGATATATTTCCCTCCACTCCCCATCAGCGTTCCGGAAAGACCACTCCCTCCGTGACTCCCTCATCAGGTCCACACTCCCCACCAACCCAACCTCCACTCCCAGCATCTTCCCCTGTAACCACAAGAAATGCAAAACTTGCGCCCACACCTCCCCCCTCACTTCCGTCCAAGGCCCCAAGGGATCTTTTCATATCCGCCATAAGTTCACCTGCACCTCCACACACATCATTTACTGCATCAGCTGCACCCAATGTGGCCTCCTCTATATTGGGGAGACAGGCCGCCTACTTGCGGAACATTTCAGAGGACACCTCTGGGACACCCGGACCAACCAACCCAACCACCCCATGGCTGAACACTTCAACTCCCCCTCCCACTCCACCAAGGACATGCAGATCCATCGCCAGACCATAGCAACACGACGGCTGGAGGAAGAGCGCCTCATCTTCCGCCTGGGAACCCTCCAACCACAAGGGTTGAACTCAGATTTCTTCACCTTCTGCATTTCCCCTCCCTCCACCTTATCTCAGTCCCAACCCTTGGACTGCAATCTTCTTCCCGACCTCTCCGCCCCCACCCCCACTCCGGCCTATCACCCTCACCTTAACCTCCTTCCACCTATCGTATTCCTATTGGCCCCTCCCCCAAGTCCCTCCTCCCTACCTTTTATCTTAGCCTGCTGGACACACCCTCCTCATTCCTGAAGAAGGGCTTATGCCCAAAACGTCGATTCTCCTGCTCCTTTGATGCTGGTTGACCTGTTGCGCTTTTCCAGCAGCACATTTTTAAGCTCTGACCCCCAGCATCTGCAGTCCTCACTTTCTCCGATCAGCAGTTGTGACAAGCTGAGGAAGAGGATTGGAGTCCAGGAGTAGCGAACTCTCGGTTTTGTGTAGGAGTTTGGTCAGATCACATCTGCAGTTGTAGTTGCCTCAGAATATTATTACCACAGTGGGATGAAATGAGCCTTGTTCCTGGGATGACAGGATAGTCCATTGAAGAGAGATGGGCAAACTGGGCTCGGAATTATCTTTAGTTTCAAAGACTGAGAGGTGATCTCATTGAAACCTACAAAATACTTAAAGGGATGGACAGGGTTGATGTAGGTAAGATGTTTCCACCAGTACTATCAAGGTTTGATTGATCATGAAGGGTTTCAAGAAAAAAAGTTCCTTAAAAAAAAAATCAGTCTAAAAGGAGGATGTGAAATAAGTTGCTTTTCCTTTTGCAAATACAGATTAAACAGTGATGGGGAGTCCAAAACTCAGGGGAGCACAATTTAAAAATAAGATAGAATGCCACTTAGGAGATGAGGACAATTTACTCAAAGAGTTGTGAGCATTTGGAATTCTCTAATACAGTGGGCTGTGGACGCTCAGTTTGAGATCGAGGTTGATGGATTTCTGACTCCTGGCGGTGTACAGGGCTCTGGGTTGGAGTGGGCCGAAAGGTCCGTTCCTGTGCTGTACTGTTCCCTGTTTGATCAGCAAGGGCCATATTGAATGATGGGCCATGTCTAATGCAGTGAATGGCCTATTCCTGATCCCATGGTCCCAAAATGTAGATAGGAGTCCAGACCTCAGTCAGCAGTAATCACGTTCAGTGTCTATCAGTGCAACTAAAGCATTCCTTGACGATTTGAGTGGAGCAACTTTGAGTTCAAATATCTCATACATTGGCCACTCAATCAAGTAAAGAAACTATCCGACAGCTTTAACCATTATCTGCAGATGTGCAAGCTGCAGTACTGCTTACCTTGGTTAATGTATAGAGCTAGTTTAATCCAGAGTTTACTGTGTTCAAATCTCATAATGGCACTTTGTGAATTTAAATTCAGCTTAAAAATAATTGAAGTTGTTAAATCTGGAAGAAGAAGCTCCTGTTATGGGGAAGCAGACAGTGAAGCTTTTGGATCATCAGAAAGCGGTTCACTAACTTTTTCATTAAAAGGGAACCTTATTCTACAAGTGACTCCCAGTCCCATGTACAGGTTGACTCTGCTCTCCGTGATGGGCCAGCAAGGAAGTCAGTTACTATGAAAAACTCAAAAGCCAGATGATCCGTTTGGCTAGGTCATGTTGTAGAGCAGAATGACCTCGGGGTTCAAGTACTGTACATAATTCTTTGAAGTTTGCAGCCAATATGGACAGGGTGGTTAAGAAGGTGTTTAGTACGCTTGCCTTCATCGCTCAGACCTTTGAGTATAGGAGGTGGGGCGTCATGTTGAGGTTGTACATGACTTTGGTGAGGCCTCTTCTGGAGTACTGTGTATAGTTCTTGCCTCCCTGTTATGGGGAGGATATTATTAAGGTGGAGAGGGTTCAGAAGAGATTTATCAAAATGTTGCTAGCTATGGAAGGTTTGAGTTAGAAGGAAAGGCAGGATAGGCTGGGACATCCTTCACTGAGAGGTGTCCTGATAAAGATTTATAAAATCATGAGGGGCATTGATAAGGTGAATGGCAGATGTCTGCTCCATAGGGTGGGACATTTCAAGACTAGAGTTTTTTTTAAGGTGAGAGGAGAAAGATTTGAAGAAGACATGAGGGGCAGTTTTTGTTTTTACACGGAGAGTGGTTCACGTGTGGAATGACCTTCCAGAGGAAGTAGTGACTGAGGGTACAGTTACAGCACTTAACAGACATTTAGATAAGTACATGAATGTGAAAGGTTTAGAGCGATATAGGCCAAGGGTAGGCAGTTGGGCCTAGTTTAGTTTGGGAAACTTGGTCAGCATGGACTGGTTCAATTGAAGGGTCTGTTTCCGTGCTGTATGATTCAATGGCTATAACCAGATCCGGACAATGAGAAAGTCACGCACAGCTCAGTGACCTTGGAATCTTTGATTTTTGGTTAATTTTTCTGCTTAACTGCCATCAGCTGCTGCATGATATCCTTTTGACACATTCCTTTCTTTGTATTCATTTGGTCAAAGAGCAATTGGATCAGGAGGAATCTTGTTCAGTGTAAGTAACAATCAGAATCCACGGACATCAGCTACAAAAATGAGCAAAAGAGCCTCAGGTCACATTTCAAGCAGCACCTCTTTCGACAAAGACCAACTCAACAACAGAGTCATGCTTGACTGAAAGTTTCACATTCCAGCATATGCTCATTGTGAGTTTCCCTCAATGTTGCCTGGCTTACAATACACAGTTAGCAATACTCACATACATACATTCTGCAGCTAGTCCTGCCAAAGAAAGTAGAAACTGTGAGCAGAACCTAATGTAGCAACTAAAGAATATTTTTCAAGTTTTCCAGTCACAAACTAAATTGACCAAAACAAGTCTGCAGTTTAAGATCTTGCCAGATTTAGTTTACAAAGCCAAAGCCAGATTCGTCGGAATTTTCCTTGCAAATCAGACAATCTTTTTGCAAACAACTGGTCAAGATGACCGGAGATGAAAGGATTTTCTGCAGTTTGTAATGGGTGTGCAGTGGCTCCTGGTCAAGTGTTTGAAGGTATTAAGCACTTGGCCTGAAAACAGCATTTATAGTTTTTTTTAAAATAAATTGGCTAATGTGGCCCATGATGATCAGAAATATCTGAAAGAGGAGGGTGTGCAGAGTTTACTTAGCTGGAAACCGGTGAAAAACTCTTGATTATCTTCTCACCAATGTTCACCAGGACAGGTCTGAGAAACGTCTGCTCCTTGGTTAAAAATCACACAACACCAGGTTATAGTCCCGACAGGTTTAATTGGAAGCACTAGCTTTCGGAGCGTCGCTCCTTCATCAGGTGGTAGTTGAGCCTTCCACTGCCACCTGATGAAGGAGCGACGCTCCAAAAGCTAGTGCTTCCAATTAAACCTGTTGGACTATAACCTGGTGTTGGGTGATTTTTAACTTTGTCCACCCCAGTCCAACACCGGCATCTCCACATCACAGCTCCTTGGTGGTCATGTTATGTTCATTGTATTGTTAAGTTGAGGGACTGCCTTCCTCCCTTCCACATACCTCGATGCCCATGGAGTGGGGGCACACTGTGACAGGTTGTGCTCAAGGCTTTGCAGTGGGCAGGTGAGGGCTTGGAGTGCATCAATGGAATTTTAATTGAAAAACTCTATGTTGAAGTTTTGATTTCTGCTTTGGTTCCCCTTTAGGGGGATGTCACCCCCTGTTAATTTGTGGCATTGGGTTTAAACATCAAAAACTACATAGTGATTAACATAAAATCTGTTTTAGGGAAATGGCAGAAACTATTAATGAGGTTTTCACAGGGCACTTAGAAAATCCGAACACAATCAGGCAACGTCAACATGGTTTTGTGAAAGTGAAATCACATTTGACTAATTTATTAAAATTCTTTGATGAAGTAGCAACATAGATAAAGGAGAACCAGTCAATGTACTTAGATTTCCAGAAGTCATTTGACAAAGTACCACATCAGAGGTTACTACACAATATAAGAGCATGGGGCGGAATATTTTAGCAGAGATAGAGGATTAATTGGCAACTGGGTGGGCGTAAATGGGCGATTTTTGTGTCGACAGGTAGATTGTGAAGAGGACATAAGGATGGATATGGGTAGTTTTAGTGAGTGGACAAAAAAATTGGCAGATGGAATATAATGTGGGAAATTGGGCACTTGTCCATTGTGGCTGGAGGAACAGAAAAGCAACATATTATTTAAGAGGAAGGGGTCATGTTGTCCTGGCACACGAATCACAAAGGATTGGTAACCAAATGCAAGTGACTAGGAAGGCAAAATATCATCATTAATATAAATTATTGTGAGTGGAATAGAATATGGGGATGTTTTGCTACGGTTATATAGATTATGGTGAGGGCACATGTGAAATACTGTGTACAGTTTTGGTCTCATTATTTAAGAAAGGACATAAGATCTTAGAAGGAAAGTCTAATTTGTGAATGATGCAAACTGGTCTGACTTGTTTTGTGTACTTCAGGACAGTGCTCCAGTAAAACTGGTACTTTTTTTTTCCAAGTATTATTATTTTTCTACCCATGTTCCTTCTGGAGTTCACTCACCTAATACCAGGTTAGGGGCTATCTTATGAGAAATGGTTGGATATGCTGGGCTTGTATCAGTCATAGAGTCTTAGAGTCCCCACAGTGTGGAAGCAGACCATTCGGCCCATCAAGTCCACACTGACCGTCCTAGACCCTATCCTATCCCATGGTTATCCCACTTAGCCTGCATATCCCTGGACAATGTAGCATGGCCAATCCACCTAACCTGCACATCTTTGACAGTGGGAGGGAACCGGAGCACCCAGAGGAAACCCACGCAGACACGGGGAGAATGTGCAAACTCCACACAGTCAGTCGCCTGAGGCGGGAACAGAACCCAGGCCCCTGGCGCTGTGAGGCAGCAGTGCGAGCTACTGTGCTGTCCCAGAGTGTTGTGTCCATTGGAGTTTAGAAGAATGAGATGTGATCTTATTGAAACAAGAAAGATCCTGAGGGAACCCGGCATGGTAGATTCTGAAATGATGTATAGAACACAGAACACAGAACAATACAGTACAGTACAGGCCCTTCGGCCCATGATGTTGTGCCCAGCATTTATATTAATCTAAGATCAACCTAACCTATACACCCCTCAATTTTCTGCTGTCTATGTGCTTGTCCAGTAGTTGCTTAAATGTCTCTAATGTCTGAGTTTAGATCAGGGTGTTGCTGGGAAAGCACAGCAGGTCAGGCAGCATCCGAGGAGCAGGAAAATCAATGTTTCTTGCAAAAGCCCTTCATCAGCTATTCCTTTTGAAGGCCTTTTGCCCGAAACATTGATTTTCCTGCTCCTCGGATGCTGCCTGACCTGCTGTGCTTTTCCAGCACCACTCTGATCTAAGCTCTGGTTTCCGGCATCTGCAGTCCTCACTTTTGCCAAATGTATCTGACTGTACTACCACAGCTGGCAGTGCATTCCACGCACCCACCACTCTCTGAGTAAAGAACCGACCTCTGATATCTCCCTTATCTGGTGTCCTGTGACTTCTGTAGGCTATGGACTGAGTGAAGGTAAATGGGATTAGAATAGCTTGGTATTTTTTGGTCAATGTAGATATGGTGAGCCAAAGGCAGTAATCTGTACATTTCTATTCTGTATGACTCTGTGACTGTATGAATACAAAGAAAACACTGAATCTACTGAACAATTAATGTTGATACATTTCCAGCATAGCTCTATATAATAGGAAATATCAAGTATAATAGTATCAATTCTGTTAAAAAGTACTCAAAGTACAATGACCAGAATCAGTTGGTTTTATATCCATAGCACTGCATATGGCCATCAGTATTAATACTGCCAGCATTACAGTCCTAAACCATGATCTCTCAGCATTGTGCAGTACCAGATAGTCATTTACTTACTGTCATTATGTTAAGTGCAATCAAACATCCAAAATATGGATCCCAATGCTCAAACCTCAACCACTTCAAGTCATCCAAATGCTCCTTATATTTGTACTGCATAAAGTTCCCCACTGTAGGTTCATTCAGAAAGTTAGGAGGTATGGGATACAGGGAAATGTGGCTGTCTGAAAGAAGACAGCGAGTGGTAGTGGATGTAAAGAATTCCGCCTAGAGGCTGGTGACCAATGGTGCCTCATAGAAATCTGTTCTTGGGCCTCTGCTCTTTGTAGTTTTTGTAAATATCTTGGATGAAGAAGTGGAAGGGTGGGTTAATAGGTTTACCTCGGACAAACTTACTCATCCACAGTCAGTGGTGTTGTAGATAGTGTCGAGGGCTGCTGCAGGCTACAACAAGGCATTGACAAGATGCAGAGCTGGGCTGAGAAGTGGCAGATGGAGTTCAACCTGGATATATGTGAAGTAATTCATTTTGGAAGGTTGAATTTGAATGCTGAATACAAGGATTCTTGGCCGTGTGGAGTCCATGTACATAGATCTCTCAAAGTTGCCACCCAAGTTGATAGGATTTTTAAGGAGGCGTATGGTGTTCTGGCTTTCGTTAACAGAAGGATTGACCTTAAGAGTTGTAAGGTTTTGCTGCAGCTTTGGAATATTGTGTCCAGTTCTGGTCGCCTCATTATGGGAAGGATACGGATGCTTTAGAGAGAGTGCAGAAGAGATTTGCAAGGATGCTGTCTGGATTGGAGGGCTTGTCTTATGAAGAGAGGTTGAGTGAGCTAGGGCTTTTCACACTGGAGAGATGAAGGAAGAGAGGTGATTTGATAGAGGTGTACAAGGTAATGAGAGGCAGAGAGTAGACAGCCAGAGACTTTTCCCCAGGGCAGAAATGGCTGTCATGAGGGGTCATTTATCCTTTTGTGGGAAAGACAAGAACAGGGGACACCATTTTAAAAGAAAAAGATCTCCCATTTAAGAGGGATGAGAAGATTTGATTTTCTGTCTGTGAACCTTTAGATCTCTCTTCCCTGATGGTAGCTATGAAAAAGATGTTTTCTCTATTCTGGCTATTGAGGGAGTGCAGCGTAGGTTCACGAGGTCAATTCCTGGAATGGCAGGATTGCCTTACACGGAAAGACTGAAGCGACTGGGCTTGTATACCCTTGAGTTTAGAAGACTGAGAGGGGATCTGATTGAAACGTATAGGCTTATGAAAGGACTGGACACTCTGGCAGGAGGGAACATATTTCCGTTGATGGGGGAGTGCCGAACCAGAGGACACAACTTAAAAATACGGGGTAGACCATTTAGGACAGAGATGAGGAGAAACTACTTCACACAGAGAGTGGTGGCTGTGTGGAATGATCTGCCCCAGAGGGCAGTGGAGGCCCAGTCTCTGGATTCTTTTAAGAAAGAATTGGATAGAGCTCTTAAAGATAGTGGAGTCAAGGGGTATGGAGATAAGGCTGGAACAGGATACTAATTAGGAATGATCAGCCATGATCATATTGAATGGCGGTGCAGGCTCGAAGGGCAGAATGGCCTACTCCTGCATCTATTGTCTATTGTCTATTGTCTATTGTCTAAGATTGGGTGGAGGGAGGATGAAAGCAAAATGTAAAAGTTTGGTAGAAGATTTGTAGCTCGGGTGCTTGTTGTTGTGGTTCTGTTCGCCGAGCTGGGAATTTGTCTTGCAAACGTTTCGTCCCCTGTCTAGGTGACATCCTCAGTGCTTGGGAGCCTCCTGTGAAGCGCTTCTGTGCTGTTTTCTCAGGCATTTATAGTGGCCTGTCTCTGCCACTTCCAGTTGTCAGTTCGAGCTGTCCGCTGTAGTGGCCGGTATATTGGGTCCAGGTCGATGTGTTTGTTGATAGAGTCTGTGGATGAGTGCCATGCCTCTAGGAATTCTCTGGCTGTTCTCTGTTTGGCTTGCCCTATAATGGTAGTGTTGTCCCAGTCGAATTCATGTTGTTTGTCATCTGTGTGTGTGGCTACTAAGGATAGCTGGTCGTGTCGTTTCGTGGCGAGTTGGTGTTCATGGATGCGGATCGTTACCTGTCTTCCTGTTTGTCCGATGTAGTGTTTTGTGCAGTCCTTGCATGGGATTTTGTACACTACATTAGTTTTGCTCATGTTGGGTATCGGGTCCTTCGTTCTGGTGAGTTGTTGTCTGAGAGTGGCTGTTGGTTTGTGTGCTGTATGAGTCCTAGTGGTCGCAGTAGTCTGGCTGTCAGTTCAGAAATGCTCCTGATGTATGGTAGTGTGACTAGTCCTTTGGGTTGCGGCATGTCCTCGTTCCGTTGTCTCTCCCTTAGGCATCTGATGATGAAATTGCGAGGGTATCTGTTTTTGGCGAATACATTGTATAGGTGTTCCTCTTCCTCTTTTTGTAGTTCTGGCGTGCTGCAGTGTGTTGTGGCCCTTTTGAATAGTGTCCTGATGCAACTTCGTTTGTGTGTGTTGGGATGGTTGCTTTCATAGTTTAGGACTTGGTCTGTGTGTGTGTGGCTTTCCTGTAAATCTTTGTGGTGAATTCTCCGTTCGGTGTTCTCTGTACCATCACGTCTAGGAATGGGAGTTGGTTGTCCTTTTCTTCCTCTCTGGTGAATCGGATTCCTGTGAGTGTGGTGTTGATGATCTGGTGTGTGTTCTCTATTTCTGTGTTTTTAATTATTACAAAGGTGTCATCCACGTATCTGACCCAGAGTTTGGGTTGAATTTGTGGTAAGACTGTTTGTTCTAACCTTTGCATTACTGCTTCTGCTATGAGTCCAGAGATCGGTGAGCCCATGGGTGTTCCGTTGATTTGTTCGTATATTTGGTTATTGAATGTGAAGTGTGTTGTGAGGCACAGGTCCAGTAGTTTAAGTATGCTGTCTTTGTTGATTGGACATCATCAGAAATATACACATAGACAAGGAAGAAACTATGGTCTCATTCGATGTAACGGCACTGTTCACCTCCATCGACAAAACCCTAGCCAAAGAAACAATAGCCAACCTGCTGGACAGACATAACAGACAACAGGACGTTGAACCTATCAACAAAGACGGCATACTCAAACTACTGGACTTGTGCCTCTCTAGTGAATCGGATTCCTGTGAGTGTGGTGTTGAATACGACTGGGACAACACTACCATTCTAGGGCAAGCCAAACAGAACAGCCAGGGAATTCCTAGAGGCCATGGCACTCATCCACAGACGCTATCAACAAACACATCGACCTGGACCCAATATACCGGCCACTACAGAGGACAGCTCGAACTGACAACCGGAAGCGGCAGAGACAGGCCACTATAAATGCCGGAGGAAACAGCACAGAAGCGCTTCACAGGAGGCTCCCAAGCACTGAGGATGTCACCTAGACAGGGGACGAAATGTTTGCAAGACAAATTCCCAGCTCGGCGAACAGAACCACAGCAAAATGTAAAGTTTTGCCAAAATGTCTCTTATCTCAGGAATAGTCCAACTGTGTAGCACCAAACAACTGCTCATTGAACCTGATTAAAATAGCTCAAAGATAAGGGCAAAAACCTCTCTGATGGTAATTAGTGGATTTCTCTCCAAAGTTCCATTGTGAACCAGGTGAAATAAAGTAGAGAAAAACATGGACTCAGTTTTAAGAAAGATATGTCTTATTAGCACAACAAAGGGGGAGGGACTTTAATTGCAGATGACGAGCTTTTGCTTACTGTTCCCTGGTAGTTCTCTTGGTTTTTTTTCCCCAAACCATCATTCTTTCATGTGATTCCACATATTTTCTGCTGCAGTCTTTCATGACTTCAGACAGGTTTCCAAAACTAACACTCTTGCCAATCCTGGCTGCCTTTTGGATTGGACTGAACACGTAATATAGTTTAATCAAAGAGGTAAAAACAATGACTGCAGATGCTGGAAACCAGATTCTGGATTAGTGGTGCTGGAAGAGCACAGCAGTTCAGGCAGCATCCAAATAGCTTCGAAATCAACGTTTCGGGCAAAAGCCCTTCATCAGGAATAATTCTGAAATGAATGGACGGTCTGTGATATCTCTGTGCATTTCCTCCCCCATGTGATCTGCCTCTGTGTTGGGCGTATGTGTTTCTATAAACCCAGTTGTGACAGAGGAACACCTGCCCTGTCAAATTCACATCTTACATGTTGAACAACTTCTGTCTGACTGGTAGTTCAGTGAATATTAATATCAGAGGGTAAGTACACTGAATATTATTTCACTGGGGAGCTGAGAGAAATCATTCAAAAACACCTCAGACTGCACTTTTAAAAGGTCAAACTGCTTCAGTCAAAAAATAAATCCTTCATTACCAAACACAATTGACATCTCACAAATAAATCTGCTTTTTATTCTTCAGATTTTCAGAACGTTGGCCAATTAGGTTTTAATCCCTGTGGTTAACTGTCCTGAAAACAGAGTGCACGGTGTTGGGAATGGGTGAGGTGGGTAGTGTTCCTGCCTCTGAGCTACCAGCCCAAAAGGATAAATGATCCCTCATGACAGCCAATTCTGCCCTAGGGAAAAGTCTCTGGCTGTCTCCTCTATGCCTCTTATTACCTTGTACACCTTTATCAAGTCACCTCTCTTCCTTCATCACTCCAGTGTGAAAAGCCCTCGCTCACTCACTCAATCTCTCTTCATAAGACAAGCCCTCCAATCCAGGCAGCATCCTGGATTGGAGTTCTGCCCAGGACTTACTGGTCAAGGAGGTTGTGTTCATCACATGGTGAAATGGTTTGAGTGGCAGCCCATAAATGCTCCCGCTCCAACCCCACACTGCAGCCCCTGGAGACAGGCTCAGGCCTTGCTCCAGGAAAATCCATTTCAGAAACAGTGCCCAAGTACCCACTCAGCATTCTTTAACTGCAGGCAGGTGTCAGGTCGATAAATGCTGGGTAACATTGTCATTCCTGAGGCTCAGTGGGAATATGGATTGAAAAGCAAAAGGGGTTTCACTCAATGGCAGGGCCAACTTTCTCTGCTCATTTCATTCCTAAATAAGGAAAATGGCTAACTTCTGGTGGCCGGTGGGGGGGGGGGGGGGGGGGGCAGGCAATTCTGCAGCCTGCTGGGCTTCAGAGTCTGAGCACCATATTTAGAAAGCGTGTAGACATCATAATATCGAGCAGCCCCTTCCAGCATCAGCAGAATTGTGTTAGGTGCCCTTCTTACTCCCGATTAACGGGACACGGTTGGGATGTGGTTGGCTGCAGCCATTACACCCTTTTTACCTTGTGAGGTGAGGGTTTCCCTTTTGTGCAAAGCACTGACCAATTGCTGTCTCAATGCCAACCCTTTCTGCTCTGGGAGCTTCAGGTGGAGAGTTTGTGCTGGACGCTGTCACACAAAGGGAGAGGTCTGGGGCCTTTTTCCTTTTGTGTTCTTTGAGAGTCGTTTGGGAAAATGCAGTTGCAAATGACAGTTGGTGTAAACTTTTCTTTGAAGTCTTTTGCCTTTGTTCTCCCTATTCGGAATTCACATTCCCCTCCTAAAACCTTTGGAGTTCTTTCTTTGTCTCCCAATCCCTCTGATTTCCTTCAATCTCCATCTTCCTCCCTCAGGCACCTGCATTCTCTCCCAGAATATTCCTGCTCCTCCTGCCCACCGCGATCACACTCCCATTCAGATCCACAGGCTCAACCTCAACTTTACCCTCTATTCAGTCCCAGTACTCTTCATCCTTCCTTGGTGTCACAGAGATGTACAGCACAGAAACAGATCCTTCAAACCAACTCATCTATGCCGGCCAGATATCCTAAATTAATCTAGTCCCATTTGCCAACATTTGTCCTGTATCCCTCTAAGCTCTTCCAGAATCTTTTTAAATGTTGCATTTGCACCAGCCTTCACCATTTCCTCTGGCAGTTCATTCCATACACACAATCAATGAACCTGACTACCCCATTGTTTTCCCCATCTTTAATATTCAGCACCCACCCTATTGTCCCTAAAATTGTAACTCACCCCTCTGCATCGGACTTTACTCCCCAGGATTGTTCCGGTGCCTCCAACATCCAGGCCCTTTGCTTTCCCAGCTTCCCATTCTGCCTAGGCCACCACTCGATCCATCTCACCAAATTTAGCTATGCTGCCTTTGGTCCTTTCAGCCAAGTCATTTATAAATTGCATAAAGTTTGAGGCCTCAGCACTGACCCCTGTGACAAACTGGTTGTTATAATTTGCTCACCAGAAAATGGCCCATGTTTGTATAATGGCTGGTTTCTGCCAAAGCCAGCCAATCTTCCACCCATGCCAGTGTATTACTCCTTCACCATGAGCTTTTTCTTTTCCTAGGTAAGTCAGAGTCAAAGAGTGTGGTGCTGGAAAAGCACAGCCGGTCAGGCAGCATCCGAGGAGCAGGACAGTCGACATTTTGAGCATTCCTGATGAAGGGCCTTTGCCCGAAACATCGACCTTCCTGCTCCTTGGATGCTGCCCGACCTACTGTGCTTTTCCAGCACCGCACTTAGATTAGATTACTTACAGTGTGGAAACAGGCCCTTCGGCCCAGCAAGTCCACACCGACCCGCCGAAGCATAACCCCTACATTTTACCCCTTCGCCTAACACTACGGGCAATTTAGCGTGGCCAATCCACCTGACCTGCACATCTTTGGACTGTGGGAGGAAACCGGAGCACCCGGAGGAAACCCACGCAGACACGGGGAGAATGTGCAAACTCCACACAGTCTGTCACCTGAGGCGGGAATTGAACCCAGGTTTCTGGCACTGTGAGGCAGCAGTGCTAACCACTGTGCTGCCCATAATTTTTGACTCTGATCTCCAGCATCTGCAGTCCTCACTTTCTCCTCAGATATCAAATGCTTTCTAGAAATCTAAGTACAGTATTTACCCATTCCCCTTTATCCACAGCCTCAAAAAAACTTTTAAATATTGGTTAACTCTGATTTCCCTTTCACAAAACCATGTTCATTCTGCCTGATTACCTTGATTTCCAAGTGTCCTTTCTTTATTAATAGTTTCTGTTATGAATTTGAAGGCGTGTATTGGACCTTTAAGAGAGAGAATGCTATTCTGAACAGAGAGATTACAGGCACCTGTGTATATGATGAGAAGGCAGTCCTACAATGTTTGGTAAATTGAAAATATGTAACATTTGGCTGAGTTTTGGTTACCTGAGTTTTGGTTACTATTTTGACAACAATCTGAATTTAACCAATCAGTTTAACTTATGCCCCAGGATACTAAAACCCAATCAAGTTTGAATTTATGGGTTTTGCCAACATCGAACCAATGAGATGATTTGACGTGGGGGTGTGGTGATGATATAAGAATGCAGGCTTTTTGAAAATTGATCAGAGAACAACTTCCATAGAGGGAGTGAGATAACTGCCAATATAACATCTTGCTTTCCAAGAAATTAAGAAACCCCCTCTATCTTTCATTGTGACACAGACTCAGAGTGAAAAGAAAGAAGATGACCCAGGGAGATCAACAGCCAGAAGAAGAAAAATACAGAAGACGACAGAAACTGTGTGGTTTGAAATTAAGTTGTTGTAATTTCGATGTGTCCTATTGGAACAGTATTTTTTTATAGAGTTGGAGGCAAATACAAAACAGTTAAAAGAAAGGGAGGCTTAGATTTGTGAATAGTTTTTGTTTAATTATCACTTTCAGCGTTCAAAAATAAATTGATATTTTCTTTAAATAGTGGAATTTGGGAGTTCTCGGTCAGATTTAACAGATTATGAGGCGAGACAAGCTTTTCTGGGTGTTTCGTTTAATTAACAGAGGGGTTTGCCTCTGTGTCATAACACTTCTAACACTTTCTCTGCATGGGTTTCCCTCCGGTGCTCCAGTTGTCTCCCCAATCCAAAGATTTGCAGGTTTGGTGGATTGGCCATGGAAATTATCAAATAGTATCCAGAGAGGCGTAGGTTAGGTGATGGGCCATAGTAAATGCAAGGTTACAGGGACAGGGTGGGAGGGGGTCTGGGTGAGCTGTTTTTCAGAGGGCCGAATGGCCTGCTTTCATACTGCATGGAATTCTATAATTCTATGATTCTATGACAGATGTTAAGCCAATTGGCCTGTTGCTTTCTGCTTTCTTTCCCACACCCTTTTTGAAGAGAAGAGTTGTATTTAATCGCTTCCAATTGAATGGAATGTTCCCTGAATCTAGGGGATTTCAGAAAATTAGAACAAATGCAGCAATTTTTTCATGAGCCACATTTTTTAGAGACCCTTGGATGAAGTCCATCAAGACCCACAGTCTTTTCAGGTGGCAGTTTCAATCAATTTCCTCATTACCATGTCCCCAGTGTGTATGGTTTTTCCTGAGTTCCTCCCTCTTTTCCATTTCCTGATTTGCAGCTATTTTTGAGCTGGTAGTTGTTCCCTTTATAGTGAAGACTGATGCAAGATTCAATCAATTTGCTACCACCCCTCGTTTCCATTTTTAATTCTCCAGATTTACTTTCTATAAGACTAATGCACATTTTGTTGATGCTTTTCTTTTGTAAGTGTTTATAGACGCTCTTACTACCTGTTTTTATACATCTAGCCAGCTAACTCACGTACTCTAAATTTTCCCTCCTTACTAATTGTTTCATGATTTTCACTGTTTCTAATATTCTGTCCAGTCTTTTGACCTGCCGCAAATCATTGCGCAATAATTTGCTTTCTCTTTAAGTTGGATATTTTTTTTTCTATGTTAAAATCGGAAGCCAAGTCCTCTGCATGGGTAATTTTCTTTCCCATTGTACGTATCTATTTTATGTATTCTGAATATTCCCTTAAATACCTGCCACTGTATCTCTACTGAACGATCCCTTAACTCTGTTAGCCTGTTTATATCAACTAGCCTGGCTTTTAGGCCATCGATATGCCCTCATAATGGCTCTTATTTAAGTTTAAAATACCAGCTTGGATCCAGAAGTACACAGGGGCCTTCAATCCACTTGTTGGATCACTGATGCTGTGGGTTTCTATTGGTACTTTCAGCAAGGACTAACATAGTGAGCAATAAAAAAGACCCTGAAGGAATTTTAAGCCTCCAACCAATCACCAATTATAGGTGGGTGTATGTTGTGGAGGAGGCATGAGGATTAATTTATTGTTGCTTTATGAGGGCCCAATTTGGCACAGAAGTCCTTACTGCCATTTTGATGGCATCACATTGTGTCTCTGTCCTACTCTCGAGGGGGGCGTGAGAGTTCATGATATTTAAATCAAACTCCTGCAATGTAGGGGAATTCTCCCTGGTGACCTACTCAAACAAAAAAAGCAGATTATCTTCTTATTAATGATTTGCTCGCTTTAAATTGCTAAGAATAGGCAGGCTGTCGTGTCTTAGACGAAATAGTTAATACACTTCAAAAAAAACCTAATTTTCCCCTTTCACCTTGAACTCATAACCCCTAGTAATTGAGTCCACCTCTGTGGGAAAAAGCTTCTTGCTAACCACCCTGTCTATACCTCTCATGTTTTTGTAGACTTCAATCAGGTCCCTCCTCAACCTCTGTCTTTCTAATGAAAATAATCCTAATCTACTCAACCTGCATTCAAAGCTAGCACCCTCCATGCCAGGCATTATCCTGGTGAACTTCCTCTACACTCTCTCCAAAGCATCCACATTCTTTTGGTAATGTGGCTACCAGAACTGTACGCAGTGTTCCAAATGTGGCCAAACCAAAATCCAATACAACTATCGGAGAGTGTGGTACTGGAAAAGCACGGCCAGTCAGGCAACTGGAGAATTGACATTTCAGGCATAAGCCCTTCCTCAGGAACGAGGCTTGTGGGCCATGGGCACTGAGAGATAAATGGGAGGGGGTAGGGTTGGGGGAAGGTAGCAAGAGTATGATAGGTAGCTGAAGGTGGGGCTGAAGGTGGGGTTATCACAACCTATCACTTTCCCAGCTACCTTTCACCCCCCCCAACCCAGTGCCCCCGCCCCCACCCCATTTATCTCTAAACCCCCTTGGCCCACAAGCCTCATTCCTGATGATGGGCTTATGCCCGAAACGTTGATTCTCCTGCTCCTTGGATGCTGCCTGACCGGCTGTGCTTTTCCAGCACCACACTCTTCGACTCTGATCTCCAGCATCTGCAGTCCTCACTTTCTCCTATACATTTGGATACAGAACTGGCTCAAAGGTAGAAGACAGAGGGTGGTGGTGGAGGGTTGTTTTTCAGACTGGAGGCCTGTGACCAGTGGAGTGCCACAAGGATCGGTGCTGGGTACGCTACTTTTTGGTCATTTATATAAATTATTTAGATGTGAACATAAGAGGTAAGTAAGTTTGCAGATGACACCAAAATTGGAGGTATAGCGGACAGCAAATAAGGTTACCTCGATTACAACGGGGTCATGATCAGATGGGCCAATGGGCTGAGAAGTGGCAGATGGCATTTAATTTAGATAAATGTGAGGTGCTGCATTTTGGGAAAGTAAATCTTAGCAGGACTTATACACTTAATGGTAAGATCCTAGGGAGTGTTGCACACAGTATTCCAACAGTGGCCTAACCAATGTCCTGTACAGCCGCAACATGACCTCCCAACTCCTGTACTCAATACTCTGACCAATAAAGGAAAGCATACCAAACACCTTCTTCACTATCCTATCTTCCTGCGACTCCACTTTCAAGGAGCTATGAACCTGCACTCCAAGGGAGAGACTGAATAGGCTGGGGCTGTTTTCCTTGGAGCGTCAGAGGCGGAGGGGGTTAGAGACGTTTATCAAATTATGAGGGGCATGGATAGGATAAATAGACAAAGTCTTTTCCCTGGGTTCGGGGAGTCCAGAACTAGAGGGCATAGGTTTAAGGTGAGAGGGAAAGATATAAAAGAGACCTAAGGGGCAACCTGTTCAGCAATGTATGGAATGAGCTGCCAATTGATGTGGTGGAGGCTGGTACAATTGCAACATTTAAGAGGCATCTGGATGGGTATATGAATAGGAAGGGTTTGGAGAGATATGGGCTGGGTGCTGGCAGGTGGGACTAGATTGGGTTGGGATATCTGGTCGGCATGGACGGGTTGGACCGAAGGGTGTGTTTCCATGTGTACATCTCTATGACTCTATAACTATAACAACTCTTGTACTCAATATCTAGTTTGATGAAAGAATGCACGCCGTATGCCTTCTTGACAACTCTATCGACCTGCATTGCCACTTTCAGGGAACAATGGACCTGAATGTCCAGATCTCTCTGTACGTCAATTTTCCCCATTTACCGTATGTTTTGCTCTTGAATTGGATCTTCCAAAATGTATCACCTTGCATTTGCCCGGATTGAACTCCATCTGCCATTTCTCCACCCAACTCTCCAATCTGTCTATATTCTGCTGCATTCTCTGACAGTCCCCTTCACTATCTGCTACTCCACCAATCTTAGTGTCATCTGCAAACTTACTAATCAGAAATTATGAAATCTGTACAGTAGATTTTTAGTTGTGTGTCTATCTTCAATTCAGCTCTGAATGAGTGTTGTAGTGGTGCTTTATGAACAAAATTAGATGCAATATCCCTCTGTGAATAATTAAATACACATTGAGGAATTAATGAACAGGAACTAAACAGGTCATAGGATTAATCGTGCTTTCAGAAAAACTAGGCGCTTGAACCGTCAAACATGAATAACAAGCAAGAAACTGAAATCTAAAATAAATATATTGGAAATACCGAACATTAGATTCTTCAAAGAGAGAAATAACAGAATAGTTGGATGGAAAGCTGGGATTAGAAGTGGATTGTGCAGTAGGTGAGCTGCCCCTTTTATATCACTTCCTAACATTCTAGTTGCTCTGCCCTTTGGGGGTTGGGCTCTCATCAGCCCTGTTACCATGTGGTAAAAGTGTCATGTCAATGTTTATGGTGTCTGTTATGGGCGGCTGCTCCCCTCTACTATTCTCCATCTAGCAAAGAGGTTGCTGAGTCCTGGGGATACAGTGTGACAATTCTGTCTCACAGCTTGGATCCTCAGCCATTGTCTTCTTGGCCCCACTGATGGCGAGCCTGGCTAGGCTGATCATTCTTTACTGAAATTATTGAATTCACTTGTCCCTCTGGGTTAGTGAGTATTGCTGGTGGGAGAATGGAGGGTTGGGGGTGCGGGGAGGTGGGGTGTAGAGGATGGTGGGGTCTCAGGCTGCCGTGGATAGCAGGGTTCAGAACTTGACCATGGAACACGGTGAAGCATGGTAATTGCCTGACCGTAGATCCTTCCAGTAGGCCAATCATAGGGTCTACAGCAAGACACGGCCCAGGTCTAGGCCAGCAAGAACACAAAAGGAGGCAGAAATCTTGCCAAGAGTAACCCTGGACCAAGACGTGGAAAACTGGACTTACCAACCTCCTCTGAGGGTATGGTACTTGGAGAGAGAGTGGGTCCAGGAGAGGGTAGAGGTGGACAGCAGAAATCACTATAACTTCAGGTTCACCTCTCACGCTTATATCCCTTCTGAAGAGTTAAAAAGAATGGATGTAGGGTTATTTCCTCCATTCCTTTCTCTCGTTTCCACACAGAAAGCAAACTATCGGGCAACTATGTTGCAATATATCCCTTCTACTCAGAATATAATTGATAGCACCCAGTGTTTCCACCTTCATTTGCTGGGAAGAACTGGCACCCAGGGTCTATACAGCTTCTTCCTCACGGCATTTAATCAGACGGAAAGGTGTTGGTTCTCTGCCTGTGGGGACCATGGACTATGATCTATGAACCGAAAGGGTAATAGATTCAGTTTGTGTCCAATCTTCACTTTTCAAACTGGAAGAATGACCAGTGTGAGAAATTCTCGGCAAAGTAACTCACGTCATAAATGGGAGTGGAATTTGGAGGGGCTCAGGGGTTTTTTTTAATGCTTGCTGCTGGGGTGTGGGCATCACTGGCTGGGTCAGCATTTATTGCCCATCTCTATCACCCAGAGGGCCATTGGGAATCACCCACATTGCAATGGGTCCAAAATCACATGTAGACCAGACCAGGTAAGGAGGGCAGATTCCCGTCTCTAAAGAATATGTTGAACCTGATGGGTTTTAATTACAATTGATAGTAGTTACATTAGTTACGTAGTTAATTAAGCCTAATTTTTAATATAATATCCTTAGTTCTGAGCCCAGGATACAAAGGTGCAACGTTGGGTGTTGTCAGGAAGCTGACCACTCAGGAAGATCAAGTTAATTTGGATAAAACTGGGCTGGACATAGTCAGGGTCTTTGGAGCATCAGGGAAAGGCAAAGGGAGGAAGACAGGATGGACTGAAAAGTTAGGCCCATGTTCCTGAACTAGGCATGAAAAAGCAGCTAATTTCGGTTAGCTCAGTTGGCTGGACAGCTGGCTTGCATGCAGAGAGACGCCAGCAATATGGATTGGATTCCTGCACTGGCTGAGACTATGAAGGTTTTGATTTCTTTTGTCTGAGGTGTGGTGACCCCCAGGTTAAACCGCAATTGGTCATCTCCCTGAGAGAGCAGCCCTATTGGTCATCTGGGATTATGGTGAACTTTCCTTACGTAATTAGTCGTCGCCAGCTTTTTAATTCCAGATGCATCATGGGCTATGTTGGAATTCAAAACTACATCCTCAAAACATTAACTTGGGGTTCTGAATTACTGGTCCAGAGATATTACCACCATATCACCTCCTCTCACTTAATGGCTGTTTCACAGGCACAGTCTGGACCCCTCCAAATTCCTCTCCCATTTAGGACATGCACATTATTTTGTCTAGAATTTCACACACTAGCCATTCTTCCAGTTTGAAAGTGAAGATTGGACATAAACTGAATCTATTACCCTTTCGGGTCATAGATCATAGTCCATGGGGCCTGCAAATGATGGATCACAGGCAGAGGACAATTTCCTTAGAGTCTGATGAAATGCCTTAAGGAATAAGTTTTATAGAGCCTGGGTGCCAGTTCTACCCAGAAAATGAAGGGTGGAAACACTGGAGAGCTTAAAAATGTATGACGTGCAGCGTGCACCTGTCTCTGATTTCATCACACTGACACCTACCATTACCATTGAAGCCCTTCATATAGCAGAATGCTCCAATGATCAAGGAGGCTGCCACTAGATTGATCTTGTAGCTCATAGGTTTTCATCTAATTACACATTACATCCGTCACCACAGTTAAGAGACATTCCCACTCACTGCTTGTTAGAATTAGCTGCTTTTTCATGCCTAGTTCAGGAACACGGGCCTAACTTTTCAGTCCATCCTGTCTTCCTCCCTTTGCCTTTCCCTGATGCTCCAAAGACCCTGACTATGTCCAGCCCAGTTTTATCCAAATTAACTTGATCTTCCTGAGTGGTCAGCTTCCTGACAACACCCAACGTTGCACCTTTGTATCCTGGGCTCAGAACTAAGGCTATTATATTAAAAATTAGGCTTAAGCATCCACTCATTGAGCTACAATGAAAAATCGGATGATTATTTGGATAGAAATGGATTTGGAGAACAGGCAGGAGATTGCCGCTCGGAATAAAATCAGTACAGGCACGATTGACTGAATGGTCTCTTCCTGCTGCATAATAACTCTGCGATGAAGACAACAGAACACTTAGAACATAGAACAGTACAGGCCCTTCGGCCCACGATGCTGTGCTGAACATTTATCTTAATCGAAGACCAGCCTACACACCCCTCAATTTACTGCCGTCCATGGGCTTGTCCAGCAGTCCCTGATGTCTCGGACTCTACTACCACGCACCCACCACTCTCTGCATAAAGAATCTACCTCTGACATCTCCCCTATTCTGGCAGGAGGGAACATATTTCCGTTGATGGGGGAGTGCCGAACCAGAGGACACAACTTAAAAATACGGGGTAGACCATTTAGGACAGAGATGAGGAGAAACTACTTCACCCAGAGAGTGGTGGCTGTGTGGAATACTCTGCCCCAGAGGGCAGTGGAGGCCCAGTCTCTGGATTCTTTTAAGAAAGAATTGGGTAGAGCTCTTAAAGATAGTGGAGTCAAGGGGTATGGAGATAAGGCTGGAACAGGATACTGATTAGGAATGATCAGCCATGATCATATTGAATGGCGGTGCAGGCTCGAAGGGCAGAATGGCCTACTCCTGCATCTATTGTCTATTGTCTATTCCTTCCTCAAATGCCCTAAAAATTCTGACCCCTCATGACACCCATGTCTGCCCTGGGGAAAAGTCTCTGGCTACCTACTCTCTGCCTCTCATTACCTTGTACACCTCTATCGTCACCTCTCTTCCTTCATCTCTCCAGTGTGAAAAGCCCTCGCTTACTCAACCTTTCTACATAAGACAAGCCCTCCAATCCAAGCAGCGTCCTGGTAAATCCCCTCTGCACCCTCTCTTAGGCATCTACATCCTTCCTATAATGAGGCGACCAGAACTGGCCACATTATTCCAAATGTCGTCTAACCAGAGTTTTATAAAGCTGCAGCAAAACCTCACGGCTCTTAAACTCAAGCCCCATTAATGAAAGCCAAAACACCATATGCCTTCTTAACAACCCTACCAACTGAGTGGCAACTTTGAGGGATCTATGTACATGGACTTCAAGGTCCACACGGCCAAGAATCCTGTCTTTAACCCTGCATTCAGCATTCAAATTCAACCTTCCAAAATGAACCACTTCTCAGCCCAGCTCTGCATCCGGTCAATGTCTTGTTGTAGCCTGAAACAGCCCTTGACACTATCTACAACACTACAGACCTTTGTGTCATTGGTAAATTTATTAACCCACCCTTTCACTTCTTCATCCAAGTCATTTATAAAAACTACAAAGAGCAGAGGCTCAAGAACAAATCCCAATAGACACCACTGGTCATAGACCCCCAGGCAGAATACTTTCACATGCTGCCTTCTTTCAGCCAGCCAATTCTGTACACAGACATCCAAATTTCCCTGTATCCCATATCTCCTAAGTTTCTGAGTGAGCCTACCGTGGGGAGCCTTATCAAATGTCTTACTGAAATCCATGTACACCACATCCAATGTTCTACCTCCATCAATGTGTTTTGTCATATGCTTGAATAATTCAATCAAGGTTTGTGAGGCATAGGTAGGCGCTGCAAGACGTGTCAGAGTGTGGACATGGACACCACCATTATACGTGAGGACATCTCCCACCATGTACGTGGCAGATACTCATGTGACTCAGCCAACGTTGTCTATCTTATACGTTGCAGCAAGGATGCCTGGAGCATGGTACATTGGGGAAACTGAGCAAAGGCTACAGCAACGGATGAATGGGCACTGCACAACAATCAACAGACAGGAGGGCTCCCTCCCAGTTGGGGAACACTTCAGTGGTCCAGGACATTCAGCCTCGGACCTTCGGGTGACCATCCTCCAAGGCGGACATCAGGACAGGGAGCAGCGAAAAGTGGCCGAGAAGAGGCTGATAGCTAAGTTCGGTACCCATAGGGAGTGAACCTGAGAATGCAACTTTTAAATAAAAGGTTTTGTGATTTACACATGAAAGAAGTGAAACTATTATGGTATGTGAACAGATGAAAGACTCAACAGACAATCAAGGTCTTTTTCAATGGATAATTTCAGTTACATCACACTGTAAACTTTTGCTGTAAATTCTGTGCCTTACAATAATGTCCTCCACAACCACCTGATGAAGGAGCAGCGCTCCGAAAGCTAGTGCTTCCAATTAAACCTGTTGGACTATAACCTGGTGTTGGGTGATTTTTGACTAAAAGCATGCTCTTCTTGAACATCTAATCCAAGAAGGAAGCTCCCATTCTGTATTAACAGAGGTCGCAGCACTTCCTGGTCAATTAACAAAGCAAATAAGCTCTTAACTGCACTCCTTAGTCAGTTTTATTATCCAATTTAAATATAATTAAGTTCTCTACCACTAGCAGCTGGCACCTGTTTTTGTTTGTCTAACCTATGTTTTGTAACGTGTGGTACATTTATATTGCCACTTTGTGACTTCAGTGTTGAAAGTCAAATTTGTGACGTAAATAGGCTGGGGTTACTGATTCATGGGGATCTGGTTTTAGCCAGCCACCTCCAGAGAAAGCTCCAGCATCAGTAACATTACCATTAGGGGGGCCATTTCATCTGGTTACTGGCAATATTGAACAGCCTTGTCATTGATATAGGTCAATAGAAGGTTTCTAAGGTTCACTTCGAGAGAACAGTCATATTGGACTTGAAACATGAACTCTGTTTCTCTCTCTGTAGATGCTGCCAGACTTGCTGAGTTTCTCCAGCACTCTTGACTTTATTTGCAGATCTACTGCATCTGTAGTATTTTCCTTTTTATTTCAAAGGATTTCATTGCCTGGAAACTCAAGGAAGTATAGCTCTTTACTTTATGTAAGCTGCCTTGGAATAGAACTGCATCACAGATCGACGCAGGGGCAATTTTTGAAGAAAAAATTCCCTATTAAGGTAAAAATTTCTAGCCAGCTACAAATCAACTGGAAACATGTCGTGAATGAAAGGTTAGGAATTCTGCAGTGAGTAATTAAACTCCTAACTTCCAAAGCTTGTCCACATTTATGAGTCCCAAGCTAACGGAACACTCTGCACTTGCCTGGGTGGATGCAGCTCCGACAAACTTCAAAAAAAACCTGACACCAGAAAAATACTTGATTGGCACCCCATCCACCATCTTCTTCATTCAGTACCAAGGACAGACCATTGTATCTGTGCATACGACCTGCAAGATGCCCTGCAGAAATTCACTAGGGCTCTTTAAACAACACTTTCCAAACTCACAATCACTACCATCCAGAAGGCCAAGGACAGCAGGTACATGGGAACACCACCACCTGCTAGTTCCCCGCCAAGTCACTCACCATCCTGACGTGGAAATATATTGAGTTGAGTGTGAGATGCTGGAAAAGCACAGCAGGTCAGGCAGCATCTGAGGAGCAGGAGAATCGACGTTTCAGGCATAAACCCTTCATCAGGAATGAGGCTTGTGGGTCAGGGCTGAGAGATAAATGGGAGGTGGGTGGGGCTGGGGGGGGGTGCAGAAGGTAGTTGAGAAATCAATAGGTGGATGGAAGTGAGGGAGGAGGTGATAGGTCAGAGGGGGCAATGATGGATGGGTCTGAAGGGCAGACCCGAGTTGGAGGCTTGGGACTGGGATAATGTGGGAGGAGGGGAAAATGAGGAAGCTGTTGAAATCTACTCTGCCTTTGGACCCTGCAACCACACGGGATAAATGTGGATTTCAACAGCTTCCACCTATCGCTTTCGCAGCTACCTTCCCCCCCAACCCCACTCCGCTCTATGGCCCAACATTACAACTCCCCCTCCCATTCTGCTGAGGACATGCAGGTCCTGGGCCTCCTCCACTGCCGCTCCCTCACCATCTGACACCTGGAGGAAGAACACCTCATCTTCCACCTTGGAACACTTCAACCCCATGGCATCAATGTGGATTTCACCTGTTTCCTCATTTCTCCCACCTCACCCCAGTTCCAACCTTCCAGCTCAGCACTGTCCTCATGACCTGTCCTACCGGCCTATCTTCCTTTCCACCTCTCCACTCCACCCTCCTCTCTGACCTATCACCTCCACCCCCTCCCCCACTCACCTATTGTACTCTATGCTACTTTCTCCCCACCCCCATCCCCCTCTCATTTATCTCTCCACCCTGCAGGCATTCTGCCTGTATTCCTGATGAAGGGCTTTTGTCCGAAACGTCGATTCTCCTGCTCCTTGGATGCTGCCTGACCTGCTGCGCTTTTCCAACAACACATTTTCAGCTCTGATCTCCAGCATCTGCAGTCCTCACTTTCTCCTATTCAGGAAGAAAGCTCGGTTCAGAAGCTGGGAGCTCTGCTTAATGTCACATTAACTTGTATAGTTCTAGATATGTCTTGCCTTCTGCTGCTTCATCCCAAAATGAGATGAGGAGGGACTTCTTCAGCTAGAGTGTGGTGAATCTGTGGAACTCCTTACTACAAATAGTTGTAGAGGCCAATTCATTGAGTATCTATAAGACAGAGATAGATTCGTGTTTTAATAAGGGGATCAAGGGTTACAGGGAAAAGACAGAAGAGTGGGGGTTGAGAAGCATCATCTATGATCAAGTGATGAGTGGATTTGATGGGCTGAATGGTCTAATTCTGTTTCTGTATATTGACTAATCCCATCAGTATTTGCCAAACATATATATTCTCAAGATATTTCAACTGCCAATGTCAAGTAAAAAGAGAACAGATTCTTCACAACCCAATTTCACAATTAACATCCCTTTTTTTATATCTCATAAAGCAAACTCTTCAAAGAAAATGAAAAGCAAGTCCCTTCTTTTTATATTTTTGTGGTTTTTCTCCAGGTTTCCTCACCGGTGTCCTGGGAATTAAAGATCAATTCCTAGAGACTCCAGGACACGTTAAAAATAGAGTTGCAGGAGTAGGCCAAACAGCCCATCAAACCTACTCCATCATTTTAGATCATGGCTGATCATCTGCCTCAATGTCATTTTCTGTTCTATTCCCATATCTTTTGGTGTCATTTATATCCAGAAATCTTCAGTTGAGATAACACATCCATCCAAGCCAAACAGAGATACGCATGAGAATTCCTAGAAGCATGGCATTCCAACCGGAACTCTATCAACAAACACATTGACTTGGATCCCATTTGCCGCCCCCTGAGAAAAAGAACAGGAAATGACATCACCACAGGAAATGACATCAATAACCCAAGGAGACCTAAACACATACATAGAAAGCAGGCCATGCCACCAGCATTCTATCCGGAGGCTCATTGATGATGTTACCTAGCATGGTGATGGAATGTCTGAAAATGAACCTTCCAGCTCAGCGAGCAAACCTACATCTAGCAATGTCCATGTCCCATGATTGAATTAAAAAAACCCTCATAGTTAAACACATTCTCTCTTACACCCGGAGAGGAACTTCTCGCCAACACTCCCAAAAGCAATGCAGATCACAAGAACCATCAGTGTGTTATGAGTCACTTACCATCTATGTGATGCTATTTCTGCTCCTGGCCATGTTACTTTTGCCTATGGAGGATAAGTGCCCTCACATGAAAATATGTGGCTTTTAGCAAGCTGAAATGAGCCACATTGTGAACCTGTTTGATTATCTTAAATTGGTCATTGGTCTAATTCTTGGTACATTGAGTCTCCATTAACAAGATGATATTGTCAAGCTAGACCACATTCTGCCTGCAACAAAGTGCAATAATGTGTTACGTGAATCTAGTGCTGGTGCAATGCCAAAGTAGTGAGGCCAGACAGTTAGATTGTATCAAAGTGCACATTCCTTCAGCTGTTCACATCAGGTAGAGCATCAGCCATACTCAACTGTCATGCTTACAAAATTCAGAACATAGATTCTGGACATTATGATTGGGCAGCATTTGTTGAGCAAATGATCGAGACAGATTATCTAGGCAGAAGTGAGGACTGCAGCAGCTGGAAATTAGAATCAAGATCAGAGTGTTGCTGGAAAAGCGCAGCAGCTCAGGCAGCATCTGAGGAGCAAGAAAATCGACATTTTGGCAGGAGGCCTTCATCAGGAGGAAGTGAGGACTGCAGATGCTGGAGATCAGAGCTAAAAATGTGTTGCTGGAAAAGCGCAGCAGGTCAGGCAGCATCCAAGGAGTAGGAGAATCGACGTTTCGGGCATGAGCCCTTCTTCAGGAAGGGCTCCTGAAGAAGGGCTCATGCCCGAAACGTCGATTCTCCTGCTCCTTGGATGCTGCCTGACCTGCTGCGCTTTTCCAGCAACACATTTTTAGCTCAGGAGCCCTTCATCAGGAAAGATTATCTGTTAATCGCACATTGTGACTCCCATTTGTGTGTTAGAAGATTCACACATTCATACAAAAGGCTCAGTTCTCTGCTGAGAAACAAAATTTATGTAGACATTGAGTCTCTCTTCAGTTGAACAAAAGCTTGGGTGGCACAGTGGCACAGTGGTTAGCACTGCTGCCTCACAACGCCAGCAGATGTGGGTTCAATTCCTGCCTCAGGCAACTGTCTGTGTGGAGTTTGCACATTCTCCCACAGTCCAAAAATGTGCAGGTTAGGTGAATTGGCCATGCTAAATTGCCCGTAGTGTTAGGTGTAGGGGAATGGGTCTGGGTGGGTTGCTCTTCGGAGGATTGGTGTAGACTTGTTGGGCCGAAGGCAAAAGCCCTTCATCAGGAATAATATAAACCCTGTTTACTAATACAGCTTGACCAATCAGAGTTGATTTGCCTTTTTTGAATTCGGGAGGAAGATTGGTGGTACCTGTACCCTGATTCATTCTCACCGACAATATCTTTATCAAACAGACTCCAATTATGAAGCAATCTGTACCCTGTTTCTCATTTAATATAAATTGTTGTACCTTTTTGAGAATTGTTGCTCTCACATCACTCTTATCATTCCTTTTTACCAAAGGTTTTGGTAAGCTGATAATCCTATAGTTCCAAGGTTATGATTCATCCCAACTTTTGAAAGTAAGAACTACACAAACTAATTTCCAGTTTAAGGAATGATCTCGGATTGTATTGAACTATTAAAGTTATGGCTGAGGAGCACACAGAGGACATGACTCAATTCTTTAACCAGTCTTGGATGGTTATTAGCTGGTCTTGGATTCCTAACAATTTGGATGCTTGCTAATCCATTCAAAGTAATATTGAATTAATTTTAGTCTTAATAACGATGCTTATTGTCGACCACATCTCATCTCACACAAACCTTCTCTACAAACTGCAGGTTTATAACATCATTAGTAGTAGGGGCAGGAGTAGGCCCCTCATGCCTACTCCACCATACAAAAGGATCAGGACTGATTTGACATTCTTCACATCCATCTTCCTGTATTTTCCCCATAATCCTTGATTCCCCTAGTGATCAAGAATCTATCTGTCTCCGTCTTAAATATACATAGGATCTGCCCCCACAGCTCCCTGTGGCAAGGAATTCCTCTTCATCTCAGTCTTCAATTGGCACCTAGTTACTCAAAGACTATGCCCTCTGACCCGAGACTCTCCCAGGAAGGGAAACATCAGTGTTTACCCTGGCAAGCCCCTTCAGAATCCTGTACGTTTCAATGAGATGCACTGTCATTCTTCTAAACTCCAATGAGTCGAATCCCAACCTGTTTAGGCTTTACTCATAAGCCAACCTCTCCATCCTAGTGAACCTTCTCTGAACTGTTTATAATGGAACAACATCTTTCCTTAAATAAAGAGACTGAAACTGCTCTTAGTGCTCCAGATGTGGTCTCACTAGCAACCTTTACAGTTACAGTAAGACTTTCCTACACTTATAATCCAACCCCCTTGAAATAAGGGTCAGCATTCCATTAACCTTGGGAAAAACAATGATTGCTGATACTGGAAACCAGATTCTGGTTTAAAGGTTCTGGAAAAGCACAGCAGGTCAGGCAGCATCCGAGGAGCAGGAAAATCGACGTTTCGGGCAAAAGCCCTTCATCAGGAATACAGGAAGAGAGCCTGAAGGGTGGAGAGATAAGCTAGAGGAGGGTGGGGGTGGGGAGAAAGTAGCATAGAGTACAAGAGGTGAGTGGGGGAGGGGATGAAGGTGATAGGTCAGGGAGGAGGGTGGGGGAAGGTAGCAAAGAGTACAATGGGTGGATGGGAGTGGAGATGAAGGTGATAGGTCAGGGAGGAGGGTGGAGTGGATAGGTGGAAAGGAAGATAGGCAGGTAGGACAGGTCATGGGGACATTGCTGAGCTGGAAGTTTGGAACTAGGGTGAGGTGGGGGAAGGGGAAATGAGGAAGCTGTTGAAGTCCACATTGATGCCCTGGGGTTGAAGTATTCCGAGGCAGAAGATGAGGCGTTCTTCCTCCAGGCGTCTGGTGGTGAGGGAGCGGCGGTGAAGGAGGTCCAGGACCTCCATGTCCTCGGCAGAGTGGGAGGGGGAGTTGAAATGTTGGACCACAGGGCGGTTTGGTTGATTGGTGCATGTCCCCCAGAGATGTTCTGAAAAGTGTTCTGCTCAGAGGTGTCCAGTCTCCCCAATGTAGAGGAGACCGCATCGGGAGCAACAGATACAATAAATGATATTGGTGGATGTGCAGGTAAAACTTTGATGGATGTGGAAGGCTCCTTTAGGGCCTGGGATAGAGGTGAGGGAGGAGGCGTGGGCACAGGTTTTACAGTTCCTGCGGTGGCAGGGGAAGGTGGCAGGGGAAGGTGCCAGGATGGGAGGGTGGGTTGTTTGGGGCGTGGACCTGACCAGGTAGTCGCGGAGGGAATGGTCTTTGCGGAAGGCGGAAAGGGGTGGGAAGGGAAATATATCCCTGTTTGGAGGTGGCAGAAATGTCGGCAGATGATTTGGTTTATGTGAAGGTTGGTAGGGTGGAAGGTGAGCACCAGGGGGGTTCTGTCCCTTGTTATGGTTGGAGGGGTGGGGTTTGAGGGCGGAGGTGCTGGATGTGGACGAGATGCATTGGAGGGCATCTTTAACCACGTGGGAAGGGAAATTGCGGTCTCTGAAGAAGGAGGCCATCTGGTGTGTTCTATGGTGGAACTGGTCCTCCTGGGAGCAGATACGGCGGAGGCGGAGGAATTGGGAATACGGGATGGCATTCCTTCAGGCACTCTACCTGTATTCCTGATGAAGGGCTTTTGCTGCTCCTCGGATGCTGCCTGAACTGATTAGATTAGATTAGATTACTTACAGTGTGGAAACAGGCCCTTCGGCCCAACAAGTCCACACCGCCCCGCCGAAGCGTAACCCACCCATACCCCTACCCCGACATCTACATCTACCCCTTACCTAACACTACGGGCAATTTAGCATGGCCAATTCAACTGACCTGCACATCTTTGGACTGTGGGAGGAAACCGGAGCACCCGGAGGAAACCCACGCAGACACGGGGAGAACATGCAAACTCCACACAGTCAGTCGCCTGAGGCGGGAATTGAACCCGGGTCTCTGGCGCTGTGAGGCAGCAGTGCTAACCACTGTGCCACCGTGCCGCCTGTGCTTTTCCAGCACCACTAATTCAGAATTCCATTAACCTTCCCGATTATCCGCTGTGCTTTCTGTGTTTCGGGCAAAAGTGCCCCCCCCCTCCCCCAGTCCTTTCATATGCAGCTTTCTGCAGCTCTCTTCTCCATTTCATTATATTCAAAAAGCTGGTAGTCCATTCTTTTGCTTCCCCCTTCCAAAATGAAAAACTTCACATCTTCCCACATTATACTTCATTTGCCAACAATCAAGGGTTATGGGGAAAAGACAGAAAATGGAGATGAGATTTATCAGACGCTTCATGATCTCAGAGCAAACTCCGTGGGTTCAATGGCCTTGGGCACCACCACCGCTGCTTATTTCCAATTGTCATATAACCTCCCCGCTGGTCGTAACCTTTGACTCCTTTGCCTATAAGAATCAATCAACCTCTATCTCAAACACATTGGACACACACCACAGAGGTACGGGTTTGGAAGAATGGCAAGTGTGAAATGTGTGTGCAAAGTTAATAACATACTAATTAGCCGAGTGTAAACGCCGGAGGAATTGTCAGTCCGTGACTTGACTTCTGGTCAACCTTCCCTGGGTGATATTACCACGTGAAATTCCAAGAATTCAGCCAGAATTGGAAAAAGACGTGTTTATCCGCTGGAATTCACTTCCTGATGGGGGGGGGGGGATTGCAATGTTAAATCTTTGCGGGGAGCAGAAATAACAGAAATAGTGAGAAGCTGCACCTTTAAAAACGAAATTGATGTGGAAAAAAAAATACATGTACTGTAAATACCTTTCCTTGCAAACTTGAAGGGGGAGAGGAATTGCAACAGAATACTTAGTTTTGCACCTGACACTCTTCGTTGGCTTTTATTTAATTCAGAGGAAAAGGAATTTCAGAGCGAAATACTCACCGTTTGAATAATTTCTAGAGATATTAACATTGAGCAGTTAGCCCTCTCGATATTATTAGTCAATACACTGTTTGGCGTGATAAGTTCACGGAGTCGGTGTTGCTATCATAGTTATTAGAAACAGCAGGTTGTACACATTAATGATAACATAAATTAACTACGTCATTAAATATTTGAAATCAATCAGAACTGAACATGAGCTTTAACATCGAAACGCCATTTCTAGCAGTTTCATTTTTTATTCGCTCCCGTTAAGGCTGCACTAGCGTCTTTCTGATAATCCGTAATTTTTAAATGTTTAGAATTTCCTCGAGTTGTTCCGTTTTCAATCTATTCAAGTTATACTTTAAAAGTAATATTCTTCTTTCTCACTCACTTTGTCTCCCCCTTGTAACACCTTCCCCTCACACCCCACACACAAAAAAAAAGCATGCAAGTACCTCCTTTCCGATGCCAGTCTCAGTCAAATAACCACTGGTTATAATCATATGTTAACTTTCATTCCATGGTCCATATCAATAATGGAATCAAAATACTGCGAACGCTGGAGATCTGAAGTGTAAAAAGAATGTCAGTCCCGAAGACATCATTCCAGACTCGAAACGTTACTGTGAAGATAGATACTGCCAGACCTGTAAAGCTTCTCCACCACTTTCTGTTCTAAACTCTACCTTGTGCCTTATTCCTTGTTGGTTCCTAATTAGTTAATATTATCCCATTCTTTCGGAATCTCTGTGCTGTCGAATATTCTCGGCTAACACACAGTACAAATCCTTTAACTTTGCAGCAATGGTGAATGTAATGTGCAACTGAGGCTGACATGAATAACTGAAATCATGCCTTTGAATGGGATGTAGCCGATCTCGATCTGTTGCTGGCGCGGACAGACAATATTTCAGCCCAGAAAATAGACTTGAGCTTTTGAAAGGAATATTTAACAACAAACTGTGTTTAAAACAAAAGATCACCCTCTTGCAAAGTAGGTGCACCTCTGTTCATAATAACAATACCTCCTTTTGTCTGAAATTGACTGACCAGTTTTACATTTCTCATAACATTAATGCAGCTGGGAACAGGCATCAGGAACATTCCCAAAGTTCCAGATGAAGGTGACAAACATTTTCATTTTGAAGAATCAAATACAGTACTTAAGTTAGGGTTGGCTTTGGGGAATGCAAATTAGTCCTCTCTATTTGAGACTTTAACCCTTATACTAACAGTGAACTTGATTTTATTGAGGTAATTCTTTGTGAGTTGTTTCTTCCTGAATGCTCTCCATTTTGTAAATAAGCTATCTATGCATTAAAGGTTCGAACTTCAGCGTGGTTATTTGGATTTAAGTGTTTTAACTGAATAGGAAAGTTATTTTTTCTAGATCTCATAGGTCTTTGCACTGGGATGAGCCAATACTTTATGGCTGGATCACGCAAACTAACATTTTGCTCTTGGTCGAAAGTCAGAGTTATTCTTCCCAGGATTACCACAAGCCCGTGTTGTTGAATAATCCCGAGGAGCGCGCTTGTTCTTTCAGCACAACCACAGTTTATTGTACGCTTTAACGTTAAGAAAAACTTCTGCCTAAAGATGATCAAGCTGCATTAATGTTGTCAAATAAAATGGATGTTAATTTTAAAACATCGGATCAATTGTAGCGAAAGTTGTATCAGTGAATGTAGGAATGTGTACAAACGCCTGCAGTTAGAAATGAATTAAACATAGACCCTCGTCGGAAAGTAAACCAAACCTGGAATTTTAATCTACCGCGTGCACAAAGACAAGATGAAATGGGGAAGGTATTTTCTGTTTGATCCCTTGAGTTTAATGATGGTCCACACTTATTACTTTACTCGTCAAGAATGGCTAGATATATCAAGAAGGTATGAAATCACCTTGAAATTGGGGATTTTAGAATTACAATCAAACGTCATTTGTGGTAGGAAAGGGGTAATTAACGATTATTTCTAAAGGACTATCGAAAAGGATTGATACTCTTGTAGAGCTGAACTTACTCAAAGCACTGTTTAATCATTATGGTTTGCAATGCTCAAAGAGCGGTGAAAGTAGACGTAACTCCGAGAAGAAAAAAAACCCATTAAAATGAAATGTTCACAAGGCGATGAGGAAGGTGAATGGGAATTGGGAGGGGGCATGACTTCCAAAACGCTTGCACAGACAGTATGAGCTGAAAGGGCTCCGACCATGCCTTATGATGTCCACGTAGTGGGTGGCACTGCTGCCTCACAGCGCCAGAGACCCGGGTTCAATTCCCGCCTCAGGCAACTGTCTGTGTGGAGTTTGCACGTTCTGTGTGTGTTTGCTCCGGTTTCCTCCCACAGTCACAAAAATATGCAGGTCAGGCGAATTGGCCCGTAGTGTTAGGTGTAGGGGAATGGGTCTGGGTGGGTTGCTCTTCGGAGGGTCGGTGAGGACTTGTTGGGCCGAAGGGCCTGATTCCACACTGTGAGTAAGTGATCTATGTAGGAGCTACCCAAAATTTCACTCTGTTGGTATCAAGAGCTCAGAATAGAGAATAGTTTAGAGGTGGCATGACATAAGGAAAGTTACTTGTCACGATACAGTTTTGATGAGCAGATCAGAGCATTTTGGAAATGTATTGTTCATGGCAACGTAATGAGTATAAATGTAAGGGTTCCAAGTATAAGGACATGGACATACAGGCAATGGGAATGTGGAGGGAAAGACGTTCTGCGGCTGCGCAAAGAACCCAGCCAATAAGATGCCGCAGAGAGATGCGCATGCGCAGTGGCAGGCCGGTCCTATTAAAAAAAGCGGGAAAGCGCGCGCGGGTGTGATTGGCGGTTGGAGGCGGCGGAGTGCGGACAGGAGCGATTGTGAGGGGGAAACAAGAAAGGGGACTGTTATAAACATCCTGAATCAACAGGCAGTTTTCATAACACTATCACCGAGGGGAGAGTGGTGGTCCGGAAAGCTCTCTCTCCGGCGGTGGCAAGGACTGAGGGCGGTTGCCAAGGGCGACGCCAGGCTCCCGCGCCATCTTGTACCGCCCGGGCCCTGGTCCTTGGGCGGGGTGGGGGGGGAAGGAGACGATGGACAGAGACTTCAGCCTGAGCTCCGGCGGCGAGGCCGGGGCCGGGGCCCCCTGTAACCGCTTCCACGTGAGGCTGGTGGATGAACCGCCCGAGTACGAGCCGCCTCCGCTGGCGGGGGGCGAAGACGGCGTCGGCCGGTTCCAACGCTTCGAGGCGACGCTGCAGAACCGGGGCGATTCCCTCCGGGCCGACGGCCTCTGCCACTCGTCCGACAGCTTCAGCAGCTCCTGCCTGAAGACCTTTGGCCACAACACCGTGGACAGGGTGCCCAGAATCGACTTCTACCGCAACACCGGCAGCCTCAGTGGCGTCAAGGTCAACAGACCCAGCCTAGCAGACCTTCATGAAGACCTCCAGAGGGTGAGGGGCAGGTTGTACCTTTGCACTGGTGGGACTTAGTATTTGCAGATGCTGGAGATCAGAGCTGAGGAGTGTGTTGCTGGAAAAGCGCAGCAGGGTCAGGCAGCATCCAAGGAGCAGGAGAATCGACCTTGGATTCCTGAAGAAGGGGCTCATGCCCCAAATGTCGATTCTCCTGCTCCTTGGATGCTGCCTGACCTGCTGCGCTTTTCCAGCAACACATTTTCAGCTGAGTATTTGCCTCCAGGATAATGGGATGCTGCCTCGAAGGGGGGGGATGCTGTCTCTACAGTTTGACCTTGGAGCCTCACGCTGTCGTCTGGCGGCATGTTGCTTTGGGTTCTGGCTCACTCTAGCCTCTTGAGTCACGAATCTTTGTTTCTGTTTTTGCACCCTGGTCCAGATAATTCTACATTCCCCGTGCTGTGCTGGCTGGCGGTGGTGCCATCTTTCAGATATTTCATTAAGCCCAAACCCCTCAAGCGGAGATGGTAAAGAGCCCATGGTGCTGTTTTGAAGCAGAGCTCCAACAAAGTGTTCTGATCTTTTACCAATATTAACAAACATCATTTAACTTATCATTTTTTTTGTGGGTGGCAAGTGGGGGAAGGAGGTCACCAGATGAAATGAGGCTGGTGTCCAAAGTGAACACAATGGCCTGATGTTGCATGGTGGGGTCATGGTCCAGAGGAGATAGGAAGGGTTATCGGAGAGCTGATACACAGCCTCTTCTGTGTAGAGACCACTTTGAAATCTTGACCCCTGGTAATTCCCCCCACTCCTGGGGGAAAAAGGTTCTTGCTATCCACCCTGTCCACGCCCCTCATGATTTTGTAGGCCTTGTCCCCCCTCCTCAACCTCTTTCTTTCCAGTCAAAATAATCCTAATCTACTTGATCTCTCTTCATAGCTTGTGCCCTCCATACCTCCTGGTGAGCTCCCTCCGCACCCTTTCCAAAGCATCCACATCCTTTTGGTAATGTGGGGACCAGAACTGTACACAGTATTCCAAATGTGGCCAAAACAAAGTCTTATGCAGCTGTACCAATCCAGATGCCTTTTAAACGATGTAATTGTGCCAGCCTCCACCATTTCCTCTGGCAGCTTATACCATACTCTCTCCACCCTCTTGTAAAAGAGTTGCCCATTTGGTCCCTTTTAAATCTTTTTCCCCCTCACCGTAAACCTACGCAGTCTCTAGTTTTGGATTCCCCGCACCCTGGAGGAAAGACCTTGTCTTTTTGCTGTATCCATGCCCCTTTATAAACACCTAAGATTACCCCTCAACCTCTGACACTTGGAAAATTGCCGCAGTCTATTCAGCCTCCCCCTATAGCGCAAACCCTCCAATCCTGGCAACATCCTTGTAAATCTTTTCTGAACCCTTTCAAGCTTCATAACATCCTTCCGAAAGCAGGGAGACCACAATTAATGCAGTATCCCAACACTTGGCCACAACTGGAAGAGACAGGTCTGTCTTTTTTCATTTTCACCTAATCACCCTGTTCAGATATGTCCTAATGCACCTCTGGAGTAGAATTAGGGAGACTACTACTGTACCACAAACCCTTGGTGTGAGGATGGTCTGTATTATTGTTTCTTGTATATCTGGAAGTGTTATTTCGCATACCCAAACAGCTTTCCTCCCTCCAAATCATTGTGACTGTTTTGTTTTAACATTAGCCACCCCTAGTAAATCACCAGTGTGTGCAGTACAAAACATCAATGATTAAGGCGTATGGAGAGCAGAAAGCGACTAAATCACAGGGGGGAGGGAGCGAGAGTGTGAAGGGACTAAATCAAAATGGACTTGGATGGCAAAATACTGTAATGTATCCCTTGCAGTGCCCACCCCTCTAAAGGCAGAGGGTTTTGATGGATCAGTGTTCTTCCTGTCCAGTGGCACTTAGATATGAACATAACTGCAGAAGGGGGGCAGGCAATCAGCTGCTATGATTCTTTCTCCACAGCCGTCTGCCTGGACTTGTAGGGATCTGCTTTGTATTTTCTAATCAACCTGTTAGAGATGACATTGCACACCTCTCCAACAGATTGGCCTTGAACCCCTTTGGAGCCACAAGACTCCTTTATAAGGCAGGCATGCTGTTTCAAACCAGCTTGCTTTACATGCAAAAGGAAACATGATGATCACTACACTACAGAAATGGGACTGTGATCTGCTTTTTTAAAACCACAATCTCTTATCCCAAGTTATTGCCCCCTAGTTCCTACCACAACACTACCTAAGCTAATAGATTGCCTCCTATTAATGCATTCTCATTGGACTGTTGAATTACTTCTGAATGACTGATGTTGCACTATACTAACCCATATCAATCAGTTAAGGGTCACCAGAACTGAAATGCTGATTGTCATTTCTCTTCACAAATGCTGCCAGACCTGCTGAGCTTTTCCAGCAATTTCTGTTTTTGTTTCATATTGATCAGTCCATGTTTATCCAATTGCTGTGTCACTCTGCAGATTCCAGTAAATTTCCCATCAAAGTCACCAACCTTGAGGAAATGGATCAAAGTCCTGGATGGCATTCTCTAACAATAATATGGACGTCCCTACGTCACAAGCTGCAGTGTTTCTTTACCACATCCTCAAGAGTGGTTCAGAATGCAAACTGAGTACCCACATCCTACGAATAGATTTTCTAAAAAGATAGACCTGTGGTTAAGATGGCGGGGGAGTAAGGTGTTCCTGCTGGAGCTCCTCTGCTCGCCAGTTCCTTTTTCCTTATTTTCTTCTTTTTCCTCTTGCTGCAGTATTTCTTCCCCACCCCCAACTTTTAAATTTTAGAAGTACCCTAGCTGGAGGGAATGGAGAAGCACGTTCAAGACCCTCTATGCAGAAGATGAAACAGAGACCAGGTCAACGTGGGATATGAGTCATGGCCGAACCTCTGAGCAAGAGCAGACCAAGGCTGACCTGGGAGGCAAGTCTCAGTCAAAGTAGGTGCAGATCAAGCGTGGGCTCAGACCCAGGAGCTGAATGAGCACCGGAAGCGATTCCTGGCTGGAGTGGAAGCAGTGCGAGTGCAGGCTGAGTCCAGGTTGCAAGTCGCAGCCAGGGTGGGATCAGTGCGAGCACAGGTCGGCCAGAGGGACGAGTCCTGGACGGGGTCAGCGTGGCCTTCTGTTCTGAAGCTAGATGGGCAAGAATTCTGTGGAAAAGGACTATAACATGAGGACTATAAAGATACTTTTTATTCTCATTCTGGACTTCTTAAACACTGTATTCCCATGCTAGTCTTCATTCTTGCTATTTCAATTCTGGTACAACACCTAAGGTGGTGCCAAGAAGAGACATTGCACACTTTTCACTGTACTTATTCATGTGCATGTGACAATAAAGACCATTCTGTTCTATAAAGTCTGTCCTGGTGGGTCTGCAATTTCCTAATTTATTTCTCTTAAACACTTTCTAGCTTCGTATCTTTTGTAAATTTGAAGCTGGCTGAAGATACTTGCATTAGGCAGAGTCCTAGGAAGTGACAGAGTCTTTTCACTTCAACTTGGTCTTGAACCCTGTTCCTTCAGTAAACTAATATTGTGGTTGCTTTCAGAGCTTGTTTTCCAAATTAAGACTAAACTTCAATTTTAAATGTCAAATGTTTGATCAAGGAAACTTGCATTTAAATGGTGTCAACAATATAATATGTTGCGCTACAGGAAGGCTCCCACCAAAGTTAAAATTGAGGAATGAGAGCAATATTGGAAATTATGAGCAAAGGCTTGAATGGAAAGGGAGGTTTTAAGCAGAGTCTTTGAGGAAAAAGGTGTAGTTGAGAAGTTGAAATTTTGACCTAACCAGCTGAAAACTTGGCCATCAGTGATGGAGCAAATTAAAATGGAGAATTGTGCATTCAGCTAGAATTGCAGGGCTGTTGTTTTGAAGGAGATTGGCGATAAGTGGTTTGAAAGCATGGATGATAAGTTTTTAATCGCCATAGTGCTTCAGTCAGACCCATGTATTTCTGTAATCTCGAGCAATCTGGACATAAGACTTGGTGCAAGCATATGGCCAGGGGTGGTTGGACAACCTTTTAAGAATCTGGAAGATGAAACATGGGAAGTTTACCAGGAGTGTGTTGGAATAGTCCAGTCTGGATGTGGCAAAGGCATCAATGAGGGTTTCAGTTGCAGGTAATTTGATACCTTGAAGGAGTTGAATGAAGTTAGAGTTTGAAACCTTTTAAGTTTGACCGTATGTGCTAGCACTCTTGATAAACTGGGAAAAAATTATTATATACCTCAAATACTGGAAATTTACAGTATATATCATGATCTCTGCGATGTCAGTGTAGTCAGTTAAGGGTGGAATTGAGAGACTGTCCACCAGTAAGTTTTATTTCAGGCAAAGTTGCATTATTATTTGATTTATTTTGCAAATAAAGTGTGTATACCTTCTGCATTACATTATTATTCAGTCTGTTTTTACATTGATTATATGGACCTGTTGATCAACCAGAATATTTGATTAACTGGCACACTCCTGGTCCCATAGGTGCTGGTTAATAAAATGTTTTGTGTATAGTATTTGTGATAGTGTGGATAATTGTTGGAAGCTGATTTCAGTCAGATGTGATCTGAAGGTTGCACACACTGGTTCAGCCTTTTTTTTTTGCCTGGGAGGTTGGTGGAGTAATAGGAAGAGATTGGAATTTGGTGAGAACTTTAAGGTTAGCCTTGAGTTCGCTTGTTCTTTCCAGGGGCTGGGATTCTGGGCTGACTTTTCTTTGTCTGTCTCATGTACTCGTGCATTTCTCTCTTGTGCATGATCTCTCGCTGTCTTGCCTGGCTGACTCCTCCACCTCCCCCTGCCCCTTCCCTCTTTTACCCCCCTTCTCCCATCCCAAACTTTGTTTGCCCCTGCACACTTTATCTATTGAACAAATATCTTATTCTGTCTGGGTAATTAGGGTGATGCATTTGGCCATTATTACTTTCAAGACATTTTAAATAAAATGAATGTACAGGGAATAGTAGCGTAATTCAATTTCTTTTAAAATAAGCTTTTCAAGTTGAAATACTGAATACATTGCATGTAATAGTACTCTTTCAAGAAGGGATCATAGCTGTCATCTTGGCATATTTTTGATGGAATTAAATATTTACTTGATTTTTTTTTAAATTCTAGGATATTTTATCTGTTCCTGGTGCTGTGGATGGTGTTGCTAATGGTGATGGTGTAGTTGATACAGGAGGAAAGCCTTCTGAAAACAAGGATGAATTAGTCAGATTTGGATGGATCAAAGGAGTGCTGGTAAGGAAATGCTGCTGAATCTGTGATGTGCAATATTTCCTTTTGTCTTATTAAATGGTGTATTTTTGGCAAAGTTGTAAATGCAAGTGGAAATCCAAAGTCACCACTGTATGGAAAGAGATGATTTTCAAATGTTTTTGAATGAACGTAGAATTTATCCTAGTGAGTTTTGAGAAGACTTGCAGCTCAGGTTAAGGTTCTGGATGTAGGTTTACTCACTGAGCTGGAACGTTCATTTTCAGACATTTTGTCACCATATTAGGTAACATCTTCAGTGAGTATCAGGACAAAGCACTACTGGTGTTTCCTGCTTTCTATTTATGTTTGGGTTTCCTGCAGTGACGTCATTTCCTGTTCTCTTTCTCAGGGGGTGGTAAATGGGATCTAGGTCAACATGTTTGTTGGTAGAGTTCTGGTTGGAATGCCATGCTTCTAGGAATTCTCGTGTGTCTCTATTTGGCTTGTCTGAGGATGGAGGTGTTGTCCCAGTCGAAGTTGTATCCTTCCTTATCTGTATGTAAGGATACTGGTGAGAGTGGGTCATGTCGCTTTGCGGCTAGTTGATGTTCATGTATCCTGGTGGCTAGTTTTCTGTCTGTTTGTCCAATGTAGTGTCTTAAAATTCTTACCCGGTATTTTGTAAATGAGATTAGTTTTGCTTGCTGTCTGTACAGGGTCTTTCAAGTTCATTAACTGCTGTTTTAGTGTGCTAGTGGGTTTGTGGGCTACCATGATACCAGGGGGTCTGGGTAGTCTGGCAGTCATTTCTGAGATGTCTTTGATGTAGGGAAGAGTGGCTAGGGTTTGTGAATGTGTCTTGTCTGCTTCTTTGGGTTTGTTGCTGAGAAATCAGCGGACTGTGTTCATTGGGTACCCATTCTTTTTAGAATACACTAGAGGTGATTTTCCTCTGCTCTGTGTAGTTCCTTTGTGCTGCAGTGTGGTGGCTCGTTGAAATAATGTTCTAATGCATCTTCATTTATGAATGTTGGGATGATTGCTTCTGTAGTTCAATATTTGGTCCCTATTTATTATTTTCCTACATACGCTGGTTTGAAGTTCCCTGTTGGTTGTTCGCTCTACTGTGACATCTAGGAATGACAGTTTGTTGTTTTTTCGTCTTTAGTGAATTTTATGCCAGTAAGGGTATTATTGATGGACTTGAAGGTTCCCTCAAATTTGTTTCAGGATGACAAAGGTATCATCCACCTAGCAGGCCCACAGTTTGGGTTGGATGGTTGACTGAGCAGTTTGTTCGTGTCTCTGCTAAGAACTGATATCTGAGATCCCATGGCTGTTCAGTTGTCTGTTTGTAGGTTTTTGTTGTTGAATTTGAAGTGGGTGGTAAGGCATAGGTCCACTAGCTTGACGATACTGTCCTTGCTGATTGATGTTGGTGGTGTTTGGTGTTCTAATGGGTCTTCTAATGGTGTAGTCAGTGTTTCCTTGGCCAGGTTGATGTAGATAGATGTGAACAGGGCTGTTACGTCAAAGGAGACCATTATTTCATCCTCTTCTATCTTGGTGTCTTTGGTCTTCAGGAATTCTTGCATGGAGTGGCGTGAGTCTTCTAAGTGTTTTAGTCTTTGGCCAAGGAGCTACACCAATGTTAAAGTTGGTGTTCCAGGTAACGCGACTATGGGTCTGAGGGGGAGCTCCTGGTTTGTGAATTTTGGGTAACCGTAGAAGCGTGGTTTGTTGTATAAGAATGGTTTCACTTTTTGGAAGTTGGTCTTATTTCTCTAGATTTCTGAAGTTTTGAGTAGAGCTATGATTCGGTTCTCTAGTTGTGGTGTTGGTATCCGCACATATTGCATTCGCTTTTTCAATGGAGTCTTGTTTAAAGTGACTGTCAAGTGTCCTTTGTCTGCAGGTAGGATAATAATGTCTTTTTTTTAGTCTTTCTAGTGCTTTCCTGACTTGTGTATTGTTTCCTTTTTCCTGCTTAATGTTGGTGCAACTACCTGTCTGATAGTTTGCTGGGTTTCTTCTGTGAGTTGGTTGTCTTTGTGTTTCTAATGCTGCTAAGAAATCTATCTTGTCCCCTTCCTGGAAATTCTAATTTAAACCTCTTACTAAGACGGCTTTTTCAGTGTCTGGTAAGAGTTGGTCAGAAGTTTGTTTTAAATCCATACTTCTGTTGTCAGTGGTGTTTTGTGTAAGTTTTTGGCTAGTTCTTTTTCTGCAGGTCTAGTTTCTATCATTGTGTTTTGTTGCTGTCTAATATCTATGGTTTGTTGTACTGTCTGTCCATTCATGGTCTGTTGCATGAGCAAGTAAATATTTTTGGTTTGAAATTTCCATGTTTTATTTAGAGTCTGTTGTGGGCATCGTTAATCATTTCTCTAAGCATTCTGTAGCTGTTTTGCTCTGCTATACTTTTAGCTAGCGGGGTGTTAAGGGAAAGTTTGCATTTAAGACATTTAGGTAGTATCTGTTTCCCTAGACATTCGTGCAGTCTGTACAGCTGTTCGCGGGTGGCACTATGTTGGATGGCATTAGTTTCCCATTTTCGGGCCAGTTTTAGCATATTGTGCCCATAGGTGTTAGCAGGCTTTGAGGAGATTTGTAGCTCAGGTTGAGGTTCTGGATCTAGGTTTGCTCGCTGAGCTGGAAGGTTCATGTTTAGACGTTTTGTCACCATACTAGGTGAAACTTGGGAAGTTTTGTCTTCAGTGAGCCCACGGATGAAGCACTGCTGGTGTTTCCTCCTTTCCATTTATATGTTTGGGTTTCTTTGGGTTGGTGAAGTCGTTTCCTGTGGTGATGTCACTACCCGTTCTTTCTCAGGAGTTGGTAAATGAAATCCAAGTCAATGTGTTTGTTGATAGAGTTCCGGTTGGAATGCCATGCTTCTAGGAATTCTCGTGCATGTCTCTGTTTGGCTTGTCCTTGGATGGACGTGTTGTCCCAGTTGAAGTGGTGTCCGTCCTTATCTGTATGTAAGGATACTAGTGAGAGAGGGTCATGTCGTTTTGTGGCTAGTTAATGTTCGTACAGATAAGGAAGGACACCACTTTGACTGGGATGACACGTCCATCCAAGGACAAGCCAAACAGAGACATGCACAAGAATTCCTAGAAGCATGGCATTCCAACCAGAACTCTATCAACAAACACTGACTTGGATCCCATTTACCAACCCCTGAGAAAGAGAATGGGAAATGACATTACCAGAGGAAATGGTTTCACCAACCAAAGGAAACCCAAACATATAAATAGAAAGCAGGAAGCATCAGCAGTGCTTTGTCCAGAGGTTCACTGAAGATGTTGCCTAGTATGGTGACGAAATGTCTGAAAATGAACATTCCAGCTCAGTGAGCAAACCTACATCCAGCTATAATTTATCTGCCTACTATGTTCCTGGGCTGCTTCCTAAGTTTCCCTTAACATATGTGTATGTAAGCCAAAGTTCAGCTTTGACGTTAATTATGTATCTGTATTCTAGGTGCGATGTATGTTGAATATATGGGGTGTGATGCTTTTCATTCGGCTTTCATGGATAGTTGGCCAAGCTGGAATAGGTATGTTGCATCTTTTGTAATAGTATTTGGTGCTATATAATTTTGGATTATAGGAAAAGGCTTTCTGCAGTGTAATCAACATAGCATATAATGGGAGGTAGTAGCATAGTGGTATTGTCCCTAGACAAGTAATTCAGAGCCTCAGGCTAAAATTCCAGGGATGTGAGTGAATCCTACCATTACAAACTGAAATTTGAATTCCATTTCAAAAACTAGGATTGAAACAAAAACTAGCCCGCTTACAGAGAATGGTGAATTCAGCCCAGACAATCACAAAGGCCATCCTCCCATCTGTAGAATACATCTACCAGGCCTGATGTAAGGAAAGGCCGCCAGCATTCTCAAAGATCCATCGCAGCCTGGCAGTGCTTTTCTACATCCTCTTAACATCGGGGAAGGTACTGAAGCCTGAACGCACGCACCAGTTGGTTTCAAAACCGTTTCTACCCTACTGTTAGAATATTGAACGGACTCTCAAACTCTTAGCTTTAGCCTGTACCTGTGGTTTTATTTTTGCTGCTGTTATGCTAATTAACTCTGTGATCTGCCTGTATTGTTAGCAAGATAAAGCTTTTCACTGTGCCTTGGTACAGGTGACAATAAAGTCAATTCAATTCAATTCAATTCCATTAATTTGCCTCCCTAATATCCTGTAGGGATTGAAATCTGCTGATCTCTCCAGATGTGATTCTAGATGCAAAAAATGTGATTTGCTGCTGAGACCGTTTTAGAGGATAGTTGAGTTCACCAGTTCAGGGACATTTAGGGATGAGTAACAAATGTTGACCTTGCCTGTGACGATTACGTCCCATCAAAAAAAATCCTAAGGTGCTTTACAGGAGCATTGTAAAGCGAGCCATAATGTCAGCCTATTAGGAGTTATCAGCCAGATGACCAAAGCAAGGAAGTGTAGCAAAGAGGTGAATGGAGAATTCCAGAGCTTTCATCTTTGGAAACTGAAGGCACACCACCAACAATGGAGACATTAAAATCTGAAGCTGAAGTGGCTGGAATTAGCGGTGTACAGATCTAAGGGTTGTGGAACTAGGGAGAACAGTTATGGAGGAGTCATATCTGGGAGGGATTCAAAACATGAAATCAGAATCGAGACATAACCATGTAAGTCAACCATCAGGGGTTATATGAATGTGCCTTAATTCTCTCGATCATGTGTAGCACATTTGGATGACCTCAAGTTTACAGAAGGTAGAATATGGGAGTCTAGCTAGGAATGCATTGGAATAGAGTTTGAAGTATTCAGGAATAAATTAAGAATTCAGGAGCAGATTCACCAAGACAGGTGAAACCCGATGATTGTACAATGTTGGTACTGACCCATAAATTGTCAGTTCATATCTGGTTCAAGTACAACACTAAAATAGCATTGTCTCAGGATATTGCATGGGAGCTGCTTTTGGAACTGGGATGGCTTCAATCATCTGTTAATTTGGAGGTAATTTCTGCAAATGTTGGATGAGCCTCATCATTTTGTAGCAATGGAAGAATCAAAGATATGTCAGAGCTGGCTATTGTCAGTATTAACACTGCTTTCAGATGATGTCACAATGGAGCAATGTGTAGATGAGAAATGAGTGTGGGCCAAGACTTGAAAAGAAAAGCTGTTGCAAATGATATTCTGGCTATGAGAAAATAAGGACAAAAATCATAAGAGAACAGTTCCATCAGCTGGGGAGAGGCTTTGGAGGTTGGTGTGGTCAGCCATGTTTAATGTAGCAAGTAGTTAAGTGATGATTACAGTCATTAGAGATGTACAGCATGAAAACAGACCCTTCAGTCCAACTCATCCGTGCCAACCTAATATCTTAAAATAATCTAGTCCCATTTGCCAGCACTTGGCCCATATCCCCTCAACCCTCCCTATTCATAAATCCATACAGATGTCTTTTAAATGTTGTAATTGTGTACCAATCTCTAGCACTTCTGCTGGCAGCTCATTCCATACACTCACCACAGTCTGCGTGAAAAAGTTGCCCCTTAGGTCCCTTTTAAATTTTTGCCCTTTTGCCTGAAACCTATGCCCTCGAGTTCTGGATGAGGGAAAAGACTTTGTCTATTTACCCTATCTATGCCCCTCATAATTTTGTAATCCTCTATAAGGTCACCTCTCAGCCTCTGACACACCAGGGAAATCTGCCCTAGCCTATTCAGCTTCTCCCTATAGCTCAAGCCATCCAACCCTGGCAACATCCTTGTAAATCTTTTCTGAACCCATTCAAGTTTCACAACATCCTCCTGATAGGATGGAGACCAGAATTGCAAACAATATTCCAACCAATGACCTGTACAGATGCAACATGACCTCCCAACTCTTATACTCAATTCTCTTGACAAGCAAAGGAAAACATACCAACACCACTATCCTATCTACTTATGACTCCACTTTCAAGGAACTATGAACCTGCACTCCAAGGTCTCTGTTCAGCAGCACTCCCCAGGACCTTACCATTAGATGTATAAGTGCTGCCCTGATTTGCCTTTCCAAAATGCAGCACCTTGCAGTTACCTAAATTAAACTGCATCTGTCACTCCTCGGCCCATTGGCCCATCTAATCAAGATCCTGTTGTACTCTGGGGTAACCTTCTTTTCTATCCACTACACCTCCAATTTTTGTGTCATCTGCAAACTCAGTCACTATGCCTCCTCTGTTTACATCAAAACTGTTTACATAACAAAAAACAGTGGACCCAGCATCGATCCTTGTGACGCAGCACTGGTCACAGGCCTCCAGTCTGAAAAGCAGCCCTTCACCACCACCTTCTGTCTTCTACCTTTTGAACCAATTCTAGAACATAGAACAGTACAGCACAGAATAGGCCCTCCAGCCCACGATGTTGTGCCGACCATTGATCCTCCATATATGCACCCTCAAATTTCTGTGACCATATGCATGTCCAGCAGTCTCTTAAGTGCCCCCAATGACCTTGCTTCCACAACTGCTGCTGGCAACGCATTCCATGCTCTCTCAACTCTATGTAAAGAAACCGCATCTGACATCCCCTCTATACTTTCCTCCAACCAGCTTAAAGCTATGACCCCTTCTGTTAGCCATTTCTGCCCTGGGAAACATTTCTGCCCTGTGAAATAGTCTCTGGCTATTGACTCTATCTATGCCTCTCATTATCTTGTACACCTCAATTAGGTCCCCTCTCCTCCTCCTTTTCTCCAATGAAAAAAGTCCGAGCTCAGTCAACCTCTCTTCACAAGATAAGCCCTCCAGGCAGCATCCTGGTAAACCTCCTCTGAACCCTCTCCAAAGCATCCACATCTTTCCTATAATAGGGCGACCAGAACTGGACGCAGTAATCCAAGTGTGGTCTAACCAAAGTTTTATAGAGCTGCAACAAGATCTCACGACTCTTGAACTCAATCCCCCTGTTAATGAAAGCCAAAATACCATATGCTTTCTTAACAACCCTGTCCACTTAGGTGGCCATTTTAAGGGATCTATGTACCTGCACGCCAAGATCCCTCTGTTCCTCCACACTGCCAAGAATCCTATCCTTAATCCTGTACTCAGCTTTCAAATTCAACCTTCCAAAATGCATTACCTCTCGTTTATTCAGGTTGAACTCCATCTGCCACCTCTCAGCCCATCTCTGGAGCCTACAGCAGCCCTCTATACTGTCAACGATACCTCCAACCTTTGTCGTCTGCAAACTTGCTGACCCATCCTTCAATCCCCTCCTCCAAGTCATTCTGTATCCATATAGCTAGTTCTCTCTGAAACCTTGCTAACTAGTCTACCATGGGGAACTTTGTTGAATGCCTTACTGAAGTCCATATGGATCATGTCCAATGCCCTGCCATCTTCATTACTACTTCAAAAAAACCCAATCGAGTTTGAGAGACATGCTTTTCCACATACAAAGTCATGTTGACTATCCCTAATCAGTCCTTGCCTTTCCAAGTACTTGTAAATCTTGACCTTCAGGATTCCCTCCAACAATTTGCCCACCACTAATGTCAGGATTATCGGTCTACAGTTCCCTGGCTTTTCCTTACCACCTTTCTTAAAAGGTGGCACCATCTTATATAGCAGGGGTCTTTTGATGAAGGAAAAAAATGTTCAGTGGTGTGTAAGAGCACTTCTCTATATAGAATAGGAACGGGGGAAAAAGCCTGATATTTAAAGAAACAATTGCCTGAACCTTTGTTATTTATTGTATTACCCTTTTAATGAGATCTGCGTGTAAACTGAACAATTGGAAACATCAGTGATTTATTAGGTGAAAATTGCCACTGGTAATTTAGGGAACAGCTGTTCAGTAGTGTAGATTAGCAGTTTCAGATATAAAACCTAGAAGGGCCCTGGGCACTTCTGCAATGGTAATGTCCCTACTTCTGGACCAGAAGGGCTCAGGTGCAAGTCCCACCTGTCACAGGTTGATTTTTATAAAAACATTTGTAAGGTCTCTTGCAATGTTTCTGAAGCATAGTGGTTATTACGTTCACCCCTCATGCAAAAGACCCCCATTGACAACCAGGCAGAAACTCCAACACTGCCTTGTTCATAGGGACCTTGTGATGCAGTGGTGGTGACCCTGTCCCTGTGCCAGGAGAGGCCCAGCTTCAAGTCCCACCTGCTTCAGAGGTGTGTAATAGCAACTCTGATTTAGTTTGCTTTTTTTAAAAAAATGAAACCGGTGTGGAAAGGCTTTTGTGGTACAATAGTAGTTCCCCTCCCTCTGGACCAGGATCTCCCTGGCCTGGGGAGATCCATCTTCAGGGCTGTTATAACATCTCTGAACAGGTTGATTGGAATAACTGAGTACTTGTCTTAAATCCTTGGACATTGATGACGTGTTGAATTATTATTAACTGGAGTTAGATTTTTAGTGAGGAATATTCTTTTAGAACAAATCTCAGCCTTAAAAAGTAACTTGTAAAATATTCAGTCCCAGCAATTTTCAGGCTCAAGTAGGGCATTCAGTAGTAACACAAAGAATGGTGCATTTGATGGTAGCAGCAGCGTAAGACTGCAAAGATACAGATCAAAACATCAGAACTAGGTGTGAGGGTTGAGATATCTCTGGTACTTACAACAGGTGACAGGAATTGAGGAACTATAACAAATGGAAGAATCCAGAAATGTGGTTAAGTTATGTTAGATGCATTTCAAAATCACACTATATAATGTTTTAAACTGAATAGCAAGGTTTTGTGAATTATACACAACTTGGAGGAGAAGGTGTTGGTTACTGATTCAGCAGAGGGGATCGTACTAGTTATGAGAACCTTCAGCCAGTAATGAATGTTAGAGTTGCAAATTCAACCAAATGTAATGTTTGGATAGTGGAGACTTGTCTAATGTGTAAAATAAGATTTGTTAAAATGTTATCTAGATTCTTAAAAGAAGGACATAAGTAAGGTGAAGGAATTTGAGAGTTCAAGTCTGGGGATGACATAATTTAGTGGCTATTCCCTATTATATAGTAGGTGTAAATCCTCATCTTATCGTTACTGACACTGACAAGTGGAATACTCTTACTTCTGAGCAGGCTGTCTGAAAATGTTTCATGGATCGTGGAAATGCCATAAGGCAATTTTTTTGGGGGGACTTGTGGATTTATGGTTATACAGTCTGAACATTGCTCCTTTTAACAAGACATAACTTTTCTCATCAAAATATTCAGTAGGTGTTATTGGAATTGGGAGCCTAAAGGAAAAGAAGATAGTTATCTTAAATACATCCATTTTCCTATCCTGAAGGTAAAAATTATTTTAAAGTATACAGGCATAAGGATAGTGAGTATGATAAACCTAGAAGTCAGTGAGAAATGTGATACATATTTGAACCATCTCTATAAAAGATGGTTCCAGACTCTATAAAAGATCTTAAAGTAAGGGAACCCTTAGGAAGTAGCGACCATAATATGGTAGAGTTCAGTCTGGAGTTTGAAAGGGAGAAGGCAAAATCGGATGTAATGGTGTTACAGTTGAATAAAGGTAATTATGAGGGCATGAGAGAGGAACTGACTAAAATAGACTGGAAGCAGAGGCTAGCCGGGAAGACAGTAGAGCAAAAATGGCAGGAGTTTGTCGGTATAATTGAGGACACTGTACAGAAGTTCATTCCCAAGAAAAGAAAGATTAACCGGGGAGGGATTAGACAACCTTGGCTGACAAAGGAAGTCAGGAAATGTATTAAAGAAAAAGAGAGATCCTATAAAGTGGCTAAGAACAGTGGGAAATCAGAAGATTGGGAAGGATACAAAAGCAAACAGAGGATAACAAAGAGTGTAATAAGAAATGAGGATCAAATATGAAGGTAGGCTAGCCAGTAATATTAGAAATAATAGTAAAAGTTTCTTTTAGTACATAAGAAACAAACGACAGGCAAAAGTAGACATTGGGCCACTTCAAACTGATGCAGGAAGCCTAGTGATGGGAGATAAGGAAATAGCAGGAGAACTTAAGTACTTTGCGTCAGTTTTCACAGTGGAAGACATGAGTAAAATCCCCAAAATTAAAGGGTGTCACGGGGCTGAGTTGAGTATGGTTGCCACTACGAAAGAGATAGTGCTAGAAAAGTTAAAAAGTCTTAAAATTGATAAATCTCATGGCCCCGATGGGATACACCCTAGAGTTCTGAGAGAGGTGGCTGAGGAAATAGCAGAGGCATTGGTTGAGATCTTTCAAGAGTCACTGGAGTCAGGAAAGGTCCCGGATGATTGGAAGATGGCTGTTGTAACCCCCTTGTTCAAGAAAGGATCAAGGCAAAAGATGGAAAATTATAGGCCAATCAGCTTAACCTCGGTTGTTGGTAAAATTCTAGAATCCATCATTAAGGATGAGGTTTCTAAATTCTTGGAAGAGCAGAGTCTGATTAGAACAAGTCAACATGGATTTAGTAAAGGGAGGTCATGCCTGACAAACCTGTTGGAATTTTTTGAAGAGGTAACAAGTAGGTTAGACCAGGGAAACCCAGTGGATGTGGTCTATCTAGACTTTCAAAAGGCCTTTGATAAGGTGCCACACGAGAGGCTGCTGAGCAAGGTGAGGGTCCATGGTGTTCGAGGTGAGCTGCTGGGATGGATTGAGGATTGGCTGTCTAACAGAAGGCAGAGAGTTGGGATAAAAGGTTCTTTTTCAGAATGGCAGCCGGTGACGAGCGGTGTCCCGCAGGGTTCGATGCTGGGGCCATAGCTGTTCGCATTATATATTAATGATTTGGATGAGGGAACCGGGGGCATTCTAGCGAAGTTTGCCGATGATACAAAGTTAGGTGGACAGGCAGGTAGTACTGAGGAAGTGGGGAGGCTACAGAAGGATCTAGACAGGTTGGGAGAGTGGTCCAGGAAATGGCTGATGGAATTTAACGTGAGCAAGTGCGAGGTCTTGCACTTTGGCAAAAAGAATAAAAGCATGGACTATTCTCTAAATGGTGAGAAAATTAATAAAGCCAAAGCACAAAGGGATCTGGGAGTGCTAGTCGAGGATTCTCTAAAGGTAAACATGCAGGTTGAGTCTGTGATTAAGAAAGCGAATGCAATGTTGTCTCTTATCTCAAGAGGGTTGGAATATAAAAGCAGAGATTTACTACGAAGACTTTATAAAACTCTGGTTAGGCCCCATTTGGAGTACTGTGTCCAGTTTTGGTCCCCACACCTCAAGAAGGACATACTGGCACTGGAACGTGTCCAGCAGAGATTCACACGGATGATCCCTGGAATGACAGGTCTAGCATATGAGGAACGGCTGAGGATACTGGGATTGTATTCGTTGGAGTTTAGAAGATTAAGGGGAGACTTAATAGAGACGTACAAAATAATACATGGCTTGGAAAAGGTGGATGCTAGGAAATTGTTTCTGTTAGACGAGGAGACTAGGACCCGTGGACACAGCCTTAGAATTAGAGGGGGTCATTTCAGAACAGAAATGCGGAGACATTTCTTCAGCCAGAGAGTGGTGGGCCTGTGGTATTCATTGCCACGGAGTGCAGTGGAAGCCGGGACGCTAAATGTCTTCAAGGCCGAGATTGATAGATTCTTGTTGCCTAGAGGAATTAAGGGCTACGGGGAAAACGCTGGTAAGTGGAACTGAAATGCGCATCAGCCATGATTGAATGGCGGAGTGGACTCGATGGGCCGAATGGCCTTACTTCCACTCCTATGTCTTATGGTCTTATCCCACCTATTGTGTGTCTCCTTTTTAGTGAGAAACTTTAATAAAGTTGGAGCAGTGGATTACGGAAAGTAATTTTTATTTTAAGCTCTCTGGACATGACCACTAAGTCAAAATAAATGTGAAATAACCTGGATGCTGGAAATCTAAGATGAAAACTGACCTGGAAAAACTCAGTTAATTGGAGGAATACCACTATTATCGGAGAACAGGGAAAATCACCAGCACATACAAACACTGGCTCAATGTTAAATGTGTAGAGTGTCTGTCTCTGTGTCTGTCATGCTATGATATACCTCGAGAGCAGGTCAGACTTGAACCTGGACCTCCTGCACTGAAGCAGTGACACTACCACTGCCACAAGAACCCTCCTGGTTAAATGTAAGATAAGGGTCAGGAGGCAAGATCCATAAATTGACAAAATGAGCAAAAGAAGCAGAAGATCAGAAGTAGAACATAGAACAGCACAGGTCCTTCAGTCCACAATGTTGTGTCGAGCACTATCTTAAACTAAGATAAACCTAACCTACATACCTCTCAATTTACTGCCATCCATGTGCTTGTCCAATAGTCGCTTAAATATCCCTAATGTCTCTGACTCTACTATCACCGCTGGCAGTGCATTCCACGCATCCACAACTTTTTGGTGTAGAAAACCTACCTCTGACGTCTCCCCTATACCTTCCCTTCACCTTTAAAATTATGACCCCTCATGACAGCAATTTCTGCCCGAGGGAAAAATCTCTGGCTATCTATCTATGCCTGTCATTACCTTCTACACCCCTTAAAAGTCACCTCTTCTTCTGTCCATTGTGAAAAGCCCTAGCTCATTTAACCTCCCTTCTTAAGACAAGCCTTCCGGTCCAGGCAGCATCCTGGTAAATCTCCTTTGCACCGTCTCTACAGCTTCCACATCCTTCTTATAATGAAGTGACCAGAACTGGACATACTATTCCAAGTGTGATTTAATCAGGATTTTATAGAGCTGCAGCAAAACTTTGCGGCTCTTAAACTCAATCCTCCTGTTAATGAAAACCAAAACACCATACGCCTTCTGAAAAACACTATCACTTTGGGTGGTAACTTTGAGGGATCTATGTACGTGGACTCCAAGATCCTGCTGTTCCTCCACACTGCCAAGAATCCTGTCTTTAACCCTGTATTCTCCATTCAAATTAGACCTTCCAAATGAATTAATTTGCAATTATCCAGGCTGAACTCCACCTGCCACTTCTCAGCCCAGCTCTGCATCCTGTCAATGTCTTGTAGTCTGCAACAGCCCTTGACACTATCTACAACACCACAGACCTTTGTGTCATTGGTAAATTTATTAACCCACCCTTTCACTTCTTCATTCAAGTAATTTATAAAAACTACAAAGAGCAGAGGCTCAAGAACAAATCCCTGTGGGGCCCCATTGGTCACAGGCCTCCAGGCAGTATACTTTCCATCCACTACCACTTGCTGTCATCTTTTGCTCAGCCAATTCTGTATCCAGATAGCCAAATTTCCCTGCAAATCATACTTCCTAACTTTGAGTGCGCCTACCGGTAGGGAACTGCATCAAATGCCTTACTGAAATCCATATGCACCATATCCACTGCTTAACGTTCATCAAATTGTCTTGTCACGTCTTCAAAGAACTCAAAATAAAGTTTGTGAGGCATGACAATGGAACTGTTCTTCCAAATAGCCATAAATGCTATCTCCCAGCATCCTTTCCAGTACCTTGCTTCCCATAGACGGAAGGCTGGTCTGTAATTCCCAGGGATTTCCCTATTCCCTTTCCAGAACCGGACCAACATTCGCCTCCCTCCAATCAGCTGCTGCTACTCCTGTGGAGAGTGAGGATGGAAAAATCATTGCCAGAGGTGCAGCAATGTCATTTCTTGCTGCTTGTAGTAACCTTGAGTATATCTGATTCAGCCCTAGGAACCTACTTACCTTGATGCTTCCCAGAATTTCCAGCACATCCACTTTCTTAATATCAATCTGTTCAAGCCTATTACTCTGGTCCATGGTTTTCTCACTATCAACAAGGTCCCTCTCTCGGGTGAATACTTAAGCAAAAAACTCATTTAGGGCCTCCCTTATCTCTTCAGACTCCAGGCACAAGTTTCCTTCAGTATCCCTGATTGGCCCTACCCTTTCTCTGATCATTCTCTTCTTCCTCACGTATGTGTAGAACACCTTTGGGTTTTCCCTAATCCTTCCCGCCAAGGCCTTATTGTGCTCCATCCTACTCCTCAGTCTGTTTTTGAGTTCTTTCCTAGCTACCCTGTAATCTTATAAAGCTGTGCCAGATCCTTGCTGCTTCAACCTTCATTTTTGATGAAGCTCCTCTTCTCTGGTCATCCAAGGCTTCTTCGCCTTCCCATTCCTAGCTAGTCTCCGTGGGACAAAGCTATCCAACGCTTGCAACAAGTGCTCCTTAATCAGCCCCACATTTGTTGTGCATTTCCCATGTTCCCAATTTATACTCAACAGCTCTGGTCTGCATAATTTCCCCTCCCCCAATTAAATACCCTTCCATTCTGTCTGTTCCTATCCCCCTCCATGGCTTTGGTAAATGTGAGGCAGTTGTGGTCAGGGATGTCGAAATGATCTCCCACCGAGAGATCTGGCACCAAATCCACTATGACCTCCCCCAGGTCAACCTATTTACGTATTGAGTCAGGAATCCTTCCTGGACACCTGACAAAATTGGCTCCATCCAGACCATCGGCACTAAGGAGATTCCAATCAATATTGGGGAAGTTGAACTCACCTGTTTTTTAAAAAGTTCTAAACCCTGGTTAGCAACCATCCTGCCCCTGTGAAATCCATGTCTCTGTTATGGCCACAACATTGTAGTTCCAAGTACTGATCCATGCTCTACGTTCATCACTCTTATTCCTGACGCATCTTGCAATGAAATAGACACACTTTTTAACCCATCCCTTTGCTCTATCAACTGTGTATAATTCCTGACAGACACTGCATTCTATTTCTGCCTGTTCAACGACTACCCTCTCCTCTGATCTGTAGCTCTGCTTCCCACCCCCCTACCAAACTAGTTTAAACCCACCCGAAGTGCTGTAGCAAATCAAATGCCCAGGACATTGGTGCCCCTGCAGTTTAATTGCAACCTGTCCTTCATGTACAGGGCCCACCTTCCCCAGAATGATCTACATATCTGAAGCTCTCCCTCCTGCACCCAGCCCTGTGAGTGTTTAGCTGCACCCCCATCTTGTTCCTCGCCTCACTAGCATGTGGCACTGGTAGTAATCCTGAGATTACTACTCTGCTCATTCTACTTTGTAATTTCATAATTCCCTGAAATCACTTTTTTTTTTAGATCCTCATCCCTTTTCCTAGCTATGTCATTGGTATCAATGTGCACCATGACTTCTGGCTGATCACCCTCCCCCTTCAGAATCCTGTACACTCGATCAGAGGCATCTGTGACCCTGGCATGGGATGCAATATGCCTTCCAGGAGTCCCGATTGCGACCACAGAATCTCCCGTCTGTTCCTCTAACTATTGAGTCCTACCACTGGCACTTTTCTATTCTCGCACCTTCCCTTCTGAGCCACAGAGCTAGGCTCAGTGCCAGAGACCTGGCCATTATGGTTTTCCCTTGGTAAGTTGTCCTCCATAACATTATCCAAAATGGTATGCTTATTATTATGGGGAACAACCACAGGGATTCCCTGTACTGCCTGCCTGTTCCCTTTCTGTCCCCTGACTGTAACCCATCTACCTTTGTCCTGTACCTGAGCTGAGGCGACCTCCCTGTAACTCCTCTTTATTTCCCCTCCTCCACCGCCTCCTGAATGATCAGAAGTTCATCCAGCTCCAACTCCAGTTCCTTAATACGGTTTCCAGGAGCTGAATTCCCAAAGGGACTAGTGGAAAAAACTAACCTTACCAAATCGGCGCACAGAACCTTTTTTTTGGTTAGAGGAGGAGGATGAGTGGCAGACACTATCTTATTGCTTAGGTAAAGCAACCATCCAAATGTTTTACCTCACTTACTCAGCAGTCCTGTGTCTGCTCCTACTCAGCCTGCACTCCACCTATTCACGAGATCTGTTATTAAAGAAGGAATTTACCTTCTTGGCAGTTCCCTGGTTCTTGCTCTCACCCCTGCCACTGCTGCTGCAAACATGGGGACTGCTGATCCCACGAGGTAATGTATTTTTATTTTAAAAAGAAGAATTTACCTTCCTGGCAGACCCCCTCTGGTCCTTGCTCTCACTTCACACTCAAGTGTTCTGTAGATTCTGAAAGAAGACTTCAAAGTAAATGTGGTTCTAGGATAGGAATATGAACTTAGAGTTTAGAGATGTACAGCACGCAAACGGACCCTTCAGTACAACCCGTCTATGCCGACCAGATATCCCAACCCAAGGCGGCACGCCTCACAGCTTCAGAGACTCTGGTTCGATTCCGGCCTCTGGTGACTGTCTGTCTGTGTGGAGTTTGCACATTCTCCCTGTGACTGTGTGGGTTTCCTTCGTGTGCTCTGGTTTCCTCCCACAGTCCAAAGATGTGCAGGTCAGGTGAATTGGCCATGCTAAATTGCCCATAGTGTTAGGTGCGTTAGTCAGAGGGAAATGGATCTGGATGGGTTACTCCTTGGAGGGTCGGTATGGACTTGTTGGCCCGAAGGGCCTGTTTCCACACTGTAGGGAATCTAATCTAGTCCCACCTGCCAGCACCTGGTCCAAACCCTCCCTATCCATATATCCATGCAAATGCCTTTTAAATGTTGCAATTGTACCAGCCTTCACCACCACCTCTGGCAGCTCATGCCATACACGTACCACTGTGTGAAAAGGTTGCCCATTAGGTCTCTTTTATATCTTTCCCTTCTTACCCTAAACCTATGCTCTCTAGTTCTGGACTCCTCCACCCCAGGAAAAATCTTCGTCTATTTATCCTATCCATGCCCCTCATGATATAAATCTCTATAAAGTCACCCCTCAACCTCCGATGCTCCAGGGAAAACAGCCCCAGTGTGTTCAGTCTCTTCCTGTAGCTCAGATCCTCCAACCCTGGCAACATCCTTGTAAATCTTTTCTGAACCCTTTCAAGTTTCACAACATTTTTCCGATAGGAAGGAGACCAGAATTGCACGCAGTATTCTAACAGTGGCCTAACCAATATCCTGTACAGCCACAACATGACCTCCCAACTCCTGTGCTCTATACTCTGACCAATAAAGGAAAGCATACCAAATGCCTCCTTCACTATCCTATCTACCTGCGACTCCACTTTCAAGGAGCTATGAAACTGCACTCCAAGGTCTCTTTATTCAGCAACACTCCCTCGGCTTTACCATTAAGTGCATAAGTCCTGCTAAGACTTAATTTCCCAAAATGCAGCACGTCTCATTTATCTAAAGTAAACTCCACCTGCCACTTAGCTCATTGGCCCATCTAATCAAGATCCAGTTGTAATCTGAGGTAACCTTCTTCGTTGTCTGCTACACCTCCAATTTTAATGTCATCTGCAAACTTACTATACCTCTTACACTCACATCCAAATGATTTAGATGAATGATGAAAAGTAGTGGACCCAGCACCGATCCTTATGGCACTTTTCTGGTCACAGGCCTTCAGTTTGAAGAATAATCCTCCACCACCAACCTCTGTCTTCTACCTTTGAGTCAGTTGTGTATCCAAATGGCTGGTTCTCCCTGTATTTGGTGAGATCTAACCCTGCTCACCAGTCTCCCATGGGGAACCTTGTTGAACGCCTTACTGAAGTCTATATAGATCACATTTATCACTCTGCCCTCATCAATTCTCTTTGCTACTTCTTCAAAAAACTCAATCAAGTTAGTGAGACATGATTTCCCACGCACAAAGCCATGTTGACTATCCCGAATCAGTCCTTGCCTTTCCAAATACATGTACAGTAGCGCCTTGACTTAAGAACTTAATCTGTCCTGGGACCCGGTTCGTAAACCAAAAAGTTTGCGAACTGAATCGATTTTTTTTCCCGTTGTTCGGATAGCGTAAGAATGCTTGGACAGCTGTTCACAACGCACGCGCCAAAGACTAACTGAATGAGATCACGCAGGGCCTGAGAGCTTTTGCGTTCAACATGCACATAGCAAAGCAGAACAATGAAACCACGTGGTCGCACACGGGCTTTTTGCGTTCATACCTGGAATTTTTTTACGTACGTTGAAGCAAAATTTTATATACAATCCTGCTCGTAAACCGATTTGTATGTGAATGGGGTCGTTCGTATGTCGAGGTGCTACTGTACACCCTGTCTCTCAGGATTGTCTCCAACAACTTGCCCACCACCGACGTCAGGCTCACTGGTCTATCATTCCCTTGCTTGTCCTTACCACCCTTCTTAAACAGTGGCACCACATTCGACAACTTCCAGTCTTCCGGCACCTCACCTGTGACAATCGATGATACAAATTTCTCAGCAAGAGGCCCAACCATCACTTCCCTAGCTTCCCACAGAGTTCTAGGGTACACCTCATCAGGTCCTGGGGATTGATCCATTTGTGTTTCAAGACATCCAGCACTTCCTCCTCTGTAATATGGGCGTTTTAATGACGTCACCATCTATTTCCTTACATTCTAATATCTTCCATGTCTTTTTTGACAGTAAACACTGATGCAAAATATTTGTTTAGTATCTCCCCCATCTCCTACAGCTCCACACAAAGGCTGACTTACTGATCTTTGAGGGGCCCTATTCTCTCCCTAGTTATCCTTTTGTCCTTAATGTATTTGTAAAAACCCTTTGGATTCTCCTTCACTCTGTTTGCAAAAGCTATCTCATGTCCCCTTTTTGCCCTCCTGACTTCCCTCTTAAGCATACTCCTACTGCCTTTATACTCTTCTAAGGATTCACTCGATCTATCCTGTCTATACCTGACATATGCTTCCTTTTTCTTAACCAAACCTTCAATTTCTTTAGTCATCCAGCATTCAAGGTTTGGCAGGAGATTTGTAGCTCAGGTGCTCGTTGTTGTGGTTCTGTTCGCCAAGCTGGGAATTTGTCTTGCAAACGTTTCGTCCCCTGTCTAGGTGACATCCTCGGTGCTTGGGAGCCTCCTGTGAAGCGCTTCTGTGCTGTTTCCTCCGGCATTTATAGTGGCCTGGCTCTGCCGCTTCCGGTTGTCAGTTCGAGCTGTCTGCTGTAGTGGCCGGTATATTGGGTCCAGGTCGATGTGTGTGTTTGTTGATAGTCTGTGGATGAGTGCCATGCCTCTAGGAATTCCCAGGCTGTTCTCTGTTTGGCTTGCCCTATAATGGTAGTGTTGTCCCAGTCGAATTCATGTTGCTTGTCGTCTGTGTGTGTGGCTACTAAGGATAGCTGGTCGTGTCGTTTCGTGGCTAGTTGGTGTTCATGGATGCGGATCGTTAACTGTCTTCCTGTTTGTCCTCTGTAGTGTTTTGTGCAGTCCTTGCATGGGATTTTGTACACTACATTAGTTTTGCTCATGTTGGGTATCGGGTCCTTCGTTCTGGTGAGTTGTTGTCTGAGCGTGGCTGTTGGTTTGTGTGCTGTTATGAGTCCTAGTGGTCGCAGTAGTCTGGCTGTCAGTTCAGAAATGCTCCTGATGTATGGTAGTGTGGTTAGTCCTTTGGGTTGTGGTATGTCCTCGTTCCGTTGTCTCTCCCTTAGGCATCTGTTGATGAAATTGCGAGGGTATCAGTTTTTGGCGAATACCTTGTATAGATGTTCCTCTTCCTCTTTTTGTAGTTCTGGTGTGCTGCAGTGTGTTGTGGCCCTTTTGAATAGTGTTCTGATGCAACTTCATTTGTGTGTGTTGGGGTGGTTGCTTTCATAGTTTAGGACTTGGTCTGTGTGTGTGGCTTTCCTGTAAACCTTTGTGGTGAATTCTCAGTTCGGTGTTCTATGTACCATCACGTCTAGGAATGGCAGTTGGTTGTCCTTCTCTTCCTCTCTCTAGTGAATCTGATTCCTGTGAGTGTGGCGTTGAATACGACTGGGACAACACTACCATTCTAGGGCAAGCCAAACAGAACAGCCTGGGAATTCCTAGAGGCATGGCACTCATCCACAGACTCTATCAACAAACACATCGACCTGGACCCAATATACCGGCCACTACAGCGGACAGCTCGAGCTGACAACCGGAAGTGGCAGAGACAGGCCACTATAAATGCCGGAGGAAACAGCACAGAAGCGCTTCACAGGAGGCTCCCAAGCACTGAGGATGTCACCTAGACAGGGACGAAACGTTTGCAAGACAAACTCCCAGCTCGTCGAATAGAACCACATCATCCAGCATTCCCTATACCTACCAGCCTTCCCTTTCACCCTGACAGGAATATACTTTCTCTGGATTCTCGTTATCTCATTTCCAAAGGCTTCCCATTTTCCAGCCGTCCCTTTACCTGCGAACATTTGAAAGTTCTTGCCTAATACCGTCAAAATTGGTCTTTCTCCAATTTAGAATTTCAACGTTTAGATCTGGTCTATCCTTTTCCATCACTATTTTAAATCTAATAGAATTATGGTCGCTGGCCCCAAAGTGCTCCCCCACTGACACCTCCGTCACCTGCCCTGCCTTCTTTCCCAAGAGTAGGTCAAGTTTTGCACCTTCTCCTAGTAGGTACATCCACATATTGAATCAGAAAACTTTCTTGTACACACTTAACAAATTCCTCTCCATCTAAACCTTTAACACTATAGCAGTCCCTGTCTATGTTTGGAAAGTTAAAATCCCCTACCATAACCATCCTATTATTCTTACAGACAGCTGAGATCTCCTTACAAATTTATTCCTCAATTTCCCTCTGACTATTAGGGGGTCTACAATACAATCCCAATAAGGTAATCATCCCATTCTTATTTCTCAGTTCCACCCAAATAACTTCCCCGGATGTATTTCCGGGAATATCCTTCCTCAGCACAGCTATAATGCCATCCTTTATCAAAAATGCCACTTCCCCTCCTCTCTTGCCTCCCTTTCTATCCTTCCTGTAGCATTTGTGTCCTGGAGCATTAAGCTGCCAGTCCTGCCCATCCCTGAGCTATGTTTCTGTAATTGCTATGATATCCAGGGCCCATGTTCCTGGCTGTGCCCTGTGTTCATCTGCCTTCCCTGTTCGGCCCCTTGCATTGAAATAAATGCAGTTTAGTTTATCAGTCCTACCTTGTTTTCTGCTTTGTCCTGCCTGCTCTGACTGTTTGACTCACTTCTGAGACTGGTACAGTTGAGAGCAGATTGATCTGTTTCCTCACTATCTCCCTGGGTCCCAACCCCCACCTTACTCGTTTAAATCCTCCCAAGCAGCTCTAACAAATCTCCCTGCCAGTATATTAGTCCCCTTCCAATTTAGGTGTAATCCGTCCTTGTTCAGGTCCCTTCTACCCCAAAAGAGATTCCAATGATCTGAAAATGTGGATCCTTCTCCCATACACCAGCTCTTCAGCCAGGCATTCATTGCAAAAAGAATCCCTAACATAAAAGGAGGAAAGTTTGTATTTGTAGTCCAAAAAGAGAGTGAACAGAAGTTGAGATCATAATTTGACCAGAGTAAAGACTTTGGAACTGGCCGGGAATACTGGAGGAAATGAGCCCTTATGATCAAACAGTTTGAGTGGCTACAAGCATAAGTTGATAAAGGTTTCCCAGCTCTAAGTTTGACAGCTGGAAAGAATTTGGTATATGTGACACCAAAGCAGGGACACCCAGCCTTCACACACACAGTAATGTGCACTAAAATTCTGTTCTCTGATGAGACATATCAGGCTAAAGCCAGACTAGTAGCTCATGATTTCAGTGAGAAACTCTCGTACATGCATTGGAGTTCAATAAATAAAGGCAAATGTTTGGAATAGAAATATGTTTAAAAGCATCTAATAAATTATGTAAATTGCAAATGATGCAGCAAGCCTTTGGTATTTTTTTGTTAGTATTGACATTGTTAGCATAAAGGGAATCTTAAAAATAAGAAATAAAAACAGAAGTTGGTGGAAAAGCTCAGCAGATTTGGCAGCATCTGTGAAGAGAAATCAAAATTAATGTCGACCATTCCCATGACCCTTCCTTAAAACTGATAGTAACTAGGATAATATCAGTTTATATGCAGAAGATAGGGTGGAGGAAGAGGTAAGGAGCAAATGACAGGTCGGGATAGAGCCCTAACACTTATAAGCAACATGGTGACTTAATGGTTCGCACTGCTGTCTTACAGTACTAGGGACCTCTGATCGATTCCAGCCTCAGGTGAATGTGTGGAGTTTGCACGTCCTCCCTGTGTCTGTGTGGGTTTTCTCCAGATGTTCCGGTTTCCTCCCACAATCCAAAGACCTGCAGGTTAGGTGAATTGTCCATGGTGTTCAGGGATGTGTAGGTTAGGTGCATTAGTCAGGGGCAAATGTAGAGTAATATAAGGTAGGGAAATGGGTAATGGCAGACTGTGATAACAGGGGTAGGGGATTAGGCCATGGGGGAGTTCAAATTATTGAATTCAAAACGGGGACACTGCTGCCTCCAGACTCAAGTGGAAAATGAGGTGGTGTCATTCCAGCTTGCACAGGCCACAAACTGAGATGTTAGCCAGGGAATGGGGTATGTGTTAAAGTGGTAGGCAACTTGAAGCTCAGGGTCCTTTTTGCGGGCAGTCACCCAATCTACACTTCGTTTTCCCCAGTGTAAAGGAAACCACATTATGAGCAGTGACTGCAGGAAACTAGATTGAGAAGTGCAGGTAAAGTGCTGCTTCACCTGTAAGTTATGTTTGAGTCCTTGGATACTGAGGAGATAAATGGATAGATGTTACACCTTTGGCGATTTTTAAGGCAAGGTGCTGTGGGGATGTATTGGAAGTGAAAGAAGAGTGGACCAAGGAGTCCCGGAGGCACCAGTCCCTGCGGACGGTGGACAGAGGAGGGGAAGGGAATAAGTGTCTAGTGGTGGCACCTCACTGGACATGGTGGCTGATCTTCTGCATGTAGATGCTGGTAGGATGGTAAGTAAGAAGACAGCACCTTTCCCTGGCAACTGCCGAAGGTATAACATCTGCCCATTTAACCATGCACTCACGCACACACTCTCCAAGGGCCCAAGCACACCTTCCAGGTGGAGCAGCACTTTAGCTGCACAGTACACAATCTAGTCTACTGCATTCTCTGCTCACAATGAGGCCTTCCCTACACTGAAGAAGAGTAGACTGGGTGGCTGCTTCATGGATTATTCCGTTCTGATCGCAAAAAAGACCCTGAGCAATCTGTTGTCTACCACTTGAACGCACCACCCTGTTCCCTGGCCAACCTCTGTCTCTGCCTGTTGCAGTGCTCCAATGAAGCTCAGTGTAAGCTGGAAGAACAACATCTCATTTTCCACTCTGGGACCCTGCATCCCTCTGGATGCGCTCTCGAGTTCAATAATTTTAGGGCCTGAACTCTCCATGTCCTAGCCCACTATCCTACACACCAGGTGTAGTTATCACATTGTCTGCCATTGCACACTACCTGTTGTTAGCCACGAACTGTCTCCTTTAACAGATATTCACCCTCCCAGCCAGATTGTTATCGACTTCTTTGTCTGTCCTACTGTTATAGTGTCATAGAGATATACAGTGCAGAAACTGACCCTTTGGTCCAACTGGTCCATGCTGACCAGATATCCTAACTAATATAGTCCCATTTGGCAGCACTTGGCCCATATCCCTCTAAACCCTTCCTATTCATCTAACCCTCCAGATGCCTTTTAAATACTGTAATTGTACCAGCCTCCACCACTTCCTCTGGCAGCTCATTCCAAACATACACCATCCTCTGCGTGAAAACATTGCCCCTTAAGTCCCTTTTACATCTTTCCCCTCTCACCCTGAACCTATGCCCTCTAGTTCTGGACTCCCCCATCCCAGGGAAAAGACCTTGTCTGTTTATCCTAGCTGTGCCCCTCATGATTTTATAAATCTCTGAGGTCACCCCTCAGCCTCTGCTGTAGGGAAAACAGCCCCAGCCTATTCAGCCTCTCTCTATAGCTCAAATTTTCCAACCCTGGCAACATCCTTGTAAATCTTTTCTGAGCGCTTTCAAGTTTCACAACCTCCTTTTGATAGGAAAGAGACCAGAATTGTACGCAATATTCCCAAGTGTTCTTCTCTCTCTTTGGGTTCTATCTCTATCTATTGTTTACTCCTTACCTCCCCCACCCTATCCTCTGCATATAAACTGACATTTTCCCAGATACCATCACTTCTGTGGAAGAGTCACTGGACTGGAAACGTTAATGTCAATTTCAAAGATGCTGCCTTGGCCTACTGAGCTTTTCCAGCAACTTTTGTTTTTGTTTCTGATTTACAACATCTACAGTTTTTTCAGTTTTTAAATAAGGAATTTTCAAAAATTGAGCATTGATGCCAAGGTACCAGTTGTTAACTTTTTGGTAAACAGTCTATCTTATTCAATAAAGTTTTGGAAATCCTTTGAAGGGCACCTGGTGGAATGAGGAGTTATAAATTCATGAAAATATAAATTTTTGCTTTGGTTACTAACGGTTTAGCCTGTGAAATAGTTCCACGAAGGCCAGCATCCTGTCACTGTCATCCTTTATTTACATGTGCACAGTATGTAATTCTGACCCAACTAGTTCAGAGCTGGCTCTTCAAGTGGGCAAAACCCCTAACACACTCTGTATCTGTCAACTAGGACTGCATGATTGAGGCTGTAAACTTGGTCCAATCAGAGAACTTGTACTCTTAAGATCCACCAGGCTGACCTCGTTCCAATCACGACAGCCTAGTTCTCTTGCGGAAGGAGAAATGTGGCAGAGGCAGCTGATCATATTGTCCTCCATCTTACCAAAAAATAAATAATATGAGCTCCTCCCACTTCTATCTCCTCTAATCTCATCTCCAACAGTGTGATTGGTAATGAATACTGTTTGCAATCAAGAAAAGAAGCCTTTGAATTATTGGATAATTCTGGAAAGAGTGTGTCTGAGTGCTTATATAGTCTAACCCAGTCTGGCATTGGATGCCAAAACCAGTAGTCCATTATACCCTTAAAAATCTGTTTACGTTCGATTAAGGGAAATGAGGTTGAGAGTCATAGAGGGGCTGTGGCCATGGTGAATGAGGGTAATGGTTTCACTAGAGTGCAGAGCGCCAAAATGGAGATGAATGCAATAAAGCAAATCAATAGTGAACAGAATCCAAAATACAGACTTTTAAAATGCACTGCCGGATACTTGAATTCCAAGGATGGATCCCAGAGAAGTTCAAATTGGGAGTGGAAAGGAATTTGGGTGGAGACTGACGCAAGGAAGAGAGAAGGTTAGATGTGATTGATCAAATGCAATTTGCATGAACACACAGGGCTAGATAAATGCATTTGGGAAATTTACATGAGGGTAAGAGGACAGTGAACTCAGGAAAGATTGAGTTAAGATGGAATCTGTACTCTGCAGAGACTGAGGGAGGAAGATATAGAGTTATAGAGATGTACAGCACAGAAACAGACCCTTTGGTCCAATTCTTCCATGTCAGCCAGACATCCTAACCTAATCTAGTCCTATTCGCCAACACTTGGCCCATATCCCTCTATTCAGATGCCTTTCCTAGAACATAGAAAATTACAGCCTAGAACAGGCCCTTAGGCCCACGATGTTATGCCAAGACTTACTCCTGATGTAAAATATAGTAACAACCTACGCACCCCTCACTCACTGCTATCCATGTGCATGTCCAGCAGTCGCTGAAATGTCCCCAATGACTTCGCTCCTACCACCACCGCTGGCAATGCATTCCATGCGTTCACAACTCTCTGCGTAAAGAACCTACCTCTGATGTCTTCTTTATACCTTCCTTCTAATATCTTCAAACTATGACTTCTCGTACCAGTCAATCCTGCCCTGGGGAAATATCTCTGGCTATTTACTCTATCTATTCCTCTCATTATTTTGTATACCTCTATCAGGTCTCCTCTGTTCCTCCTTCTCTCCAGAGAGAAAAGTCCGAGCTTATTCAACCTTTCTTCATAAGGCAAGCCCTCCAGTCCAGGCAGCATCCTGGTAAACCATCTTTGCACCCTCTCCAAAGCCTCTGTATCTTTCCTATAGTAGGGCGACCAGAACTGGACAAAATATTCCAAGTGTGGTCTCACCAGATGCAGCAAAACCTAACAACTCTTTAACTCTATCCCCCTGTTAATGACAGCCAAAACACCATATGCTTTCTTAACAACCCTATCCACTTGGGTGGCAACTTTGAGGGATCTATGTACTTGCACACCCAGATCCCTCTGTACCTCCACACTGCCAAGAACCTTGTCTTTAATCCTATATTCAGCATTCGGGTTCGACCTTCCAAGATGCATCACTTCACATTTATCCAGGTTGAACTCCATCTGCCATTTCTCAGCCCAGCTCTGCATCCTGTCTATGCTGCGCTGCAGCCTGCAGTAGCCCTCTTTACTATCGATGACACCTCCAACCTTTGTGTCATCTGCAAATTTACTAACCCACCCCTCAGCCTCCCCATCCAAGTCATTTATAAAAGCTACAAAGAGTAGAGGCCCAAATACAGAGCCCTGCGGGACCCCACTCAACACTGTCTTCCAGGCAGAATACTTTCCATCTACAACCACACTCTGCCTTCTGTCAGCCAGCCAATTCTGAATCCAGATCGCCAAATCTCCCTGTATCCCATACTTCCTGATTTTATGAATAAGCTACCATGGGGAACAGCGTGGGCCTTGCTGAAATCCACATACACCACATCCATGATCGACTGTCGTCAACCTGTCTTGACACCTCCTCAAAGAACTCAATAAGATTAGTTAGGCATGACCCACCCCTCTCAAAGCCATGCTGACTGTCTTTAATCACACTATGTTTTGCCAAATACTCATAAATCCTATCCCTCAGAATTCTTTCTATAACTTTGCTGACCACAGATGTGAGACTGACTGGTCTGGTAATTGCTAGGGATTTCCCTATTATCCTTCTTGAAAAGAGAAACAACATTCTCCTCCTCCCAGTCATCTGGTACGACTCCCATGGAGAGTGAGGAGGCAAATATCCTTGCCAGCGGCTTAGCAACCTCCTTTCTCGCTTCCCGGAGCAGCCTAGGATAAATCTGGTCTGGCCCTGGGACTTATCAATCTTAATGTTTTCCAAATTTCTAGCACGTCATCTTCATCAATCTTGATCTGGTCAAGACTGTATCCCAGCTCCTCAAAGTTCCCTTTCCTTGGTGAAAACAGAAGCAAAAAACTCATTTAGGGCTTCCCCTATCTGCTGACACTCCACGCACAAGTTCCTTCTGCTATCCCTGATCGGCCCTACCTACTCCCTCATCATTCTCTTATTCCTCACATATGAGTAAAACGCCTTTGGGTTCTCCCTAATCCTTCTTGCCAAGCCTTTTTCGTGCCCCTTCTGGCTCTCCTCAATCCATTCCTGAGCTCCTTTCTAGCAAGCCTGTAATCCTGTAAGCTGTGCAAGATCCTTGTTTCCTCCACTTTACGTAACCTGCCTTCTTCCTTTTGACGAGAAGTTCCTCTGTTCTCATCATCCAAGGGGGTCAAATGTTGTGATCATACCAGCCTCCTCCATTTCTTCTGGCAGCTCATTCCATACATGCACTACCCTCTGCCTGAAAAAGTTGCCCCTTAGGTCACTTTTAAATCTTTCCCTTCTCACCCTAAACCTATGTCCTCTAGTTTTCCCCCACCCCAGGGAAAAGACCTTGTCTATTCACCCTATCCAATGCCCTCATAAATCTGAAGTCACCCTTCAGCCTCCGCGCTCTAGAGAAACAGCCCCAACTTATTCAGCCTCTTACTACAGGTCTAATCCTCCAACCCTGGCAATATCCTTGTAAATCTTTTCTGAACCTTTTCAAGTTTCACAATATCCTTCCAATAGGAGGGGGACCAGAATTGCGCACAATATTCCAAAAATGGCTTAACCAATGTCCAGTACAGTCACAACATGATCTCCTAACTCCTCAATGCTCTGACAAATAAAGGAATGCCCTCACTGTCCTATCCACCCACTACTCCTTCAAGGAGCTATGAACTTGCACTTCAAGGTCTCTTTTTGTTCAGCAACATTCCCCAAGACTTACCATTAATTGTGTAAGTCCTGCTCTGATTTGCCTTTCCAAAATGCAGCACCTCACATTTGTTTGAATTAAACTCGATCTGTCACTCCTCAGCCCGTTGGCCCATCTGATCAAGATCCCGTTGTAATCTGAAGTAACCTTCTTTGCTGTCCACTATGCCTCCAATTCTGGTGTCATCTGCAAACGTACTAACTATACCTCCTATCATTTTTGTAAATGATGAAAAGAAGTGGACCTAGCATCGATTCTATTTTGGCAAATACTTTTAGTTGTCTATAGGAGAGCCTTTGAAAAAAAATTTGTTTAAAGTACTAAATGGCCTGATTGTCATTGTTGAAACTTGGGTAACAAAAATTGATGGGCTAATAGCAGTGGGTGACAAAGTTGAACTTGGGCAATACTGTTGCTTTGGGAAAAGAATATGTAGCTCCCACATTAAAAATCATTAAAACTGTATATTACGAAAATCTGCTATTATGATAAGAAAGGTTGTCTTTGGTGAAAAATAACATGCTGAACATTTGTGCTAATTTTGTTTGTCCTGCTAAAAGGTTTCCATTTTGATTCTTAATCCTTACATAAGCAAATATGTCAAAGACATTTGTTTTCTTGGCTCAGTAAATCATTTTATATTTATGCATAATCGCAACACATGTGTAAGGAGCTGGAGCTAGTTGTTTGATCCTTCACATTTGCTCCATCATTCAGTAACACTGGCTGATCTGGTTGTTGTTTCAGTTGTATGTTCCTGTCTACACCCTTATAACCTTTGATTCTCTTGTTTTTCAAAGATCTAACTCAGCCTGAAATAAATTCAATGACCCAGTCTCCACTGCCATTTTATAGGGAAAAGAATTTCACATGCTAAGATCTTTTTGAGAGAAATATATTATCCTCCTCTGTCTTAAATCCATATACTCAAGTTTTAGATTTCTTCTTAGAAGCCATTCAGCTCCTGACCTCCGTTCAACTTTAGTTCAAACATGAACAAAAGAGCTAAATTCCAGATCATATGATGTCAAGGAGTCCTAGGAAAACAGGAGTTGGTGGGATTTGGGGAGAAAACACTCAACTGATTGGAGTCATTACCTGGCACAAACGATAGTTATGATTGTTGAAGGTTTAAATTAACTACTTGTCTACCGCCTCTAGATTTTCAGTTAGTCTTGCATAGTGAACTCGGATGCAAGTTACCTGTTCAAAGCCTTCACCATTGCCTTATTTTTCACAATCAATTCCCCAAACACATTCAAGATGTCCAACACTTCGGTTTAGTTGCTGCTCGTTGTATTCAATGCTTGTAGAAATTTGCCATGTGTTTTTATTACCAGCTAGCATTTTCTCTTATTCTGTTTTATCTTTTTTTAGTCCTTCTTTTGTTCTTAAAAATCTGACCAATCCTTTGACTACTACTAACATGCAGATATGTACAGTGTTTCTTTCAATGTTACTCCCAACTTCCTGTTTTACCTTGGATGATGCATCCTTGCCAAGAGCCTTTCTTCTTTCTCACAAAGAGAAACGAGTTATTAAGTAACTTCAATTCTGCTACTCTAACCCTATTATCCTACTTTTTAACCTAATTTCCTAATTCACCCTAGTCAACTTTACCTACATAACATCATAATTACCTTTAGGTTTTAAACCACGAGGACTGTCACCTCTCCCTTTCATGAAGTTTGCATGAAATTTAATTGTGTTGTGATCACTGGCACTTTGGGACTTCTTTTGCAGTGAAATTATTGATTAATTCTGTCTCATTGCACATGATCGGATCTAGATTAGCCTGCTTCCTGGATGGTGCTGGAAATTACTTTTATAAGCAATTGTTCTAAAACAGTCTCTGAAATATATTTCTCTGCCTATCTTAAACCTATAATCTTCTGCTAAACTGCATGTACGTGAAAGTCACTTGTGATTATTGCAGTTCATCTCTTTCTTGCCCCATTTATTTTTACTGTATTCTCTGTCCAGAACTGTAACTATTGTTAGAGAGCCAATGAGCTAATCCCACAAGTGAATCTCCTGTTTTGCTATATCTTACCTCTGCCCAAGCTACACAACATTTTCAAACTAAGTTCATCTCTCTACACTGAACTAACGTTATCCTTCATTAATAAAACTATTCCATCACCTTTTCCCAGCTTGCAGTCATTCTGATATGTAAAATACCTCCAGCGTTTGGATCACCTGCCATCCATGTTGCTGTAATAATGATCAGGTCAAACATGTTCATCTCCATCTGTGCTAAGAGTACATCCCTTTTGCCCTTTTGTAAAATTCAGTATAAAAGTAGCAATAGATATGTGATCCTCTGGGAAAGTAGAAGTTTATTTTGTTTCTGGCCAAGTCTTATGTTGTTTTACTGCCATAATGGCTGTGGAAGAGTTCTGGATGTTGTCTTGCCTTCTGATAATTAAAACATCTATTTTTAAAAAGAAACAAGCATTCAATGCGATGCTATTTTTCTACATTCTGTTAACAAGTAAACTGTTGAAAAATGTGAAGAGATTCCAACAAATCTTGATGTTTTTCGCATCAAAACGTAGGTTTGCTTCAATCAAGATTTAATCATAAACTTTTCCTCTTCTGAGACGAGTTCCCTAATGCTTCTAAGATTTTGTTTTTCTGTAATTGGCACGCCTGAACTGTACTTGCCTCTTTGGCCTTTCCTCACCTAACCTGTGCTACAACCAACCAGGAAGGTTAAATTCTTTTCGGCAAATTAAAATGTAAATTTTCTTAGGATTAGGAATTAAAGTTGCTGTTTCTTTCACTCAAATATTTAAATTTGGTTCTTACTGCTTACAGTAGGAATTGTTAACGACATTTAATTTAACATGCCAGCAAATACTGTATTCACCCTCAGAAAATGACCACACTGGATCATGTTTTATTCGCAAATCGAAAAATTTTATGTATTAGGTGAACTGTTTTATGCCAACAGATAATTGACAAGAGAGTTGCACCTACTTTTGGTCTGGAAAGTTATTTGCATGAGAATTCTTTGGATCCTCATTTTTATATCTGTTGACAAAGTGGTTATCATATGACCTGTGTAAACCATCTTTCAGTTGTACGTGGATAATTGGAGGGAAGAGACTGCTATTTTTCTAGACACTCTTTCTGTTGTTAGCGCTAGTCCTATTATTCATTAATATAATTTGTTCCGATTAAATAATTGGAAGCTAAGAAGAGTCCTCACCCACCATCCTGCTGTACATACTCTAACTATATATTCCATTGTCATTGTGTGTCACCTTCTCAGGCTAAATAAGACCATTTGGTGTCACTGCTGTACTCCTTTTGTCTTGACTGATTGCTGTAGAGTCGCAGTAGTTCTGGGAGACTTTAGGCACATAGGGACAGGCAGTAAAGTGGTGGCTTTGGTCATGTGGCCAATTCAGGGGAAAAAAATGATTTGAACAAAAACTGCCTGTATTAACTTCTGCATTTTATCGTTGTATGCCTCATCTATCTCTTTTTCACTATAGACTCAACAATTCCATCATTTTCTGGTCATATTAAAATATTTTCCTTTTTAAAGCAACCTGAGGGAATCATTGTCTGGTAAATACTGTGGTTTCCCGATAAATTATTAACTTTCTCTGCAACTTGTAAACACCTCTGGCTGCCTAGCAGTGACAATATTGTTGGGTAAATGGAACAAATGCTGCTGCAGCTCAGCAGGCATTGACCGCCTACTACAGCTATTTATTAATTTGAAACTGGAATAAAAACATAATGGTGGCTGAACATGGTAAAGCCTGGACAGCACTACAGCATGCTCATGGTGATTCCTTCCAAATGATTTCGGGAATATTGCACGAAAAGGTAAAAGCCAATCCCATCATTGTGCAACTGTCCATTTTAAATTATGTGCAGTGTCCATAGCAGATAGCTGGCTACAGGTGTAAATTAACTAATACAGACAATGAGAGAGCATTTTTATTTTATTAAACATTGTTTGATCTTTGCAGCTTTTGTTTTATCTCCTTTGTCCTTGTTGATAACTAATTGTTCTGTTTATTGTCCTAAATTAACTCTTCAATGATGTGTACATTTTGTTTTTATTGATTTATTTCACTTAACAAATATCTATAATGGAATTTTAAATCTTGGTACGTTCAACGGTGCTAAATGTTTTTTACAAATATGTTACAAATAATATGGATTTATATGACTGTTCAACTACTTTTGTAGAATTTCCTTGAATGGCTGAACATGAATTCTTTTAATTGTCATAAAATTTGTTGCAAGAAATTTTATATCTTTTTAGTATTCAGGTTCCAACATTTTCATTTATGCATATGAGCAACTTAGATTCTCCACATTAGAAATGTCTAAGTGCATCAATTTGGTTTACTGGCTGTCAGAAATTCGGACAACATTCAAAGAGTGCACAACATAAGGTAGTGCCTCAGTTTGCTACAGCTGTATATAAGTTCATTATTGACAAGTCTCGGAGTTGTTATCCTTCTGGCTACTGTAGTAACATTAGTTACTGGGTTGTCAATCTTTGCGATTTCAACAAATGGATGTGTTCGTGGAGGTAATGATTTTCGTTATACTTGGGTCACCAAAACACGGAACTGATTATGGTCAGTCAATAACCTCTTGGCAGTGTTTTACTCTTTTGAGCTATCCGGCTCTTGAGAGTTCAGGTCTTAACTATGTTGCCAAGATGACAATTGTGTGAAGTCTGACGTCATGTTTTCAGTCTGGATGAGGTAATGATATTTGATGTTTCTAGACTACCCTTCAAGGATGATAGCACCACAGGTTTCTTTAATTTAGTGCATTTCAGATGTTTTGTCCAAGGATAGGACGCTAGCAGATCCTTTTAATTTTTGGTACTTTTCAGGTATTTCGTCCAAGGATGGGAACATTAAAAATGCCTTTAATTTTGGTACATTTTAAGTATTCTGCCCATGGATGGGACCATTACAGATTCTTTTCATCTTAGTACATTTCAGGCATTCCGTCCAAGAATGGGACCATTACAGACTCCTTTTTAATTTTGGTAAATTTCAGGTTCCAGACTCGTAAATTAACAAGAGTTGCTGTGTTGATGATTATGTACAAGAAACATGTTTAAGATATATCTGGAATTCTTTGCAGGTCTTGGAGTTATCGTCATTTGCCTGAGTTCAGTGGTAACTGTCGTAACAGGTATCTCTATGTCAGCCATTTGTACCAATGGAGTTGTTCGAGGAGGTAACGTAAAAACAAATTCATTGCACTATTCAGTTCGTTATGAAATGAACTATGTTTAAAGGGAAAATTGTAGCTAATGTGTGAAAAGCAGCCTGCTTCACATCACCAATTACAATTGACCTGATTTTGAAATGATTCATTCTAAATATACTTTGCAATCGATAATTATAATTTATGTTGCATTTAAAAAAAAAGCAAAAATGGTTGAACTTTTACCTTCACTAATCAACAAATTAATCTTATGTGAATCTGAATGCAGATATAGATGTAGAGTGATTGTTGCCAATTGGCAACAATGAAAAAAAAAGTATTCAGTCTTAGCAGACTAGCACTTAATCCATAATACGTGTTAGCTTCCTCTTTCTAGTTCTAAAGAGAAAGATAAAGGATTGAGACAGAGAATATGTAATACTAAGTACGTTTTCTGCATCCCACCCTCCACATGGTTAAAAGATGCCTGAGAATACGGCCCTATTAAGATTACTTCTGTTTCGTCTAGATCCATTTTGCACTCTTATTTCTCAAACCCCGCACCAATGCACCTGCCAAGTAGCTTTCTGAACACGTTATTTTTGTTTCCCACTCCTTGACACTAAATGGTTTATGGTTAGATCAATATATCTTGATGTTCGAGCTACACTGATTTACAAATGCTTTGTTACATTCTAAATGCGTTCCTTGATTGATTAAATTATCTTGATATAATTGAAGTCACCTCATATTAGTATTTTTTTCATCAATATTTCTGAATCACTTGCAGTTATTTTCCCCTTTCATCTCCCCTGTTAGCTTGCAATATGAATTCAGACCTGTCCAATTTCCGTTTTTATTTCTCATCTGTTCCTTGTCTGATTGCCTTGTAACAAAAATGTCCTTAGAACTAACATTGCAAGTATGAAAGAATGCATCCAGTCATTGCTATTCTCTTCTGAAAAATCGTAAAGTCAGGAATATTTATTTTTGAGCCATGCCTCATGTATGTGGCTACGATACCATGTGCAGTCTGGAGTAATTTTTTTTTACATTCTGTATAATCTGACTGCAGAGCAAATAAACGTTGGGACCATTACCTAATGCAGTGCTTGCGAAATTATTTTCTAATGTGATCCCATTTTGGTTCTTAAAAATTATCATTATCTCAGCAGCCACCAGGAACACGAGCAACATTTAGTCATTAATTGTTAAAGTTTGCATTTAATGGTAATATAATACATCACATTTGTTAAAATATTTTGGGGGGTGGGGTTGTTATTTTATGTGCTCACAGGGCCTAATGAGATACTGGCACACGTATTGTGACTCGGTCTCTCAATCTGCACTATAATTGATACTGCACATCTGACGTTCACTGTGACATCTACAGTTGGTTGTTGGAAGATTCATGCAGATAAATGAGTTAAATGAAGCTTCATGCAGATACATGCTATTAAAATGCACCATATTTTTAATGTGTATGTTGTAATGTCAAAATAATCAATCATCATGCCAAACCAGAATTCTGACAGAAATTCTGAAAGTTTTTTATTCTCAAAATTGATTGGGTGAACTTACAAGAAGCAGTTTTAGTATCATTTGTGGGTTAATCCATGTCATCAGGTTGACATTGAGAAGAGTTTTGCATCCAATCGAACTTTGCATACGTTTCCCTCAATTTGAGACCAAATACATCTCCAGTTGTTCAAGATCTGGATTGCCATATGACTGGGACAGTTTGTTTTTTTTTTGCAGGGGGGAGGGTGGTTATGGAGTATGCTGAATGAAGGAGCAGCACTCTGAAAGCTAGTGCTTCCAAATAAACCTGTTGGACTATAACCTGGTGTTGTGATTTTCAACTTTGTACACCCCAGTCCAACACTCATCTCCAAATCATTTTGCACAAATTTTCAAAAAGTGGCAAATTGCCAGTTGACAGGGATTAATACCTGTAAAATGCTGCAACTCATTTAATTTAATATTCAGGTTTTCATTTTGCCAAAAAGCTAGACATCAGAAAAACGCGACTAGGAAACCTGAGCTTGTGCCTGGAGGATCTAGCTTGCTGCTTGCTGTGAACCATCTCTCTGCTGGACACTGGGCAGCAATATATCATCTACAGGCATTAGCATCTGATACCTGCCAAACCATCTTGACGCCTCTACTATTCACTGGCAGTGTGCTCTAAGCACAGACTTGCATTGAAGGACACAAGAGCAACTCGTATTAAGAGGTTGCAGAGGGTACACTTTGCACACAGTGACAGGCACCCAGCTTGAATATTAGATTAGGTTGTATCTTAAGGTTGCTTGCTTGTTCACTTAGCACCTACCTGGATGTTCATAGCATCCTGCTGTGCCTTGGCATCCCATGTCAAGTAATGCAGTCACAAAAATGGTCAACTTACCTTGTTGCTTAGCAGTCCTCAGTGAAGCAGGGATGCACATCCTTCCGTACAGCAGTATGCTCCATCAATCTCTCACATGCTTCTGCAGCAAACACGCTACATGTGCAGGAAGCAGGCAGCTGTGTTTCTAACTCTCAGGGGAGTAAATCCCTATGGAGGCACTCGCCAGTCAGTGGAGTTACTGGATGGTCAACTAGGAAGTGGATTTTGGGGGCTCACTGGCATATCTAGACTGAGGCTAGAGGCCACTGGCAGAGAAGCACTCCGTGTTGTCTTCCATCGCAGTGCACATGGAAAGGATGCAATAGGGGAAACAAAAAAAAGAGTCACCATGACCATAAAGTGGCTAGGATAAGTGACCCCTCCGCAACAAACAGTGATCATAGGGCTTTTGAAAGGGGGAGAAACATGGGTCATGGGCAATCTGAAGCACACAAGCTGCCTCCTTCCCAGCTACAGCATTGCCATCTGACAGCATTGACCCTCTGTTGAAGTTCCCTGGTGCAGCCACTGATGAACACGTATCCTGTTTCTTTGAGAACTGGGCCTCTCAAGCAGCCCCTAAGAGTTTTGGGCCTGTCTCTCCATGATAACTGCCAGCTTGACCATTCAAGCAGCCAGATGTTTGAAAGATTCATTGCACTGGTGGAGCCTCTGAGGAATCAGGACCATTGCATCCCATGTGCCTCTGTGCCACTGCTCCTCTGTTCTCATCCAATTGCATGCCACATTCTGAATATGGACCACACCAAGGTACCAGTATCTGGTGTGGTAGGGAAGTGCAGAGGCAGCTTGCTGATGCTTTGTCTGAGGCTGCTGGTGTCCATGGAGGTTGAGGATCTGGCTTTGGTGGAACCTGGCATTCATGCACTCAGCTTAAGGAGACAGAATATAGAAGGCATCACGGCCAGTGGTTAAAAGTGGAGTGCAATGATTGAGGCTGAGGCAGGTATTATTGTGAGAGTTGAAGTGGAATGCAGGGTGGTACTGTGGCCTGCCACAGTATGTTTCAGTGTCGTTGTAGAAGTAGTCCTGATCTTGGTCATGGAGATCTACAGCACAGGTAAAGACTCTTTGCCTTATCAGCTAAGCCTGTGCTGGTCAAAAACAAGCACCTAACTAGTCTAATTTCATTTTCCAGCAGTTGACCATAGCCTTGCCTTTCTTGGCATCACAAATTCACATTTAAATACTACTTAAATGTTTTTCATTCTTCTGCGAGGGTCAGGATTCACCTCTTGTAGGGAATGAGGACCTGCTTGTTGGCCACCCCTCCACCTGTATGGGCTGTCTTCTTCTGTGATAAACAAAAATGGAGTAGGGAATGAGTATGATTAATGAGTGGCACAGCAGGTGGTGCATACGGGTGGGGGTGGGGATGGGGATGGGGACATGTTTGTGTACCTAGACATAATGTACTTCCTGAGGCACCTTTTGAAGTTTGGCATTTTTGTATCTGTCCTGATGGCAAGATGAAAAGTTTCACCAGGATATTTGTTTGTTTTTGAATATTTTTTAATTTGCTGAGGTTCACCAAATAACCTATAATTTGATTTTGGGTAGTTTGGTGTCTGATACTCTAGAAAGTTAATGGTCATTTACTTTATTTCAAGTTGTCTCTAGCCAAATGCACAATCTTAGCTGAGTTAAACACAGAGGAACCTTGATTATCCAAACGAGGTGGACAGGCACTATTTCGTTGAGATAATCGATTTTACGTTAAACAAGGGAAGCCATGCTGATCTAACACCGTGCTCTACTGGCGAATTTGTTTAAATCTTTAATTTTAGTAAGTCTGCTATTTAAACAAACTAATCCTTGCAGTCTGCAAATTACAAGTTAAAATGAAAAGGACTTAGCATCACATAAATACTGTGTATGTCAGATCCCAGCATTAAACAAGGACCCGAACAGCTTCTACAACCGCAAGACTGTTTGTCAGTTTCTGGGAACACTGTCTTGTGAGAGAAAGGCAGAGGCATGTCTCGCGCACGCATTTACGTTCTCGGTCTTTTCTTTAAATGAATGGCCCAGTAAAGTGATGGGAATATCCTGTACTGTAAAACACTGACGTTTGCAAAGGGCTGTGTAACAACCCTTATCTAAAAAGTATCCAGTTACTGATGCTTGAGCTGCTTGTGTTTCTTTGTTTTGTCAGTTTTCACATGTTCTTCAGTATGGGTCACTCGATTACACGTTTGATGTAATATTTTTGTGGGACCTTGAAATCTGCTTCGGAAAATTCAAAATTCGGATAATCAAGGTTCCTCTGTATGTTAACTTCAAGCAGTCCCTTCCCTCACTTATGTTGGCAAATGATTTTTTAAATTATTAGAATATTAACTATTTTCTGACCTAAACAGGTGGTGCCTACTATCTCATATCCAGGAGTCTCGGACCAGAATTTGGTGGATCTATTGGCTTAATCTTTTCCTTTGCTAATGCTGTAGCCGTGGCAATGTATGTTGTTGGGTTTGCAGAAACTGTAGTGGATATTCTGAAGGTAATCTAATTTATTTGTTTGCTAACTGTAGCATAAGTTATTTATTAAGTTTTTTTAAAAAATCCCATCTTTGAACTTCTTTGCTATTTTTCACAATAATTTGTCATCTTTGCAGGAAAATAATGTTCTCATGGTGGATTCAATCAGTGATATACGAATTGTAGGTTGCATTACGGTAGTAGTACTTCTTGGCATAACAGTAGCTGGCATGGAGTGGGAAACAAAGGTAATATGTTAAAAATGCAGCTAAAATCTTATCAGTGCAGCTTAAATAGAAGTTACTTTAATCCAGTATCTTGTCTTATTTAGTCAAAAGCAAATGAGAATTTCAGTTTCTTTGTTTGAAGATGTATTGATGCAAATTTTGTCTTTTTGACAGGCTCAAGTTGTGCTTTTGATAATTCTTCTTATCGGTATTGCTAACTTTTTTATTGGAACTGTTATTCCAAGTACAATTGAAAAAAGAAGCAAAGGTTTCTTTAACTATCAAGGTAAGTTCTGTGCTTACCAATAAGGAACCTATTTGGTGGGAAGAGATGAAACATGCAGTCCAATTAATTTGGCCTCTCAATTTAGCAGTTTCTTATTTTTAACCTTTGCAGCTCAAGTATTTGCAGAGAATTTTGGGCCATCTTTCAGGGATGGAGAAAGTTTCTTCTCTGTCTTTGCCATCTTTTTCCCAGCTGCTACTGGCATTCTTGCTGGTGCCAACATCTCTGGTGATTTAAAGGTATGTTCCTCTTGATTACTTTTTAATATGTTAAGTGTATTTATTTTTTGTCAAAGCTTTGTGACCTTAAAACGCTTGCATTTCAGGATCCACAAGTAGCCATCCCTAAAGGAACGATGTTAGCTATCTTCGTAACAACTTTGACTTATATAGCTGTTGCCATCTGCATAGGTAAGATGTTCTTGAGTGATTATTGTTTAGAGACTAAAACATAAATACAAGAAGTCATAGGTGAACACAAAGTATGCTTAAGTGGAAATTATGAGCTAGTAAGTATTAAAAATAGAAAGTTGTTTCCCAGTTATTTACGTATCCAATATCAAAAATACTGAAGTACAGATATTTATTTTCACCAATTGAACAATGTTTGAGTGCAGTAGATTGAAGTAGATACATTTTAAACTTAAAGTGCCAAAAGCCCAGGAAACTGTTGGCCCTGATTTTTGTGGGGGAGGGAATGGCGGTGTACCTTTGTGGGAAAGACTACTTTGGAATATGGGAGTTGCCAAATTTAAAGACAGAACCTCATAATTTTTTTAGTAAACTGTTTCCTGCCTGGCCAAAGGCCTCAACCAGTGACTGATGCCAGAAATAGTGAAATCCATCAGTTTGAAATGTTAACACTTCTCTGATACTGTTCAGCCTGTTGGATGTCTCCAGCAATTATATTATTGCAGATTTGCAGCATTCACTGAATTTAACAAGTAATTTCATTTATTTATGCTTAACCAGTTTACAGAAGAGATTGTATTGGTATACAGCACAGTAATTTACAGTACAAGTAATTAGTATGATTGCTTAAAAGAATTGACTTTTTTCTTAAATTGAGCTGTTCTGCCACGTATCAACCAGTGCAGCCATATATACATTAACACTGCGCTATAGCTGCTTCCAAGAGTATTTTGACTTTTTTTTCTGAGGTTTTAAGACCGAGGTATTGAGCTGTCTAATTGGAAAGGTGGTAAAGTAAACAGTTTGTGAGGCCTAGGGTTTTTCTTAAAGTTGGAAAAATAGAAGCAGTTTGGGTCAGTGTGGTCAGGCTCTCTCAGAGCCAGGATTTTTAATTAGCTTTCAGCAGTTGCTGTTGGGTGGAAGAAGTGATAGCTATTTTTCTCCCTCTCCCAGTTACAGGCACAGGCTGGTATTTCTTAGCCTGCTACAGGAATTGCATGTGAAACAATCCTGTTTTCTGGATTTGCCTTTTGCCAAGGGTGTGTTTATGGGATGTTTAGCAGTAAAACAATCATTCTGCTAAAATTTTCAATATGGTTATTATTCCAAGTTCTTCTATTCCTTTTTGTATTTTTACCAGTAATGTTTGAAAAAATGGTTTTGCTTAACATCGAGCAGCTTAACCAATGAAATTGCATCTGGAACCCCAGCGCCTTATGAAAAAGTTAGGTTTTAGGCTACCTTTTGAGGGAAATTAATCCACAACAGTGTGAACAATACATCACACTTCTAATGGCACTCATTAGCTTTTGGATTTTGTAACCAGGTTTTAGTGTGTACTCAATATACCAATATTATGTTATGCAGTTCTACTAATAAAGAAATATAGTTACCTGAGAATAATGCAAAGTTGAACGACAATGAGATGAATAATTTTGTCTGTGATCTCAACCACTACCTTTACTCTGTATAATTAAGTCCCTGGAGGATATTTTTCATGTTTGCAAAAAAAGTCAGAAACTAGAACTACCAGATATACTTCCCGACTCTGATAGTGCTATAATATTTCATTTTCTTTATTGTTTCAGGAGCAATCCAATCCTAAAACTGATTTAATGTTAGTTTTTAATGTATCTCCTATATGTCTGTCTTTTGCTATTTGAATTACATTAGGTGGATATGTAAACTTTGTTGAATTTTGGTTGTACACTGTAACTCCTTAACATAGGCTGTAATTTTATTTAGATTTTGGGTTCTTGGTGAAATAATTTGATTACTGGATAGCTGGTGTATGGCTTAAATATAAAACAAGCACTGCATGGCCATGTTTGAATATCCCTTTTGTTGATTTGAGGCAAGGCTGACATGGATAATAAAACAGTGGTACTAATCTTGCCTCTAAGTCTCATTGAGTGCTCAGTCTCTATCTCAGCCAAAGATTCACCTGAAGAGCAAAGGGAGTTCTGCACTAGCAGCTGCCATATTTTGGATGAGATGTTCACTCCACTCCATTTTTTTTCGTACAAAAACAAGAGCAGGACTTTTGGTGTTGCAACCAGCATTTAGTTTCCAGTCAAGGCATCAGAGTAGATAATCTGGTTGTTTAATTTCAAAATTCAAAAAAGCACTTAATCATGAAGGTGGCATGAGAACACGTGCAAGCCTTGTGAGTTATAACCTTTTGAGTTGTTTAACTTTTTATCTATTTGTGAATTAAATGCATCTTTTTCTTACCTTTTTGGTTGCAGGTGCGACTGTTGTACGTGATGCTACAGGAAGTGTTAATGATACCATCAGTGTTTTGACAAGTTGTAATGGTTCAGCAGCTTGTAAATTAGGATACGATTTCTCTGGCTGTGATACACAGATGTGCAATTTTGGTTTAATGAATAACTTCCAGGTAATAGTTGTATGGCCGATGGAACTACGATAACAACGTATTTCAAATTTATTGGTGGAGTGCAAATCTGGTATTGCAAATCCAGTTAGGTGTTAGGAGCAACCCAGTTTTCCTTTTATGTAATAAAACAGAGCTGCAGATGCTAGAGGTCAGAACAGTTCTGAAGAAGGGTCACTGAACTCAACATTAACTCACATTGTCTCTCTATAGCTGCTGCTAACCCCGAGTTTCACCAGCAATTTCTGTTTTAGTTTGTTCTAGCTTTTCAATGGACGGCCTTAACTTCAGTTTGACATCCTTTTTTTTAAATTTTGGAGTTTTTCTGGTTTAACGATGTGAGTTTGATCAGAAAATGTCACTTTTCAAGAGGGAATGATTTGCCTGTAACTGTGACCTCTATCATGGTAGAAATGATCACTGAAGTTCTCCAATATGTTTTTTTGAATTTAAAATATAAAACCTATTCACTTCCTAGGCTTGTTCTAAACACTTGTGCTTTTGTAGTTTTGTGACTTTGTATATTTGATGTGGCCACTAAAGATTCATTTGTAGTAACTGAAGAAGAGCAGGAGATTCCCTAAGTATTAAAGCTATTGACGTAATTAAATATTCGACTGTGATATCTATGCCAATACCATCTTCCCACTCTTTTTTAAATATGTATTATGGCTCAAACTTGGATTACATTTAGATGCTACCTCAAAGCCCTTGGGAAATACATCAACACAGAAGGATTCTCCACATCATTTGGAAGGACAGACTTAATTGTAGCAGCCAACAGCATCAGCATCAAGGCTATTATCATCTGACACCAACTCTGCTGGGCTGGCCATGTGCTTATGATGTCTGAGTTCTGACTGCCAAAATCTTCTGCACCCAGCTCAAGGGAGACATTCAAATGAGAAGAGGATAAAGGAAGTTTTTCAAAGACTCCCTGCAGGCTTCTCTCATGTAATGCAACATAGATGTCGGCATGTAGAATAAAATCCAAAGTCACAGCACCAGGTTATAGTTCAACAGGTTTATTTGAAATCACAAGCTTTTGGAGCGCTGCTCCTTCATCAGTTGAAGTTACGTAGGAGACCCTCCTTCAGAAGAACCCGACGTGGAGGAAGCTCCTGTACAAAGAGATGCAATTCTTTGTGAACAAGAGGAAGTATGGAAAAGGAACTGGAGAAAGAAATGCCAGCAATGGAGGCCTAGGACCAGTTCCAAACCCTAACCCTAATACTTGCTAACAATGGAGAAAAGCAGAATTAACATTGAGTCCGATGACCCTTCAGAATGCTGCTGAAGGTGATCAGTTGGACTCCAGTGTTAACTCTGTTTTCTTGCTACATATGCTGCCAGACCTGTTGAGTTTCTCCATCAATTTCTGTTTTATTACATGTGAGTTCAGGTCCTTTTTAGGCACACTTGATTGGCAGTAAACTGGTTGAAATTCTTGCAGTATGCAACACCAAGTTACAATTACAAATTTTCTCATCACCTCTGTAAACAAATGAGACACTAATTGGAGAGGTGAAAAATGGGTTGAAATAATTGTCACAAACAAAAGCGAGAAACTTCATGGGGGAAGAAGGTGAGGGAGAACAGAAGTTTATTGATTCAAAACATCAATGTTTTTTGTTTCTTTCTAGATGTCTGAGCACAGCATTTGCAGCTTTTTCCTTTTATGTCAGATTCCCAGCATCTACTATATTTTATTTTTGTGTTAAGGAGTACTCAATGTTCTGGGTTAAAACTCTCAATGGTTTAAGTATATACAAAAACAAAACTATGTTAATATTCCGGTGCAGAAGGTGTGTTGTGCTGTCAGAGCTGCTATTTTTTTTGCTTAAGTGAGATATTAAACAGATGCCTAACTGCCTTGCTTAAGTGGATGCAAAAGATTTTGAGGAAGAGATGAAGGAACTATCCCCTGTATTTTCTCAAGTTTTATCCCTCAAACAACGACAGAAAGAAAAAAATGGATTGTCTGGCCATTGCAGTTTGACAGTTTACTGTACAAATCGGTTGCCACATTTCCTATGTTAAAAGAATGGCTTTAGTTTTAAAAAAACTTCATTGATTGTAAAGCATTTACAGATGTTCAGTATTTGTAAAAAAAAACTGAAATAGCAAGCCTTGTATTCCTTTCAGAAAGGAAATGTATCCATTTTCACACCTCATGTCACTGAAATATTTCAGTTCATTATCCTTTGAAATGCAGTTCTACTTAGGCAAACCTATCAGCAATTCTGCATCTGTGACATTACTTAAACATTAACTGGGTATTCATTTTGATAAATCGGTTCCATTTAGACATTCAGAAAGAAAGAAAACTATGTTTTGAACAAGTAAACTTCTGTTCTCCCTCACCCTCTTCCCCCATGAAGTTCTCACTTTTTTTGTGACAATTATTTCAACCCATTTTTCACTTCTCCAGTTAGTGCCTGATTTGTTTACAGATGTGATGAGAAAGTTTGTAGCATACTGCAAGTATTTCAACCAATTTACTGCCAATTAAATGTGCCTAAAAAGGACCTGAACTCGCATGTAACAAAACAGAAATTGCTGGATAAATTTAACAGCAAGAAAACAGAGTTAACATTTGAGTCCAAATTCAGAACGCTGCTGAAGGTGAGCAGAAGGGTCACTGGACTCGATGTTAACTCTGCTTTTCTCCATAGATGTTGCCAAACCTGCTGAGTTTCTCCAGCAATTTCTATTTTAGTTTTAAATTTCCAGCATCCATAGGTCTTCATTTAATTTTAGTGTTTAACGCACTGGCTGCATCTCTTCCAGGTATGCACATCTTAAAGTTCTGCTTCTCTTGTCAGGATTTCCATTCGAACCTTTCTTCTTGTTCATCATTATTACTTGTGTTGTCGCTTCAAGTGTTTGACAAGACATTTTCCAAAACTTACTTTCATAGCTATATCACATTCCTCAGTGAATGCCTCCAGGTCAGACTCAGCCCACATGGATTCCAACTGGAATTTAATCCTTCGTTTTTCAAATTCACGTAGGATCATGGAATCTCTGTGATGTACAGTGCTCCTCAGGCAACTATTTTTGCTGCATCCCGAGATCCATATGTCAGCGGATGTACACTCTTGACTCCTCTCTCCATCAGCACTGCCTCATACTTATCTCACAGCTGCCCTGCCCCTCCCCCCCTCTAGTTCTGCTTTATTCTGCGGCTTGTTCAACATTCTAATGACAAACTTTTAATCATCCTTTTCAGGCTTAAAGGAATGCACTTTTAGCAACTCAGAGGTACCTTGCCTCTCTGGAACTTTCCTCACCTTCCCTCTGTCTCCATTGCTTCTCTTAACCCTACCTTTTTGTTGGATATTTACCATCCCTTCAGATCTTCCATTGTCTGCTGAGCGTTCTGTACTCAGCAGAGGTCTTAGTTTTATCCCTTCCACCTCAATTAATTTGAACTTTCCATCCGTCACCTCCAGACCAATTTCTTTGGAGAAAAGTCCTTTCCCCATCCCACAGATCCGTTCACCTGCCTCCAATACAGTCTTGACCCTTTCCTCTGGCCTTTCACCTGTGTGCGTTCCATCTGATTATTGAAAACTGTCACCTTAATGTCTGTGCCCCAACCTCACCAGTTTTACTTGATCTCCCTCTTAACTGCACTCAGTGTTTTCAGATCCAACCCTGACTTTGTCAGCAAGCCTTGACAACAAGGGTAGTGGTGGTGTTTAGCGTGCTGACCTCTACATTGCGAAGGCTGAGTGTCAGCTCTCAGGCATCTCCTCCTGTTTCCCTGGATCATTATCCCAATATCAGATATCAAACTACTTTATCCATGGTGGTCAGAAATCTCATCTCCTCTGGAGATATCTGTTATTCTCCCTTCCCCAACAGTATCCCAGGTTATACAGTCCACTTCTATATTCTTTTGAAAATTCACAAACAGGCATGTCGAAGCAGACCAATCCTTTCTAGGTGAAAGTGAGGACTGGAAATGCTAGAGATTAGAGTTCAGTGGGGTGCTGGAAAAGCACAGCAGATCAGGCAACTTCAGAGGAGCAGGAAAATCAACGTTTCTGGCCCTTCATCAGTTGTTTCCACCTGTTCCTGTCCCATGGATCTTAATATTTTCTACCTTGACTTTTTCTTTTTCTTCTTCCCTTATCCAGACCCCTCCCATTGACATATTTTGATTCTTCTGATGCTTTACGGAGTTTTAGAATTTCCAGTTCATAGTCACCTAGTTGCCTCTTCACCTGTGAACCCTTTTTATACATTGATTTTACATCAGAATAGTCTTGAGCCTCTTTGCTTCTTTCTGGAGGTGGGGAAAAGGCCTGAATTATTCCCATCCCCTACCACCCTCCTCCTCGCTGAGCTTGTTTAAACATCAACACCTTTGATTTAAAGTATTTGAAAGAAGTTAAAGGTGTGGCCATAATCCATGAGTGGGGCCCCAGTTATGCTCCTGTCTCTTTAAGGGGTACATAGAATGTTACCCATTCCAGTCCTACTTGGGATTCTCCACAAAACACTTTCTCCACTACTTTGATGATGTCATTGCTGCTGCTTCCCTCTCTCATCTGGAATTGGAAAAATTCATAATTTTGTTTCCAGTTTCCACACTGCTCTGACTCCTCCTTTCCCTTCCTCGACATCTGTGTTCTGAAGAAGGGTCACTGGACTCGAAATGTTAACTTTGCTTTCTCTCCACAGATGCTGGTAGAGCTACTGAGTTTCTTCAGTTCTGTTTTTGTCAGTTTTCCAGCATCCACAGTTTTAATAAACTTCTATATGGTGCATATGGATTTAAAGAAAATATTATTAAAGAACTGAAATATTTCTTTCAAGGGACCAAATCTGGTTCCTGTAGGATATCTGATTTTAGATTCAAAGAGCAGTGAGATTATGTTTTCTTGCACTGTAGGTTATGAGCATGGTGTCTGGTTTTGGTCCCCTCATCACTGCAGGAATCTTCTCAGCTACTCTTTCCTCTGCCCTGGCCTCCTTAGTCAGTGCTCCCAAAATTTTCCAGGTAAGAAAGAACATAAGCTAATTAATAAGTGATGTATAACATTGAAGATTGTCAATTGCAGACAGCAGTTATTTCAAATTAAAACCCTATTTGTTTTAGGTTCATGTAAAAATATACACTTGGTAATTAGAATTATGTTTTGCATTTAGGTATGCTCATGTTCAAGTCAGCACCATTATACAGGAATAGTCCATAATCAGGAAAGATTGAAATAGTGGGGAATAGATTTTCAAAAAAAAAGAGATACAGGAAATGCTGGAAGAATTTTGTAACTCAGATGTCACTGGGTCCAGGTGGGATCTATCGAAGACTGTCAGGGAAGATGGGGTAGAGGTTTGGTATTCCTGATGAAGGGCTTTTGCCCAAAACGTTGATTTTCCTGCTTCTCGGATGCTGCCTGAACTGCTGTGCTCTTCCAGCACCACTCCACCACTCTAATCCTAGAGGTTTTAGAGATACTGGCCATAATTTCCTAATCCTCCTCAGGCACTGAAGGGATGCCAGAGCATTGCACATGTAACACCCCTGTACAAACATAAGGAGAAGGTGAAAACTGGTAATTGCACATCTGTCAGTTTAATATCGTTATTGGGAGAAAACTAACAAACACTGAGATAGAGCTGACTGCAGGAGGACAGCATCCGTTTTCTCAACCAAACTCCTCTTACTAACTTGAGTGCTTTATGACCGGTGATTTGAATGAGGACATTCCAATTAAAATCAAGGGCATAATTGTGGTAACTGTTTGTAACTTGAGCAACTTTAACTCAGGGAGAAAGTGAGGACTGCAGATGCTGGAGATCAGAGCTGAAAATGTGTTGCTGGAAAAGTGCAGCAGGTCAGGCAGCATCCAAGGAACAGGAGAATCGACGTTTCAGGCATAAGCCCTTCTTCAGGAATGAGGAAAGTGTGTCCAGCAGGCTAAGATAAAAGGTAGGGAGGAGGGACTTGGGGGAGGGGCGTTGGAAATGCGATAGGTGGAAGGAGGTCAAGGTGAGGGTGATAGGCCGGAGTGGGGTGGGGGCAGAGAGGTCAGGAGAAGATTGCAGGTTAGGAAGGCGGTGCTGCATTCGAGGGTTGGGGCTGAAACTGGAGAAATCTGAGTTCATCCCTTGTGATTGGAGGGTGCCTAGGCAGAAGATGAGGCGCTCTTCCTCCAGCCGTCGTGTTGCTATAGTCTGGCGATGGAGTCCAAGGACCTGCATGTCCTTGGTGGGGTGGGAGGGGGTGTTGAAGTGTTGAGCCATGGGGTGGTTGGGTTGGTTGGTCCGGGTGTCCCAGAGGTGTTCTCTGAAACATTCCGCAAGTAGGCGGCCTGTCTCCCCAATATAGAGGAGGCTGCAGCGGATGCAGTAAATGATGTGTGTGGAGGTGCAGGTGAATTTGTGGCGGATATGGAAGGATCCCTTGGGGCCTTGGAGGGAAGTTAGGGGGGAGGTGTGGGCGCAAGTTTTGCATTTCTTGCGGTTGCAGGGGAAGGTTCCGGGAGTGGAGGTTGGGTTGGTGGGGAGTGTGGACCTGACAAGGGAGTCACGAAGGGAGTGATCTTTTCGGAACGCTGAGATGTGTTTAGATGTGTGACAGTTGCAGGATAGATGATCTGATTGACCAGGTATCATGACACTGGAAAATATTCAAGTGGGATAAGCAAAAGGGAATGGAATGCTTGTGGGGACAGTATAGCAAGATGGATGGACAAGGTTCTCTGCAGCAATGAGAGAGCCCAGAAGGTTGTTGCCTGACTGGTGCTAGTTTCCAGAACACTTGATGCTGAAGAGGCACTTGCAGCAGGAGGCGGAGGGTCCAGTCATTGTGGTTCTTATCAGTACTACAAATGTAGGCAGAAAAAGGGAAGGAAAGGTTCTGCATAGTCTATGTGAGGTGTTGGGCACCGAATTATACAGAATCTTGAAGGTAATAATCTTGATTCAACTAATAGCTTAAATGGACAGGTTGTTTTATGAGAAAAGGTTGGAGAGGCTAGGCTTATATGCGCTGGATTTTAAGTGTAGGAGGCATCTTGATTTGAATCATGTATATGACGTAGAGTTGCCAGTGTTGGACTGGAGTGGACAAGGTCAGAAGTCACATGACACCAGGTTATAGTCCAACAGGCTTAGTTGAAATCACAAGCTTTCGGAGCGCTGTTTCTTCGACAGGTGAAGTCTGACTTGTCAAAGGAGCAGCACTCTGAAATAAACCTGTTGGATTATAACCTGGTGTTGTGTGACTTCTGACCTTGAATCATATATATGCTGAGGGATATTGACAAGGTGAATATTCCCTCTTGGAAAATTATGGGTTTAGGGGTCACTGCTTAAAAATAAGGGCTGCCATTAAAGCAGATGAAAAGTTATTTTCTGAGGTTTGTGATTCTTTGGCAGTAAAAGGAGATCCTTTGAATTTTTCTAAGGCAGAGATAGATAGCAAGGGACTGAGAGGTCATCATGGGTAGATGCAAATTTGGAGTATTCAGACTGTGTGTGTTCTCTTTTTTTTAAATAGCAGAGCAGGGTCAAGGGCCAACCTACTCCTGAAACCAGTTAGTCTGTTGCTGTGTTAATTGAGTAGTAGGTTTATGTGTGGTGACCATGCCACCTTCTAATGTTCCCATGTCTGCCCTGAAATAAATATGAGCAAATTATGGATGGCCTTGCCATTTAATGCCCATTTAGGGCCCCTAGTTCCATGGTGAGATTCCTCCCGTGATGGCATCTGTTGGTCCTCAAGGGAGGAGAATATCCCTTGTTCAAAGGCACTTGTTGCCTGATGGAACATCAGAAAGGGGTTGACTGAGAGCTGTCTTGTTTTTTGATGTGGACTCCCTCTTTTCCCTGCGATCCATATCCTGCCATCACTCATCTGTGGCCTCTATCCATTAGCAATCATGAATCTCTGGCAAGTTCCTTATGGGCAGCAACAGCCTTTTGCATAGCTGTCACACTCTGGCTCATAGTTCTTGGAGGCAGGATTTCCCTTAGATTCTTGATTCTGAATGGCTTGCAGTTAAGTCCTGATTTGAATCTTAAATCAGGATATCTTCCTGAAAGGAGGTGATGATGATTGGGTTCTCACTGGCTTCAGCCTTGGATAAGACCTTCATTGTCTCCATTACTTTTGCCCTAATGCAATTAACTGGCTGTAGTAAGAATGTGAGGAACACTGGAGAAAGTTCATTAACCTGAAATAGAATAATTCTGTATTTTTCTTAACGTAGATACAGTTGATGTGCTGAATGTTTCCAGCATTTAACAGATTTTATTATTTCTACAGGCTCTTTGCAAGGATAACATTTACAAGGGATTGTATTTCTTTGGAAAAGGTTATGGAAAGAACAATGAACCTATTAGAAGCTACATTTTAACCTTCGTTATTGCTGTTGCATTCATTCTGATTGGTAAGTGAGTTGTAAGTTTTGAAAACATTGTTTGGAGAAACTAGTTGACATTGTTACTAGATCTGACTCCCAAATTTGTTTTTTAAATTAATTTGTGGGACTTTGTCTCTGGCTGGCCAGCATTGATAGCCCATCCCTATTTGCCCTTGAGAAGGTGTTGGTGAGCTGCCTTCTTGAATTGCTGCAGTCCAATTACTGTGGGTTGACCCATATTGCAAATAGGGAGGGAATTCCAGGATTTTGACTCAATGACTGTGAACGACTAGTGGTATATTTCCAAGTCAGGGTGGTGAGTGGCTTGGAGGGGAACTTGCAGGTAGTGGTGTTCCCAAGTACCTGCTGCTCTTATCCTTCTAGGTGGAAGTGATTGTGGGATTGGAAAATGCTGCCTAAGGAGCTTTGGTGAATTTATGATCTGACTGAGGGCAAGTAACTTATAATGTAGACAAAGTGTGATGTTCAGACGACCTCTTAAGAAAATAATGCACAGGGTTCTATAGTTTTAACAAAAACCTTGCATTTGGTTGTGCAACAGTAGAATAGTGCTGCAGTGTACAATAGATATAAACTTATTTGTAACACCCAGAGTTAATACGCAGTAAGTATGATGGGAGTGTGATTGAATAGTAAATATTAAGGTCAAAAACCAAACAACACCAGGTTATAGTCCAACAGTTTATCTGAAATTGCAAGCTTTTGGAACTCTGCTCCTTCCTCAGGCGATGTATGGTAGTGGGGTAGAAGATTATAAACAAAATGTTAACAACTTTAAAACTGGTTGCCCTTTAAAGTTGTTAACTTTTTGCTTGTAAGTATTATGTCATCTTCCTCCCTTACCCATACCATGCCTGAGGAAGGAGCAGAGTTCTGAAAGCTTGGAATTTCAAATAAACCTTTGGACTATAACCTGGTGTTGTTTGATTTTTGACCTTGTCAACCAAAGTTCAGCTCAGATACCTCCACATCACACTAAATTAAGACTGATGATAGATTATTTGTGTGTCTCTTGCGCGTATTTCATACACATTCATTACAGTGTCGTCATATCATGAAATTTCACAACAGGTTGTAATTCTCTACATTTTACTCTTTTCACTTTGAAATTCCACCTCAAGAACTGCTCTGACACAGACACTTAATAACTTTGTTTTTTAATAACACCTTTTTTTTCAATGGATCTAACTGCCCTGGACTCGAGCTTCACTTCAGTGCTCATTCACAAACATGTCTCTTTGTAGATAGTTAGCTTCACCAAAGTACACTTAACCTTGGGTTTTTTCCTGAGCTCTAATCTTGCTCTGTTGCAGATCTCCACCGTTTTCAGGATTTCCTAAGCATCACCACTCAAAGTCTGTGTAGTTCACCTGTCTAGCAGCACTGCCTTACATGTTCTGTTCTCCTCGATCTCCTTCTCCAATTTGCTGTAGTTCCAGAACTATTCTTCAAGGACTTTGGAACCCTTATGAATGATATACTGAAAATTTTGCAATAATCTCTTTGACTGTTGCCATGCAGAATTGAATGTTGCCAGTTCTCTGTTCTCTGAATGTTTCATTCTGTCAATGCTAGAAATTAATTTCATCACATGCTTGGAAATAGAAAGTTTCAAAATGATGAAGGTTTCCTTACAATGGTTTTAGCAGTCCGGTTGACAGCAACATTGCTTAACATAGACTACATCTAAAATCATGGAATCAAACAGTACAGAAGAGGCCCTTCAGCCTATCAAGTCTGTACTGCTAAAAGTATATTACAATTTACTGTCGTCCCACTTTCTCATGTTAGGCCCATAGATTTGAATGTATGACCCTTTATGTACTACTTAAAGGTTGATATTTGCTGCCTCAACTCTCCTCTAAGGCAGTGCATTCCAAACCCCCACTATCCTCTAGGTGATTTTTTTTTCCTCAACTCCCCTTTATACCTGCCTTCATCTTAAAATTAAGCCCCCTTGTTATTGACCCTTCAACTAAGGGGAACAGTTTGCTTTTTATTCACTCTGTCCATACCCCTCATAATTGTAGCATCTCCACCAGGTCCCTTCAAACCCCCTCTGCTCCATAGAAAATCCAAGCTTCTCTTGATAGTTGAAATGCTCTATCTCAGGCAACATATTGGCGAATCTCCTTTGCTCCCCACCCAGTGCAATCACATCCCCACGTGTGGTGACCAGAACTGCATACAGCATTCCAGTTGTGGTCAAACTTCTGTTAACCTCTGGCATCTTCTACTAACTTTTGATGGCAACAGCCCCAACCTCTCCCTCAAATTGACCAATTCTGGCAACATCCTTGTAAATCTTTTCTGAACCCTTTCAAGTTGCACAACATCCTTCCGATAAAAGGGAGACCAGAATTGCACACAATATTCCAAAAGTGGCCTAAACAGTGACCTATACAGCTCAATATGACCTCCTAACTCCTATATTCAATGCTGTGACCAATAAAGGAAAGTATACCAAAAGCCATCTTTACTATCCTCCCTACCAGTGACTCTACTTTCAAGGAAGTATGAACCTGCACTCCAACATCCCTTTGTTCAGCAGGACTCCCCAGGACCTTAGCATTAAGAGTATGAGTCCTGGCCAGATTTTCCTTTCCAAAATGCAGCACCTCACATTTTCGAAATTAAACTTCATCTTTGCTTGGTTCCTGCCTGCCCTGACTGTTTGTTTGACTTTCTCCTTTTTCCAACTGTACCAGTCTCAGACTGATCTCTTTCCTCACTATCTCCCTAGGTCGCATCCCTCCACCTTCACTAGTTTAAATCCTCCTGAGCAGCTCTCACAAATCTCCCTACCAGCATATTAATCCCCTTCCAATTTACATTTACTTCGTCCTTCATGTGCAGGTCACATCTACCCCAGGGGAGATTCCAATGATCCAAAAAATGTGAACCCTTCTCCCATGCACCAGCTGATCAGCCATGCATTTATCTGCTCTATCCTCTTTCTACCCTCACTAGCTTGTAGCATCGGAAATACTCCAGACATTTTTTGAGATGTCACCATCTATTTCCCCACATTCCATATTTTCCATGTCTTTTTTCACAAACTGTATCTACCACTCCTCAGCCCATTGGCCCATCTGATCAAGATCTTGTTGCACTCTTGAGGTAACCTTCTTCAATGTCTACTACATCTCCAATCTTGGTGTCATCTGCAAACGTACTAACCATACCTCCTATGTTCACTTTGGAATCACTTGTATAGATGACAAAAAGCAGTGGACCCAGCACCAATATTTGTGGCACACCACTGGTCACAGGCCTCCAGTCTGAAAAGCAACTCTGCACCCCCACCCTCTGTCTTCTACCTTCGAACCAGTTCCTTGTTCCTAGTTCTCCCTGTATTCCATGCGATCTAACCTTGCTAACCAGTTTACCATGAAGAACCTTGTCAAACACCTTACTGAAGTCCATATTGATCGTCTCTATTATTCTTCCTTGATCAATCCTCTTTGTTATTTCTTCAAAGAACTCAAGTTCATGAGACATGATTTCCCATTCACAAAGCCATATTGACTATCCTTAATCAGTCCTTGCCTTTCCAAATGCATGTAAATCCTGTCCCTCAGGGTTTCATCCAACAACATCCAACACAGGCACGGTGGTGTGGGCGGCATGTTGGCACAGTGGTTAGCACTGTTGCCTCACAGCGCCAGAGACCCGGGTTCAATTCCTGCCTCAGGCGACTGACTGTGTGGAGTTTGCACATTCTCCCCGTGTCTGGGTGGGTTTCCTCCGGGTGCTCCGGTTTCCTCCCACAGTCCAAAGATGTGCAGGTCAGGTGAATTGGCCATGCTAAATTGCCCGTAGTGTTAGGTAAGGGGTAGATGTAGATGTAGGGGTAGGGGTAGGGGTATGGGTGGGTTACGCTTCGGCGGGGTGGTGTGGACTTGTTGGGCCGAAGGGCCTGTTTCCACACTGTAAGTAATCTAAAAAAAACTTGCCCACCACCGATGTCAGGCTCACTGGTCTATAGTTACCTGTCTTTTCCTAACCACCTTTCTCAAATAGTGGCTCCACATTAGCCAACCTTCAGCCTTCTAGCACCTCACCTGTGACTATTGATGATACAAATAGCTCAGCAATCACTTTCTTAGCTTCCCACACAGCTTTAGGGTACATCTGATCAGGTCCTGGGCATTTATCCACTTTTTTTTGTGTTTTAAGACATCCAGCACCACCACCTTTGTAAAATGAACATTTTTTGAGATGTCACCATCTATTTCCCCACATTCTATATTTTCCATGTCTTTTCACAGCAAACACTGATATAAAATACTCATTTAGTATCACCCCCATCTCTTACAATTTCACACAAAGACTGCCTTGCTCATCTTCAAGGGGCACGTTTCTGTCCCCTAGTTACCCTTTTGTCCTGAATGTATTTATAGAATCCCTCTGGATTCTCTTTAACCCTATTTGCCAAAGCTATCTCATGTCCCCTTTTTGCCCTCCTGAGTTTCCTCTTGCGTGTATTCCTATTGGCTTTATACTCTGACTTTAGTTATCACATTTCTAAAGGCTTCCCATTTTCCAGCTGTCCCTTTATCTGTGAACATTCCCCCCCCCCCCCCCCCGCCAAAAAAATCAACTTTAGAATGTTCTTGTCTAATACCATTAAAATCAGCCTACCTCCAATTTAGAACTTTAACTTTTGGATCCAGTTTATCCTTTTCCATCACTATTTTAAAACTAATAGAATTATGGTCGCTGGCCCCAAAGTGCTCCCCCACTGACAGACACCAGATCTCCTTACAAATTTGTTTCTCAATTTCCTGCTGACTATTGGGGTGTCTAAAGTACAATCCCAATAAGATAATCATTGTTTTCTTATTTTTCAGTTCCACCCAAATAACTTCCCCAGATATATTCCCAGGAATATCTTCCCTAAATACAGACATAATGTTTTTTGCCTTTTCAAAAATGCTACTCCTGTTCCTTTCTTGCCCCCTCTTTCTACCCTTCCTGTAGCATTTGTATCCTGAAACATTAAGCTGTCAGTCCTGCTCATCCCTGAGCCACATTTCTGTAATTGCTGTGATATCCCAGTCGCATGTTCCTAACCATGCCCAGAATTCACCTGCCTTCCCTGTTAGGCCTCGGTGATTGAAATAATTTCAGTCCTACCACATTCTCTGCTTGGTTCCTGCCTGCCCTGACATTTGACTTTCTCCTATTTCCAACTGTATTAGTCTCAGACTAATTTCTTTCCTCACTATCTCCCTAGGTCTCATCCCTCCACCTTTACTAGTTTAAAGCAGCTCTTGCAAATCTCCCTGCCAGCATATTAATCCCCTTCCAATTTACATTCATTTCGTCCTTCATGTACAGGTCACATCTACCCCAGAAGAGATTCTAATGATCCAAACTGTGAACCCTTCTCCCATGCACCAGCTGATCAGCCATGCATTTGTCTGCTCTATCCTCTTTCTACCCTCACTAGCTTGTAGCATCGGTAATACTCCAGACATTATTACTCGTTTTTTAAATATTCCTGCCTAACTTCCTATATTCTCCCTTCAGAATCTCCTGCTTTTCCCTTCCTTTGTCGTTACTTCCAACTTGTACAATGACTTCCTGTTGCTCCCTCTCCCCTTTGAGAACATTCTGCTCTCTCTGAGATATCCTTGATCCTGGCACGAGGGAGGCCACACACCATTCTGATTTCTCATTGTTGGTCGCAGAAGCGTCTGTTTGTGCCTCTAATTAGAGAGTCCTCTATCACAATCAATTACTTCGAACCTGACATACCCCTTGTTACATTACAGCCAGAAACTTGGTTGTTCATGGTACATTCTCCCGAGAGTCCATCACCCCTACATTTACTGTTTCTGGGATGTCGATTTGGTCCTTGGTGTCTGAGGTAGGCTGCATGTGAAGGAACAAACTTGGATGAATGGCTTTTTTATGTTCAATTTAAAGATGGTTCTTGTGTTTGTATGTCACACTGTCGAAAATTATAGGCTTCACAGTGCATAGTAGCACATACACAAAATCAGAGGTGTGAAAAGGTTTATTACAGAAATAATTTAGAATGTTCAAATCTGCTGTATAATATTGAATAATGAATGCATCACTTTACTTGAGTACACTGCAACTGAAATGTGAAGAGGTGAGCATCTGTAATTCTGCATATCAAATTCTGAAAAGTACTTCTGATTTGCATATTGACCGGAGTTCACTTTTTTGAAAATTGTACATACCTAACGCTACCACACTGTGTCCCGAAAATTGTGGCACCTTGCTTAGATTTTTGAGGTGAAATGAAAGATAGTGCTGAAGAAAAATATTTGCTTTTAAGATTGTTTGTTTCTGTAAGTGGTACATTCTTGGGAAGAAACTTGTCAAAATTATGAATTCAGAACACAAGCATTAACAACTTCCTCTTCTTTTTAGCTGAACTGAATACAATTGCTCCAGTTATCTCAAACTTCTTCTTGGCCTCCTATGCACTTATAAATTTTTCATGTTTTCATGCTTCATATTCAAAAAGTCCAGGTTAGTATTTTAACTATGGATTGCAACTTGAATAGAAATTTACAAGAATTCAATTCCTTGAGTCACTGATTACAATGTAACATTTTAGCGTTCAGATACTGTGTTCATGATTAATTTTGTAGTTCCATATATTGCCATTCTTTTGCATTGCTGGTTTATAAGATTTTCTTTTGTAATTTTAAAATGAACTGAGTGACTTCCTTTATGTCATTCCATTTTTTTTCACCAGGGTGGCGTCCTGCGTTTAAATTTTACAACATGTGGGTGTCGCTGCTTGGAACTGTATTGTGCTGCGCAGTCATGTTTGTTATCAATTGGTGGGCTGCTGTAATCACAGTTGCAATTGTATTATTCCTGAACATTTATGTCATTTATAACAAACCAGGTGGGAGTTTTTATTATACCTAGAACGTGCACAAAATGATAAATTGAGAGTACCTTTTACCAGTATGCTAAATTTTGCTTTGGCCTTATGGCTTGACTCTGATTTTCCACATTACCTGGGATGCATTGAGCTGAAAATGGGAGAAGCATCATGCCAGCAACATGACATTGGGAGATGCATGAGCTCTAGGCAAACATGGCAATAAGGCAATGAGAGCAGTAGAAAATGTATGCCTCCATGTTCATTATGCACAGCCTTTCTGAGAATCACTCTGGGGTTTATACATGAAGGAACTCATGTAGGTGTACAGCCCTACACAGCCTCAGGAACAGTGAGAAAATTGGACTTTCCCGACTCCATTATACAGATAACTGAGAACAAAATAAAGAACTGCAGATGCTGGAAATCTGAAACAAAATCAGAAATTGCTGGAAAATCTGTGGAGAGAGAAGCAGTTAGTGTTTAAAGTCCTGTGACCATTCTTAAAAACTGCTGGTTGTGAAGAAGGGTCACTGGACTCCATGCTTAACTCTTGTTTCTCTCTTCACAAATGCTGCCAGACCTACTGAGTTTCTCCAACAATTTCCATTTTGGTTGCAGTGATTTATGGGAACTTTACCAGCTCTATGAGGTTCTTCGAGTTGCTTTTGTTGAAAGATGTTGACGCAATTGGGAACAAATTTCTAAATTAATTAAATATTCCATTCAAATGATTTGCATGCCAGAAGAAAAATCCCCAAACAAAATAAGCCAAAAGTTAAACACTTAGACAGTTACCAGAATCATTAAATTGCTAACCCCAACTAGCAACACTCAGAAGTTTAAAACTGCAGCATCATGTCCTGATTTTCATACATTTTTACCAGCACTTTTTACCTGTGGGAAAATACGGATTTCTGTTTGTTTTTGGGCAACAGAGGAGACCTTATTATTCTTTATACTCTTAAAGTAATGCTGAATTTAAGTTAGAATGAGGGCTGAAAGAGCAGATTTTCCAGGATCAGCTAGGATGAGAGAACGCTCGATATCCCTGGGCACAAGTTCCACCTCTCTGGAGGTGGTGAAGAAAAGAAACTAATCGGGAAAGTTAGCCCTGAAGAGATGCCCACCCCCTTCTCACCATCTCAGCAATAAAGTGAGGACCCTCTCAACTCATCAGCACTTAATGCCCTTACCTGGCCAACTGCATGTTACTTAAGAACCATGACTCAATCTTGGCGTGGTTATGGAATTAATGTTTTGAGTCCAATAGCTCTTCTATAAAACAAATTCTAAAGATGAATCATTGGACTGGACACACAACTATGTTTCTCTCTCCACAGATGCTGCTAGACTTGCTGAGTTTCTCCAGCATTTTTAGTTTGTATTATTGAAATATGGTTACTGTACTTTACAGAAGAGCTAACAACTTCATTGACTTTACATCACAGCAAGGCAGCAGAGAGACCCGTCAACTGACTTCAAAGCTGCATGCCTTCTTTTGGGAATAGACAAAAAAAACTGCACATGCTGGAATCCAAAGTAGTTAGGCTGGAGGCTGGAAGAACACAAAGAAGGCCTACCATAACCCTTATCTAAGGAGAATATTATTTCATTGGTAGCAGCTCTGAGGAGGTTCACTAGGATGATTGTTGATGTGATGGGATTATTGTATGAGCAAGATTAAACAGATTGGGATATAATTGGGGTTTAGAAGAAAGAGAGGGAATCTCATTAATACATAGGATTCTTAAGGGGCTTGACTGGGTAAATGCTGAGAGGATGTTTCCCCTCATGGGAGAGTCTAGGACCACAGGTCATAGTCTCAGAATAAAGGGACAACAATTTAAAAATGAGATGAGGACAAATTTCTCCTGAAGGTTGAATTTCTTTGGAACAGAGAGCTGTGGGGGTGCAGTTCATGTGTATTTTTATGATTGAGATATATTCTTGATCAATAAGGAAATCAAGGGGTACAAGGAAAGGAAGGAAAAGTCTGGAATGCTGCCTAAGCCATGATTGTATTGAATGATGGAGCAGACTTGGGCAGGTCAGCGGCCTACTCCTATTTCTTATGGTCTAAGTCACAATCAGATACTTATTTGGACAGAGGTAAGCCTTCTCTAGGATGAAGATCACCCACTCCCACTCGTGAATGCTATCAGTCAGTCAGTAAGAAACCAGCAGCTGTGCATCACCTGGCAGTGTCAATGATGGCTGCTGTTGGTAATGCAGGATCACTGAGGGATTTGGGGCCCTCAGGTGGTGCTGGTGGGATTGAGTCATGGGGAAAGATCAGTAGCAATAGAGATTGATCTCAGGTGCCTGAATCCTCAATCAGACATTTGAACAAGAGGAGGATGCATGCTCACCTCTCCTTTTAGAGCCTTGTAAGCATCACGACGTTTTGGATTTTGGGCTTCCTATGTGATGACTTCCCTGCCCTCCATTGGATAATTAACACTGCCAATGGGATGAGGCTCCAAGTTGATTTTAATTACTCTTGGCAGTCCAATGGGTGCTAGCTTGCCTGACTTTAAAATTAAATTTTGAGGCCCTTTCCTCTAGGTAAGGCAGTATGTTCTGCCAGATAGTCTAGCTATTTTACTGACCTGAGTGAGTCAAGTAATTTGCTCCTACTTGATCCTTCCCTGACGTTACTGTATCTTCATTGAGGTGACCTTTTTAGACAGCCATAACCAAGTGCAAGTTTCCTTTCTTGTAAGGGATTTACGCTAGTAACTTCTCCATTTCTCTAATGGATGAAGCAAAAAACTGATCCACAAAAATCTGGTACAAACGGTTCTCTAGATTATTAGTAGGCAAAGTTAGTCTTGGAACAAATGTGGTTCAGCTAGTTATCTTGAAATGCAGTGCAGTATATTTAACAGTGGGTTTAAAGACCAATTTTGGAAGGATAAATCATGACAAGGAGCTTTTTTTTTGACGACTTAAAACACTTTATTTTTAACAGAGGTAAATTGGGGCTCCTCAGCACAGGCCATGTCTTACATCACTGCCCTTCAAGATGCCCTTTCACTGACTGGAGTGAATGATCACATTAAGAATTTCAGGTATGATAGAATCAGAATTATAATGATTTGATTTTTGACTTCTGTAGGGCTTCTTCCTAAGTCCTTTTAACTTCAGCTAGAGATTGATACGGTGCCTGGAGGTACAGCTGAAAGCTTATGAAATAAATTAGGGGAACCTCCTGAATTTCATGTCCAGAATATTTCAAGTTTAAAATTTTTATTGTACAGGTCATTGCATTCTGGTACATCAAATAACATTTTCCTCAATTTTTAAGCATCTGTACTATTGTTTTAAATAATCAATCTCGGATATTTATTATTTACAAGTTTTGTAGGCAACCTGGAACTGTTAAGTGCCTTTGTTTGTAGCTGGTAATGTTGAAGAAGCGGGGAGGAGGCAGAAGGGCTTGGACATGCTCGGAGAGTGGTAGGTGGAATACCACATGAAAAGGTGTGAGATTATGCAGTTGGTAGGAAGAATAGAAGCATAGACTATTTCCTGATTGGGGAAATGCTTCAGAAATCTGAAGCACAAAGGCTTGGGAGTCCTAGTTCAGGATTCTCTAAAGGTTAACAAGTGGGTTCACTTGGTGGTTAGAAAGGCAAATACAATATTGGCATTCACTTTCAGGGCTAGAAAGCAAAAGCTCTTATCTACTGCTGAGGCTGTATATGGTCAGACTGTATTTGGAATATTTTCAGCAGTTTTTGCCCCTGTGTCTAGGGAACGATATGCTGGCTTTGGAGGAATTCCAGTTTACAGGGATAAAGAGGTTGTCATATGAGGAACTGTTGAGGACTTGATGGAATTCAGAAAAATGATGGGAGATCTGACTGAAACTTACAGGATGCTGAGGGACCTGGACACAAGATATTTTCACTAGTAAGAAAGACTAGGACTTGGGGCCATGCCCTCAAGCTGAAGGGATGACCCTTTAGAACTGAGATGAGGACGAATGTCTCTAACTAGAGGGTGGTGACTCTGTGGAATTAATTTCTGTCGAAGGCTGTGGAAGCTAAATCATTGAGTGTATTTAAGACCAAGGTAGATAGGTTCTTGATTAGTAAAGAGATCAAGGGTTTACAGGAAGAAGGCAGAAGAATAAGGTTGAGAAACATGTCAGTCATGATTGATTGGAGTGCAGTCAGTAAGTTGAATGGTCTGAATCTGCTGCGATATTCAATGGTCTTTGATCAGTTTTGAAAAATGAGGTACAAAGAGTTAGCTGTTAAGTATATTCTTTCCTAATTAAGCACATCCTAATTAAGAAAATAATCAAATGTTAAAACCATTGATCCAGAAATTCTAATTACTATCAAAACACATTCAACCAACTTGTAATCCATACTTACCGGCAATTTGCAGTGTCCCAAATGTGCCCATCAGTTGGAATGGGAGAAGTCCACTCAGCACAGAAGCAACACTGGAGGCTAAAACATGCCCTTTTTTAATGGCACTTGTTGTCATATTTCAGAAGTGAAATTCTTTACGGATCCCAAACTACTTTGGCAGTGACTGAGAAAAGTTACATTTATAAAGTGACGAATGGCAGCTGGTCAGTAGGTAAAGGAGTAGGATGCCATTTGAGTGATGGGAGTTTGGTGCCCAAGAGTGAGGGGCTGGAGTGTGCAAACTCCACACAGACAGTCGTCCGAGGCAGGAGTTGAATCCAGCTCCCTGGCGCTGTGAGGCAACAATGCTAACCACTGAGCCACCGTGCCGCCCATAGTGGAGTCAATGTTTTACATGACTTTTTGCATAATATTCCTGCAGTACGAATTGTTGAAAGCGTTGTGTAGCTTAAATGAGGTGTAATTGTTTTAAAACTGAAAACTAGGTCCTAATTACTTCTGAACAACCTCTCTGGCCCTGAAAAAAGATTAAAGGTCTGGAGTTAAGTTCATTCCATTTTACTGTCGAATTCCATAGGTTATTTCAATGACAAAAATGTTATTGTTTGTGTTCACCATTTCAACTTCTATCTTAATCATGTTTATATGTTCCAATATTTACTTTGCTCCCAGTATTTTATTTTGCAAAGACTGAACAATTCTTACTTATTAGTGTTTCCTCATTTACTGTCTAAAAGTTCTTCAATTTGATTGGTGACTCAACTTGTTTGATGGCTGCTTTTACTTAATACAGGCGATCCCTAGAAGTGGTGCCAGAATAAGATTGATATTGAAGTAGGGAAAAGTTTATGCCACAGAATGTGGTAAATCTTTTTGGACAGCTTTATTTGAAGTCAGCATGCCTTCACCGTGGTCTCTCTATATGGGCTATAATCATTCACAAAATGCTGCTGCAACTATTTGTTACAATTGAGGGAATAACATATCGTGTAGTGCAGTTGAAGTACTTTTACAAATAGACACATTTTGTGAACTTGCTCTATGAATGATTTCATTTTGTTCTGAAAAATAATTTACAGTTTCTTTCCTTTGTGTAGGCCACAGTGTATTGTTTTGACAGGATCGCCAATGTCCAGGCCAGCGTTGTTGGATTTGACACTTTCTTTCACCAAGAATTTTAGCCTCTGCATCTGTAGTCATGTATTTATGGTAATGGCGCTGACAAATTCCTTTGCAACAGTTTTGATCACTTTTAAAATTTGACAATGCAGATCTGAACAGGTAATGTTTGAGTAAAGGATTTCATATGGCTAAAAAGTAACATTCTGGGCAGGTTAGTTTCAATAACAGCATTATAGTACTACACTCCCAATCAGATGGTCACATGTTTCAATCTTGAAACATTTATTGCTAAATTGAACCCTCTTTAGTAGTCTTTGGCGAGAACAACAATGAGACACATGGATTTCAGCACCCAGTACGTCACAGTTTTAATGCCTGGTCTGAGGTTGGGTGTGATGATAATCAACATGTTTAATTGGCAAAGTGAAATATTCGCTATGCTGTCAGACCACACTTCGTCGAGATCTACAGCTCAGAAAGGCCTTTCAGTCCATTGCATCTGTACCAATCAAAAAGAACCACCTAACTATTCTGATTCCATTTTCCAGCACTAGGTACTAAGCCTTGTAAATTTGCAATGCCAAGCATATATCTATGTAAGACTTGCATCTTATAAAACCATAGACAATAAGACCATAAGATACAGGAACAGAATTCAGCCAGTCAGCCAATCAGGTCTGCTCTGTCATTTGATCATGGCTGATATGTTTCTCAACCCCATTCTCTTACTTTTTCCCTTGTAACCCTTGATCCCTTTACCAACCAATACCCTATCTATGTCTGTCTTAAATACACTCAATGGTTTGGCCTTCACAGCCCTCTGTGACAATGCGTTCCACAAATTAACCACTCTCTGGCTGAAGAAATTTTTCCTCATCTCAGTTCCAAAGTGTCATCCCTTCATTCTGAAGATGTGCCACTGTGTTGAAATCTCTCCTTCTACCGGAGACATTATTCTCTACGTCCAATCTATCCAGGCCTCTCAGTACCCTGTAAGTTTCAAACAGATCTCCCTTCATTCTTCTAAACTTCGAGTATAGACCCAGAGTCCTCAACCGTGTCTCTTCATCCTTGGTAGTCATTCTTGTAAACTTCCTCTAGACTCTGTCCAAGGCCAGCATATCCTGCCTTAGGTAACAGGCCCAAAACTGCTGACATTCTGTATGCTGTCTGACCAAAGCCGTATACAGCCCCAGCAGTACAGCTCTGCTTTTGTATTCTAGCCCTCTTGGAATGAATGCTAACATTGCATTTGCCTTGCTGGCTGCTAACTGAACCTGCATATTAACCTTAAAAGAATCCTGAACTAGAACTCCCCAGGTCTTTGTGTGCTTTAGAGTTGCAGATTCTTTCCCTGTTTGGAAAATAGTCTGTGCCTCTATTCTTCCGATCAAAATGCATAACCTCACACTTTCCTAAATTGTACTCCATTTGCCACTTTTTTGCCCACCCTCCTAGCATGTCGAAGTCCTTCTGCAGCCTCTCTGCTTCCTCAGCACGACCTGTCCTTCCACCTAGCTTTATCATTTGCAAACTTAGCAACAATGCCCTCAGTTTTTTTCACCAGAACATTATGTATAATGTGAATAGTTGTGGTCTCAACATGGACCCATGCAGAATTCTACTGGTCACAGCTGCCACCCTGCAAAAAAGACCCCTTTATTCCGACTCTGCCTTCTGTCAGTCAACCAATCCTATATCTGTGCCAGTACTTTGCCTCTAACATCATGGACTCTTCTCTTATTTAGCAGCCTCCTATGTGTCAAAGGCCTTCTGCAAATCCAAAAAGATCACATCCATTGACTCTCTCTAACTTGTTCATTATCACCTCAAAGCATTGTAACAGATTTGTCAGGCATGACTTCCCCTTGACAAAGCTGTGCTGACTCAACATTATTTTATGAAGCACTTCTAAGTAGTTTGTTATTACGTCTTTAGTAATGAACTGTAAAAGCTTACCAATGACTAAGGTCAGGCTAATGGGCCTAACGTTTTCTGTCTTTTGCCTTCTTTAACAGGTGTGTTACATTAGCCATTTTCCAGTCCTCTGGTACCCTCCTGAACCCTCAGTTCCTAATTTCCTCATTCATCTCCTTCAGAACTCTGAGTAGTCCATCTGACCTGGGTGATTTATCCACCTTCAGACCTTTTCAGTTTACCTAGCATCTTCTCCTTAGTGATGGTCATTGCATTCACCTCTAGTTCCTGACTCTCTTGAAGTTCTAGAATTGTGCTGGTGTCTTCCATTGGGAAAACTGATATGAAGTACCCATTCAGTTCCTCCGTCATTTCTTTGTTCTCCATTACTATTTCTGCATCCTCATTGTCCAGTGTCCACTCTTGCCTTTCTTACATTTTCAGATATCTTTTCTTTAAAAAAATGCTTGTGTTCTTTTTACATTATGAGCTCGCTTACACACACCTAATCTTTTAACCCTTATTGCTTTTTTAAAAATTATTCTCTGCTGATTTTTCAAGGCTTCCCAATGCTCTGGCTTCCCATTAATCTTCACCACATTATATGCTTTTCCTTTTGATTTTAAGCTGTTTCTGACTTCCCTTGTCAGCTTTGGTTGCCTCATTCTCCCCTTTCTTCCTTGAGATGAATTTCTGCTGTGCCTAAAGATTACCCCCATAAATTTCTGCCATTGCCTTTCTGCTGTCTTCCCCACTAGGCTCCCCTTCCAATCAGTTCTGGCCAACTCTTCCGTCATGTCTTTGTCTTCGGAGTTAGCTTCATTTAATTGTAATACTGTTGCATTTTATTCAAGCCCCTCCCTCCAAAAATGCAGGGTGAATTTATGCTATGATCACTGTCCCTAGGGCTTCTCTCACCTTCAAGCCTGTCTCATTACACATTACCAAATCCAGAATTGCCTGTTCCCTTGTGAGCTAGTAGTGCTCCAAAGAAACTTATCTTGTGGACAGATTCCTTTTCTTGAGATCTGCTACCAACCTGATTTTCCCAGTCCACGTGCATATTGAAGTCCCCCACAATCATTGTAACAACGCCTATTCACCTCCTGATTAATTTTCTTCCCCATATCCTTGACTACTACTAGGAGGCCTCTACATAACACCCATCAAAGTTTTTTTTTTGGTTCCTCCGCTCTACCCATACAGGTTCTATATCTTCCACCTCTGTACAATTTTAGTTTCAATCCTTACTAATTGGCAGCCCACCCCCTCTACACATCTGCCTGTCATTTCGATAGGACATGTGTCCTTTGATATTCAGATCCCAGCCCTGATTCCTTGGAGCCACACTTGTGATACCCACAACATCTTACCTGCCAATGTCAATCCGTGCTACCAGCTCGTTTACCTTGTTTTTGTATGCTGCGTGCATTTAAGTACAACACCCTCAGTCCTGTGATGGCTACCCCCACCCCCTTTCTCTTGTCCCCTTACCTGAAGTTAGACTTCTGATCCTTTCCATATTCTGTCCTACTACTTGTTCTGGAAACTTTAACCTCAGCTGAGCCCTTCCCTGCCTTTAACTTTTCCATGCAACAGAACCATTATTTAGTGTAACACCCTATCCACAGCCCTAGTTATGTGATTCACAAGAATGCTGTTCCCAGGTGAAATCTCTTCTGGAACAGCTAGCTCCCTTCTTTCCCAGTACTAGTGGCAAGTCCCATGAATTCAAACCCATTTCTCTCGCACTAATCTTTGAGCAACACATTTGCCTCTTTAATCTTGTTGGCCTTGTGCCAATTTGATTGTGGCTGAGGCACTAGTTCAGAGATTACTACTTTTTTTGATTCTGCTTAATTTAGCCCTGAGGTGCTCATTCCCTCAGCAGAACCTCTTTCTTTTTTGTATCCATATCAATGGTACCTATGTGATCATGATGACTGCATTTTCCCCTTCTCACTCAGTTCCATGCAGTCCAGATGAGAGATCCTGAACCTCTGGCATCAGGCAGGCAACAACAGCCTTTGGGACTCTTGCTCCTGAACACAGAACAAAGTCTGTTCTCCTGACTATACTATCCCTGATTACAACTACATTTCCCCTTTCTTCCTCCTCAAGAATGGCTCACTCTACCTTGATGCTGTGCTCAGTTTGTTCATCTTCCCTACAAGAATCTCAAACCTGTTAGATAAGCTCAAGGGCTGAGGTTCCTTCACAACTTGCTGGATCCCTCTACCTGCCTCACTGGTACCAACACCTTCCTGGGCTGACCACAAAATGAATTCGAAGTAGTTAATCTAAGAGGTGTGACTGCTTCCTGAAACGCACCGTCCAAGTAACTCTTCTCCCTCCCTGATGTATCACAATGTTCAAAACTCAGACTCCAGTACATCAATTCTGAGCCAGAGTTCCTTAAGTAACCAACACTTGGTACAGATGTGGTCACTATGAGCCATACTGGAATCTTCCAACTCTCATACCATGCAGTTGCAACATATTGCCTGGCCCAGCATCTCTATTTTAATTATTTAGTCCATATTTTAATTTTTAAAACTTCATACTAGTCTTTTAGTTTGTAGCCTGTAAACATTTCCTCTCTTTACCATCAGTCTGAAAGTAAACTATGATAGTCAAATTAGTAGCTAACACTAACCAACGAACTTACATTTTACCTGCTATGTCACTGTTTTTGTGCTGGCCCCCTGAATCTGTTTATCTTGTTTCAAAAAAAAACTTACAAACTAGGATCCAAAGAAAACAAACAAAAATCACCGTCCCCTCTGTGCTGAATTCCCATGTGGCTTTCAAATTCCCCAAATTATGTACTCACTCAGGCTGTGTGTCACTCTGGATGTGATCTCTCCCTTTCCTGACTGTACGAGGTTAGTAACCTTGCAGATTCCTACCGCCACTCTCTGGAAAGAAAAGCTTTTCCTCACATGTCCTCTAAACCTTCAGCCCCTTAGCTTAAGTCTATGCCCTGTATCCTCTATCAAGGAGAAAAGTTTCTTGATGTCTATCCTATCTATTGCAATTACGTCCCCTCTTAATATCCTCTGTTCTAAGGGAAACAGCCCCAGTTTGTCCAATCTCTTTTTCTTCATATCTGAAACTCTAGCCCGTGCTACATCGTGATCAGTCTCCTCTGCACTCATTTCGGTGCAGTCACATCCCTCCTACAGTGTAGATTCCAGAACCACACAGAAGATTCTAACTGTGGCCTTACCCAAGGTTTTGCACCGGTACATCCTAACCTCCCTGTTTTTATAGTCTGTGCCTCAACAAATAAAGGAAAGCACACCTTATGCTGCCTCAACTACTTGGTCCACCTGCCATAAAACCCTTAGAGGACTGGTAAATACACACCCCAAGATCCCTCTGATTCTCAGATTCCCAGGAACCTACCTTCATCATGCCTTATTTCCAGATTGAATTCCAGTTGCCACTGATTCTCCCATCTGACCAATCCATCCATATCCCCTTGCAGTCTAAGGTTATGGTCATCATTATTTATTTTTGATTTGTCTGTGGGTTTGCTTGAATGAAGGAGGGTTGATTAGTCTAAATCACTTACATAAACCACAAACAGTAAGGGCCCCAATACTGACCCCTGTGGAACCCATTTGGACACAGACTTTGTTATAAAAACATCCTGCAATCATCACCCTTGGCTTCCTGTCACTGAGCCTACTGTGGATTCAGTTTGTCAACCCATCTTATATCCTATGGGTTTTTACCTTTTTTGCTACGAGTTTTATATGTGGGACCTTATCAAAAGCCTTGCTGAAGTCCAAATAGACCACATCAAAAGCATTGTCGTCATGTACACATCTGGACACTTCTTTGAACAATTCAGTCAAGTTGTTCAAATGTGAATCCTTTAACAAAACCATGTTGACCATCCTTGATTAATCCCTATTCTCTAAATGCAGATTAATTCTGTGTCCCAGAATTGCTTCCAATAGTTTCCCCATCATTTGAGGTTAGGTGTTTTGGCCTGTAGTTTGCTAGTTTATCCTTTGCTCCCTTGTTGAACAACTGCACAGCTTTTTCCTTCAGTCTTATAGCATCTCTTCTGTGGGTGAGAGAGGAATCAAAGTCTTGCAGCTGCCACTGATATTTCCCCTCTCGCTCCGATTAACAGCCTGGGATACATTTTATTTAGCCCTGGAGATTTATCAACTTTGAAGCCTGCCAGACATTCAGAACTTTCTGTCTGTCTGAGCTAATTTATTTAATTGTTTCACAGACCTTGTGTCTGTTTCTATACCGAAATCATCCCTTTTACTAGTGAATACTGACCCAAAGTATTTATTTTGAATCCTACCTCATCCTCTGGCTCCACTCTCAAATTATAACTGTGGCCCTTAACAGACCTTCCTCTTTGTCTCAATCCTGGGGTTTTCCTTTATTTTATCTGCCAATATTCTTTCTTATTTCCTATTAGCTCTCCTGATCTCCCTTTTAAGATCTGTCTTGCACACTCTAAACATCTCTAGGTTTCTGCAGTCCTCCTGAAGGTCTAATTTGCCACTTTTATAGTCATGCTGTGATGGATTGAAATTAGTTATTTTCATCTAATTGGGAGAGAGCAAGGGAAAAATAGAAAAGAAAAATAAACTTAAGTTAGACTTTACATGCTGTCAGGACTTATGGGATAAGTTCTAGAATATCCATGTTGAAGTAAAAGTAATGTTTAATGACATTAAAAGAAGTAACGTGCTGTTAAGCCTGAATACATGTTCACTGAGTTGCTTTTTTGTTTGTTAGGGACCACGAAAGCAAACAGTAAGCGACATGAATATGAGCATGGATAACTATCAGCAATGGCTTTCGAAGAACAGAAAAAAAGCTTTCTATGCGGCAGTGGCTGCGGACAACCTACGTGATGGAGTAAAGTGCCTACTTCAGGTTGTTACTGTAGTGGATGTATTGTCAGTCTAATTATATTTGATTTGATAAAATATACTGTTAAGGTAAATTTACAACACTTGGCGCCAATGCTTTTAAATTGTTTAATTTAAACTGTTCATGGACACTAGTCTTTCACAATATCAAAGAAATGTCTTCAACCCTGCTATATTAGGAAAACTGGTTTAATTGATAAAACTGTGGTGAGTTGCTAATGGACTTGGATTCTTTTTAAATAGTTACCTGCAGTTGAATTTAGAATTAGGAAATACATTGAATTTTGCAGTGCAGAAAGTAAATCATTCTGCCCCAACGGATATATACTCTGCACCAGTCACAATCTGGTTTGCTTTCCTATCAATGTATTCTTTAATTCCTTATCCGTTTCCTTTTAAATGCCTCTGGTATTTGCTTGAACTATTCTGTGTGGTAGGCGAAAGTAAGGACTGCAGATGCTGGAGATTAGAGTCACGAGTGTGGTACTGGAAAAGCACAGCCGGTCAGGCAGCATCCGAGGATCAGGAGAATTGACATTTCGAGCATAAACTCGACTTCCTGAGAAACGTCAATTCTCCTGTTCCTCGGAAGCTATCCGACCGGCTGTGTTTTTCCAGCAACACACTCTCTCCATTCTGTGTGGTAGTTCCACGTTGTCATTGCATAACATTTTAATTTGTTTAGTTCTGTGCGGGCTATCAGAGTAACGGGCTATGGACGTTAGGGCAGTTGCGTGTTCCTCCTGCAGAATGTGGCAGGTGAGAGACACTTCACATGTCTCTGCCGACTACATCTGCGGGAACTGAGTTAGGGAACTGGAGCTGGAGCTGGATCTGGATGAACTATGGGTCATTCCAGAGGCTGAGGGGGAAATTGAGAGATGTACAGGGAGGTGGTCACTCCCCAGACACAGGATAAGGACCGGTGGATTACTGTCGTGGGGAAGAAAGGGAACTGGCGGTCAGAGCAGGGATCCCCTGTGGCCATTCCCCTCAGCAATAAGTTTTGGATACTGCTGGTGGGGTCAGCCTACTGGGGGGAAGCCATAGTTGTCAGGTCTCTGGCACTGCGGCTCAGGAGGGAAGGGGGGGAAAATAGAAAAGCGCTAAGTGGTAGGGGACAGAATAGTTCGACGGATTGACTCCCGGCAGGTATGTTGCCTCCCTGGTGCCAGAATCCGGGATGTTGCCAATCGGGTTTACAAGATTCTGAAAGGGGAGGGGGAGCAGCCAGAAATCGTGGTACATATTGGCACCTATGATGTAGCCAGGAAAGGGATTGAGGATCTGAAAAGTGACTACAGACAGTTAGGTTGTAGCTGAAGAGCAGGACCAATAGAGTAGTGATTTCAGGTTTGCTACTGGTGTCATGAGATAGTGAGATGAGGAACAGTCAGCAAATGCAGCTTAACACGTGGCTGTGAGGCTGGTGCAGGAGGGAGGGCTTCAGATACCTGGACCATTGGGATACCTTCTGGGGAAGGTGGGACCTGTACATGAAGGACGGGTTGCACCTGAACTGGAGGGGCACAAATGTCCTGGGTGGGAGATTTGCTCGTGTGGTTCGGGAGGGTTTAAACTAATTTGGTAAGGGGGGGTGGGAATCAGAGCCACATGTCTGAGAGGGGGTCAGTTGCAGACATGACAGTAACAGGATATATTGAATTTAAAAGGAAGGTTTCTCACGCAATGAAACAAAGGGATTGGTTATAGTGTGTATGGTTTAATGCAAAGAGTGTCCGAAATAAGAGTGATGAACTTAGAGCATGGATCAGTACTTGGGACTACGATGTTGTGGCCATAACAGAGAGTGGGTTTCACTGGGGCAGGAATGATTGCTAGATGTTCCAGGGTTTAGAACGTTTAAAAAGAACAGGGAGGGTGGAAAAAGGAGGGGGTGTAGCATTGCTAATCAGAGAGTGCATCACAGCTACAGAAACGAAGGTTGTTGAGGAAGGTTTGTCTACTGAGTCAGTATGGGTGGAAGTTAGGAACAGCAAGGGAGCAGCCACCGCATTGGGGATTTTCTACAGACCACCTAATAGCAATCTGGAAAAAATGCAAAAGTAGCAGGGTTGTTGTTCTGGGTGATTTCAACTTTCCCAATATCGACTGGAACCTCCTAAGTGCAGATGGTTTGGATGGAGCCGTTTCTGTCAGGTGTGTTCAGGAGGGTTTCCTTACTCAGTATGTAGGCAGACTGACGAGGGGAGAGAGGCCTTTTTGGATTTGGTGCTCAGCAATGAGCCAGGACAAGTGTCAGATCTCGCAGTGGGAGAACACTTTGGTGACAGTGATCACAACTGCCTCACATTTAGCATGGCCTTGGAAAGTGAAAGGAGCAATTACCGAGGGAAGATACTGAATTGGGGTAAAGGAAATTATGATGCTATCAGACAGAAGTTGGGAAGTATAGACTGGGAGCAATTGTTCCACAGAAAGGGCACAGCAGACATGTGGATACTATTTAAGGAGCAGTTGTTGCGAGTGATGCACAAATTTGTTCCTCTGAGGCAGGTAAGAAGGGGTAAGATTAAGGAACCTTGGATGAACAGAGGAACTGCTCTTCAAAAGGAAAAAGCCAACTTATGTAAGGTGGAGGAAGCAAGGATCCAGCACAGCTTTAGAGGATTACAGGCTTGCTATATAAGAGCTCAGAAACAAACTGAGGAGAGCCAGGAGGGGGCATGAAAAAGGCTTGGCAAGAAGGATTAGGTAGAACCCAAAGGCGTTTTACTCATACGTGTGGAAGAAGAAAATGATCAGAGAGAAGATAGGGCTGATCAGGGATAGCAGAGGGAACTTGTGCAGGGAGTCTGAGCAGACAGGGGAAGCCCTAAATGAGTTTTTTTGCTTCGGTTTTCACCAAGGAAAGGGAACTTTTTATAAATGAAAACTTAGAGGAATTGGGATACGGTCTTGACCAGATCAAGATTGATGAAGATGATGTGCTAGAATTTTTGGAAAACATTAAGATTGATAAATCCCCAGGGCCAGACCAGATTTATCCTAGGATGCTCTGGGAAGCGAGAAAGGAGGTTGCTAAGCCGCTGGCGAGGATATTTGTCTCCTCACTCTCCATGGGAGTCGTACCGGAGGATTGGAAGGAGGCGAATGTTGTTCCTCTTTTCAAGAAGGATAATAGGAAAATCACTGGCAATTACCAGACCAGTCAGTCTCACATCTGTGGTCAGCAAAGTTGTGGAAAGAATTCTGAGGGATAGGATTTATGAGTATCTGGCAAAGCATAGTGTGATTAAAGGCAGTCAGCATGGCTTTGTGAGGGGTGGGTCATGCCTAACTAATCTTATTGAGTTCTTTGAGGAGGTGTCAAGACAGGTCGACGATGTTTGAGCAGTGGATGTGGTGTATATGGATTTCAGCAAGGCATTTGATAGGGTTCCCAACTGTAAACTCATTCAAAATGTCAAGAAATATGGGGTACAGGGAAATTTGGCTATCTGGATTCAGAATTGGCTGGCTGATACAAGGCAGAGTGTGGTTGTAGATGGAAGATATTCTGCCTGGAGGACAGTGTTGAGTGGGGTCCCGCAGGGCTCTGTACTTGGGCCTCTGCTCTTTGTAGTTTTTATAAATGACTTGGATGGGGAGGCTGAGGGGAGAATTAGTAAATTTGCAGATGACACAAAGGTTGGAGGTGTCGTCGATAGTAAAGAGGGCCACTGCAGGCTGCAGCACAACATAGACAGGATGCAGAGCTGGGCTGAGAAATGGCAGATGGAGTTCAACCTGGATAAATGCAAAGTGATGCATTTTGGAAGGTCGAACTCAAATACTGAATATAGGATTAAAGACAGGATTCTTGGCAGTGTGGAGGTACAAGAGGGATCTGGGTGTGCAAGTACATAGATCCCTCAAAGTTGCCACTCAAGTGGATAGAGTTGTTAAGAAAGCATATGGTGTTTTGTCTTTCATTAACAGGGGGATAGAGTTTAAGAGCTGTTAGGTTTTGCTGCAGTTCTACAAGTCCCTGGTGAGGCCACACTTGGAATATTGTGTCCAGTTCTGGTCGCCCTACTATAGGAAAGATACTGAGGCTTTGGAGAGGGTGCAAAGAAGGTTTACCAGGATGCTGCCTGGACTGGAGGGCTTGCCTTATGAAGAAAGGTTGAATAAGCTTGGACTTTTCTCTCTGGAGAGAAGGAGGAACAGAGGAGACCTGATTGAGGTGTACAAAATAATGAGAGGAATAGATAGAGTCAATAGCAACAAACATTTCCCCAGGGCAGGATTGACTGGTACGAGAAGTCATAGTTTGAAGATATTAGGAGGAAGGTATAAAGAAGACATCAGAGGTAGGTTCTTTACGCAGAGAGTTGTGAATGCATGGAATGCGTTACCAGCTGTGGTGGTGGAAGCAGATTCATTGGGGACATTTAAGCAACAGCTGGATATGTTCATGGATAGCAGTGAGTGAGGGGTGCGTAGGTTAAGTTACTATATTTTACATTAGGATTAAATCTTGGCACAACATCATGGGCCAAAGGGCCTGTTCTGTGCTGTACCTTTCTATGTTCTATAAATGCTGTAGACAGATTTTATGGGGACTTGGGGAAATGAGAGGCCTTATGGATGTTTGAGGGCTCACTGGCATATTCAAGCTGAGGCTGATGTTGGAAGCCACTGGCACAGGAATGTTCACTGATGCCTTCCATCATGATACACATTAAAAGTGAACATTGAGGAAGAAAATGGCAGTGACCACAGAGCGGACAGGGTAAGGCATTTAACTTGAGAGATAGGTGACTTCAGTAATCACCTATCATCGGATTTTTAGAGGGATGGAACATTGGTCATAGACCAAAACACTGAACAAGACAGTTGTGGAGGTTCAGTTCTCTGGCCATGCTACAACGTTGATCATCTGTGTTTTGTACCTTCATGACAACACTACTGCTGGATCACTCATTGTCAATTACACCAGTGCATGCAGAGGGATATTTAAACAAAGCCCCATGCTATGTGTGTGCATTATTCCCTGCTTCCAGCTGGTACAATAGGCTCTCAGTGCAGACCACCATCTATTGAGACTTTTCTGTGGCTATGAAGTAATTCTAGATGGTGAAATAATGCATTTAGCACTTCAAGATGGACTAACAACTACATGTACGGTTAAAGGACAAAAATATGTACCTAAAGTGAGAGTTGTTTGCTAGCCATTGTCACCCGTGCCACTAAAGTGCCCCCAACAGGAGAGAGTTTGTTCCTGTTAGTATGAAGAGTAAGGCTGGTAGCTATAGGGAATGCTTGCTGACTAGAGAAATTGAAGCTTAGTCAGGAAAAAGGAGGCATATGTCAAGTATAAACAGCTGGGATCAAATGTATATGGGCAGTAAGAGTATACTTGGAAAGGAAACCAGGAGGCCAAAAAAGGGACATGAGGTAGCTTTGGCAGATAAGGTGAAGAGATTCTACAAATATGTTAAGGACAAAAGAGTAACTAGGGAGAGAATAGGGCTCCTTAACGATGAACAAGGCTGTCTGTGTAGGCCGCAGCAGGTGGGTGAGATCCTAAACAAGTTATTTTGAGTCTGTATTTTCTGTAGAGAAGGATATGGAAGCCTAGAGAACTTGGTGAAACAAATATTGAAAACTTAAAACATCCATATTACAGAGGAGGTGGTACTGGACATCTTAAAATACATCAAAGTGGATAAGTCCTAGAGACCTGATCAGGGTATACCCAGAACATTTTGCAAAGACAGGGATGTGATTGCTGGGCCCCTTGTAGAAATTTCTGTATCATTGATAGCCACGTGTGAGGTACCACCAGACTGGAGGGTTGCTAATGTGGTGCCAGTATTTAATTTATTTATTTACTTAATGGGAAGATCCTAGGGAGTGTTGCAGAACAAAGAGACCTTGGGGTGCAGGTTCATAGCTCCTTGATAGTGGAGTCGCAGGTAGACAGGTTAGTGAAGAAGGTGTTTGCCTTTATCATTCAGTGCATTGAGTATAGGAGTTGGGATGTCATGTTGCGGTTGTGCAGGACATTAATTAGGCCACTCTTGCAATATTGTGTTCAATTCTCGTCTCCCTCCTGTAGGAAGGATGTTGTGAAACTTGAAAGGATTCAGAAAAGATTTACTAGGATGTTGCCAAGGGTCTGACCTGTAAGGAGAGCTGAATAGGCTGTGACTATTTTCCCTGGATTATTGGAAGTTATGGGGTAACCTTGTAGAAGTTTATAAAATCATGAGGGGCATGCATAGGGTGAAAAGCCAAGATTGTTCTGCCAGGGTAGGGGAGTCCAAAACATAGTTGGCATAGGTTTAAGGTAAGAGGGGAAAGATTTAAAAAGGGCTGAAGGGGCAATGTTTTCTTTGAGGGTTCTATGTGTATGGAATGAGCTGCCAGAGGTGGTAGTGGAGGCTCGTACAATTACAACATTTAAAAAGCATCTGAAGGGGTATACAGAATAGGAAGGGTTTAAAGGGATATGGGCTAAATGTGGGCAAATGGGACTAGATTAATTTAGGATATCTGGTGGCATGGATGAGTTTAACTGAAGGGTCTGTTTCTGTGTGGTACAGCTCAATGACTCTAATTGATTTCCACTTCCTCTCCGCCCTACTATATCTCCCTCATTCTGCAACTGGGAATGGATGGAATCTGCTTGGTTGTGGAGCCATTCTACCTGGAAATTTTGTGGGTTACCCCACAGGCATTTACCTCTCTCCAACTTGCTCCACTAGAAACCATTCTAGTGCAGTAGAATTTTGCAAATTGACCACCAATGTATCTACCATCTCCACAGCCATGTCTTTCAATGCTGTGGAGTTTAGATTATCACATCCAGGGAGGGGATTCATCTACTTTAATTGTTTTTAATTTCTTGTATCTTTTACTAATGTCATATCTCGCAATTCTTCATTTACATTTGTACCTTGATTCCCCACTGTTCTTGAGGAAGTTTTTGTATTTTCCTCTGTGCAGACTTTGACTCCCCTTGTAATTGAGCTAAATTTCTTTTACACACCTACAGAACCTCTTTGTTTTCATGCTTCTCGCCAATTTATTCTTGTTCTGTACTTTGCTTTCTTAATTTTGTTCTTGGTCTTTTTGTTGAATTAACAAAAAGCTGCCAATCTGCAGAATTGCCATTTTATTCCACAATATGTTCCACAACTTTAAACAGGGAGGTGATGGCCTAGTGGCATTAATCCAGATTCCCAGATAATGTTCTGGGAACCCAGGTTTGAATCCCACCATGATGGAATTTGAATTCAATACAAAATCTGGAATTAAGAGTCAAATGATGACCATGAATCCATTGTTGATTGTTGGAGAAACCCTGATATCCTTCAGGGAAGGAAGATGCCATCCTTACCTGGTATGCCTACATGTGAGTCCACACCCTCAGAAATGTGGTTGACTGTTAACAGCCTTCTGGACAATAAATGCTGCTTAGCCAGTGGCATCCTCAAACTGTGAATGAATTAAAAACGAAAGTCTCTTCCCTGAATCTGATACAATTCTTGCTTTCTTTTGAGAGCCAGTGTTGGACCATATTCCCTGTTTGGTTTCTTCGTGCATTAAAGGAATGCATATTTTTGTTGAAACTATGTATTAGTTCAGATATTAGCCATTGCCTACCATAATGAAGTTTTCGAATCCACCAGGCCAGTTTACCTGTCATCTACATGAACTCTGTTGAGTTTCTGAAGACCTAGTTTCTGATTGAATGACATCACTTTTAAACCTAGTGTATTTTTTTCTGTATTATGGTCCTCCTTAAAGGCTTCTTTATATCACGATTATTGATGAACATGTTTGATTCCTCAGCATATTGCAATACATGTAAATGGTTAGTTTTCCAACATTAGAGTAAACCCAAGTAGTACTATAGAGATTGGAAAATTCCTCATGATTACTGTATTGTACTGTACTGTAACACACCCACCTGTAACTCCTTGATTTTTATACTTTGCTTTTACATTACCACTGTTTTGTGCTATGTAAAGAACTCCCTATGTTTTCTGCACCTTACTGTTTCTTACTGTCAGCCAAATTGGCTCTGCCTTAAACATTAATGTCATCTCTCACTACAGCAATGGTGCGTTTTAAATTAATAGTCAGCCATCATCCTATCTCAACCACCTGACATTCCTTAGCAAGTCTCACCCTTGACTATACAGATCCATGCGTTGGTACCTTGTAGCCACATCGCATAATAGCAATTAGGTCATCTGTATGAATTTCTATTTGAGCCGACATTCATCTGATTCATTGTTAATGCTAGAGGCATTCAAATACTGAGCCCAGGTTCAGTCCTTTAAAATTGTTTTTGTAAACACTGACCCCATCAGCTGATGGGCTGAAAATGTGTTGCTGGAAAAGCGCAGCAGGTCAGGCAGCATCCAAGGAACAGGAGAATCAATGTTTCGGGCATAAGCCCTTCTTCAGGAATGCTCATTCCTGAAGAAGGGCTCATGCCCGAAACGTCGATTCTCCTGTTCCTTGGATGCTGCCTGACCTGCTGTGCTTTTCCAGCAACACATTTTCAGCTCTGATCTTCAGCATCTGCAGTCCTCACTTTCCCATCAGCTGATGCACAGTTTTCAATTATTGTCCCTTCCTGTCTTGGCCAACAGATATAAATAGGAGTGTCAGAGGTTCTGCTCACTCTGGGAGCTGGCTCTGAGGGAGCTGGATCAGTGTTATGTAGTATACACATATAAATAATGACTTGGTGATGGAATACCAGCCTCTGTAGTTATTTCTGCAGTGACGAGAAAAGCATGCGCCTGAAGAAATTCACTTGCAATAGATGGTTTTGAGTTGCAGTAAGCATCATGCCATTATCTGGGAAGCTTGATTTGTTTGATCCTGCAATCGAAGACTGGGCCCAGTATGCAGAAAGAATGCATAATTTTTTCTAAGCAAATGTCATTGGGACAGATGAAAAGCAGCAAATAATTCTCCTGACAGCTTGTGCACCCCCACCCCCTTTCAGTTATTTGGAGCCTAATTCTCCCAGAAGCTAAAGCCTCTCAAGAATTGACAAGTTTAAATACAAACCCAAGCCTCCTCTAATTCTGAGATGCTATTGGTTTTATTCAGCAGTTCAAGAACCAGGAGAATCCATGTTGGGAATTGTAATGATGTTAAAACAACTGGCAGAGGCATTAAGATTGGTTTAGCTCTTAATGAGATCCTAGACCCTATTTGGAATGTGGGATTAATAATGTAACTGTGCAAAAGTGTCTACTAGCTAAAGCCCAACTGGATTTCAAACGGGTACCACAACTGGTTTTGTCATAAGAAAATCTAAGTAGAGTATGAATACCAACTTGCACCCTTACCAGGCCAACTGAACTTGGGGAACATCACTTGAGTGAAGGCAATTGCATACAGATCCAAGATGGCTTATCCACTCTGTCTATTTCTTTTCTTGCTTTTTTTCCTTCTGTTTTCTTCCTTCTTAACGAAGTCCTGAACTTCCGCCCTCAGCATGGACTCGGACCCTTGGCCTCAGTGCAGACCAGCATGGCGATCTCTGCATGGTATAGCAGGTTTGCAGTCGCTTGGCCTGGCGTGGGCTGGTTTGGAAAGAATGTTATTCTGAAATTTCTGTTTCTTAATTTTTTAAAAATTCATTCCTATGATTTGTAATTTTGTACATTTTATTTCTTTATTTTTTATAATTTTCTCTGAAGTCCGAATTAAATAGTTAAATATTTTTCAGGAAGATATAGGGACTACCAACAGAGCCAAGGCTACATTGCATGTTAGCCAGGAAGCAATTCCACAATTCTACCTGTCCTGTCCTGTGGTGATTGCTTTATATATAAAAGTAAAGGCTGAAATTAGGAGGCTTGAAAGCGAAGGAATCATGAAACCAGTCCAGTTTGCAGAATGGGCAGCACCAGTCGCATTGATTTTTGAAACTTGATGGTTTGCCTTTGTGGGGATTATAATCAAATGGTAAACTGTTTCTCACAGCTGGATAAATATCCAATTCCTTGCACAGAGAACTTGTATACAAAGCTGGTGAGGGTGCTATCCTTCACAAAGCTGGACATGAGCCATGCATACTTGCAATTGCAGTTAGATGAGGATTCACAAAAGTATGCTACAATTAAGACCCCAGAAGGGTTTGTACCAATATACGACACTTGCTATTTCAGGTAGTATCAGTCTGTGCTATTTTTCAGCAGACAATGGCGGACATCTTACAAGGTCTACCATTTATCTGGATGACACAACAACAGGGAAGGCCAATAAAGAACACTTCAAGAGCTTGGTCATAGACAATTCTCCCAGTAGGGTATTTGCCTTAAGGAAGATTGTGTGTTCTCGGCATTCCAAGTGACAGACTTGGGCTACAGAGTTGACCAGACCAGGTTACACCTGTTAGAAGATAAAGTGAGGGCAATCAAAGGTTCCCCGGCTTCCATGTTGTCTGACCAGGGCTTGGTTCTTGAATTAGATTGGTGAATTATGTTACGTTCATATGCAACTTGGCTTCCATCCTGTCACCTTCACATCTACTATTGAGAAAGGGTCAGCCTTCGAAATTGTTCCATAGCCAAGACTGACCCTTTAGAGGAGTAAAGAAGCAGTTATCATCATCTTGGGTATTGGCACATTGATTCCATGCACAGTCTGGTACTGTCATGTTCTCCGGATGCTGTAGGGGTAATGTTGTCTCACAGGTGACCCATTGGGCTTTCCAATCCAATACCATATGCTTCCAGGACTTTGGCTGATGCAGAGCACAAATACAACCAGCCAGAGAAGGAAGGATTGGCAGTTGGCTTTGATGTGAGAAAGTTCCACCAATACCTTTACACATGTAAATTTATAATAGTAACAGACCACAAATCCCTGCTAGGGCTACTCTGAGAACAAATGTGAGCTTCCATAGTTTCAGGTCAAATTTAGCAATGGGCTCTTATTGTAAGTGTGTACAATTACAAGTTGAAACACCGTCCAGGAGGCCAAGTAGCAGATGCCTTTGATTTACCTCCCGCTGGCAGATACACCAATGGTGCTGTCACTGGAAGTGTCAGTTCTGGTTTTAAACTTTCTGGCCACCCTTCCAGTCACTGCTGACAATATCAAACTGTGCATGCAAAATGATTCCATCCTGGCAAAACTAAAACAATTGGTGGTGATGGGGCAACCAGAGGGCCATCACAACCAAAATTGAAAACTCCTTGGACCCATGGAGACCAGATCATTGTAGAGGACAGTCTTTTGTTCTGGGAAGCTAGAGTGATTGTCCTGAGCAAAGGTCACCACTAGATACTGGCTGAACCCACCAGGATCATTCAGGGATTTCTGAAATGAAGATGTTGGTGAGCAGTTCTATCTGGTGGCCAACATAGCCATGTTGGTGGGGCAGTGCCCACAGTAACAACAAGGACAAATTACTGTTGGGTAAGCCCTGTCAACTATGCTGGCCCTTTCATGGGCTTGACATTCTTAGTCATTGTTGGTGCCCACTCAGTTGCACATGTGTAGAATTCATTGTCAAAATGGGGATGACGTTACAAAAGCTGTGAGCATTTTTACGATACTCTGACTCATAGACATTTTGGTCACAGACAACAGGCCATCATTAACCATCAGGGAATTAGAATATATCCTAAAGTTGACTTGCATTCAACATGTAAAGACAGCTCTATATCATCCATCGTCTAATGATCCAGCAGAAAGAGCAGTCTAAACTTTAAAGGCAGACTTAGAGAAGCAGCTTATAGCTTCACTCGATACCTAACTTTCCCGCTTCCTATTTGAATATTGGACCACCCCTTGTGCAACTACAGGAATAGCTCCAGCAGAGTTGCTAATGGAACAAAGACTACACACCAGGTTAAATCTGATCATCTTTGATCTGGTGGGGGGAGATTGAAATGGCATTAGGAAAACCAGTGCCAGACAGACTCTAGTAAGCGAGTGAGACCATTTACTTAATGGATGAAGTTTGGTGCTGAAACCATGGAAATGGCCCAGCGAGGATAGGACCTGTAACATACCAAATTCTTGTCAGTGAGATAGTCCTGAACAAACACTTGGACCACAGGAAAGTTGCAAACTCACAAATGGAGCAGGATCAAAACATACACAGCCCCACTGAACAGCTAGAAAGGCTGTCAGAATTCATGGGTTCTCCCACTCCGTCTATCATTGAAGAAACCTCAGAATCTGAGATGGACATGGTGGATGGCACATGTTGTAGCCTCAATTTCGTTTACTCCTTGAGGAAGAGGATGAATTTCTTCCAAAATTAAAAATCACACAACACTGGGTTATAGTCCAACAGGTTTAATTGGAAGCACTAGCTTTCGGAGCGCTGCTCCTTCATCAGGTGGTTGTGGAATTTCTTCCAAGATCTTATGGGTGTAAGAGATGGACTACGGTGTGGTAGTTGCTGCCCTTATCAGAGTCTGTGTCAGAGGAACTGGACCCAGACCCAGTGAGAAAACCAGAGACTACAAGAAAATGAACAAGCCTATGGAATCAGACCTTGGGGGGGGTGGGGGGGGGTGGGGTGGAGGGATTGTAACAAGGTCAGTCAGTGGACTTGGAGAATGAATTCCCTGAATGGATCGGGTTAACAGCTCCAATCAAAACTTCTGGCTGACAAATATAAAAAGTAGTGTTTTGATTTAATTCCCACCCTCTCCCTTTACTTTTTTCATGTAGTAAAGGTGACAGTGTTGGACTGAGGTGGACAAAGTTAAAAAAATCACACACCAGGTTATAGTCCAACAGGAGTAGCTACCTGATGAAGGAACAGCACTCTGAAAGCTTATACTTCCAAATAAATTTGTTGGACTATGACCTGGTGTTGTGATTTTTAACTTTGTTCATTTAAGCATTGCCCCTGTCAAGGTTTGCTTGTGACTGGTTCTCTGGCTACAAGGGTGTTTATCCTGGTGATGGAATATCAAACAAACTTATTGACATGAATAGTGTTTTTAACTGAATCGCTGCACAATACGGTTGCTGTGGGGGGGGGGGGGAAATACGCACTACTGATGTATAGCATTAGTGTGTGAGTAATAAAAAAAATATAAGTAGGGGATTTAGAATCTTCTCAATTCAGGGGACTGACATGAAGGGGGAAGAAAACCTCATTCTAAGAGCTGGCTCTGCCACATGCAAATAAAGGGTGACTTAGTGATGGGATGGTGGCATCTCTGGAGTTATTTCAGTCTGCACTGGCTTAGGGTACTAATGCCTACACATTAATCCAGGATCTACCTCCCCTCAACATGATACTGCATCCCTGTGCCTGCATGTCCAAATAAAGGACAGACCATTTAGGACTGAAGTGAGAAGTGTCTTCGCTCTGAGGATGGTGAATCTTTGCTATGCTTTGTTCCACAGAGCTGTGGAGACACAGTTGTTTAGTATGCTCAAGACTGAAAGTGATGGTTTTGTACATATCTCCATGTATCCCACATCAAGGTCTATGGATGGGCATTTTACAGGAAAATAGTGATGTCGTAGAATGTGAACCATGACCACCTTGAATAGCAGAACAATTTCAAAGGGTTTATGACCTAGTGCTGCTCCAATTTCTTTGTTATATATGATTATGAATTTGTTTTCTCCTGGTATCATAAGAGCTACAAAATTCTGACACACCTACAGAAACCCTGTAAACCTCATCTCATCACTCAATTTATTTTCTGCTCTATTTTCCCAGGCATTTTGTAACTTAGTTTGTTTTGAATGAATCATGTATTCCAGTTAAATAGCACTACTGTAGGTACATTTGGTTTTGTAACTCAGTCATGCATCTGGAATGCTAAAGGTAACAAACATATTGCTTTCAGAAAGCTTGTATATTATATTTGTTCTTTCTGAATGGCACACTAAAAGGGTGAATAAATGAACACCAGTTTAATACAAAGGGTGAAGTTCATCTTGAAACAAAGTTATTAAATGTGTTAAACCATGCTTAATATTTACAACAATTTAACATGAACAAGTAAATGTACTATATTTACAAGTTTAAACATTTCTTGGTATATAAAATTAAGAATAAGTGTATCTAATGTTTTAACGCAGATGCTAGTTTTCATGTAAATGTAGTTTCAAAATGACAATTTCCTTTAGAAAAACACTTTCTTTGTGAAATCTGTGGAGCCTTCACAACCTTAACATAAGTGCTTAATTGGACAGAGTTTACTTGTATTCCACTAGGCTTCTGGATTGGGTCGAATGAAACCGAATACACTTGTGATTGGATACAAGAGAGACTGGCGTACAGATAATCCTCAGGATGTTGAGAATTACGTTGGCATTTTGCAGTAGGTAGTTCTTACTATGGTTGATTATACTTCTTAAAAGTAGTGATTTTTTTTTATTGAGCAATATCAACAAATGCTCACTTTTTAATGTAATCCAAGACTAATTCCTTCTCTGAAAGCAAAACCTTTTAGGACCTATTGAATTATGTTTTGGTTGTAGTTTGTAACTTTGATCATCCTGCTATCAGGTTTAGTTAGTGAGGTGAGCTCTCTCCTGTATTTGCAATAGAATGGAATCCACTCAAAATTCAGCTTCTGTTTGACTATTAGATTAGAACCATGCATGTGACTGTCTCTCTAACGGCACTGCTTTTACATTTCATATTAGGGTTGTTTTCCATGGAGTATCTAGCATGTGTTAGCATCATTGACACCTTAGACTTTAAAGAAATTTGTCTTCTGGAGAAGAACTTCACTCTCTCATTTTACTCTTTTACTCCTTTTGGTGAACATGTGAAATTAATTGCTTGGGCAAACAACACAGTAGTCATTGTTCTAGCTCACTGGATTGACTAATCCTACCATTGTTGCTTTCCTTGAAATAATCTCTGCTCAGGAAGTTCAAAACTGCTTTCACTGCCTTTTTAATAGTGCAGATCCTTCTGTAACACTATGGACATTCATCTTGTAGATGAAATCAAGAGATGGAAATTTTTCTGACATTATGATTGTGCCTCGGCCCCATCAGTGCTTGCTGGAGAAATTTTGATCCAGTGGAAGTGGGGAAAGCCTGAGTTGGGCCTGCCACTAGAGATGAGCGCATACATGATCTTACGCTGATCAGGTTAAAATAGTCATTTCCATGCTCTGCGAAGTTGTCATTTTTCTGCTGACCATTCTAACCTCCCAACCATGATTTTTTTTCTCCCACATTTCTTTATCCAGTATGTGCTTTAAATATTGAGCTCATTACATTTAAGTTTTTGATTGTCTAATTTGAGAGATTTGTGTTTCATGAAAATGATCATTGTTTCAGAAACTTAAAATTCTACCAAACTGGCACAGCTTTGTAAACAAACCCTGCACTACTGAGTCATCTTTTTTGAAGACAGCTAAACAGATAACAAAGTTATTTAAAGAATAAATGAAAACTGTGGGAATGTTTAACCAATTAACTATTGATCTTAGCTATGCTGTCATAATTGTACAATGCAGGATGATGTTTTACCAAGTGGAATATCTGTTCCTAATGCATCTTGACACTTGCACAGTGCCCTTCCTCCGCTACTACAGCTTGACGACTGTCAGAAATAACAACCAGACCATTACGTTTCAATGGTCCCTCATCTTTCCTCATCATGTCATAACTCATTATTAAGGATAGATATAACTCTGCTTTTAGCATTTCATAATAAGCTCTTCAAATCTCCAATCCAAGATTCACATCTGCAATTACAAATTGTGACTTAGAAGGGCTTCCAAATCATGGCCATCTTGTAGAAAATTGAAGAAATTCTGAAATACTGATTTGTGAATGATACCCCCAATCTCTAAACAGCAGACTGCAGGATTTCTGCTGTGTCAGTTTTCCAACTTGCTAAATACAGCAAAAGTTCTTTTAACCAGCACCTTATGAACCAACACTCTCAAAGTAAAAAACTATATACCTCAAATACTGGAAGCTTAGTGTATTAATGTGATTTCCGTGATGTTGAGTAGTCAATTGAGGGTGCAAGTGACAAGGCTGTCTGCCGGTAAGTTTTATTTAAAGCAAGATTGGATTATTATTTAAGTGATTTATGCTGTAAATAAAATTTAACAGTAATCTATATTCCCCCTGTGTTGTTTCTGTTACTTAGTGTGTGCCTTTAAATTGATTTATGTGGATCTCTTGATCAACAGGAATGTTGGATCACACTCCTGGTCCCTTAGATGCCAGTTCATAAAATGTTTGCTGTAATACTAATCATGTACAGTCAGTACAGGGCAGTTGTGTGGAGTTGAATTCAACAGAAATACAAATGCTGTATGTAAAAAATTCTAAGTTTGTGTTCTCAGGATGGAGCTGTACACATCTGGAGTCCAGAGTCCATTTCAGAAATTCAGACATGTTGTTTGGCCCTGCAAGATTTTCCATTGACAAATGAAAAATAATTGGTCCCTTCTCAAATTGTTGATTTGAACACCTCACGTGAAGCCATATATACGAAAGTGCATTTATAAAATCTAACTTCATAATTTCTGTGTTAAAATTATAAAATCGCAATACGTTTGTGTGACATTTTGCTGTTCTGAAGAGTGGTATTGTTTCTGATTTTACAGTGATGCCTTTGATTTTGAATATGGTTTGATAATTCTCAGAATTAGCCAAGGGCTTGACATCTCCCGCATTCTTCAGATTCAAGGTAGGATAATGCAGCAGCTGCGCTAACCATCTAAACAGATAGGAATAAACTGGAAATGGTGGGTAGAATTTAAATTCTCTAAGCTTGGAGGTGAGGGATGGCTGCATGTAATCAAGAGTGTGGTATGTCCCTTCAATCAAGTTTGGGGCAGGACAATTTGTAGGTGTTTTTCCAAATGAGGCCCTTAAATATTCAATCAGTTGTGAGCAGGAGGACTTCCCCATCCAGGGAGACTATCCAACCATGTTGGGTTTACCACCTGCCTTCTAGGTGGTGCGGGGCCCTCTTTCTTGAGTACTATGCCCTATTGATGTATCTAGCTTTGGAAAAGGGGTCCCTGAAGGAAGCCACCCACCTTGCCATTATCCTGTTAACTTTCCTCACTCTCCTCCCCTTGCAGCAGTCCTCACTGCCTCCCGCTCTCCTATTCCGAATCTGCAGCCACTCTCCTTGATCTTGGAAGCCCTGGAGTTGAGTTATTTTTGCTTGAATGTGTATTAGTAAACAAAACTGAATGCGAAGATTTAAACATGTTTAGTTCTTTGACTAAACAGACTACTGAAATCTTCCTTTTCATAGAATCCCTCTCTCGAACCAACTCTTGAAAGAGCGTCTCACCCAGACTCATCCCCCTACCTTATCCCTCTAAATCTACATTTCCCATGGTTAATCCACCTTACCTACACATCCCTGAATGTTATGAGCAATTTAGTCTGGTCGGTCTATCTAAACTGCACATTTTTGGACTGTTGGTGGAAACTGGAGCACCCAGAGGAAACCCATGCAGACACTGGGAGAATGTGTAAACTCCCCAGACAGTCAATGGAGATTGAAATTGAACCTGGGTTCCAACTTGATGTTTGTTCATAAACTGAGTGTTAAATAGATGAAAATTCTGTTATTTATTTCATAGAAGAATTGCAGAGAAAGGAACAAGAAAAATTAGCATTGGAAGCTGCTCAGAAAGATGAACAAAAGGATGGAAAACGAGGAATCTGTTCACTGAAATTCTTGAACAAAACTGTCAAATATAGTACTAATACCCTAGGAGTGAATGATCAGAAAGGTAAAGTATATCCGTGTACGTTACAGGTAGCAAATAAACATTAAGATCTATTGCCATCAATTTCATGGGGATTACCCAAATCTCTCTCAATAATGTCAGTGATCCTCGGGGAAAAGGCTGGAAACTGGTACGTACTTCATTTCTTCGAATCACATCAGTCACTTGCTTGCCAGAGTCTCTGCTTGATGCTAATTTCAGGAACTTCTTTTGTTAAGTTCTAGCGATAACTAAGCAGGTGAGTTTAGAGGGAGGATTGTAATTCAACTAGGACGTTGAAATGCAATTCCTACCACTTTACTTATTTAAAAAGACTGGGGCAGAGTTTCAACTGAAAGTTCCCATATTAGCCCTGGTCTCGATTTCCAGTGTTCTTGTGGACATAAAGGACAGGCCAAGTGTGCAGTGATTGGTAGCCACTCCAAATGATTCCGTCAAGACTTAGCAGCTGTAGTATCTGTCATAGTAGAATTATGTTGACTTATTCGAACAAATAATTTTTAAAAATAAATTTGAACTAAATTATGTATAAAAATATAACTTAAATGTTATTTATCAAACTTGTATCGGCATCATGATTTTAAAAATTCATTTCCATTGAACCCCAACTTTAAGTATTAAGAATCCATACTGCAAACATTTTGAAAGTTGAAATGCTTTACGCTACTGGCATTCTCATTGGCAGAACTTATTACTTGTTAATAATTTCAGGAGGCTTTTTCTGCCCAGAAACACCAACTTGAAATGTTATGGTGAAAAAAAATCTCATTTTAACATGAGTTAGTAGCTCAGATTCTTGCTGGTTCCATTCCTTTCCTGTTATCAATATGTTAGAAAGATAAGTGCTCTGATCTGATGATGAATAATCCACTGCAGTTTTGGGAACTCTGCAGTGTTATGCCCTTCCAAGTTGCTGGCTGCCTTATACAATTTCAGTGATCAGCATAGTGAAATCTGGACCAGTTTTTTTTCTGCAGTATAGTCTGAGGAGCTGGATAGTGCCAAATTGAAGGACAGCAGTGCCAAGTTTACATAGTTTAATTTCTGAATGTGGTTATAGAAGTGCATGCACGTGTACAATTTTTAATTTGCTGGCGATTGATTCTAAATGCTTATCAGCCATGCAGTTACAAGTTATTTTTGATAGAACGTGTGTGAATGCAAAAAAAAGCCTGAACCTGCAAGGTACCCCAAACATTTGTGACTGAGAGATGGTGGGAATAATGGTAAATGTGATGATTTATTTGGGCAAAGGATTCAATTAGGGAATAACTGGTAAAGCAAAGTAGAGGCGGACAAAATCGATTAGGAAAATGATTAGAAGACCATGAAAAGGAGGGATAATGTACACAACTCGAAGAGTCAGTTGATAGATAAGGGTAGTGACTAGAAAGGATAAACTAGAGACTGTCTGAATGGATGTGGCATTCCAAACAAAATAGGTGAACTAAGAACACACTGAAATGAATATGATCCCTCAGCCATCAGAAATCTGGTAGTAGGATGACATTGGTACATGAATATTGAAAGATGTAGGATATGTTGTAAGCACAGGAAGCTAGGGAAACAGCAAGGGAAGGCTCTCTTAATTATGGTATATTAGATAGGGATGGCCGAAGTTCAGGAATCCAAAATGTGGAAACAGTTTGGGGAGAGATGAAAAATTTATAAAGGTAGCAAATCACTTGCGGGAGTGGTATAAAGGCCCCCTAACTATCCACATGGTAGGATGGAGTGTGAAGGCAGAGATAATGTGAGCTTTCAGAAAGACACTTCAAATCACCAGAGATTTCAATCAACATAGACTGAAAAAGTCAGATAGACGAAGATAACCTTACTGTGGAGTTCATAGAACATTTTTGTCATAGTTTCTTAAGCATTGTGATCTAGAGCCAACCAGGGTACAGGCTATCACCAAACCTGATGGTGTACAAATAAACTTGATTGACGAATGACCCCATAGTGAAGGTGAAGTAACAGTGAAGTAATATAATTGAATATTGCACTTAGTTTGAGGGAGACAGGAAGGGATCTGAGACTTTTTTTAAACTTATGGAGAGTTATTAGGGCATCACAGCAGAACTGGCTTAAGTAAGCAAATTAGGAGATATATCAATAAAGCTGCAGTAACAGATATTTAAAGACTTAGTTCAGCATACTCTGAATAGATGCATTCTAACAAGTAAGAAAGGTTCCCAGAGAAGTTTACCATCCATGGTTAACTAGAAAGATAGTACCAAATTAAAAGTTTAAAAATATAATTATGCAAGCCAGGAAATTGGACAGAATATTTTAAAAAATGCAAAGAATGACTTATTTTAATCTTCCACTCCTTATTAGTTTGAGAGAAAGATAAAAACATGATAAGAATATTGAGAAATATTTTAACAAATACAAAGTAAATATTGTAAGACAATATGCAATAGAAAACGTATTTACTTGGGGGAGGAAAGAAGTCATTTTGGAGTAAGGGAGTATTGTAAGTCTGCATTTCGATCGGGTTATTTGCCTTTGGAAGGGCAGAAGATGTACTTATTCTATTGCCATACATAATTGGATTTGTTACCTAGTTATTGGCAGTGTATAAAGCTCTTTAGAGTTTTAAAAAAAAAACTGCTTGCAAAAGTTTTGGGACTTTCGTAGAGGTCAATGTAGGAACTAAATTGGATCTCCATTTAGTCCTGCCTAGCTTATTGGTGATTGAATACCCAGGATGGTTCAGAAGCCTAGCTCAAGCCACTCCAAGCAGTTATTTGATTTAGGATGGACAGATCTTATTATGAAATGATTTGGGTTCCACCTAAATAGTACACATCCCCTGTAAGTGATGTTCTTGAGACCCCAGCTGAATTTTGTCTTTGGTTGGCTGTGGGTGCTTTTATTAGACTTTCTAACAACAAGTGAGTAATTATAAGTAATTCTGCAGTTGTTTTTGTGAGAAAAATTATTTGCATGTTTCATTATTTCCTGTTGTGTGATTCTGTTTCTCAATTGTTGGGATGATGCTGTAATAAGTTAATAACTAAATGTTTTTGAAGTCAAAATTGGCTTTAAATCAAAGTAAATGGTTTCATCTCTTGATTTAACTGTGTCTCAAGTCCATGAATTAGGACTTAAGAAAATTAATCATATTTGATCATTTGTTTTTCGGTAATGTATCAGTTGGTCTTTGATAATTGGAAAGAAGACCAATTCTTTCTATTAGGCTTACAATAGGTAATGAATGCAGTTCTGCTGAAATGAAATGTGGAAGAGCAATAACTATGAGAAATGGATCCAAATTTGATTACACAACAGGGGTTAAATTAATGAATAAACCAGGTTTTTGTGCATTTATGAACACTACAAGAATGGAAACTTACAATTTTTGCATAGTGAAATTAATATTGATATATGCCTACAATTGAGGTGACCATTGGGTAAATGTAGTTAGAAATGTTTTGTCAATTGATGTGCCTGACTCTGTAAAAGTAAATATTGGCATACCAGTAGTCCTGAATGAATATATACTGCAACATGACTATTCACATTGCCAGAGAAACTTGGTTAAATATTTATATACTATAATTGGTTGTGGAAGGGGTACTGAGGGTGGTAAGAGAAAGCTGTACTCAGCATAATCTCTTCAACATCCATCACCAAAAGTGCCTCAGTAGTGCCATTATTGATTTGAGTTGGCCAATGCCTAAAGGACATTGTTGTGAGACTGGATCTGTGGTGAGTGATCTAAAAAGGTGAAAACACTGATTTGACCTCATGTTCAATCTACCTATTGTGGATACAATTGTCAATTATTGGTAGGAATGACCATGGAAACAAAATACCCTCCATTGTCTTTAATGGTACCAAAACCAAATGAAATTGGAGCAATTCCAAACAAATTCAGCAAGTCAAAATTAGACATTCATGAGGTGAGTAGACTGTCAGAAGTAGCAGAATTGTATTCAACCATAATCTGTAACCTCAGGGAAGCCACAAAACAGGACTGCTTACATTACAAACAACAGAAGCAAGTGATAGACAAAGCTAAACAAATTCCACAAACATTGGATCACGTATAAGCTCTGCAGTCATACCACGTTCAGCCATGATTTATAGTGGCCAATTAAACAAGAAGAGGAAGCTCCACAAATATCCCCATCAATGCTGAGGAGTCCAATGCATCAATGTAAGAAAGGCTATAGCATTTAAAACCATCTTCAGCCAAAGTACCAAGCAAGTTAAACATTTCGGCCATTTCCTGAGCTCCCCAGCATCAGAGTTATACAGCAACCGAAGAAGCTCTTCAGCCCATTGAGAATGTGCCAACCTATCTACACTAATTTGACTTTCCAGCATTTGGCTTATAGCCTTGAATGGCATGGCATTTCAAGTGCTTGTACATGTACTTTGTTTTCTTGTGCCAGTTGGATTAGTTATAGGTTTTGTCAAGAAATGACTGAGGGCACTAGATATTGCAAAGGGGTGAACTGAGAATGGCTGCCCTCGACTTCAAGACATGACTTGTCGGAGAATGATATGAAAGAGACCCCACCAAACTGAAGTCATTAGGAAAAGCTGTATGGTGACTGGAATCTAGAACAAAGGAAAATGTTTAAGAGTGCTGGATGACTAAATCCTGGGAAATTACTATAAGAGTTAGTCAGGGCAATATCCTTGGCTCTGTCACCTTCAGCTCAATGACCACCTTTCTATTATAAGGTCAGAAGTGAGCATTTTCACTGAATATTCAACACCATTCATCATGATATCTCTGATAATGAAGTGATGTGTTTTCATTTCCATCAATGAATGGATTGCATCTAGGTTTGGGCTGATACATGGTACGAATATTACTTGCCACTTCAGTTCTCTCATGGTCACTGAGGAGCATTTAATTGACTGTATTGACATTCATGACATTACCTTTGATGAATCTCCCGTGATCAACATCCTGGGTACCATTGACCAGAAACTTCGGTGAAAGCAAATCAGAGCTAAGAATTCATAGAATCCCTACAGTGTGGAAACAGGCCATTTGGCCCAAGTCCACACCGACTCTCCACAGAATATCCCATCCAGACCTGTTCCCCTACCTTATTACTCTACATTTACCTCTGACTAATGCACCTAGTCTACATATCCTTGGACACTATGGGCAACTTAGCATGGGCAATTCACCTAACCTGCACATCTTTGGATTGTGGGAGGAAACCGGAGCATCCAGAGGAAACCAGCACAGACACTGGAAGAATGTACCACCTCCGCAGAGACAGTCGCCCAAGGCTGGAATTGAACCTGGGTCCCCGGCACTGTGAGCAGCAGTGCTTACCAATGAGCCATCCCCTTGCCACCCACCAGTAATTCCCCATTGAGAGTGCATAAGTCAGGAATGTAACAGAATATTCTGCATTTGCCTGGCTGAGTGCAACTATGATCAAATTCTCCAAGCTGAACATCATCCAAGACAAAGCATCTCATTAGATTGGCACTCATCCACCACCTTCAACACTTACTTACTTCACCATAACACATTGTACCATCTACAAGCTGCATTGCAGCAGTTCCACAAAACTCCTTTGACAACGCTGTACAAGCCTATGATCTCAACTAAGAACAAGAGCAGCAGGTGCATGGGGATACCACCATCTGCAAGTTCCCCTCCAAGCCATACATCATCTCCACATGGTATTGTATCACCTATCCTTTATCATAGCTGGATCAAAATCCTGGAGTTCCCTTCCTAACAGGACTGAATACTTTACTTACCTTCATAGACTGCAGCCGTTCAAGAAGGAGGGTTCCCAAAGGTAAATAGAAATGGGCCTTAACATTTGACATCGCTAGCAACATTGATGCCCTTAAATGTATAAGGAATGTTTCATGGATGGGTCTGTTAACTAAAAGAGTTGTAGTTGTGCACTGGTAGATAATGTGCTTGATTTTTGTTTTTAGACAGTTAGTATTAACCACTGTCATGCTGATACAACCTGTGATTCCTTACCACAGTCATTAGTAAATGACAGCAGCTGAAGAGCTAGCTCTATCCTCAAAACTCCAACAGATATGTCAAATATGATTTCCCTATCATAAATCTCTCTTGATTCTGTTCAATCCGACTGTTAGTTTCTAAAATTACTACTATCGCATTCTTTAATATATGTTCTAGTAGTTTCCTGTTGGCTTGATGTAGGGGTAATGGATATGTAGTTCCCCATTTACTCTATTCCTCCTTCCTTAAATCGGGTTATATTTCTCACCTTACAATCTGGAGGAAACATTCCAGAATCACTTGGAATCCTTGAAGATGACCACCAATGCATCTACAAACTCTACAGCCACCACTTTCAACACTGAGAGATATAGATTATACAGAGATCCAGAGATTTATCTAATTTTAAATCCTATTAATTTCTCTGGTACTAATTACTGAGAGTAATATCTTCTAGTTCCTCATTTACATTGGTCCCTAGATTCCATGAAATTCTTAGAGAAGGCTGTTTTCTTGAGCATAGCAGGAAGTCGCATTTTGCCTGTGCAATTGTCATTGTGCACACACAGAGTATTGGAGCAATCTTTGTAGGAGGCATTGCATCAAAAGACCACATTCAACAAGTCTTGATGTTTTTCCCAAAGTGCCAATTCTGTTAGAAGGGTTCAAAACAAGCTTTTCAAAAGAAGTCATGCACAAAGTAAAAAGAGACAACTCTTTAACCCATCCATCCCCATGTTGAGATGACTAAAAGTTTTTAATACTTGTTTTTGTGGAGCCATAATGAGCAATTAGGCCAACTAGCTGCACCAATATCCCATTTGGTTTCAATTTGAAAGCCGTTGAGGTTTCACAACGATATGTGTTAGGGCCTCAATTATTCACATGATTTATGAACAACTTGGATAATATATAACACAGTCAGATATCCAAATTTGCTGATGACACAGCATTGCAGACCAGGTAAATTCTAGAATTGAAAAGATTATGGGATGATCTGATTGAAGCCTTCAAGATATTACACAAAAAGACAGCTTATCTTTACCTACCCTATTTCCACTGTTTGGGAATTCTAGAACTAGGGAATATAGGCTGAGAATTAGGAGCAGACTGTTCAGGAGAGATGTTAGGAAATATTTCTACACACAAAGGGCGGTTGATGTTTAGATCTATTCTACATATAGCAGTAGTTTCTGGATCAATTGTTAATTTTAAATCTTAGATATATTTTTGCTTACCAAAATTTTTAAGGGGTATGGGCAGGAATATAGTGGAACAGGCTGAAGAAACCGAATGGCTTACTCATGTTCCTGTCTTCCTAAAATAGTCACTGCCTCATTATGACAAATGTGCTTTGCCTGGCAGCAGACTCAAACTCAATAGATAAATATGTTTAATAGTGCTTGCTCAGATTCACAAGTTTTTAAATTATTTTATTTCATTTCATATATCCTGATGCCTTTATATCCGTTAAATTCAAGCTCAAGATACATGGAAGTGTGACTTTTTCTGGTTGCAAACAATTGATGTATTTTGCTGAAGCATGACAGTGGCGCATGTTAACTTTGCTTCAGCATTTTGGCTTGGATTCTGGGAGCTCCCCAACATCACATGGTGAGGTGAACCTAAAGGATGTTGTACAAAATTTATTTTTAAAAAATGGTATGGAAACAAAAATTGTATCACTTCAAGGTAATAGATGACAGCATCCGAGATTAAAAGTTAAGGACATACACAGAAAGCCACAAATGTTGATAGAATGAGAACTGTAATATGTGACCCTGTCTCTCAGATTTGGGATGGTGTTGTTTTTTTCCCTAATCAACCTGTCCGGAGATATTATTACCCACCTCTGGAGCAGGTGTTGGGATGGTGTTATGCTGGGATAGATTGGTGAACAGAAGTCCAGGCATGTACACAATTGTGTGGCACTTTATGTATGGTAAGCATCATTTAAAGACTTTGTTCTAATCTGACAGTGGTTTAGGTTGCTGAGTTGTTCCCTGTTCCTTGGAAACTAATTATTTTGGCTTTACAGTTACAATAACTTCTCTCTTTGTATTTAGACTTTAAAGTCAGTGCTGGTCATGCTGCAGATTTTAATCAACGCCTACTGGAAGCTAGTACTCAGTTCCAAATGAATCAGGGAAAAGGCACAATAGATGTATGGTGGCTGTTTGATGATGGAGGTATGAAGCATATTCTACAAGAAGTTGAAGTTTTATGCCTTCTCATTATGTTAGAAGATTGATAACACAGTTTTTAAATGTATTAATATAGTATATTTTCTGAGTGAGTAAAAGCTTCAGAATTCTGAAACACAGAGGTACTTGTGAATCCTAGTTAAGGATTCTCCTAAGGTTAACATGTAGGTTCAGTTGGCATTTATGAAGGCAAATGTAATGTTCACATTCGCTTCAAGAGGGCTAGAATATAAGATCAGAGATGTACTACTGAGATGTAGAAGACTCTGGTCTGACCGCATTTGGAATATTGTGAGCAGTTTTGGACCTGTAACTCAGGCAGTTGTGCTGTTCTTGGAGGTAGGGGTGGTGTGACAAAGTGTCCAGAGAAGGTTTACAAGAATGATCCCAGGGATGAAGAAGGGCTTGTCATATGAGGAGTAGATGAGGACTTTGGGTCTGTACTTAGTGGAGCTTAAAAGAATGAGGAAGGGTGATCTCATTGAAATTTACAGAATGCTGAGCGGCCTGGATGGAGTGGACATGAAGAAAGTGTTTTGATTAGTAGGAGAAACTAGGACCTTAGGGCACTGTCTCAGAGAGAAGGGGCAACCCTTAGGACTGAGATGAGGTGGAATTCCTTCAGTCAGAGAGTAGTTAATCTGTGGAACTCACTGTCATAGAAGCCTGTGGAAACCAAGTCATTAAGTGTATTTAAGACAGAGATAGATCTTGAATGGTAAGGGTTATGGAGAGAAGGCAGGAGAATGGGGTTTTAAAAAAAACATATCAACCATGATTGAATGGCTGAGCAGACTCAATTAGACAAATTGCCTTAATTCTGCTCCCATATCTTGTGATGTTATAACCCCTTTTTATTACCCAGGATGACCCAAAACCTTTTGTAACCAGTGAACCATTTTTTGAGGTAATGTACGCTTTAATATACGAATGAGTTTGTACAAACCAGCCTCCCCCCACAGGAAAAAAGGGACCATACCATCTGCTGGCTAAGGGAGACATTTTGATCAGGATGAGAGGAGAATTTTCCTGTTCTTCCTCAAATAGTGCCATGCAGTCTTTCCATGTCCATTAAGAACTCAGCGCCATGTTACAATGTCTCCTCCAAAACACAGCAGGTTTGACAGCAATGCAAAGTGATATGGCACTTCAGATCATGTGCTCAAGTGTCTGGAGTGACACTTTAACCAATGGGCTGGATTTAATGGAAGCAGTGGGATTTTGGCTGCTGCCTGCAGGGCTGATGGGACCTCATGCCTTCTTTGAGGGCGGCCAAATTAAATGTGCCATGCAGTTGACAAACTAGCAGCAGTTTTCCCCTACATCTTTTGTTGTCAGCAGGGTTGGCTACTGCCAGAACCGCATTGCAACTGAGGCTTTGAATGAAGGAGGGACTGAAGCATGGGTCAGTAATGGCAGGAGTGAGGTCAAGATTGAAGGAGTGGCTTTCAGTGATACCCCTGTTCTTAAAATGCTGGGGTCGCTTTATCAAGCTTTGAGTGCTTTTGTTTGAGTGATCTCTTGAGGGAGCCTACAACTGGACAGTCTAAGGTTTGCTTATTGCATGGCAAGCCCCCTCCCTGCTGCAGGGATAGTGGCAGTGGGACGAAGAACTTGAGCCACAATTCACACAGGCCTTCCTGTCCCAAATTTAATTGGGATGGATGATGGAGTGAGGGAGTTAATGGGTGATGTTGTCCCCTCAATTCTGCATTAGTAATACTTTTGCCTCAAAACTGCTTCAAACTGAGGTTGAAGGGCTTTTGCCCGAAACATCAATCTTTCTACTCCTCAGATGTTGCCTGACCAGCTGTGCTTTTCCAGCACTACTCTAATCTGGCGTGATCATAAACAGTTAGGAATATTTTTAATTTTTTTGATAACCTTTTGTGGGTATTGGCAATTGATGTTCGTCTCAAGTGGAATTATAGCCTTGTGGGAAGCTAGGGAATTGATTGCTGGGCCTCTTAGTCAGATATTTGTATCATTGATAGTCACAGGTGAGATGCCGGAAGAGTAGAGGTTGGCTAACGTGGTGCCACTGTTTAAAAAGGTAGTAAGGACAAGTCAGGGAACTATAGACCAGTGAGCTTGACGTCGATGGTGGGCATGTTGTTGGAGGGAATCCTGAGGGACAGGATTTATGTGTATTTGGAAAGGCAAGGACTGATCAGGGATAGTCAACATGGCTTTGTGCGTGGGACATCATGTCTCTCAAACTTGATTGAGTTGTTTGAGGAAGTAACAAAGAGGATTGATGAGGGCAGAGCGGTAGATGTGATCTATATGGACTTCATAAGGTGTTCGACAAGGTTTCCTATGGGAGACTGGCTAGCAAGGTTAGATCTCATGGAATACAGGGAGAACTAGCCACTTGGATACAGAACTGGTTCAAAGGTAGAAGATAGAGGGTGGTGGTGGAGGTCTGTGACCAGTGGAGTGCCTCAAGGGTTGGTGCTGGGTCCTCAACTTTTCGTCATTTATATAAATAATATGGATGTGAGCATAAGAGGCATAGTTAGTAAATTTGCAGATGACACCAAAATTGGACAGCGAAAATCACCTTAGATTACAACAGGATCTTGATAAGATGGGCCAATGGGCTGAGAAGTGGCACATGGAGTTCAATTTTGATAAATGCGAGGTGCTGCATTTTGGGAAAGCAAATCTTAGCAGGACTTATACACTTAATAGTAAGGTCCTAGTGAGTGTTGCTGAACAAAGAGACCTTGGAGTGTAAGTTCATAGCTCTTTGAAAGTGGAGTTCCAGGTAGATTGGATAATGAAGAAGGCATTTGGTACGCTTTCCTTATGGTCAGACTATTGAGTACAGGAGTTGGGAGGTCATGTTGCTGCTGTGCATGACATTGATTAGGCCACTGTTGGAATATTGCATGCAGTTCTGGTCTCTTTCCTATCGGAAGGATGTTGTGAAATATGAAAGGGTTCAGAAAAGATTTGCAAGGATGTTGCCAGGGTTGGAGGATTTGAGCTATAGGTAGAGGTTGAACAGGCTGGGACTGTTTTCCCTGGAGCGTCGGAGGTTGAGGGGTGACTTTATAGAGATTTATAACATCATGAGGGGCATGGATAGGATAAATAGACAGTCTTTTCCCTGGGGTGGGGGAGTCCAGAACTAGAGGGCATAGGTTTAGGGTGAGAGGGGAAAGATATAAAAGAGACCTAAGGGGCAACTGTTTCATGCAGAGGGTGGTATGTGAATGGAATGAGCTGCCAGAGGAAGTGGTGGAGGCTGGTACAATTGCAACAGTTAAGAGGCATCTGGATGGGTATATGAATAGGAAGGGTTTGGAGGGATATGGGCCGGGTGCTGGCAGGGGGTACTAGATTGGGTTGGGATATCTGCTCGGCATGAACAAGTTGGACCTTTAGCTCTGTTTCCGCGCTATACATCTCTGTGACTCCGTGACTATGACTCAATATTATTTCTAGAAATCCTAAAAGATTTCAACATTTATTTATGAAAATAAAACTTGTATTAAAATTTATAATCTTGCGTTCAGTTTCAGCTTATCATTTAAAGGAGCATTAATCCTGATATCATTACTTTACTTTAATTAGGTTTAACTATTCTCATTCCCTATCTGTTAACTATTCGCAAAAAATGGTGTGACTGTAAATTACGTATCTTCATTGGAGGGAAGTTGGACAGTATTAATGAGGAGAAACGAGCGTAAGTTTTGTTTAATAACTTTCCAAATGATTTAAAATGTGCAAGACTTTATCAGATGTTGGCACTTTTATTGGTTTTTCAAACTTAACAAGCTTTTTTGTGGTGAATATTTATGAATGAGTAAAAATACTGATCACAAATTTTCAAATGTTTGAAAATCACACTTCAGTATTTTAGAAACAGGGAGGCAGAAATTCATGACCAAAATCACTGAACTTCCTGGCAGAGTGCTTCATGGTAACATACACATCCAGAAATACACACCCTTATATTTATACAGATTATTTGAGAGTGCACATTGGGTACTAAAAGAATTCTATAACCTTTCCCTTTTGAGTGAATTTGAAGTAGCGTAGAATCGTAAGAGCACGAGGAAGTCACTCATCCCATCGTGTTCCATATCTTTGAGCTATTCAATTGATCTCAGTGTGTTATTATTAGATTCCCTACAGTGTGGAAACAGGCCCTTCGTCCCAACCAGTCCACACCAACCCTCCAAAGAGTAACCCACCCAGACCCATTTCCCTCTGACTAATGCACCTAACACAATTGGCAATTTAGCATGGCCAATTCACCTGACTTGCACATCTTTGGACTGTGGGAGGAAACCAGAGCACATGCGGGAAACCCACACAGACACTGGGAGAATGTGCAAACTCCACACAGTCTCCCGAGGCTGGAATCAAACCTGGGACCCTGGCGCGGTGAGGTAGCAGTGCTAACCACTATGCCATCGTGCCGCCCTTATGCCATTGTTTTTTCCACATTCTCTTAATATTTTCTTGAAATGGAAAAACAATTCCAATTTAATTTGAAAGTGACTTGAACCTGTTTCTATCATTTCCAGGTTCTGTGTTTTAGATTATAACTTGTTGAGTTGACCTCAATTTTTTACCAATTACCTTAAATTGGTGCACTATGGTTACTGACAATCCTGCCAGTTGGAAGTTCTTTTATCTTGAAAAAATAAAATCTATAATTGGAACATTTCTGCCCAAGTTCTCCTTACTCTTCTATGCCCTGAGAATAATCCCAGTTTCTCTAATAACTTCACGTTACCTTCCTTGATGCTACACTGTCTGTAATTTGTTTCTGCTTCTCTATCCTGTACTAGATGAGCAGAAATTTCCAATTGAATATTAGGTTGAATGAAACTATTGTCTTTCACTGCAAAACTCTCTTCCCTGATCATTGGCTCTGACCTCTTCCTATCACAGGCAACCTTGGTATTATATTTGAGCCTAAAATGAGCTTCCATCCAGATGAGCGCTTTAAAAACCACCACCAGCTTTTACCTCTGTGTAACATTACCTGATATTGCCAATGGCCTCTGTCCAACTTCTGAAACCTCCTTCCATAGTGTTGTTATCTTTCATTTTGCATTGCACCAGTCGTCCCTTGGCTGGCTTCCTAATTTGTAAAACCTGCATAAAATTTAAAGTTCTTTGAATCTCTCATGCATAGATCTAAACCTATTATCCATCACCTCTATACTTGATGACTTCTGTCTTAGTAACTTCTCCATTTTTAAATGTTCCTGTGGTCTCATTCCATCCCTAACCCTCAGACTTCTGTGCTTCTTTAGTCCTGCCATTTTGGATCCACATTATGAATTGCTCAACCAATTGCTGCCATATGTCCAACTGTCCTCAGTTCTAGAATTTCATTCCTAAATCTTTTCATTCCTCCTTCAATGTACTCAAGTCAAATGTGAGAGATGTATTAACTAAGATACAAATACACAGATTTAAAATAACTTTAGTTAAATATAAAAATAAGTCTACTATTCTTGCAGGCCTTGTTTGCTTGCAGATTCCCTTTTCTGGATTAAAAGATTTGAAAACTTGAATTCAGCTTCAACAGCAGTGATGGCTACTGCTGCCGTATACTTAGAGGTTGCTTCTACGTGGGCAGAGCAGAAAGCCCTGGAAGTGATTGTGGGCTGCTTTCTTTCACGTGTGTGGCTGTGCAGTTGGTTGTTCTTGGTGGCTTGGTTCAGTACTCAGTAGCTTATTCTGGAAGGTGCTCTTTATTCTCCCTGTTGAGGAGCACTTGGTGTTCAAAATCTCTCTTTCTCCCCTGGTGTTCAGGGGATTCTCCTCAAACTGGCTGCTTTTCATGCCACCTTTATCAAGATCAAACAGCATGGTCACAAACAGTTCACCACCAACTGGAGGGCAACTAGGGATACGCAATAAAAACGCTGGCTGGCCAGCGATGCCCATGTTCCATGACTGGATAAAAATTTAAGAGTATAATGCCTATGTGCCTCCATTACTTAACTGGTTTCTCCCAAAAAAACAGTTCTATGTGTATCTTTTTTCTTTACAGATATGTTTATTGAAAATTTAACATTTTTACAAGTTTACAAATAAAAAAAACCTCAAGTATAAACATTGATATACAATTAAATCTTAAATAATAACCAAAATTTATCAAACAACAAAAAACAAAACTCACCGAACTACTAATCTAACCTACAACTAACCAGAGTGTATAATTAAGTCTCTTACATTATTCAAAGAAGAGAAAAAAAAACCCGACGGATAACACAGAAATTGGATAGTGAGATACATGCTTGGAATGTATTAACATCAAATAATAACAAAATCCATATTCGTGCGGGATTCCTCTCCCAAGGGACCCTGGACCAGCAAGGTCGCCATCTCAATTAAATAAAAGCTCTTGTTAGGATGGCCAAAATATCTGTATTTATGTAATTCAAGAAGGGCTGCCATATTTTTATTGAATAATGTGGTCTTTTGGTGCACCATGTTTGTAAGGATGTCAAGGGGAAACATTCCATGATTATTCTGTGCCAATTCAAAAGTCCAGGAGGGCCCTCAGCCACCCAGTTTACCAAAATATTTTTCCTTGCACAGAAAGAGAATAGAAAATAAGCTCTTCCCGTGCCTATTCAGGGAGGGTAAGTTCGAAAAGCCCTGTGTATCTTATAGCTAGACATGTGTGCATCATGCCACCAATTAGGTCTGTCTTTTAAAAAGCACTTAGCCAAAGTTGGAGCCAGGAGTTGCAGAATTATTCTTAAGCCACAGCAACCCCAAATTCAAAAGCACTTTACTAGTATGTTGTCTTGGTCAAGACAAATGTCTGGCAGCTCCACACACTGATGTAAATAATATTTAAAGTCAGGTGGGCCTCAGGCCAAGTCATTCTAGCACATTCTTTAATTATTCCTTTACTAGAGTTGTACTCTGTTGCTGTTGCACAACTATTTCTAGCTTCCCTTATAATAGCATTCTGACTCCTGTACTATCTACAACCCAAAGAAATTCCTGTGAATGATTTTGCAGCTTTACCCTCTGCACCTTTAGGTAACATCTTCTTGTCATTATTTTATTTGTGACCTGTCACTCACTGGCCTCTATCTCGTTGCCTTCTTGTTGTTAGGGATATAAGACAGAATATCTGGCACATTCTGAAATGCTGGCTAAAAGAATGTCTGATTACAAGAGAAGTGGCAAATATGTTTCCTTTTCAATTTAATTTGTACAGGAAATTCCACGAATGAAGTTAATAATAACTTTGGAGACAAGGATGGTTTCATGACTGATTCATAATCTGTTTGGAGGGAGCTGAATTCAACAGTTATAATATTACAATTAGTTTTGGATAAGAGAGAAGAAAGTCTGCCAGGGATTTCTGTCTCAAGATTCTAGTTACTCCTGTCAGAAATGGTTTATTGGTTTAAGGAACCTAACCCAGCTTGGGTTGTGCTCAGTGCCAAAAGCGCTAAGCACCTTGATGCTCACTGTTGAGGGATAAGCACTATAATTTATTTTTATTATTTGTTCATGAGATGTGGAAGTCATTTGTGAGGCCAACAATTTTTCCTCCCTGATTGCCCTGGAGAAGGTGGTGATGTGCTGCAATCCTTGCTGTTAGGAAAGACATTCCATGATTTTGACCCAGTGACAGTGAAGGATATTTCTAAGTCAGGATGGTGAATAGATTGGAGGGGAACTTGCAGGAGGTGGTGTTCCCATGTATCTGTTGCCCTTAACCTTCTCGAGTGACCAGTTTTGAAAGATGGAGTCACAAGAGCCTTAGTGAGTCCCTTCAGTTCACCTTTATAGATGGGAATAAACATTCAAGATAGTGGATAGGGTGTCAGTCAAGTGAACTACTTTGTCCTGAATGATCAAAGCTGAATGTATGGTACTAAAGGTTGCCTACAGGAAGTCAAAGCTCTGTGGAGAGAAGAAAGCTGATGAGCAAAAACTAGTTGTGAACAGTATCATTATTTCTCCCTTCACACGGCAGATGATAATCACACTCGTTTTCCAGGGTTTTTGTGAAGTTGTAGAATGTCAGAAGACAACATTTGATGTTATTTATAGATGGATAGATATCTATAGTACAGAAAAGGGCCCTTGGCTTGTTGTGTGTGTCAGTTGAAACAACCTTCTAGCTATTCTAATTCCATTTTCCAGCACTTGGCCTATAGTCTGAATGCCTTGGATCACAAGTGCATATCTAAATGCTGCTTTCAATGTTTTTGAAGGTTTGTGCCTTGTATGTGGTGAGTTCCAGATTCCCACCTACCTGTGGGTGGAGGTTTCCTCACATCCTGCCCCTTATCATAAACCTGTCTCCCCGTCTATGCATCTGATAATTTTAAACAATTTGATCATATATTCCCACCTCCCCCTGCCAACTCTCAACCCCAGTCTGTCTTCATAACTAAAACTCTCTGGTGCAGACAACATCTCCGTAAATTTCCTTTAAGACCTCCATTTTCAGGTCTGAATAGATTCAACTGGACGACCGTGTGGAAGCTAGATTGTGTTTATGAATTGAAGGAAGCCCAGGGTATTTCAGTGGATATTAAATCAATGGTAGCATGTGCTTTTGACATTGAAAATAAACCCATGGAAGGCACTCCCACTGAGGTGGGTCATGGGGAAGGATGGCACTGATTGACAGTGGTTTGATGTATGAAAGGAGGGATGACAGTGGCATTGTAGAGCCAGCAAATATTGTTAGTGATTTCATAGTCATCTGGGCTGTGGACCCCCAGCAATGGAGTTCGGTCTATAGAGGTAGTACATGAGCATGCAGCTGGAAGGCCACAACATTTTGTAGGCTTGTATGGGATGTGGATGTTGCTAGGAAAGCCTGCATTTGTTCCCATGCCCTTAGCTTTTTTTGGCTGTCTAGGCCAGGGCCATCAAGAGTCTGGAGTCATATGTATGCCAGAGGAGGTAAGAAAAGCAGATTTCCTTCCCTAGAGGGGATGAATGTACACAGATGGGTTTTTACAACAATCAGTAGTGGTTACATGGTCATAATAAGGCTAACATTTAATTGCAGATTTTATTGAAGTCAACTTTCTCTGCTGGTTAAAACTCAAGATCCCACAGAATTTGCCTATATCTCTGCTTTACTAGTCCAGTGACAATACCATTACCTGCCACTTGCCCTCCATGCTGAAGACAGATGAGGAGTTTAGACATTGGTGGCACTGTCGGGAACAGAGGCTGAAGTTGAGCTTTTTATTGTGGCTTTGAAACACCAAGGAATAGCATGTGAATAGAGGAATTTTAAACAATATCAATTTAATGGGCGGAAAAAATATTTTGAAAAAGGAGAGCCTTGAGAAACAAATGATTTTGAAATAGCTTGATTAAAGTTAATGAAAGGGTAATTGCAGGACTGATAAGTGTTTGGCAAGGTGAGGGAGGGCCTAGCTTTTGGCTGTGAAGTTGGAATATGAGAGAATATAATTTGAAGAAGCAACTTGTTCAAAAATTGATAGTAAGTTGTGTTGCTGAATTCTCATTTGCTTGACCCCTTGTTAGATCTCATTTTCAAATGAGAGTCAGAGTCTGGTGGTAGATTCAGGTGCAACTTTGTTGCAGCCTCAGATTTTCTTCGCAGTAAGGCACACAAAATCTTCAGATTGTATATAGTTAAGACTTAGTTTTGGGTAGGGTGGAGGTGGTGGTGATGGTCAGCGGCATCAGGTTTCCCCTCTGTGATTGGCTTTCTGGTCCAGCATCTTTAAAGGTATGGTCAGGCTGACAGTCCAGCCCCGGTCATGATGTTTTCACAAACTTTAATGATAAGGGGGGGCACCTCTATTGCTTGAAACTGGTTTGAATCTTTTCTTTTGGTGATATTGTTTGGATATATGTGGATCTATCACTACTTCAGAAGCTGTATCTATGATTATCTGAAGGATGTGAACTAAAATTTACTCTTGATATTGTAACAAATTGGTTAAGTAATTCTTAGTGTAAGCAATTGCAGCTACACATTCAATCTCAGCCAGTAACCTTGATTCTTACAGAGCTGCTATTGTCCAACTTGCTGAGGCTACATCAAGCAAATATTTTCCCACATGCTCTAACTACTGTCAGCCATGTTCTGCAGAGCTTGTCAGGGACAGTTGTCAACCATTTTGTGCCACCCAGTCACGGACAGCCCTAGCACCACACTTTAAAGTATTTGATTAAAAACTAGAGCACTATGCTAGAAGTTTAATGTTTGTCTACTATGAAACTGAAGCATGATGAGACCATAAGACATAGGAACGGAAGTAGGCCATTCAGCTCATTGCATGTGCTTCACCACTTAATGAAATCATGACTGATCTGATCACTTTCAACTCCATTTTTCTGCCTTGATTCCATTCCTATCTAAAAACCTATCTCTCTCAACCTTGAATATACTTAATGATCCAGCCTCTGTAGCAAAAACAAATTCCGCAGATTCTCAAATCTCTGAGAAGAAATTCCTCCTCGTCTCTATTTTAAATAATGCAATCCCTTATTCTGGGATTATGCCCTCTGGTTCTAAACTCTCCCTTAAGGGGAAACAACCCTTCTACATCAACCTGTCATGTTCTGAGTATCTTTGTCTCAATAAGATGATGTTGCATTCTTCTAAATTCCAATGAATATAGGTGAACCCGAGTCATCAAATGGCCTGTCCATACCCTGATCAGCCTAGTGAATATTCTTCAGTCTACTTCAATGTCAGTCTATCTTCTTTCAGGATAAGGGGCCCAAAACAATTTAAAATAGTCCAGCTGTAGTCTGACTAGTGCTTTGAATAGTTTTAGCAAGATCTCCCTTTTTTCTACTTTATTCCCTTTGAAATAAAGGCCAACATTTCATTTGCCTTCCTATTACCTGCTGAGGTTGTATGCTAGTTTTATGTGAGTCGTGCATGAGGACTGTCACTCTGCAGTCTTTCTTGATTTGAGTTCATTCAGCTCGTCTACTTTTTTTGCCAAAGTGCAGAACTTCACATTTTCCCATGTTATATTCCATATGCCAACCTTTTGCCCATTTGCCTAATTTATCAGTAACTCCTTGCAGACATTTTGTCATCCTCTGCGTTTGCCATCCAAGCTATTAATATATACTGTAAATAATTATGACCCCAGCACTGATCCCCTGTGGCATTATTATAAGTTACAGGTTGGCATCCTGAAAATGCCCACCCTTTATCCCAGCTCTGTCTTCAATTAGTTAGCTGATCCTCTATTCACACTAATATCCCACTCGAACCACATGGGCTCTTAATAAGTAGCATAATGAGAGGTACCTATTTTGTATTTAGATTTTCAGAAGACTTTTTATATTAAATACACTGACCAATGTTTTTCCCTTTATCTATCTGCCTGTTACCTAAAATAATTCTAATAAATTTGTCAGGCATGATTTCCCCGTCCAGAAGCCATGTTGACCCTGCTTGATCATCTTGTGTATTTCTAAATACCTGTTCTCTATTATGTTCTTTATATTAGACTCTCACACTTTTCAATTATCAGACATTAATCTAACCAACCTACAGTTTCAGGTTGTTCTGGTATATCATGTGTTTCATCAACCTGAATTGGCTATAACGTGGTTGAAGAATTCTGGACACTGTTTGGATAAAGCAAACTTTCTACTGAATGTGTATAACCTTCTTCTGTAGCTATCTTCTACAGTGCGATATTCCATAGCGCAATTTTATCTATCACAGAGATGCAGAGGAACGCAACTGTCACGTTATGAAAGTACTAGTTTTTGTATCCTTTCCTTTCTGAATTAGTCCTACATATTGGCAGTTTTCCAATCCTGAGACTTTTCCAGAATCTAAGGATTCTTGAAAGATTGCTATCAGTGCATCCACTACCTCTGCAATTACTTACTTTATTATCCTATAACACATCCAGTCATGCCTAGGGACTTATTGACTTTAGCTGCATTAATTTCTCTGGTAATTGTTTTTCTCTTGTGATAGATTGGGTGCATTTCCTCTCATTTTGCCCCTGGATTATTTGACAATATTGGAATGCTATCAGTGCCTTCTCCTGTGAAGATTTATGTAAAATACTTAGTTAATTCCCTTACTTGGTTTCCACCTTATTTTCCCAGCCTTGTTTTCTCAGGGACCTGTTGTCAGCTTTGGCAAGTTCTTCATTTTAATGTACTTAAAGATGAAAGCTTTATGCCTTGGACGTCAACACTCCTGCTTCTGGGATGCTGCCTGACTGTGATAGAGATAGGTCAAGAAAAAGAAGGAAGCATACGTCAGGTATAGACAGCAGAGATCAAGGCATAGGAGTTTACTCTAGGGAAATCAGGAGGGGAAAAAAGGGGACATGAGATAGCTTTGGTAAATAGGGTTAAGGAGAATCCAAAGAGATTCTGTAAATACATTAAGGACAAAATGGTAACTAGGGAGTGAATAGGACCTCTCGAACATCAACAAGGACCACAGGAGATGGGGAGATACCAAATGGGTAGTTTGCATCATAGTTTACCGTGGAGAAGGATATGGAAATAGAGAACATGGGGAAATAAATAGCAACATCTTTAAAAATGGGGGGCATCTTGAAAAATGAGGGGCCCTATCCTCTCCCTAGTTACCCTTTTGTTCGTAATGTATTTGTAGGATCTCTTTAGATTCTCGTTAACCCTATTTGCCAAAGCTATCTCATGTCCCCTTTTTGCCCTCCGGATTTCCCTCAAGTATACTCCTACTGCCTTTATACTGTTCTAAGGATTCACTCGATGTCTGCAGTCTACACCTGACAAATTACAGAGGAGAAAGTGCCACATGTCTTAAAAAGCATGAAGGTGGATATGATCAGGTGCATGCTAGAACTCTGTAGGAAGCTAGGGAGGTGATTGCTGGGCCTCTTGCTGAGACGTTTGTATCATCGATAGTCACAGGTGAGGTGCTGGAAGCCTGGAGGTTGGTTAATGTGGTGCCATTATAGAAGAAAGGCGGTAAGTAAATACTAGGGAACTACAGACCAGTGAGCCTGACATCTGTGGTGGGCAAGTTATTGGAGGGAATCCTGAAGGACAATATTCACGTCTGTTTGGAAAAGTAGGGACTGTTTAGGGATAGCCAACGTGGCTCTATGCATGGGAAATTGCATCTCACTGACTTGAGTTTTTTGAAGAACTAAAGAGGATTGATAAGGGCAGAGCAGTGGACATGATCTATATGGACTTCATTAAAGCATTCAACAAGGTTCTTCACGGTAGACTGTTTAGCAAGGTTAGATCACACTGAATAGAGGGAGAACTAGCTACAGATAGTTCTCTAACCCAGTAGTTGCATTCTTGTGGAAACTGCTGTTATAGAGAAAGCGCTCTTTAGAAACAGGGCTTAGTGTTGGCAGTGTAATCACATTACAGCCAACACACGGTTTAAATGTTTGCACTTTAGAAAGTGTCCCCAATTCGTCAATCGCATTACAACGAATTTACGTTAATAAAACGTGCATTATAGCAGAAAGACCTGTATTTGGATACAGAATAGATTGGAAGGTATAAGACCGAGGGTTGCTTTTCAGATTGGAGGCCTGGGACCAGCAGTGTGCAGCAACTATCAGTGCTGGGTCCATTGCTTTTCGTCATTTATATAAATGTGAACACCAGAGGTATAGTTAGTAAGTTTGCAGATTACACCAAAATTTAGGTGTAGTGGATAGTGATGAATGTTACCTTGGAGTCCAATGAGACCTTGATCAGAAGGCCCAATGGGCCAAGGAGTGGCAGATGGAGTTTAATTTAGATAAATGCTGCATTTTGGAAAGGCAAATCAGGGCAGGACTGTTACACTTAATGGTAAGGTCCTGGGGAGTGTTGCTGAAGAAAGACCTTGGAGTGCAGGTTTATAGTTCCTTGAAAGTGGAGTCACGGTTAGATAGGATAGTGAAGAAGGTGTCTGGTATGCTTGCCTTTATTGGTCAGAGTATTGAATACAGGAGTTGGGAGGTCATGTTGTGAAACTTGAAAGAGCTCAGAAAAGATTTACAAGGATATTGCTAGGATTGGAGTGTTTGGGCTACAGGGAGAGGCTGAATAGACTGGGACTATTTTCCCTGGAGCATCGGAGACTGAGGGCGCCTCGGTGGCTCAGTGGTTAGCACTGCTGCCTCACGGCGACAGGGACCCAGGTTCGATTCCAGCCTTGGGCGACTGTCTGTATGGAGTTTGCACATTCTCTCAGTGTCTGCGTGGGTTTCCTCCAGGTGCTCCGATTTCCTCTCTCAATCCAAAGGATGTGCAGGTCAGCTGAATTGGCCATCTTAAATTGCCCATAGTGTTAGATGCATTAGTCACGGGTAAATACAGGGCAGGGGAATGGGTCTGGGTGGGTTACTCTTCAGAGGATCGGTGTGGACTTGTTGGGGCGAAGGGCTTGTTTCCATACTGTAGGGAATCTAATCTAATCTAATCTGTAGGGAATCTAATCTGATTTAATGTTATAGAGGTTTATGGATAGGGTGAATAGCCAAGGTCTTTTCCCTGAGATGGGGAAGTCCAGAACTAGAGGGCAGAGGTTTAAGGTTAGAGGGGAAAGATTTAAAATGAATCTAAGGAGCAACGTGTTCATGCAGAGGGTGGTGCATGTATGGAATGAGCTGCCAGAGGAAGTGGTGCAGACTGGTACAATTACAACACTTAAAAGGCATTTGGATGGGTGAATGAATATAAAGCATTTAGACAGATATGGGCCAAATGCTGGCAAATGGGACTAGATTTATTTAGGATATCTGGTTGGCATGGACGAGTTGGATTGAAGGGTCTGTTTCTGTGCTGTACATCTCTGTGACTGTACGGTGCTTGTTAAAACAAAGTTTGTTGTATATAGTTAGGAAACTGTAAGCTCATTGGGAAGATGTGCTGAGAAGGAACGTAAGTATAGAGTAAAAGCAGAGTCTTTGAACTCCGACAAAATCTCCAATGAATATTATAATGAGGATAGTTGTCTATTTATATGTTTGCCTTCCTATCCTGCATTTTCTAAAGCTGGTCACTGTGGGAAGTGCTCCCTCTAGAGTTCTGGCCTTAATTGTCGCAGAAGAGAAATAAAAATAATAATTGGATAGTTTAGGTAAAATGGAAAATTCGTAGAATCCCAACCGTGTGGAAACGGACTATTTGGCTCAACAAATCCACACAGTCTCTCCTGAAGAGCATCACCCTCCTCCCAAATAACCCCACATTTCTTGTGGCTAATCTATCGAACCTACACATCCCTAGGCAATTAAGCATGGCCAGTCCACTAACCTGCATATCCTTAGACTGTGGGAGGAAACCGGAGCACCTGGAGGAAACCCACACAGACACGGGAGAATGTGCAAACTTTACACACAGTCTTCTGAGGGTGGAATTGAACCTGGGTCCCTGGTGCTGGTAGGCAGCAGTGCTAATCACTGAGCTACAAGGCGCATAATGACTTGGCAGTTCAGGATATTAAAAGCAGCAGTTTGAGTGATAGGGCCATAAGAAACATTAATAGAATACTTCTGTTTCTGTAAAGATATAAATATGAAAAATGATATATAATGGAGTGCTTTGCAACTTTTGAGACCCACGCCATAGGAAGGATGTTGAACAGTAGTGAGAGTAAGTTCACCAGTAAGCACATACATAGGATTACTACTTAAATGGAGGATCAGCATCAACAGCGTTGTTAGATTAAACTGCCCAATTCTACCACTGTTTATCCAGTATATAAATTAAAACAATTTTGAAAGTGGTTAACATTGCACTGTTCTTCTTGCTTCTGTACAGAATGGCTGCACTTCTCGGCAAGTTCAGGATTCAGTGTGCTGACATCAAGGTCATTGGAGATATTCACATGAAACCAAGCAAAGAAAGGTAGGCAGAGGCTGGATTGGTTTCTTTAGTAACCTGTAACTGTAAAATTGAGATTCCAGAGCTTTGTAGACAACCTGAAGCAGCATGGATTATTAATATTGATGTTTGTCAATCATTGATGGGGTTAATAAGGGGATTGTTGTCAAATCCCACAGACATGAACTGAAAGTCATGGAGATGTACAGCACAGAAACAGACTCCTCAGTCTAACTCACCTAACCGAATCTAGCCCTATTTTCCAGCACTTGGCTCATATCTCTCTGAACCCTTCCTATTCATATACCATGGACACTGACCCTTTGGTCCAACTCATCCATGCCGACCAGATCTCCTAAATTAATCTTGTCCCATTTGCCAGCATTTGGCCCATGTCCCTCTAAACCCTTCGCATTCACATATCCATCCATGTGCCTTTTAAATGTTGTTATTGTACCAGACTCCTCCACTTCCTCTGGCAGCCAATTCCATACACGCACCACGGTCTGTGTGAAAAAGTTGCCCCTTAGGTTCCTCTTAAATCTTTCCCCTCTCACCTTAAATCTATGCCCTCTAGTTCTGGACACCCCCACCCCAGAGAAAAGACCTTATCTATTTACGTTATCCATACCTCATGATTTTATAAACCTCCATAAGGTCACCCCTCAGCCTTTAACGCTTCAGGAAAAACAGCCCCTGTTCCAATATCTCAAACCCTCCAAACCTGGCAACATCCTTGTAAATCTTTTCTGAACCTTTTCATGTTTCACAACATCCTTCTGACAGGAGGGAGACCAGAATTGTGCACAGTATTCTAGTAGTGGCCTAGCCAGTGTCTTGTACAGCTGCAACATGACCTCTCAACCCCTATACTCAATGCTCTGGCCAATAAAGGAAAGCATACTGAATGTCGTCTTCACTATCCTATCGACCTGTGACTCTACTTTCAAGGAACTATGAACCTGCACTCCAAGATCTTTGTTCAGCAACATTCTCCAGAACCTTACCATTAAGTTCTGTCCTGATTTGTGTTTCCAAAATGCAGCTCACAACTCCTGGGAACTAGTAATTTCTTTCAAGAAAGATTCTGATGGCTTCTAGGACACTGTCTTCGCTGTGAATGATGTTGCAGAAAGAGACTTAATCTCATTAAAACAAACAAGATTCTGAGGAATTGGACAATTTGGATGCTGAGGATATTTCTCCTCATGAGGGGAATTAAAGCTGGGGTACAGTTTTAAAAATGGGTTCCCCACTTAAAATAGAGCTGAGGAGGAATTTCTTCTCAAAGTCAGTCTTTAGAATTCTGTCCGAGTGCTGTCAAGACAGAGTAGTTGAAACATTCAAGACCGAGTTAGATATGATTTTTGATCCAAAGGGAGTCTATAGTTATGAGGAAGCAGGTGGGGAAAGTGGAGCAAAAGCCACAATTACATCAGACATGATCTTACTGATTGGTAGAGCTGGCTGGGGAGGCCAAATCATCTTATTGTGCTTCTCCTACTTATGTAAATTTGGAGAAGGAAAATGAGGGATGTGTTCTGAGGAAAACCTATTCCCAATCTTGCTGTGGCTTGTGTGTTCTTTACATCCATGTCAGTATACATGTCACCCTGTTAAAGATAGAAAGCAAAAGGCAAGTCAGTCATTGCATGCTGGAAGAGGATGCTGGACTTTGTTAAGGAATATTAAGTATCAGGAGTAAAGGAAACTCCCCATTCAGCTTGTAAAATTTAACTTATTTTGAACTACTTGTTCTGGGGTTATATGGTTAAAGGTAAGAATAAACACCTTGTTCAGGCACAAGGTTTGAGGGAGTCACTTATGCAGGAAAAGAAACTTCAGATTAGTAACTAGTGAAATGATATCCTCCTCAATGCTGAAAGCAAGCACTTGGCAAATTGGATAACTATTGGATGTGATCATATTGTTATTTATATCATTGCAACATTCACTGAACACTCTGTCATCATTATGGAATAATTTCTGGCTTCTATGACTGCTAATTGTAATGATTGATTACAGCTGGAAGATGTTTGAAGAACTGATTGAACCCTACCAACTACATGAGGGTTCCAAGGATCCTGCAACTGCAGAAATACTGCTGAAAGAGCATCCATGGAAAATTACTGATGCGGAGTTAGAGAGATTCAAAGACAAGGTGGGCAGAAAATGGAAGTGATGTCACTAAAGTATTTATGAATTATGGTCATAAATGAACATTTAGTGACAATGACTTTATGTTTTAAAGACATACCGACAGGTCAGACTCAATGAACTTCTGCAGGAGAACTCCCGATCTGCCAATATCATTGTTGTGTAAGTACACTCTATTGATATCACAGACATTAGGTACTGAATACGATGAGAACAATGCCATTTTCACAGACTACCCTTATATACGTTGCTTTCTTGTAATATTTAGAAATCTATTGACCTTTGATTGGATCTTACTCAAATTACCTGACCCACAGCCCTCTGGGATGGAGAATTCTGAGTGAAGAATTTCCTCCTCATTTCAGTCTTAAATAGTCTACCCATTTTATTCTGAGAATATGCACAGGCAAGGGAAACATTTTTGCTGGATGTATGTTCTTGAGACGTGTACAAATTCTAAGGTTAAATAAGATCAAAGTTTATTCTTCTAAATTCTAGAGAATACAGGCCAGTCTCCTAAATTCTTTCAGTATTAGGCAATCCAGCGTTTCTTGGAATTGGTTTGGTGAACCTCAGTTGCACTCCCTCCTTGGCAAGTTTAGACTCCTAGATGCCTACAGTGTGGGAGCAGGCCATATGGCCCACCAAGTACACACTGATCCTCTGAAGAGTACCCCATCCAGACCCATGAGTCATAAATTCATACGGGACGGAAACAAACCCTTTTGGTTCAACTCGTCCATGCCAACTAGGTATAGCAAATTGAACAAGTCCCATTTGCCTGCAGTTGGTCCATAACCCCCTCAACCTTTTCTATTCATGTATCTGTCCAAATGTCTTTTAAACGCCGTAATTGTACCTGCTTCTACCACTTCCTTTAGCAGCTCATTCCATACACTGCCAGTGTGGAAAATGTTGCCTCTCGGGTCCCTTTTAAATCTTTCCCCCTCTTGCCTTAAACCTGCAGCCTCTAGTTTTGGACTCCCCTACGCTGAGAAAAAAAAATTGCTATTCACTTTAATGATGCACATCATGATTTTACAAACCTCTATAAGGTAACTTTTCAGCCTCCGACACTCCATGGAAAGAAGTTCCAATCTATCTAGCCTTTCCCTATAACTCAAATGCTCCAGTCCCAGCAACAATCCTTCTGAACTTTTTCTGCCCTCTTTCCAGTTTAACAACATGCTCCTTGCAGCAGAGAGACCCGAATTGTACACAGTATTCGAAGAGTGACCTCACCAATGTCTTGTATAGCCACAACATGACATCTCAATTCCCATACTCAACACACTGACCAATGAGGACAAGCGTGCCAAATGCCACCTTGAACAACCTGTCCACCTGTGATGCCGCTTTGAAGGAACTGTGAACTTGTATACCCCGAGGCAGTACCATTAAGTCTGCAAGTCCTGTCCTGGCTGCCCTAGTTTGTCTTAGCAAAATACAACACTCTCATGTATCCAGATTAAATTCCATTTGCTGCCAATTGGCTCACCTGATCAAGATCTCTATGTACTCTTAGATAACCTTCTTCATGTCCAACATACCATAACTTTGCAGATGACACCAAAATTTACTAATCGTATCTCCAATATTCTCGTCCAAATTGTTGATGTAAATATCAAACCACATTGCACCCAGAACCGATCCTTGTGGCACACTGCTGGGTCACAGGCCTCCTGTCTTCTACCATCAAGCCAATTTTTTATCCAGTTGGCTTTCTCTCCCTGGATCCCATGTGAGCTAACCTTACTAACCAGTCTATCATATGGGACCTTGTTGTAGGCCCTACTATAGTCCATGTAGATAACATTTACTGTTCTACCTTAATCTACCTTCTATCGTAACATTTTCAAAAAAATCAATAGGCTACTCCTGCTGCAGTCTCATCAAACCTCTATACAATTACAGCGAGACATCTTAATTCCAGATTTTTATTAAATTCAAATTTGACCATCTGCTGTATTAGGATTTGAATGAGTCCCCACAGCCTTAACCTGGGACTCCAGATTAACAGTCCAGCAACAACACTGCTAGGCCATCACCTCCCATATACAGTCACGCACAGTAGCCAGAAATGGATTACAATTTTCAAAACTTATTTTCATTTCCTTTCACTATAGGAGTTTGCCCATTGCAAGGAAAGAAGCTGTATCAAGTTACTTGTATGTGGCTTGGTTGGAGACTCTTTCAAGAAACCTGCCTCCTGTTATAATGATCAGAGGAAATCAGAAGAATGTCCTGACCTTCTACTCCTAACAGAAAATTGCTGCAACAAATGCCACAGTTGATGCAACACTTATTTATCACTTCGCATTTTGACAGTTGGTTAATAAGGATGATACACTGAAGTAGCAAACAAAATCTATTCCTAGTTTTCTGATTTCCTGCTCCATTTCACAAATAATCTCACTAGTTAATCTTGTAAAATTTTCCTATTTAGTCACCATGTCGTGTAACAGCCTGATTGGTTGAGCCCTATATTTTAGGACACTATTCTCTGATCACTAATTTTACAAAGTTGGAATAAAATCCTCCTGATGTAAAATAGTTAATATACTCATTGTATTTTGGAGATCCATAATTTTCAGCATAAAGATCTTCAAGGAATTTTCAATCTATTGCCATTATTTGATATCCCCCATTTAATTCTGCTTAAATAAGGATTTAATTAGGCATATTGACAATTATGTATACTGTATTCTTCAGCTTAATGAACATTTACACAAAAGACCACAGGTTGAGAAAAGTCTGTTTCTGCAGTCTGACAAGCTCATTTGGGCATATGATCAAAAATGAACAATTCAAGGAAAATGTGCAAAACCAGATGAGATTACAGCTTTGTGAATAACACCATGAAATGAAGCAAGAAAGATGTACAAAGAAAGCAGAACAAAATGAAGAGGATGGAATTAAATTTCATAGAGAGGAAAGGCACTCACTTTATCATGAGAAATCAGTTGTAGTTTGGTGGGATTTGTTGCAATATTCATGTTGCTTACGTTCAGAATGTGGTTGCACTTACTTGTAAAGGAAACAATATGATGTGCAAAGGTGTCCTTGTATCTGATGAGAATTGAAATAAAGGGTAGTAAAACTAACTTTATCCTCTGATTTTTTTTTCCAGGGAGTGGGGTTGTTGGAAGATGAACCATCACTCTCTTTACCATTTTCACTGTAATATTTTCCAAAACAAAATTCACTTCTGTTCATTAAATAATTATAGATTCAAACACTGATGCATTGCAGAAATTCAGCAAAGATCTTTAGCACCTTCCAAACCAATGACTACCACTGTGTGAGTAGTCTGAGACTACCACGGTCTTCTCCTCCTTAGCCACCCACCCCCCTGACCTCTGCCACACCCCCAAAAAAAGCCACATGACACCCTGACTTGGAAATATATCACTGTTCCTCCCTGAGCCAAAATGCTGGAATCCTTTCATAACAACACTGTAGGTTTACTTAGAGCATATGCACTGCAGTTGTTCAAGAAGGCAACTCTCCTCCATCTACTGAAGAGTAATTAGGGAAAGGGTAATAATGAATACTGGCCCATCCAGCCACACTACGTTCCACAAGATTTTAAAAAACTTACCATTTTGACCTCCAATATATTTGACCAATCAAAAGGCTTATGGTCACAAAATATGTTGCAATATCAGTTTCATGATTTGTCAAAACCAGGGACAAGCTGTGGAAAAATGATTGTGGGCATATATTTTACAAATTCTATCCAGGTGATGTCTGCAAGCTTAAAAACCTAGTTATCTGTGTGTTTGCTGTGGTATTGTTCATTTGAGTCTGAAAGCTTTGGATTGACTTTAAGCACCACTTCAGAAGTTGAACCTAAATATAGGCTATTATTTCCAGTGCTGAATTATAGGAAGTGTTGTCCTCAAATTTCAACTGTTTATAATACATTCTGAATCATAAGATTCAAGCTGCACAACAGTGCAGTCAGTTTTGCTATAGCGTGGTAGCTCTGTTCTCATGCAAAACCGTATAACAGTACCATTTAAACTAATGGGGCCGGAATCGCATTATAACCAACATGTACTATAAAACTTCTTGCTTTAGAAACTGTCTCCAATTCAGCAATCGTGTTATAGTGAATTTGTGTTAACGAAATGTGTGTTATAGCAGAATGAGCTGTACTTCGAAACCAAAGTCAAGGCTGACAGTTGTGTGTAGCGGTAATGAAATTCATTTTCTGTTGTATCCTGTCAAGTTGCTTCCCTGGAATATGCATTGTAACACTCAAGAGCACATTACGTTTCAATAGGCGCTAGATGGCTAGATTTAATTCTGCTTGGCAGTTATTGTAAAGTTTTCATTTGGTCACTTGGAATGTTTTAGAGTCACTGAAGAACAGTTGAAAGCTCACAGACAGTTGGGGAATGTAAGCAAGTATGAGAGACAAAACGATGTGGTCTGTATGCTTTTAGCTGTAGTATTGGGACATCACCTGAACAACACATCTTTATGAAGCAAGGGCTCAAGGAAATCTCAGCAGTTGAACAGTTCTGTTCAAAGCTCAGGCAAGTCCTGGAAATTCAGATCTGAAGAGGGAAATAGAGATAAGCCAGGAAACTGAAAACCGGTGAGCCTCACATCAGTGGTTGGGAAGATATTGGAAAGAGTTGTTAGATATAGGATATATGTGCACTTGGAAAATAATAGCCTAATTGGGGACAGTCAACTTGGATTTGTGTAGTGCAGGTCATGTCTTAATAACTTGATTGAACTTTTCGAGGTGGTGATAAAGGTGATTGAGAGTAGAACAGTGGATCCTGTCTACATGAATTTTAGTAAGGCTTGCAACAAGGTCCCTCATGGTAGGCCATCCAGAAGATTAAGATGCATGGGATCTACGGTGACTTGACTGTGTGGATTCAGAATTGATTTGCCTATAGAAGGCAGAGGGTAGTGGTGGAAAGGTGTTTTTCAGGCTGGAGGTCCATGATTTGTGGTGTTCCACAGGGATCCGTATTGGGATGGATGTTTGTGTTATAAATAAATGACTTAAAAAATGTAGATGGGTGGGTTAGTAGGTTTGCAGGCTATAAAAAGATTGGTGGAGTTGTGGATAGTACAGAAGCTTGTCTAGACTACAATGGTATATAGGTCAGCTGCAGATATGGTTAGAAAAATGGCAGGTGGAGTTTAATCTGGGTGAGTGTGAGGTGCTGCACTGTGGGAGAACAAATGTTAAAGGCAAGTACCCAGTTAATGGGTACCCAGGACCCTGAACAGCATTGATGTACAGAGGGATCTTGGGGTTCAAGTCCATGGCTCCCTGAAAATGGCCACTTCAAGTATATAAGGAGGTTTTAAAAAAGTATATGGCATGCTTGCTTTTGTTTTTATCATATATTTTTATTAAGAAAAAGTAGATTTTTAAATATTACAACAAATACAAAACAATGCAATTCAAAACAGTACAAAAATAGTACAAAACTAAACCCAAATAATAAAACAAATTCCCCAACCCACCCTCCTATACGAATGTATAAACATATACAGAGAAGTATAAAATTTAAAAAAAAAACCTAAACTAGCTATTTAACTAACTAAATAAATACCTAACAGCAAACAAATAAAGAGTAATAACTCAACCCAGCCAACAAAACACTCATACATTCACAGTTCCTCCTCCCTGGATATTGGACTCATGAAACACAATCATTACAGATTTATAAAAGCCCTTGTTAGTGTGGCAGATAAATCTGTGTCCAGGTATTTCAAAAAGGGTTGCCATGTCTTGTAAAAATTCTCAGTTTTGTGGTGTACCATATTTGTGAGAAAATCCAGGGGAATATGCTCCATAACAATCTCCCGCCAACCCGACAGGCCTGGGGAGGGGGGGGGGGGGTTCTGATATCCAACCTAGCAAGATATTCTTCCTTGCACAGAATGTAAAAATATTGAAAAGTTTTTTCTTATGTGAGTCTGCAGGAAATACAATGGGTAGGCCCAAAAGGAGCGAAATAGGGTCCTTATCCACCCATACACCTAAAATCCTCTCCATTGCCCCCACCACAGCGCTCCAATATGTTTGAAGCCTGTCACAAGACCAAAGACAATGGTTAAGAGTACCCGTACAGACCTTGCACTTGGGGCATGCTGAAGATACCCCTGGTTTAAATTTTGACAAACGGTCTGGGGCTAAGTGGACCCTGTGGAGAATCTTCAACTGTAAAGCATGGGTCCTATTGCAAATTGATATCTTCCTTGCATTCTCCCAAATATCCTCCCATGCCCCTGAAGAAACTTCAACACCCAGCTCTCTCTCCCACATCTTGCAGAGTCAATCAGACTCATCTAAGGTGCCCCCCCACTGGTGATATAAAGTACTGATAAAGAGTGTACTCTTAGCCCTTAGTACCCCTCTTTCTATATCAGATTTGTAGGGATCAGTCAAAAGTGTGGTCCTTTTTTTGAATAAAATCCCTAACTTGAAAAAAATGAAAGAGGTCTCTATTAGGTAACTTGTACTTCTGTACTAACTGATTGAAGGACATCATTACATCTCCCTCAAATAAATCACCCATGCAAGGTATACCCCTAGCTGCCCAACATCTAAATCCTGAATCTATCATACCTGGTTGAAAACTCTGCATACCTACTAAAGGTGTAAATAAAGATGTTTTGCCAATATTACCTTCCCTCTGCCGAATTGCCCTCCATGCTTTAACAGTATTGATGACTATTGGGTTATGGCAATATTCCCTAACTGTCCTCACCTTTTCTAGAAACAGCAAACTGGTAAGGGGGCACCTTGCCTGGGAGACTTCGATATCTATCCATATTGAAAGAGGGTCCCCACAAACCCAATCACTTACGTTGGTCAAAAGCAAGCTTAATTGGTAATTTTTAATGTCCGGAAGGTCTACTCCCCCCAATCTGTGAGGCAACTGCAGCTTGGTTAATTTAATGAGGGGCCGTTTACAGTGCCAAATAAAGGAGCTGAACCAACCGTTCAGTCTCCTGAGTGTCTGTTTATGGAAAATCAGGGTGAGCATCTGTGTAGGGTATAGCAAACGAGGGACAATATTCATCTTAATAAGCGCTATCCGACCCAACCATGAGACTGGAAGTGCCTCTCATCTTTGGAGATCTTGTTTAACTTTTTCAAATAATTGAGTAAAATTGGCTTTGAACAGCCAATCCAGAACTGGAGTAATGAATATTCCCAAACACACAAAACCCCCCTGTGACCACCTAAATGGGAATCTATAGTCACTCTCAAGAGCCAATTCTTTCGTAAGACGACCCATAGGCATAGCCTCTGATTTAGCAAAATTAATCTTATACCCTGAAAAAGTGCCAAACGCGTGAATGCATTGTATCTGACAAGGCACTGAGACTGCTGGATTTGTCAAGAAAATTAGAACATCATCTGCATACAGCGAGATCTTATGTAATTTTGACCCCACTTCTGGAGCTGATATATTGAGATCCCCACGAATGGCCTCTGCCAACGGTTCAATCACCAATGTAAAAAGTAATGGTCAAAGGGGACAGCCCTGCCGGCTGCCCCTAGAAATATTAAAATTGCTTGATCAAACCCCGTTGGTAATGACCGCAGCGAGGGGTACACTGTAGAGAACCTTTACCTATCTTATGAAAACTTCGCCCAGACCAAACCGGTCTAGAGTATAGAAAAGGTACGGCCACTCAACTCGGTCAAATGCCTTCTCTGCATCTAAAGAAATCACCAATCCCTGTATTGACTGCTGTTGGCATGCTTGAATTACGTGACGCAGCCTCCTAATGTTATTGGAGGATCTGCGACCCTTTATGAAGCCCGTCTGATCCTCTTTTATAATAGAGGGTAACACAGTCTCCAGCCTTAACACAAGAGCCTTAGAGAGGATCTTAAAGTCCACATTTAAGAGCGAGATGGGCCTGTATGAAGCACAGTCTTCTGGATCCTTCCCTTTTTTAAGGATAAGTGAAATATTGGCCTCTCTCAGAGATGGTGGGAGACAAACATGAATGTATGAATCATTAAACATATTCAGCATCGGGCCTGACGGTATACTTATAAATTTCTTATAGAATTCACTGGGAAGTCCATCAGGACTGAGCGCCTTTCCACTCTGAAGATGCCTCACAGCTTCCTGCACTTCTTGCTCTGATAATGGGGCATTGTGAAAGGACTGTTGTTCGGGAGTCACAGCCAGGAGCTTCAGATCTCTAAAAAAGGATTCCATTTTGGCCTGCCCCTCCTCACAATTCTCAGACTGATATAATTTAGAGTAGAATCTCTGGAAAGCCACATTAATCTTTTTAGAATCACGTTAGGTTCCCAGACCCTTCCCTAATCACTGTAATGGTTTGTGGGGCACTTCTCTTCCTGGCCCGGTATGCTAAGTATTTGCCTGGCTTGTCACCATGCTCGTATAACCTTTGCTTTGCAAAAGCCAGCTCCTTCTTTGCCGTCTGCGTGAGCACGGAGTTTAGTGTAGACTGCAGTGCCGTAATCCTCTGTAGTTTGACCAACGAGGGTCTGTCAAAATAGGCCTTCTCGGCTGCCTTCAACCGTGCTTCAAGGAGATGTTGCTGCTCACCCTTCTGCCGCTTCCTACTTGTGGAATATGAAATAACTAACCCTCTGGCATAAGCTTTGGCAGTTTCCCAGAGAACAGATGAGCTATAAACCAAGCCTATGTTGATGTCTAGGAATGCCCGAAATTCCCAAGACAAATATTCCACAAACTTGCTGTCCATGAGAATAAAGGGGTCCATTCACCAGTACCTTGAATCCACTGTAACATCCTTAATTTTAACCATCAGGTAAACTGGAGCATGATCAGAAATGGCAATATTACCAATCATACAGGATGCCACCAGATCCAGGGTTACTGCAGAAGTCAGAAAAAAATCAATCCTTGTGTGACATCTGTGCGGATTGGAGAAAAACGTGAAATCCCTACCTGTAGGGTGGAGACACCTCCAGACATCCATCAATCGTAATTCCCCACACAAACCCAATAACTGTTTAGTTTGTGCAGAGGGTATCGAGGAACCTTTAGGCAACCTGTCTACTGTGTGGTCCATGAGGCAGTTAAAATCTCCCCCTATAATGATTTGCTGAGACTTGAGACTTATCAGTTTAGAAAAAGCATCTACCAAGAATTTAAGAGGATGAGCTGTGGGACTATAAACATTTAAAATGCCATATTCTTCCCCATTTATCAAGGCTTTAAGAATTACAAACCTCCCGTATGTGTCTTTAACACATTCCAACAATTTAAATGAGAGATTTTTCCTAACCAATATAGCCACTCCCCTACTTCTGGTATTAAATGATGAAAAATAAACAAAGCGATTCTGCTGTAATTTTAGATGCTCCTTGTCATCCAAATGTGTCTCCTGTAACAAAGCAATATCCACCTTCTCCTTTCTAAGACTCAAGAGTACCTTCTTCCTCTTAATTGGTGAGTGACTTCCCTTGATATTCCAGATACACCATTTAATCAAATCATAAGCCATAATCTTCTGCAATTACATTTAAATCCCAGAGAGGAGGAACCTGAACCACAAATTGCTGAGCCTTAGTGTCGCATGATCCACCAAATATAAAAACTACATAAACTAAAACCACTACATTTAACAAACATACAAAATCATTAAAAATAAAAAACAACAAAAACCAGAAAACAAACCAACATATAAAGCGCCAATAGCGCTGAGTAGGGGAACTCACCCCCTGCCCGGAGGGGGCACTACCTGTCCCGAACTGCCCATAAATAGGCATCTAACCATCTCAACCACCTTTACTTCTCCCAGCTAGAGCCACATCGCAAGCACAAGCTAAAAAGAATAAACACCCCATAGAATATCAATATGAATAAAAAAACATTCTTTTATTTAAAAAAGGGAATAAATACCCCACCCATCCTTTGGTATGTCCTAGAAATGTACATCTTAACCACCGCCAGACATAGTTTGAAGCAAATTATTACCAATAGAGGGAAAAAAAGGGGAAAAAACAAAGCTCCAACCGGATTTCCTTCATTTCTTTTACAGAATGATAAACACATACCCAAGCAACAATATTTATACATACAATTATTTAAATTAGGTTAGTTTGTCCACAAAGTCTCTTGCCTTCTCCGATGTGTCAAAGAGATGCATGGATCCATCTAAGGTGATCCGAAGCACTGCCGGATATCTCAGGGAGTACTGAATCCCAAGCTCCTTCAATCTTCTCTTGACACCTTCATACGATTTTGGTTTCTGGATCACCGCCGCTGAAAAGTCCTGAAAAAACATGATCTTAGACCCCTCGTAAATTAGGGCCTTTGGATCCTTTCCCTGGAGTCTGGAAGCCTCCGTGACTCTCTCCTTATCCCGGTAATGATGGAACCGCACCAGGAAAGGACGAGGGCGTTGACCCAGACCCGACCTCCGTGCTGCGACCCGGTGAGCCCTCTCTATCTTCAATCCTCTCATGCCAGTCTCTAAGTCAAGGAATTTTGGAAGCCAATCTTCAACAGATTCCGCAGGCCACTCACCTTCCTTACCCTCAGGCAGACCGATGATCAGAATGTTTTTTCTCCTGCCCCTGTTTTCAAGATCATCCACTTGGTCACGCAAATTACAAACCTGCGTCTTCAGGGTTTGGATCTCTTCCTTGAATGAACTGGCATCAGCTTCCACCACTGTGACCCTGTGCTCCACCTCATCCATCCTCTTCTCCAGGTCTCCCAGCTGCTGCTCATGCTTCTGCAGCATGAGAGAGACTGGAGCCAGCTTCTCTTCAATCTGTTTCCCCAACATCTCGCGAGATCTCGAGAGCTGGTTCACCAGGTCCTGGAGAGTAATCGGCTCTAAGACTGCTGCAGGTTGAGCTGCAGGCCTGGCCTCAGATGCTCCTCCTCCCTTTTTAGGCATTTCTGGACAGCTGAAAATACAGGTAAGTCAAGTTTCAAATGTTTCTTGGGGCTCCACAATCTTTCCAACGCCCCAAGAAATCCTGATGATCTGGGTTGGGTGGGTTATAGGACAGTCCTGCTCCTGCTGCGATGTGAAGCTCTGCAGTGTGATCTTCTCAGATCAGCGCCATCTTAGATCCCCGACATGCTTGCTTTTATTGGTTCAGGGAAAAGGGTCCAAGAGTCAGGATGTCATGTTGCACCTTTAGAAGACTCTGGTTAGGCCACACTTAGAGTATTGTGTTCAATTACAGGCAGGATATGGAGGCTTTGGAGAGGGTGCAGAAGAGGTTTACCAGAGTGCTGTCTGGATTAGAGGGTACGTGCAAAAAGGAGAGGCTAGAAAAGCACAGGTATTTTTTTCTGGAGCAGTGGAAGCTGAGGGGAGACTTGATAAAAGTCAATAAAATTGAGATGCATAGATAAAGTTGGTCACAATATTTTTCCTAGAGTTGAAATCTCTAAAACAAGGGGGCATGCATTTAAGGTGAGCAGGGAAAAGCTCAAAGGAGTTGCAGGGCAGGGTTTTTTTTTTAAACACAGTCTGGAATGAGAATGGTGGAGGTAGACATGACAGGGACATTCAAAAAACTTTTAGATAAGCACATGGATATCTAAGGAATGGAGATATATGGACCGAGGGCAGGCAAAAGAGATTAGTTTAATTTGGTGTCATGTTCAGCACATCATGGGCCAAGGGATCCGTTCCTGTGCTGTACAGTTCTCTGTTCTAAAAGTGCCATTACAATTAGGAGGATTGAGAAAACTCACAAGCAGTACTTCCTTAATGTGATTGAGCAAGGTTAGAGCTCATGGAAAATCCAGTGGCTGTTTTAACTTAGGATTTGGAGGAGCCGGTGTTGGACTGGGGTGGATAAAGTTAAAAATCTCAACACCAGGTTATCGTCCAACAGGTTTATTTGGAAGCACTAGCTTTCGAAGTGCTGTTTCTTCATTGGGTGGTTGTGGAGCAGCATCATAAGACACATACTTTATAGCAACAGGATTGCAGTGTCATACTTAAGCTAAATTTGATTAATATTATGTTCCATGACACTGCAATCCTGTTGCTATAAAGTCTGCGTCTTATGATGCTGCTCCACAACCACCTGATGAACAAGCAGCACTCCGAAAGCCCATGATTCCAAACTAAACCTGTTGGACTATAACCTGGTCGAGTGTATTTTAATTTGGTGAAGCTAGTTGCCAATGAAGAGCTGGAGTGCTTTGAGAATGAGTACTGGAGTACAGTTATGGAGTTCAGGGAGGAGGGGTGATTGAACCAGAACAGGAGCAATCATTAAGGTAACCCATGGTGGGCTGGCTCTTGAGAGAGAGTTTCGAGGCCAGATCTGCAAAAGTGAAGAATTCTGATCCTTTGTGAATTTTAATAAGATTTGAAGATCCACCATATTGCTGGTGTCTGATTGGGAATTGCTGAGAAAATTGTGGGACCTGTAGGTCTTTGCTTTTTGATGTGTGTTGTATGGTGTTAATCATATCTGCTTTCCATACTTGTCACATCATTTCTGGGTGTTAGAAGTAAGTTGTACATTGTCTGACTAGTCTAACATTGTATTGTAAAGTTTATTGTTGGTTCAAAACTGTGGGAATGTAACTATTCTCTTAGTAAGTCCCTTTGATCTTTCCTTTTGTTCACTTTAAAAGTTACTGGTTCCTGTTGCATGGATTTGGGCAGTTTCATCTCAGATGGTAAGATAATTTGTGATTCATTCAAGGTTTCAAATCTGCAAATGAGTGCTGGGATCTACCGAGATTTAGGTATCTTAACCCTCATAAGTATTGTAGCTTAACCTCATGATAACTTCGATCATGAATTTTAATACAGATATTGAAAGTCCAGTCAGTTGCTTTGACATTGCTGGAAGGGAAAACTTTCTGAAGAAGGGCTGATGCCCAAAACGTCGATTCTCCTGTTCCTTGGATGCTGCCTGACCTGCTGCGCTTTTCCAGCAACACATTTTCAGCTCCGATCTCCAGCATCTTCAGTTCCTCACTTTCTCCGGGAAAACTTTACACCCCACCCCAGTGATTTGCAAGAATTAACTGAGGCTAGGTTCATAATATTAGCAGAAAAAATTGAGTTAGAATTAAAAGCAAGGGCTAAGCGAGGGAAAGTTGCAGTAATAGCACAGCCTTTTAGATTAGAGGAAGAAGAGTCTAACCCAGGCAGAACACTACTCGAAAATTCAGTTGCAGATGAAGCCACAAAACGAGACAATGTGAATTTGAAAGAGCAATTTAAAAGTTTGAACTTCTATATCAGAAAGAGTGTGTGCTGCTGGAAAAGCACAGCCGGTCAGGCAGCATCCGAGGACCAGGAGAGTCAACATTTCGGGCTGTTTGTCAGGAATGTTCGGGGGGGGGGGGGGTGACAAGGGGGCTGAGAGGTAAATGGCAGGGGAGTGGGGCTGGAGGGGGGGGAGTGGGGGGGTGGCAGCTGGGAATGTGATTGGTAGATGAAGATGGGGGGTGATGGTGATTCGTTGGGGTGGAGCAGATAGGTGGGAAGGAAGATGGACAGGTAGGACTGTTCAAGAGGGCGGTGCCAAGTTTGGACGGTTGGATCTGGAATAAGGTGGGGGGAGGGGAGATGAGGAATCTGGTGAAATCGACGTTGATCCCGTGGTTGGAGGGTCCCAAGGCGAAGATGAGGCGTTCTTCCTCCAGGCATCAAGTGGCTCAAATTTGGTGATGGAGGAGACCCAGGACTTGTATGTCCTTGGCAGAGTGGGAGAGGGAGTTGAAGTTTTTGACTATAGGGCATTGGGGTTGTTTAGTGCGTGTGTCCCAGAGATGTTCTCTGAAACGTTCCACAAGTTGACTTTGTGTCTCCCCAATGTAGAACAGACCACATCGACAGCAACAGACAGAGTAGATGACGTATGTGGAGGTGTAGGAAGGGCCTTGGATGGAGGTGAGGGGGGAGGTGTGGGCACAGGTTTTACACATCTTGCAGTGGCAAGGGAAGGTGCCGGGAGTGGAGGGTGGGTTGGTGGGGTGGACCTAACAAGGGAGTCACGGAGGGAATGGTCTCTGCAGAATGCAGATAGGGGTGGGAAGGGGAATATATCTTTGGTGCTGGGGTGTGTTTGTAGGTGGCATAAATGTGTTATATCCAGAGGTTGGTGGGGTGTAAGGTGAGGACCTCCCTTGAATCCCACCTCTCCAATCGCAAGAAGACCTTTGAACCCCACCCCTTCAATTCCAACAGGGACAAAACCCCCTGGTCCTCACCTTCCAACCCAACAATCTCTGGAAAAGACACATCATCCTCTGCAATTTCTGCCACCTACCAACAGACCCCACGACCAGAGATATATTTCCCTTCCCACCCCTATTTGCGTTCCACAGAGACCATTCCTGCCGTGACTCCCTTGTTAGGTCCACCCCACCACCGCAACTCACCCTCCACTTCCGACACCTTCCCTTGCCAGCGCATGAGGTGTAAAGCCTGCGCTCCTCACCTCCATCCAAGGCCCAAAGGATCCTCCCACATCCAACAGAGATTTTCCTGCACAAATGAATAGGTTAGTATATTATTGAGGGGAATAGGGGCAGATCAGTAACTGATAGTGACTGATGGTGTGATTTGTGTTTCAGACAGTTTGATTAAAGAGGAAATATTAGTAGGAGAGTGTCTAGGATTCCTGAACCTACCCATTTCTACCAGTTAATTTACAAAGTGAACTTTGTGGGCAGAATTGTTACTGTGGAAATTGTTCCTAGTTTACCCCTCCTTCCTGGAGAAGTCACTTGTGTTTTACAGAAAGTGAGCAAAGGTGAGGCTTTGAAATTGGCAAGCAAGCTAAAGCTTGTGTCTGTGAGGAAAGGGGAAATAATTGCAATGGCTCAGCATGTACAATTTGCCAGGAATGCAATCAGAATCATTGGAAATTGTTAAATATCAATTGCAAATGAAGTAGCTAAATTAGATAGCAAGGGAAAAAGGAAGAAGTATCACCCTAACAGAAGAAAGGGAGGGAAGAGACAGTTTTGCACTTTGGAAGTTGGCAATGAAAGAGGCAAGTTGACCTAAAATGGTATAAGTAGAAGGTAGGGATAGTGATAATGACAAAACCATTGTAGGCCAAAGCCTGGTGAGGGTCTGTTTAAATATGTTCAAAGGTTACCAACGTTTGACAAAACGTAGAAGCCTTTTTCATTTCAAATGAAATGGCTGTTACCATGTGGGTATTATTGATCCAAACAAAACTGGTGAGAATAAAGTTTAAAATCACAACACCAGGTTATAGTCCAACAGGTTTATTTGGAAGCTCACTAGCTTTCAGGTGATTGTGGAGTATAATGAAGGAGCGTTTCCAAATAAACCTGTTGGACTTTAACCTGGTGTTGTGTGATTTTTAACTTTGTTCACCCCAGTCCAACACCGGCATCTCCACATCATTGGTAGGAATAGTTAGTGATGCACGTACCTCACTATTGGAGGGGTTATCTGGGATGAGGATGAGGTGAAAAAAGCCTTTTTAAGTGCATATGAACTAATGCTGGAAGCCGACAGACAACATTTCAGGAATCTAAGGTCGGAACCCCTGGTCAAATATATAATTAAACAAAGTAAGGGCATTGAAGTTAGATCAAATAAATGTCATTGTCAGCCCGTTACTTTGAAGTCAAAGTGTGGAGCTGGAAAAGCACGGCACATCAGGCAGCATCCGAGGAGCAGGAGAGTCAATGTTTCAGGCATAAAGCCCTTCATCTGGAATGTAGTGGGGGAAAGAGGCTGAGAGAAAGTATAGGAGTGTGGGGCTGGGGTAAAGGTAGATGAGGTGGGAGGTGACTGTGATAGGTCAGTGGGGAGGGTGGAGTGGACAGGTGGAAAGGAAGATGGACAGGTAGGACAGGTCAAGAGGGCAGTGCCGAGTAGGAGGGTTGGATGTGGGATAAGTTGGGAGGGGACATTTGAAAACTAGTAAAGTCAATGTTGATACTATGTGGTTGAAGGGTCCCAAGGCAGAAGATGAGACGTTCTTCCTCCAAGTGTCGGGTGGCTTGGATTTGGAGGTGGAGGAGAGAGTTGAAGCGGTTGGCCACAGGGCTGACCATTGGAGGTGTTCAAAAATTCACTTCCTGAAGTAGTGCGAACTTGTGGACGAACAGAAAGTTAAACCTGCAAGATTAGCAGCACAAATGGCAGATGAATGACTTCATAAATCAAAGTTTGGCTTCCAACATCCATTTTAATCTGTGAGGGATAGAATTGGGGTGAAGAGAAAATCTCAGGGAGTAAAGGAAATGGAGATCTCATTCAAGTTAGTAAAGAGAGTTTACCACCAGTTAAAAAAGAAACCCCATGAAGGGGATGAGAAGTAAAACACATCGGGTGTTTTCGCTGCAATAAAGTCAAACACATGAAGTCGCAGTGTTGATGGTTTCAAAGACTAATCAATAAAGTCGTTTCAGGATTTTCCAATTCTGTGGTACACTTAGACACACTGGTGACCTTTAGTCAGGGAATTTGGAGCATCTTTCAGAATTGTTTGATCGACTTCAGAAGGCAGGCTTGGTGATAGACCTGGCTGAAGAGTGAGTTCGCAAAAGCCCAAGTCACGTTCCCATCATGAGACATGGACAGATGGCCCAATGAGATAAGAAAATCCAGGTTGCTGGGGAGTCTCCCATAAAACTGACACAAGTATTACATTTCCTGGGACTGAATTTTTTTTTTAATCGAATATGCGTATCCAATTTTAGCAGGTGTTGCTCCACTGATTGACTTGGTGAAGAAGAGCAGAACGTTTCAGTGAACTGAGGAATGTCTGAAGGCATCTGACAGCTTTAAAGCTCTGTTAAACACTGTCTTAGCTATGCTGGGACAAGATCGCTACACTGGAAGACTGCCACATCTCCATCAGGTGCCCATGACTTGGAGCCTTGGCTTAGCCTTCAGGTCCAGGCTAGTGGAGTCAGCCTGGGACCTATTCCTGGCTGTCTGGGAGATCCTCGGCTGGGGTGTAGCCATGTCCAGCTCATCGTGGTATTTCTGTCACAGGACGCTTCCTCCTTCACATTCCACTCTTCAGACTTAAAAGAAACCAAAAAGGGCTAAAAGAAGATTAAAAAAAGAGAGCTGATGGGAGCAGATGAGCCCCAGACTCAGCCCGCTTGGGGGACAAAGAAGGACACTATTTCATACTTGGTGTGGAGTTTACCTGTCTTCTCTATCAACTATTCCTGAAAATCTGGGCCAAAGGAGAAATTCCTGTCGATTTCAGGGATGCTACATCACCACTGTCTTTGAGAAAAAGAGACAAAGTTGACCGTGGGAATTACTGAGGAATTTGCCTACTCTTCATCGCCAGGAAGATTGTCGCCTGAATCCTTGCCAAGTGCTTTTTCCTAGATTTTGAGGAAATCCTTCCAGAAACCCAGTGTGGCTTCTGACAAACCATGGAAGTATGGACATAACTTTCACTCTCGGCAACTACAAGAGAAACGCTGGGAACAACAACAACACTCTACTGCCTTAAGCAATCTGACTATGGCTTTCAACTGGATCAGTTGGAAAGTGCTATGGAAGACGGTGTCAGAAGGCTGGCTTTCTAGAGAGATTTATCAATGTGTTCTGCCTCCTTCCTGACGAGATGCTGTTGACAGTCTTCACCATCAGTATTATGACAGAACTCTGAAGTCAAGACAGGAGTCAACAGGGATGCATCATTGCGCGTGCACCCTTTACTCCACTTTCACAGGCAACGGGACCCTGTGTGAGAACCTCTCTGGCTATGTCGAGGGCACCTTGAAACCCATTGTACAGGGGATCCCTAGCTTTAATCATGACACTACAGATTTCTTACAGAAACTCAGTACCCACGTACCAGTCAAGCCAGGAACATTCCTCATCACAATGGATGTTTTGGCACTCGACATCAGCATCCCCCATGATAATGGCCTCAGCACTCAATACCAACAACTGCCAAGCTCCGGGCACCATCCTACATCCGCTTCATCCTCGATCATAACGTCTTCATCTTGGACAACCAGTTCTTCATCCAGACACTCGGAACAACCACGGGGACCCCAATATGCCAACATTTTCATGCACATGTTCTTTGCTGCACAGGTCTTCCAACTAACATACACCAGATATATTGATAACATTTTCTTCCTCTGGGGCCATGGTGAGGAGTCACTGAAACAACTACACGGTGATATCAATAAGTTTCATCCCACTACCAGACTTACCGTGGACTACTGTTTAGAATCAGTCTCATTCTTGGACATATGCATTTCCATCATGGATGGACACCTCAGTACCTCACTCTACCACAAGCCACACTCTACCTTACAATGCTGCAGATAGCAGACGCTGTCTCAACAGATGAATGGACATTACACAACAATCACCAGACAGGGATGATCACTTCCAATGGGGGAACATTTCAGAGATCAGGGACATTCGGCCTCAGATCTTAAGGTGACCGTGCTCCAAAGTGGCCTTCGGGATACGCAATAACGCAGTGTTGCCAAGCAGAGGCTGATAGCCAAGTTCAGTACCCATGGGGATGGCCTCTACCAGGGACTTGGGTTCATGTCGCACTACAGGTGACCCCGTTGCACTATAGACTCTCACGCACACATTTACCGACTTTTAAACATGATCACACTCAGACAGACCCTTTCATATACACCTGTGCTCTCTCTCAGACACCCTCCCCAAACCCACAGGTATATACTCCATTACATTTGTGCACGCAATCAAGCACGCACAGGCTCCCATGCGCGCTCTCGCCTGCCCGCATGCTCTCTCGCTTGCCCTTGCCCACCCATGCGTGCTCCCTCTCCTGTGCCTGCACGCTCTCATGCTCTCTCACGCACGTCTACGGGGTGAAATTGCACTTGGAGATACATTCTGTTTTGTTCAAAAATCACAATCTGTAGGCAGTCAGTCCACATGACATTTTATCAATTCCTACTTTGGAAATCAAACCAGTCTGACTCAAGGTTGGAATACAGACAGACTCTAATCTCACACCTTTAATGCATTGTCTGAGCTGAGATGACACTTTTTTATAAAACACCTTAAGTTATCTCGGGAATGTGACTTGAAAGAAGTTTGGGGATTTACATATTCATCAGTCAAAACCTGCATCCCCATTTTCAGTGATTAAAGATTTAACTGCAATCTTGGTTCAATATATCGCATCAGTTGTAAGACACTTTGATCCGTTACTATAAATTCTGTGTCTTATGATCCTGCCCCACTAGCTCCCTGATGAAGGAGCAGTGCTCTGAAAGCTTGTACTTGCAAATAAACCTGTTGGACAGTGACCTGGTGTTGAGAGGTGTTTTAACATTCTTTATCTTGTTGATAGCAAGTTTCCCTGTAGTATGCACATTGTATACTGAAGTTCCACAATGGAGGTTAGTGTCAGTGACTTTTTGGGTTTAACTGGTTGAGGTTGAAAAGTTTTCTGTCCATCCTGTAGACAATGTCATCTGTGTCCTCTTAGAAAAGAATCTTCAAGCCTCAATAAATGCCTTTGCAGAAGCACACCGATGGATTGGTCTCAGCCTTCAACATCAAGCAGACCTTTATCAAGGCTCTATATGATTTTACCCCTTCCTGTCTCGGTAAGCCCTTCCAGCCCCACAATCCTTTAATATCCACACTCTTGGGATTCTGGCCACATGTACGTTCCCAACCATAATTCATCCATTACTGGCCCTTGTGCCTTGCTTGAGGTACTTAGACCCCAAGCTCTGTAGTTCCCTCCCTATACCCCACTTTCCTACATTAACCTGAGCTAATCATGCAAAGGGCTTTAAATTCTGCTTTATTTCAATGTCCCTTTGTAGTATTTTTGGATGTCGCATTATGATAAAGGTGCTATATAGTTTGTTAAAGAGGCATGGATTGACATTATAAATATTTATAAAACACTGGTTAGACCTCAAACACCAGTAGGTTGTTGGAAATCATAAAATCCCTACAGTGTGGAAGCAGGCCATTTGGCCCATTGAGCCCCCACTGAGCAGTTTCCCACCTAGACCCACCTCATTTCCGTAAAGCTGCATTTCCCATACACATCCCTGGACACTATGGGACAATTTAGGATGGCCAATCCACATAACCTGCACATCTTTGGACTGTGGGAGGAGACTAGAGCACCCGGAGAAAACCTACACTGACACGGGGAAAATGAAAACTCCACACAGACTCAAGGGTGGAATCAAACCCTGGTCCCTGGCAATGAGGCGGAAGTGTTAACCACTGGGCTGCCGTATTGCCCGGAGAAACTAAAACTGGACTGGTAGCAGGGATGAGGTATTTAATTCAAGTGTTCAGACTTTGAAAGGAAACCATTTTTAATGGCATGTTGGTAACCAGAAGTCAGGGATTTAATGATCCATAGGGCTGAAGAGACGGAGTTATAATTGGATCTGTTTCAGGCAACACGTTTCAGTTACAACCATTAAGATCCTATGGCTCCAGAATGGTGCTAAAGGAAGTTGTTGTTGTGTAGTTCTCATAAAGAAGTGGCAAGTGAGTCTCCTCTGAAATCCCAGAGTTCCAGGTGAAATGACCCGAAAGTCCGTTCTTTCTATCGTGTTCTGACTTGTGTACAAATCAACTTATTCAACCTACTCAAGAACAGAGACATTTGTAACCGAGGGACTGCCTATACATCACATCTACAGTGTTACCTTCACTGAACGTGTCCGATACCTCTCAAAAAGGTCCAGCATGTCTGTTTACAATGATTTCGCCTTCTGGAAATCCATGCTCACCTTTCCCAACCAATCCACCTTTTTCCATTTGACTATTAATTCAAACCCAATTGTCTCTTGAAGCTTCCCCAGCGCTGAAGTTAAACTCTCTGGTCTGTAATTGCTGAGGTTTTCCTTGGGACCTTTCTTGAACAGAACTTTAATGTTTGCAGTGTTCTGGCACCTCCCTGCTCCAAGGAACGTTGAAACAATATAGCCAGTGCCCCAGCAATTTCCACACTCAGTTCCTTCAAAGTCATTGGATGCATCTCACCTGGTCCGGACCCTTCTAATGACTTGAGTTCTTTCCTCTGTCATCAGAGCAAGAGCCTCCTTGTTTGTAAAGACAGAGACAAAGTATTCCCCTAACACCACAGCCACAGCCCTGCCTCAAGGTGTAAATCCCCTTTTTGCTGATTGCATCCACTTCTCCTTTGTCTACTCCCTGACTGTTTATATGTCTATGAAAGGCTTTAGGATTCCTCTTTATGTGAGCTGGTAGTCTTTTTTTCTTAATTGATCTTTATTGCTCTTTCACCTTCTCACCAAACCTTCAGTATCCCTGTTGATCCTCAATTGCACTTTTTATCTTGCACAATTCATAAACACACTTTCTGTTTTTAATGTGAATGCTGGATTTGTTTGTCCCACCTTTTCCATTAGATGGTGTACATCTCCACTGTAACTGAACCATCTGCTGTTTGAGGCTGGCCCATTTCCCATCAACCTTATTCCAATCAATCCTGCTCATTGTCCTTGCTATGTTAAAGTCAGCTCTCTGCCAGTTGACTTTTCTTTCTGATTGTTTAATGTCTTCCTTAAGCCAGGTCTCCAGCATCATAAATCCTCATTACAGTCTGCACCTGTGATTCCCCAGCCTTATTTACTACCCCCCCGTTTATATACCTGCACATCCTTCTTTCAGATTTTCTTTTCTCCCTTACTCTGACTTCACTTCAAGGGCGGCACAGTGGCTCGGTGATGAGCACTACAGCAGCAGGGAAATCCCAAGTCCCAGAGCGACGGGAGCAAAGGAATCTCAAGTCCCAGTGAAGCACATTCCGGTACAGTGTGACTTACTTTGTTGCTGCTGAGTGCTGGTGAGGAGTGGACTGGAGGCTGGAGCGATGCAGGACAGTTATTGGACTTGGGTCTGGCATAATGTGCTGAGCAGCTGCTGTTTGGAACTTTATTTACTGGGCTGTAATGTAAATCCTCTTCATCAGTATTATAACTACCTCATTTCCAACTCATTCTCAGACACAGTAAATAATGATATCACTTTCCTATTAATCCTCTTTGCATAACAAGACTATATTTTTCTACTTTGTAAGATTTGATCCTAGGTACATGTACCTAAGTGTCATTAAAAGGCAGCCATTGTAAAATCTCTTCACTGTACTCCTGTACTGGAGTACGAGTGACAATAAAGGACATTCTATTATTTTCTATTCTAATCTATTGCCTCACAGTGCCAGGGACCTGGGTTTGATTCCAATCTCAAGCGACTGTGTGGTGTTTGCACATTCTCCCTACGTCTGTGTGGGTTTCCTCTGGGTGCTCTGGTTTCCTCCCAAAATCCAAAGATGTGCAGGTCAGGTGAGTTGACCCACAATGTTCACACATGTGCATTCTGGGTGGGTAAACTATGGTAAAAGTGGGGTTATGGGGATAGGGTGGGATGCTCTTCGGAGGGTCATTGCAAACTCAATGGGCCAAATGGCGTCTTTCTGAACTATAAGGATTCTATAAACTTACTATTCTATATGCTAGTGCCAAATATAGCCCTATGTATTTTGCAAACTGTGGTATTTTCCTCTCCTTTCTTGGTTCCCACACCCCTGCCAAGTTACTTTAAATCCTTCTCAATGGCACTAGCAAAACACTCTGCAGGAACCTCAGGCACAGCTCTGTTTAGGTGCAATCATATGGTTTGCAGAGGTGCTAGCTCGCTAGAGCCAGCCAAAAAATTAAAGTCCTTCCACCTGCACCGTCTTTCTCGCTGTGCATTCATCTGCCTTATCCTTCTGTTTCTGTACTTGCATGTATGTGGCACTGCAAAAATCCGGAGATTACTACATTTGTGGTCCTGCTTGCTGATTTTCTACCCAGCTCCCTAGATTCCAATTGCAGAACTCACATTCCCCTTCCTACCAGAGCCATTGGTAGGTGGCTGTTCACCCCCGTTAAAGAATGTCCTGTAGCCAATCTGTGACATCTTTGACCCTGGCACCAGGAAGGCAACATACCATCCTGGAGTCATGTTGACAGCCATAGAAATGCTCATTAGTTCTCACAATTAGTAATTCTCCTGTTTATTAGTTAACTCGCTGTGCATTAAGTCTTGCAAATAAATCCACTTGACATTTCAATCACAGCCCTTTCCCAATCTGGTGTGAAAATGAGACTTTACTGGAGAGGGGTGTCCACTTCAACAGCTTGGTCTTCAATGACATCCAGAATCAGAGGAGTTGAAATGTTTCCAGAGGAATATTATGGAGTGCCCACAATTTCCCAGGTTTTATACCATCCTTGTTCTGACTATAACAATGGCTTCACGTTTAGATTAGATTAGATTACTTACAGTGTGGAAACAGGCCCTTTGGCCCAAAAGGTCCACACCGCACCCGCCGAAGCGCAACCCACCCTAAATCTACCCCTTACCTAACACTACGGGCAATTTAGTATGGCCAAATACCTGACCTGCACGTCTTTGGGCTGTGGGAGGAAACCGGAGCACCCGGAGGAAACCCACACAGACACGGGGAGAATGTGCAAACTCCACACAGTCAGTCGCCTGAGGCGGGAATTGAACCCGGGTCTCTGGCGCTGTGAGGCAGCAGTGCTAACCACTGTGCCACCGTGCTGCCCACTTGGCTATTTGTAAATGGATCTCAAAGTTTCAAACCTCAGTATGAGAAAGAATTCAAAACATTGATCAGATGCTGCAAAACATGAAGATCAAATCTACAGATACCAGCACAGTCCACATTCAGCCAGGTCCAGATCCACTGAACAGAAACTTGAGGACACTTTCCAACTAGCAGCTACCAATAGCTGTCTTCCTCCATAACATTTAGTAAGCGTAGTTCTTGTATCTTTGACATCCCCCTTATGTAAGAGGGATAGATGTTCCCTGTTCTTCGCACACAAATGATGGGATGGCCAGCCCACAATAATATGACAGCTGTAGACTTTGGGATGAAGGGTGTGGTGCGGGAAAAGCACAGCTGTTCAGGCAGCAGCTGAGGAGCAGAAGAATCTGTGTTTCAAGCATAACCTCTTCATTAGGAATGAGGGGGCAGCCCGAGGTGGCTGAGAGATAAATGGGAGGGGGGGGGGGTGAGGCTGGGGGAAGGTATTTGAGGATGTGACAGGTAGATGAAGTTGGGGGTGAAGGTCGGAGAGGACGGTGGAGCAGATAGGTGGGAAGGAAGATGGACAGGTCAATAGGGCAGTGTCAAGTTGGAAGGTTGGATCTGGTATAAGGTGGAGGGAGGGGAAATGAGGAAACTGGTGAAATCCTCATTGATCCCATGTGGTTGGAAGGTCCCAAGGTGGAAGATGAGTCATTCTTCCTCCAGGCATTGGGTGATAAGGGTTTGGCGGTGAAGGAGGCCTAGGACCTGCATGTCCTTGGAGGACTGGGGAGGGGTTAAAGTTTTTGGCTACAGGTTGGTGGGGTTGGTTGGTGCGGGTGTCCTGGAGATATTCTCTGAAACAGTCTGCAAGTTGGTGTTCTGTCTCCCCAATGTACAGAAGACCACATTGGGAGCAATGGACACAGTAGATGACGTGTGTGGAGGTGCAGGTAAATCTCTGACGGATGTGGAAGGCTCTTTTGGGGCCTTGGATGGAGGTAAGGATGGAGGTGTGGGTGCAGGTTTTACAATTCTTATAGGGAAAGGTTCCAGGAGTGGAGGGTGGGTTGGTGGGAGCATGGACCTAACAAGGGAGTCACAGAGGGAATGCAGATAGGTGTGGAGAGGGAAATATATCTGGTTGTAGGTGGTGGAAATGGTGGAAGATAATGCAATGTATCCAGGGGTTGGAGGGGTGGAAGGTGAGGACCGGGGTGGGGGAGGGGGGGTGGGTGGAGAAGGGGTGGCGCTCTGTCCTTGTTGCAGTTTGAGGGGTTGGGGTTCAAGGGCGGAGGTGAGGGAAGTGGAGGAGTTGCACTGGAGGGCATCATCGACCAGGTGGGAGGTGAAATTGCGGTCTACAAAGAAGGAGACCATCTGGTATGTTCTGTGGTGGAATGGGTCTTCCTGAGAGCAGATGCAGCGCAGACAGAGGAATTGGGAGGAAGGAATAGCATTTTTACATGAGGCAGGGTGGGAGGAGGTGTAGTCCAGATAGCTGTGGGAGTTAGTGGGTTTGTAGTAGATGTCCGTGTTGAGTTGATCACTGGAGATGGAGATGGAGAGATCCAGGATGGGGAAGGAAGTGTCCGAGATGGTCCAGGAGAACTGAAGATTGGGGTAGAACATGTTAGTGAAGTTATGCAACCTCCTCATGGGAGTACGAGGTGGCACTGATCCAGTCATCAATGTAATGGCGGAAAAGGTGGGGAATGGTGCCAGTATAGCTGTGGAAGACGGACTGTCCCACGTACCTGATGAAGAAGTGGGCATAGCTGGGGTCCATGTGAGTGCACATGGCTACACCTGTGATCTGGAGAAAGTGGGAGGGTTCAAAGGAGAAATGATTGAGGATAAGGACCAGTGCAGTCAAACAAATGAGAGTGTCAGTGGAAAGATACTGGTGGGGATGTTGCGAGGGGAAGAAATGGAGAGCTTGGAGGCCCTGGTCATAGCAGATGGATGTGTATAGGAGACTTGATATCCATGGTGAAGATAAGGAGTAGGGGGCCGGGGAAATGAAAGTCATGGAGGAGGTGGAGGGTGTGGGTGGTATCCCGACCATAGATGTACATGGATTAGACACTGTGCCATATTCTTTTCTAACATGGTCGGCAGGATGTCTGTGCCAGAGAGATGAATGTGCGCTTCTTCCCCTACCCTCACCAAATCGCTACGTCCCCTCCCAACCCCTGACCAAATCAAGCACAGCCTTTGCAGAGTTAGTCACTGTTAATTTAGAATTTGAATCACTTTAATCTGGTGACATTCAGTTTATAATTTGTCCAATAACTGATTGAAAAGATGAGTAGACTCCCAAATTCTTAGTTTGGCGCACTGACCTCTACACTGCTGAAGTCAGGCGCCAACTTGGAGACACCTCCTCCTACTGTAACCTTGACCATGACCACACCTCCCATCACCAAATCATCATCTCCCAGACCATCCACAACCTCATTTACCTCAGGAGATCTCCCACCCACAGCCTCCATCTTACCAGGGGAGTTGTTTCTTGTGAAAACGATCCACAAGGAACCCTTGATGTGAAGTGGAAGGACCATGCCAGGTGCTGCTGATCACCCAGTTGGCTGGCAAGATCCGAGCAAAGAAGGCCTGGATTCACACCTCTCACATCAAACAGGCATCCCATGATGCAGTGAGACCAGATACTGACTGACCACCATTGATATTCTAACTGTGCATGTTTTCTTCTTAGCAAAGTGCAGTCGCCAACAAACGGTTCCCTGATGAAGGGTTTTTGCCCGAAACATCGACTCTCCTGCTCCTCGGATGCTGCCTGACCGGCTGTGCTTTTCCAGCACCACTCTCTTCATCTCTGATCTCTAGCATCTCAGTCCTCGCTTTCTCCTCGTGTTAAAAGTATGTCCTATCCACAACTGCATACCATGTCCCTGCAAGCCCCTCCCACATTGAAGAGACCCAAGTGGTATATCTGAGCTCGGATAAGAGTTGTGTGATTCTCTTCAAAAGATCTCAGTAGAATCAAAAGGGAGGACTGTGAGATAGTGAGATATTGTATTGGTATCTTTATTAACTCACTCACCAACTCACTATATTCATTCATACCGGGTTCCTATTCATTCATAACCCTTTACTAACCCATTGTTTAATATCACCGTTTTATTCATTCATAAAACCGTGTTCTGTAGTATGTTTTACTATTACAATATAAACTAAAATTAAAACATCCCTTTCAACCCATTCACCTTAAACCCTGATCAGGCCGATTTCTACATCAAAAGTTACCTCTGAATAGGTGTCAATATCATAAACAATACCATCCCCACCAAGTCTTCACGAAACATTACAATATTAATCAGCCCTTACCAACTGTCTCTCGGACCTGAATAGATTACAGAACACCTTAGGTTACCTTGAGAATGTGACTTAAAAGTAGTTCTGGGATTGATCCATTAATGAACCTAAACCTGTAACCCATTCTAAAAGATGAAAGACTTAATTGAGGTTTGTTCAATATATCATTTTACTTGCATGACACTATAATTTTTTGCTATAAATTCTGTGTCTTAAGGTCCTGCTTCACAACCACCTGATGAAGGATCGACGCTCCGAAAGCTAATGCTTCCAATTAAACCTGTTGGACTATAACCTGGTGTTGGGTGATTTTTATCGTTGTCCACCCCAGTCCAACACCGGCTCTTCCACATGTTCCCAAATAGTATGTACTTGTTAAATACCTTTTAACAGGGCCATCATCCACTTAACTGACAAAACAGTGCTTCATGAAACTGCATAAATAAATGAAACTCACACCACCAAATAGTAGACAAATCTCACGACCCAGCTGCAGTAATCAGTTTAATATCCTTTATTATTGTATTAAGTACAGGTACGATGTCTAAATTATTTAGAGAAAATAGGCTAAATATTTTTCCTAACAATTACTAACTTAAAAGACAAAAGGACTACATGCCTTAATTATGCAAGCAGACTGGACCACACTCAATTAAGATTAGAGTGGTGCTGGAAAAGCACAGCATTCGAGGAGCAGGAAAATCAACGTTTCGGACAGGAACCCTTCATCAGGAATGAGCAGGAGCCCTTCTCCTTCCTGATGAAGAACTCTTGCCCGAAACATGGATTTTCCTGCTGCTCGGATGCTGCCTGATCCTCTGTGCTTTTCCAGCACTCTAATCTTGACTCTAATCTCCAGCATCTGCGGTCCTCACTTTCAGCGAGATACTCAACTAATCTGCTCAGGAGTAATAGCTGGGACTTAGCAAATGACTAGGCCAAATCCCGTTTCCCCAAACCTTAGTGTAACACCATAGTGTTAATACATGTAAGGACTGTGTATATCTAATGTCAGGACTGTCTTTCAGCATTCTATTGCCACCTCAAACTTGTGCTACTGCAGTTCCTGAACAAAGAGGCTATTTCTGGTAGTCACTGATTTTGGGCGTTATTTGAACACGATCCCACAATCCTCACATTCCTGTTTATGTGGACTTGCCGAATAAAGTATGGGAACCACATTTCTTACATTACAGCAGTGAATACTCTTCAAAAGGGGGCTGGTTGTGACTGACAGAGGCTGACACTAACAGCATGGGTTCAATTCCGATATGAAGAACTCTCCTTCTCAATGTACCCTCGGCTGAGGCATGGTGACCCTCAGGTTAAACCACCACATCACCTCTATCTAAAATGGGACAATGGCAACTTTTACCTTTTACTCTTCAAAGGTACGTCATTGCTGTCAAATGATTTCAGAAGTCCCCAGGACTGGATGGGATCTATCGGAGGTTGCTGAGGGAGGTGAGAGAGGAAATAGCTGGCGCCCTAACAGATATCTTTGTAGCATCCTTAAACACAGGTGAAGTGACAAAGGACTGGAGAGTTGCCAATGTTGTCCCCCTGTACAAGAAAGATAGTAGGGATATTCAAGGTAACTACAGACCAGTGAGCCTGATGTCAGTGGTGGGAAGGTTGCTGGAGAAGGTACTGAAGGATAGAATCTATTTATATTTGGTAAAGAATGGGGCTTATCAGTGATAGGCAACATGGTTTTGTGCAGGGGGGGAGATCATGCCTTACCAACGTAATAGAGTTCTTTGAGGAAGTAACCAAGTTGATAGATGAAGGAAGGGCTGTTGATGTCATATACATGGACTTTAGTAAGGCATTTGATAAGGTTCCCCATGGTAAACTAATGGAGAAAGTGAAGTTACATGGTGTGCGGGGTGTTCTTGCTAGGTGGATAAAGAACTGGTTGAGCAACAGGAGACAGAGAATTGTAGTTGAAAGGAGTTTCTCGAAATGGAGAAAGGTGCCCAGTGGTGTTGCACAGGGGTCAGTGCTGGAGCCACTGTTGTTTGTGATATACATAAATGATCTGGAAGAGGGCACTGTTCGTATGATCAGCAAGTTTGCAGATGACGTGAAGATTGGTGGATATGGGACTGTTAAAGAATACAGGAGAATATAGATAGACTGGAGAATTGGGTGGAGAAGTGGCAGATGGAGTTCAATCAGGGCAAATGTGAGGTGATACATTTTGGGAAGTCTAATTCTAGAGTGAACTATACTGTAAACAGAAGATCCTTGGGAAAAGTTGATGAACAGAGAGATTTGAAGGTTGCTGCACAGGTGGATAGAGTGGTCAAGAAGGCATATAGTATACTTGCCTTTATTGGACGGGATATTGAGTATAAGAGCTGGCAGGTCATGCTAAAATTGTACAAGAGATTGGTTCGGTCGCATTTAGAATACTGTGTACAGTTCTGGTCACCACATTACCAAAAGGATGTGTACACTTTGGAGAGGGTGCAGAGAAGGTTTACGAGGATGTTGCCTGGTATGGAAGGTGCTAGTTATGAAGAAAGGTTGAGTAGGTTAGGTTTGTTTTCATTACAAAAAGGAGATTGAGGGGGAACCTGATTGAGGTTCACTAAATCATGAAGAGTATAGACAGGGTGGATAGAGATAAACTATTTCCCAGGGTGAGGTCATGTGCTCAAGGTAAAAGATTCAAGGGGGATACATGCGGCAAGTACTTTACACAGAGGGTGGTAGGTGCCTGGAACACGTTGCCAGCAGAGGTGGTAGAGGCAGGTACAGTAGATTCATTTAAGGTGCATCTGGACAGATGCAGGAGTAGGTGGGCAGCAGAGGGATACAGATGCTTAGGAATTGGGCGACAGGTTTAGGCAATGGATTTGGTTCAGCACAGGCTTGGAGGGCAGAAGGGCCTGTTCTTGGGCTGTAAATTTTCTTTATTCTTTGTTTCTGAGGCCATGAAAGGAACTGTGTAAATGTAAATGCTTTCTTGATTTATATTGCAGTTCCTTCATATTCTGGAATGTTCTCATGAACACCATGGACACTCCAACATCATCAGTCACCTGCTGAAGTCCATGATGGCAGCTTGACACGACTTTCTCCAGACAGACGATAGGTGTGATCTTGTTTACATCCTGAGGAAAAAAAATACAAACCCTTTATGAATGAGTTCAATCTGCTTTGGTCTATAAACACTTTGCTGTTTTCATATCTTGTTAATTGTTTGTCTTGTTTATTTCAAACATGTAAATACATTAGGCCAAATGGCTTCAACCATTTAAAAACTGAAAGAATTGTGGATGCTAAAAATCAGAAACATAAACAGAAATTGCTGGAAAAGCTCAGCAGTTTTGGCAGTATCTGTGGAGAGAAAGCAGAGTTAACGATGTGGGTCGAGTAACCTCCTTCGAGCTCAGACGTTCATGTCTACTCATCTGTCCATAATCATTTGCTGAAGGTTTACAAATTTGCAGTGGGTAACAAGTGGTGAAATATTCACTATCCAAACTGCCAGAAACTAATACAGGCTCATACCTGATCCATTCCTGGATGGCTATAGACATCTATTTGAGGGTCATCAATAATAAAGCATCAAATCAACTA